>NC_139001.1:19690448-20289661 GCF_964374135.1 Grampus griseus | reverse complement strand
GCCCATCTATCTCTACTCATCATGCAAATGGTTTGGGGTAGTGAGGTCAAGGACCCCCAAAACAGGCTATTCAATAACCTGGACAATGTTGCAAGGAGAACTGATTACCGAAAACTTGCAACTCTGGTTTCTCAAGAAAAGACCAAAGACTGTGAGTCCCAAAGAACAATGGTATAATGAGGGATTCAAGAATCCTGAAGCAAAGGGAAAATGCTCAGAGAGAGAGAAAAGGATGGTCCAGGCAAGACACACTCTTCCAGTAGCCAGCAAACCCGAACTAAGAGCTGGTGTTTCCTGCCGGGCCAGACCTAGCTTCAGATCTCAGGGAACTCAGCCAGGGGAGTTAGTCTTACATAGGAAGAACAACAGAGTGGAACCAGGAGGACAGTGTGGACTTACTCCTCTCCCTGCAGCATGGAGGTTCTAAGCCAGAGATATGCTGGTTAGGTTGGATCAAGCTTAAGAGAGAGCCTTATCTTCTGAAAGGTGGATACAGGTGCAGACTTATCCTCTGTCTGAATGACATTGTTTGTGTGGGGTTACATAGGGGTGCAGAGTTATTTTCATTCCACTTTTTCTTCTCTTAACTGCCCAACGCAGGGTCTCTGACATTTTTTTTCCCACTCAAGCTTATTTTTAGAAATTTCATTCCCTATTTGCTAACTTAAACAGATTTAATTTCAGCCTGAAACTTAAAAGAAACCCTCTTCCCTTGATTCTTTGTTCAGATTCTTTATTACAAAGACATAATAGAGAGACACCATCAAACCCTGTCTGCTGGGTCACCACTAATATGTTCCCTGGGCACAAGTTGTTCTCTATTTTCAGGTCCCCAAGACCTAAAAGATGTCATTGAACCCCTCATCCTCTCCACCAGGAATCCCTGCACCACTTATTTCTTAAGGGAGTGGTGATTTTCTTTATTTTTATTTAACAGGCACTTCTATAACACCTGTTATATGCCAGGAGCTGTTTTGAAGTACAAATATTAACTCGTTTAATTCTCACTGCAAGCCAGTGAGGTTGGTACTATTATTATCCCCATTTTACAGATGAGGAAACTGAGTCATGGAGAGGTGACCTGACTTGCCCCAGTTGTGTAGCTCATAGTGGTGAAATTGGAATTCCAGCCCAGGGATCGTGGCTCCAAGTCTTTCACTCTTAACCATCACTTCATGCCAAATCTCAGTCCTGCTGATATTCACCTCTTGTATTTGTTTTTTGAATTATTTGGTACTACATTTTCCTACTTATGTGGGGGGATTATATAATGGGACCCCCCCCCCCTTATTTATTCAAGTAAAGCCTCTGGTGTTCAGTTTCCCCTTGGTTCTACTTGTCTTGTGTTGAAACTACCTCGACTGTGTTTTTAGCTCAATCCTTTATGCTTAGAGTTGCAGGGTTGCGGGGGCCTCTGAGGGCCCTGCATGACTGTTTTACAGGGTTTGAGGATGGATATGACCAAACCTGGCACCTTCTTCTGGGCCAAAACTGCACAAGGAAAGAAGAGAAACAGCTCAATTGTCAAGGGTGCTCAGTTAACCCACATAGTTTAGATTCTTAGAATCTGGTATCATCTGTGCCACCCATGATGATTCACTTCCAGGCAGTCCCTGCCTTCTTATGGGCTGTAGCTTGGTCTTGACAGCAAGGAATTTCAGCATGAATGGATGTCACCAGCTCCTTATACAGTCACAAAACCACCTCTGTTGGTTTCAGAACCATGAAGCACTCATACTGCACTCCTTCCTGCCTGTGAAGCTACCATGGCCTCCCCAACACCCAAAGGAAGAGAGGGGAGTTGGGAGGGGAGTGCAGGGAAGGGGAAGAGAGGAGAGGAGGAAAGGAAATCGTTTTCATTAGGCCCCAAATAGGCCATCAACCTCGGGACTGCTCTTTCTGATTCCCTTCCAATATGTATTCTACATACTGTACTGTAAAGCTCCCTTCTAACCCCAGAATTCTGCTGCTTAAGACCCTCTGTGACTTCTGATTGCCTCAAGTTCAAGTCCAAACTCCCAAACATGGGGGACAAAGGTCTTGATAATCTGGTCCCTAATTTTTCCTTCTGTTTTGCCTCTCACCCTTTCCATATTCCCATATTCTCTTTCTCTTCTCTTCCTCTCCCTTCCCCTCCCCTTTCCTCTTCTCCTCTCCCCTCCCTTCTTCTCCCTTCTCCTTTCCTTTTGTCGCTCTACCCCAGCCCATCTCCCCTCTGCCCCTCCCCCCTTACCCTCAATTCACATTAGACTAATTATAATCCTCTAAAACAACTATCCTCCCTCTTGCCTCCTGATCCACTCTGTGCCTGGAATTCCTTCTCCTATTCCCTTAATCTATTGATTAGCTCCTCCTTAATCTCTAGGACACCACCAAGCTTTCTGCCAGGGAGACTATTCCCTGACTCTCCCACCCCCTTATGACTCATGTTAACCCCTGTAATGTAACATTGCACCTCATGGTATTTTATTCTCCAGCCTCAATGTTCTCCCCTCCTGCTTCTCAAAGGAAGGGATGGCATCCTTGTCATGTTATGTCTGCAAAACACAGTGCCTGGCACATGGAAGATGCTAGCAAATATTAGTTGAACAGTTGACATCAATAGTACATAGCTGCATAAGCTGGTACACATCCCAGGCAAGGGTCTCAGTCTACTTTCCTCATGTTACAGATTAGGAGTCAGGCCCAGAAAGAGGTCAGGTCATTTGAACAGAGCATGAAGCTATTCATATTTACAGCTGGGACTAGAGCCCAGACCACTGGGCTATGAGCTTCTTGATGATGATGAAGAGAAACACATCTTATTCATCCTGTGACTCCAGTGCAGACCATCAAGTCTAGAAAGTAGTAGATGCCTAATCAATGGATGAATGAGTACAATGGCACCAAGTTCTTTCCACTGCCTAGGGCAACGTGGAACAGCAACTTAGCAGTATTACATTTGGTTTGATCATGCTCGACAACTAACCTGAACAAATAGAGCTCTATGATTCAGATTAGCATGCAAGTTACCTGCTGTCAAGATTTACCAGTCGCACTGACAATTGTCAAATTGCTTTGACTTTGTGCAGTATTGACATAAACTGCATTTACTTCCTGCATTCATGCATTACAATAGCTACTTTGGCATCACATACAGACATGGCCCAGATATACTGTTACCACCATTCCAACACTAAGAGGCTGCTGCTATTTTTAAACTTCCCCTGGAAAGTAGATGATATGATTCCCTTGCTTATCCATTCTGATGTCACTCAAACCTCCAGGGAGGAAAGTTCCTCCTTACATCCTGCTAAAATTGCTTCCACCTTGTATTTGGAATGTTTCTCTCTACAGGTCAGATGACAGCTGATAGGACAGGCTTCTGCTCCAATGTCTGCCAGTGTTCCTGGCTGAGTAGACAGCACAGATAAGAGAAAGTTGCTAACACAGACTGCAGCATGTATGCAGAGACTAGTTAGCGCTGCCACCAGGGCAGCGTCCAACAGGCTTGCAGAGGAGTTGCATAAAGGGGTCATCTTGTTGCTTTTTTTAGTACAAACTTCAAAAAGTGACCATAAAAGAGTCAGAGTTTAAAATTTTAGCTTTCCACTTAAGGAACTTTCTCCAGGTTCATATACTTATTTACCTTCTCTGGACCTTTTTTCCCATCTGTAAAATAAACCTGATAATAATATAACTAGCTTAGGTGTATGTTGAGTATAATTCATATAACACAGTTCGTATAATGCCTAGCACATGGTGGACAGTAAATATTACAAACACACACACACACACACACACACACACACACACACACACACGCCTCCCAGGGCTGTGAGCAGTTGTTCTAATAGGTAAATCAACATCTGTGCTATATCTTTTTATTTGGGGACTCACGTTTGAAAATATTGTTTTTTTCTGTTCATATCTTCTTAATCCCTCTATTAATTATTCACAGCCCTTGGACATGCTCTGAGGATGACTGCCCAGTATCTTCCAATTTCCCCGGGCCTTCCAAAGCATATTTTATGTTCCTGGCCACAGCTTGTATTTTAGCAGACTATCCCAAATGTGCACCCTGAATTTGCTGAAAATCAGTCCAGTTGTTTTATTTCAACATGATAATAGAGGTCGTAGAACGAGGGGGAGAGGGAGAGAGAGAGAGAGAGTTTCATTTATGTATATGGAAGATAGCAAAAGGACGGTGGACAACCCACCTGCCTTACCCTGCTTCTCACCAAAAGCACAGATGTAAGGCAGAGATCTGAACTTGGGAGCGTGGGAGGCCCAGGCATCAGACAAAAGCCATTCTCAAATTAATGGAGCATCTTAGCAAGTATTTCAGTGAAGAAAACTTTATATAGAAGTCAACGGAAATAAATCTTGGTACCCTAATGAGCACTGAGAAATCACATCAGCAAAGACTGAGAAACTAGGGTCCCCATGGAAGAAAGTCAAGTCCTAGTGTCCACTGCAGGGGACAGGAGAGCTATGATTGTGACAGAGAAGGTTCCTCTGTAGCAGGATCTGGACGTAGAGAAATCCCTCCTGATCTTGGCAGTGAATTCCCTTGGACCCTGATCGAGGGTCTTCATCAGATCCTGGGTAAAGAGTTGCTGGAGAATGGCTACCAGATCTCCAGAGACTGGAAGTCACATCCTTTTATACTTCATGCTGAAATAATTGTCAATGGTTTTCATTCCATGTTCGAAATGCATAGCTGATGAATACTTTTGTCAACTTTAATAACTTTTGAGTAGAACAACCTCACTAGCTTTGTTCAGTCCAATAACTCATTTAAATAAAGATTTTCTACCCAGAACAAGAAAAATCAAGGTTAACAGCATCCTTTAATCTGTTCAGCATCCTTTAATCTGTTCAGCATCTTGTCTTAACAAAATTTTTTTTTCTATCATAATCGTCTCTTAGATTTCTAAGTGAAGACAATGATGGACTTGCCACTTGTTGCATAAAAATAGTAATAAAAAAAACCCAATATAAGGTAGCATTTCATGGGTTCTACCTCTCTAACTAGACTTTGATGTCTTTACTAGTAGAATGTTTACAGCTTCTAACCTCTAACTAGGACTTCTTTTGCTTCATGGTGGTTGCGGAGGAGCTGGAAGAGGTGATGAGAATTGCATGGGTCTCTCCCTCCCTAGGGACATTGCAGAATAGGCTTTCCTCTGCAGTCTCTGGAATGCTTAGTCACAGGCCCACCTGACCCCTAGATAAAATGACTGATGGGGGCATTTCAGCATTGGCAAACTCACTCAAGTGTTCAGCAGACTCCTGACCTGTGTGGAGCACATAGTTCAGCGGTCTCTGGGTGGGTACTTAGAAAAGTTCTCCGACTTGCTTGTTTCCCATAATTCTCCCCATCAGAGAACTGTGCTGACACAAAGGAGAAGTTGTCTCTGTGGGTCCAACTGTTTGCTGCAGCTGCTGGCTTTGAATCTCCTTGCCTCTTTCCAGGGATATGGTTCAGACTAGAGGAGTAGCTTTGACAAGATGCGGAGGAGATGGGAGAGGAGGCTGGCTCTTTAGAGCAGGGAAATATGGCCAGAATATTGGACGCATTAGGACACACGTAGCGGACTTGGCCCACAAATCTGCCCTAGTTTCAGTGTTGCCAAAGATGCTTGGTGAAGTAATTAAAACATAGGTTTTCTAACAACTCAGACTTTTCCAAAATTCCTTTATGCTCAGAGCTCCATTTTGTGCCTGAATCAGCCTAGGATTGCAATAATCTCATGTTATAAATGAAGAAATGGATTTCAGAGAAGTGAAGCGTCTTCATCAAGATCACACAGTAAGTTATCAGGGACTTAATGTGAGAGAGTCTCTCAATGATATATTCATGTCTTTTAATTTTTTTATCCCAGTACCTAACACAGAGCCAGGCTAACAGAAATGTGTTGAATAAATGAGGCTGGGCTGGAAGCCAGACTTCTCTCTATGATTAGAGTTGCCAGATTAGGCAGGTAAAAACACAGGAGTCCCAGCTAAATTTGAATTTTAGATAAACAAAAAATACATTTTTAGTATGTGTGTGCCATGTATTTCATCTTATGAAAATCTCTTCTCTCTCTTTCTCTCTCTCACTCACAATTTGTTCAGTGCCCCCTTTATTTGAATGGGATGCATTTCAATGTCTTCCCATTTGAAATCTTTGTCGTCAACAACTAAAATTCAGTAAAAACTCCAAATGCTGATATTTTGGCTTTCTACACGTTGAATACTTTAATAAAACACTTTTGATATATTTTGAGTCAAAGACAAACAAAATTAAGAGAGCTCGCTCACAAAACACCTAAAGGCCCTTAAGTTGATTTACTAAGTAATTCCCTAACAGATTAGATATTTCTAAAATTTGACTTATGAGGAATAGCAAAGAGTAAACGCATGTTCTACCATGTTAAACTATTGTTTTGTATTAAATGTCAGCTTTGTCACAAAAATTTGTAGTGGGATTTTTCTGTGTGTATATTAAAATAGTTCTAAAAACGTCCACTACAGCTGTTATGTTTAATAAAGTTTTTATTTTAGAATAGTTTTAGATTTATGGAAAAGTTGCAAAGATAGTACAGTTCTCCTATAACCCTCACTCAGTTTGTCTCATTGTTAATATCTTACATAATTGTGGTACATTTGTCACATATGAAACAAACATTACTATTAACTGAACTCTATACATTATTAAGATTTTACTAGTTTTTTCTACTAATATCCTTCTTCTATGCCAGGAACCCAGCCAGAATACCGCATTACATTTTGTTATATCTCTTAATTTCTGATCTATGCCAATTTCTCTGTCTTTCCTTCAGAGTTTTAGGACCAATTACTTTGTAGAATGTCCCTCAATTTGAGTTTGTCTGATGTATTTCTCATGATTAACCTGGGGTTATGGGTTTTGGGGAGGAAGACCACAGAGACGATGTGCCCTTCGCATCACATCATACAAGGACACATGCTATCAACATGACATCACTGGTGAGATTAACCTTGATAGCTTGATTAACTTAGTCTTTGCCAGGGGCCTCTACTCTAAAGGTATCTTTTCTCCCTTTCCATAGTCCATGTAATCATATATTAAAATGTGTTTCACACACACTATACATGACCACAAAGGAAGATGGAAGTCCATAACAGAATTCAAGCAAACCCTTATGCCTTATTTTAAGGCAACTATTAATGATGACACTATGTTAAAAGATGAAAAATCCAAAACAAATGTTAAAACAGGATAAGACCCTAGGACAGTAAGCATAACAGGAACTGTCCTAGGCAAACTGGAACATATGGCCAACCTATTTTAAAAGTCTGTCTGCCACTGTATAGGCCTCTTGGAATCCAAGGTTTTGGTAAGACTCACAGCAATTATCTCTTTTAGGATGCTGAGAACCTCTGCTAAAGTTCATACACTGGTAGAATTTTTCTCTCAACTCTCCAGCAGCTGGCACCTTGTACAGTTAATCTGCCATGCTGGGCTCCTGAGAGGAGCCACACAGGGGATTCTCCAGCAAAATGCTTCCCCATCTGACCAGTATTCTGTCCCAAATCATGTGAGCTGGGCTGGACAGCATGGACTCTTTGAAAATGTCCCTCTTATTCTCTTTGATTCTTTTCCCTTAGGACAGGATCTGCCATCGATCTTAAGCTGTCATGCTTTTGTCCCTTACCTTAGGGCTTTTAGGGTTAAGGATGGTCCCATTGAGAAGATTTCCAGAGTTCAAGTCTTACCAAGGAGAAAGACAAAGAGGAAGGTGAGATGAGTTTTGCAAAGCCCTTTCTCCCTTCACTGAAGGAGAAAAGCTCCATTCCTGGGGAAGGTGGTGGGCAGGGCATTGCAATACACCAGCCTCATTGTGTGTACGTGTGTGAGGCTGCCATTTTGTCCGTTGCTTTGAATACATATCAAAGCCAGGCCCCAGCTAGGTAGAGGACAGTGTGTGTATGTGTGTTGCAAGGGTGGGGGCAGAGAGAGGACAGCATATACCACCAACATTCATAAATTCACGTAAGTTATTGAACATTTATCATGGGGTATGCACTGGGCTACTTCTTGGAGATAAACAAATACAACACAAAACCCCTGACCTTTGGAAGTTCAAGGTTTAAATCAGAATCCTTCCCTCTATAACAGAAAACTGAAAATTAGACTTGCTAATTCCAATCACAATAACGTTGTATTTTCGGGAAGAGTCCATGGCTTGGAATCTGAATGGGAGCCAAACAAACCCACCAGCAGCATGCTTACTGTGCTCAGACTTCTGGTCCAAATTCAAATACAACCTGGGAATAGCTGCCTATGAGGAGCAGTAATGCTGAACCAGGGTGTCTTGGTTTACAGCTGGCGCTCGGTGGTTGGGAGAAATCATGGATTTTGGCTCTTGTGGTATTTGCTCTCTTGAGTGCATATGATGTTATGACAATCAATGGAATCTTTATGACAGACATAAATAGTAGTAAGAGATTTATATTTTTGTTGGTATAATTTTCTTTCATTTTCGTCTTTAAGCCTCTTCTGGTTTGGGCCTTATGATGGCTTGGTGCTAGGCCCAGATCATGTTTCACTAAGGGTTTACTTTGGGAATTAGGGATTGTTCCTTCACCCCACTAGGAAAATTAAACCCTTCTCACAGGAAGCATGGGTCTAGAAAAATCTATTCTGCAAATGTGACTGACCATATCCTATGTAAAACGTGTTGTTCTTGATATAGGTAAGTGAACACCTGCTGCCTATTGGTCCCTTTTGTTGGAGTCTACTGTTTCTCTTGATCTGAGCAGGACTCCGTGGAGGGGTGTGGGTCCCCTTAAACCAAGAGGCCAGGCTTCACACCAAGAGGGGTGTTCTATGTGCAACTGTAGAATCACAGAATATCAGCAGTGGGTGGAAACACAGGGGTAACCTGAGTTAGGGCTTCTCACTTTACCTATGCAGAGATTAGTTTAGTGGTAGAGCAGACTCCAGAGTCCAGGCCTTAAGACCGCTAACCCAGGATTCCTTCCACTCAGCCATAGACCACGGGGTGATGTTCTGCTTTGCTCTCCCTTCGACCCAGATTAGTGTTGACCTTCAAAGGATTAAGAGGGAAAATAACAGCAACGAAACTTGAGTGAAAGGAAAACTGAGATTTTGAGAATAAAGTAGTGATTGACAATTTTAAGGGATAATTTAATAAGTCTCTTGCCTGTATAATATATCCCCTGAAAACAAAACAAACAGATTTACTTTGGAGCTTCATCCCTGGAGACTAGCTGAGGGACTACCCCATCTGCGAAATTACCCACCAACTCCTTAACCACCATCCATGCAGGGACTTTAGGATGGATCTCCTTTATTCTCTTTAACTTCCTGCAGGGCCCAGGGTAGAAATATCAGCAAAAAGATGTTTCTGGTAAAAATAGAGTGGGTCAAATATTCAAAAGATATACTGACAGAGTACATGACAGAAGCATAAGGTCCATGTCTATATTCTAACCTCCTGAATATCCTTCCTAATTCTCCCTAATGGGTTCTCCTCACCCTGATCAGGAGTTTCCAAATGAGGCAAGTTGAAGTTTCTTTTGCCGACCCCATATAGCAAAACATGGGTTTTTTGAAAGAGAGCCCTAGGCTGGACCTTAGAGGAGAAGATCAGGCACTGTTGGTGGTCCTGAGGGCCAGCTGGTGGATGAGGGGCCATCAGTGGCCTGATCGATGTAGGCAGGTTGCAAGGGGCAAAGAAGGGATGGTGCTAATTAGTGATTGTGGTATTTGATGCTCTCTGTCCATGGTATAACATGGCCTTTCTGCAACAGCCAAGTAAACTATGCTCCTGGTGACTCAGCATGGTCCCAGATGGAAGATTTTCATTGGTTGCAAACCTGCTTCATTACACCCTACTGGGGGTTCCAACCTCAATCCATGGGCTCAAGTGTGAAAGTAATATTGTATGTCTATTTCCCATAAATTAAATTCAATTCTTACCCTGGGGTGTCAGGAATTCAATCTTATTTTTCACCTCCAACTCTCATTCGAAGACAGGGCTGAGTTTTTAGAATCTCACACAGGACCCACTTCTTGAAGAGGCACCCGTGGGCCTCAGTGGGCTGTCCACCCTCTCGTGGCAGAGATGTCTACTGTTGTGCCATTGTGCTGCCTTCATGCCCTCCTTTCTGCTACTTTCATTCTGTGCTTGGGGCCATGGAGGGAACTCCTGTTAGGGCTGTGAATGTCAGGTTGAAGACACATCACCCTGTGCAACCCTTGATTGTTTCTCCAAGATCCTCCCACCCCTTCACACATTACCAGGAGCTGCCCCCAGACCTTATTTTTACCCCATTACCCCCTGCCCTAAAGAATCCCATTGCAGGCAAGTCAATCCCTTTCTCTCTCTCCACATTTGTCTGCAAGGTCTTTTTCCCTGTTATCAAATCCAGGTCTCTTCAGTGGGTCTATAATAATTCTCCAGAAGCAGCAAACACAAAACCTGCTGGGTACCTGAGAGGTGGGAGGATAAATAAGAAATCATGGCGGAAAAATAAATTAGAAACCAAAAACTGCCCCAGCTACCACTTAGAATAATCAGAGATTGGGACACAGCATGATCTCCTCTTCCCTTCCTTCCTGTCTTCCCTCTTTTCTTTCTGTTTTCCTTAGGTCTTGCTGACCATTGATGGCAGGCCATCATGACTGCCCACCCCACATTCTCTGGTTCCAACAACCCAGCCAGCTCAGGGTTTGATTGCACAGCTCGGAATCGTGTGCCAGGCACCTCCTTCAGATGCATTGAATCTGACCAGAGCTCCTCCAGCCAGCTCAATGGCTGAAATCTTTGTCTCCCCCAGTGCTTCTTTCATTGTTTATTTAGTCATGAACACCTTCAGATGGCCTGATCTCTCTGGACCATGGCCATCCTCCTTACTTCCTCCACTAACACTCCTCACCTATTTCCTTGAGTTGAAACTTCTGATTCAGATTTTTCTAAGGGGGAAGGACTGTCAGGTGAAGCAATGAGCTTCCTGCAATTGGGTCACCATCTACCCAGGACCTAATGAATCTATTTCTAAATGGATACAAAATCAGATTCTGAGGGCTCTAAATGCCCTAGTCTTCAAACATTTTTTTTTTAAGGGGTGAAATTTTATTTATTTATTTATATTATTGAAATGTGATTGAGATACAGTATTATGTTAGTTTCTGGTGCACTACATAGTGATTTGACATTTACATACACCATGAAATGATCACCATGATAAGTCTAGTAACCATCTGTCCCATACAAAGTTATTATAACATTATTGACCATATTCCTTATGCTGTATATTACATCCCTGTGGTTTGTTTATTTTATAACTGGAGATTTGTACCTCCTAATCTCTTTCACTTATCTTACTCCCTTCACTCCCATCCCCTCTGGCAATCACCCATTTGTTTTCTGTATCTATGTGTCGGTTTTCATCCTGTTTTGTTTGTTTTATTTTTTAGATTTCACATAGAAGTGAGATCATATGGTAATTGTCTTTCTCTGACATATTTCACTTAGCATAATACCCTCTAGATCCATCCATGTTGTCACAAATGTCAATATTTCTTTTTTCTTTCTTTCTTACTTTTTTTTAAATTTTGGCTGAGTAATAGTCCATTGTATATATACACCACATCTTCTTTATCCAGTCACCTATTGATGGACACTTTAGTCTGCTCTTTTTTTGACATCAGTCTTAGTAATATTTTTTTAGATCTATCTCTTGGACAAGGGAAACAAAAGCAAAAATAAATAAATGGGACCAAATCCAACTAAAAAAATTTTGCACAGCAAAGGAAACTATCAAAAAGTGAAAAGGCAGCCTACTGAATGGGAGAAAATATTTGCAAATGATACATTTGCTAAACAGTTAATATCCAAAATATACATAGAACTCATGCAACTCAACATCAAAAAAAAAAAAAAGAGGCTATATCTTAATAGGTGTGCTGGTTATGTATACACATTTACTAGAAATCACTGAACTATGCTCTGAAGGTCTGTGCATTTCACTGTATGCAAATTATACTAGATAAAATTTATAATAAGGGAGTAACGGGTACATGGAAGTGGCCACATAAAATATACAGGTATTGGAAAGTTTAACAAAATGAGCAGAGGACCTGAAGAGACATTTTTTCCAAAGAAGACGGATGGCCAATAGACACATGAAAAGATGTTCAACATCACCAAACATCTGGGAGATGCAAATAAAAACCATAATGAGATATAACTTCACACCTGTCAGAATGACTATCATCAAAAAGACAACAAAATAAGAAGTGTTGGTAAGGATATGGAGAAATGGAAATCCTTCTGCACTGTTGGTGGGAATGTAAATTGGTGCAGCCACTATGGAAAACAGTATGGAGTTTCCTCAAAAAATTAAAAGTAGAACTACCATACATTACAACAATTTCACTTCTGGGTGTTTATCCAAAGGAAAAAAAACCCTAATTCAAAAAGATATATGCAAGCCAAGATATGGAAGCAACCCAGTCTCTAAACTTTTGATAGTCATTCAGGAACTGCCTGGAGTCAAATATTGGTTCTACCATTTACTAACTCTGACCTTGAACAAGTTAACATACCCCTTTGAGACAACTTCATCCAGAGTGTAAGGGTACTAATCATCCCCACCTTAGAGGATTGTTGGGGAGATTTGATGAGATATTACATGTGAAGCACATAGACCATTGCCTGGCATATAATAAGCTCTCAGTAAAGTTATTTATACCTACCCTTGCCTCTGCCTCACTAATATGCTGAGCAGGGATGGCCTATCAGCAGTACAGGTTTTATGGAGTAATTTCAAGGTTCTTAAAACACAGGGTGATGTGAACGCCTTGCTGAGGATGGACATTCCAGTAGATCTTTCCTCCCAGCCTTAATGCCTGGCCCCCTCTTGATCTCATTCATCCACGGACTTCACCAGGGAAGCTGATGGCACCGTCAATGTCTTTTCTGAGAAAGAATTTCCATAGGGAGAATGGGAAAGAGGAATTATATTAGTTTCCTACATCTGTTGTAATGAGTTACTGCAAACTGGGTGGTTTAAAAACAACAGAGATGTATTCCCTCACAGTTCTGAAGGCTTGAAGTTCAAAATCAAAAGGTTGGCAGGGTCATGCTCTCCCTGAATGTTCTAGGGGAGGATCTTCCCTTGCCTCTTCCTAGTTCTGATGGTTGCTGACAATCCTTGGCATTCCTTGGTTCAAACTGTTTCTCTATTTTTCTTTTTGACTCTCATCTTTTTGTGGACAGTAATAAAAATTGGGATCTTGCAGATATCTTTTAGTTTGGGATAATTTTGTGCATCACTCCAATGCCAATTTTGCATTTGTCCATTAGGACGTGGGCAAGAAGAAATTGTAGGGCTTCTATTCTATAGAATTGATGGTGGTATTGGAACCGGGTAGCTGCAAAATTGACCTACTGCTCTGGGGACTGCTGCCTTGTTGCCAGGCACGGAGCATTCTCCCAACTTATTTTTCAGTCTGATTCATTCCTTGGCTCATTTCATGGTATTATCTGACTACTGAGATTTGGCTTATGACTTCCTCTCTTTGTGTTCCTACATTTTCTCTCCCAATTTGGTACTCATCTTACTCATCTTATTCTAATCACTCAGGGTCAGAGAATGTAGCAATCTCTCTTTCATCCACCAGGAATGTGGATATTCACTGGGAGCAATATTGGGCAGGTGTTCAAAATCTGATGAGGAAAGTTTGAGCTAACTGGCATTGTCCAACTGCCAAAGTGAGAATGGCTTCCAGTCCACCCAAAGGTTTCCATTCAAGGGTTTTGATAGACAGCTCACCACCAATGGAATGTCGAAAGACTGGTCAAGGACAAATGGCTGCCAGCTATAGAGGATGAGAGTGGTGGGAGAAATACTGCACTGATTCTGTCAAAGTCACTGTTTCCCTTTATTCCAGGATTTACTTTTCTACCCCTTAATCCTGATGGACAGGAAGCAGGACATTGGTGTTCCAGTCTATCAGGCTCTTCTTTCTCTTTTCCTATTCTTGTTCTTAACCTGATTTTTCTTTTCATAATGTCTATTTTGTAAATAGTAAGATTTATCTGGCTTTACTCACATATATGGGTGTTTATATATGTGTGAGTGTCTCTCCTGAACTCTGTCTTTCCTCATTAATACTCTGCCTGTTTAAGATGCTCACAGTCTCTTAGAGTTGGGTGGACTTGTATTTGGCCTTAAACTCTGGGCATCTGTTGAAGATGGTCTTCATCTGACCCTTTCTAAATGATTATGGCCTAATCAATCAGATTAAGTAAGTGGCTATTATTCCTCGTCTCCATTGTCAACCTTTCAGCTGTGATGAGAAAACCCATAGCATTAAACCTTCAATTCCCAAGAAGGTGTTCCTCTCTCTCCACCATTCATTCAGTAGGACTGACTGGAACCTATTGACTACATGGCCTGGACTTTGCTGTACAGATGCAGTACGGAAGCACATCTCTCTGGTTCCATTCTGACCAGCTCTCTTAACATAGTTTGTCCAGAGTGGACGCTACTGCTGTCATAACTACTAGCAGCCCCTCTAATGCCACCATGGCACATAAGGAAACCTCATGTCAGTCTATCAGCATTTTCTCATTGGGCTGGGTGCAAGATGATGAGCAAGCTACAGTGTGACCACATTTTCTTCTTTTTCCTTCCATTTTTTCCACCCTACTCTTTCCTCTGCTTTCAGATAACTCACTGTTTAGGCTTCATGAAGTTCTTATTTTTATTCCTGTTCACCTCTGACAGTCTCTATTGTACTTGGGTTGAAAATGCAGTACCTACTGGCTAGAGATGATGGCTCTGAATATATTTTACTATCAATCACACTCTGGGGGACCATCAAGAAGATCTCTCTGTCCTGCCCCCTGATATATCAGAAATTATGGTAGAGTATACCCTAAAAGATGGTGCATAATATCATCCAAGATGTAGACAGAAGGCAGGAACCATGGGAGGCATGGATCTATAGGCAAGAGAAATGGGTGAATTGACAAAACTGTAAGTCCTCTAAATTCTCTTTAATAACTCTTACAGCTCTTCAATTTCTTGAGCGTTTGAAGATGGCTATTTTAACTCTTCTAGGTTGATGACCTCTTGGTGTTTCTGACAGCTCAGATCCATCTCAGCTGAGATGGGAGTCCAAAACCACATGCTGATTGAGAAGCTGCATGACACTTCTACCAATGGTGCTTCCTGGTTTTCCTTAAATACCATTTGGGCATTCACTGAGATTAGGGAGCCAGGTGTTTCTGCACAGCTCCATACTCTTCCCCACGTCCAGCCTTTCTCTTCTGTTTCCCAACTGGGGTAAATATACTGTCCTGACCTGTACTTCAGTAGAAAGCTTGATCTTAGAGTCCAAATGTATGTGCCTGTATTCATCCAGATACATATGCATGCCAACAACCATATCACCAGTCACTGATCTCAGCTGGATTTTACTCTCACTTTTGAATGAACAGAATTATAATTCCATGCCTTTATCCCTATCTCTCTGACTGGAAACCAACTGATACATTTATTAGTGTGATTCTCTATGCTTGTGTAGAGAGGAAAATTCAGATATCCTCACCCCGACTCTATGAACAATTCCCAGTCTTCTTAACCCTCCAGCTGTAGGTTGGCTGGCTTTCTCTAATTGCCTAAAGCACTGTATCTATACAGCTCATGGTCTTCTTGAGCAAATTATGGATTAAGAGGACTTGGTGGAGTCTGTATATAAAATTTTTTAAATGAGAAAACTACAGTTTAGGGGGTTATAAACAGTATTTGTATTTTAGAGTAGAAAAAAAGAATTTGATCATAGGTCCTCAGTGCTCTCACTCACTTGTTTTAACAGGAACACATTTTGTAAAACTCAATTTTTCAGATACAAGGTGGGTACCTACCTCCCATTCCAGAATTCCTACCTCCTAAGCCAATGAAGTACCACTATGCTGACACCTTTAACTGATATTTCAAATTCTGTTCAGTGATATAAGTTGGATGTATCTTTAAACAATGCCTTTCTCCAAATATTCATTTACTTAAATATCCAATATCCAAAAAGTTGCTGTTCATTTTTGGGGAAATGTGGATCTTTTTGTCTCAGCAGTTTCTTACGGGAGGCCAGGTTATTGCAGTAAGAACAGGAACATCTATGTTCATCTGATGCAGGAAAAAAAGAACCTGAATAGGAGGTGGCAAGGGAGGCCCTCAACCTGGCCCAGGTCTGGTGTCATTTAAGATAGAATAAGCCGGAGTTTGACAAATATCCTGTGGCCCACTGCTATTGTGCTCAGATCCAAGACTTGGGGTGAGGAGGGTGGCTGTGGGGAGCCATGGAGCTTCCTGTGAAGGAAATGGACATTCTTACAGAATGACTTATCGTTTTGCTTTAGTTGCACCGCTGGTTTCTTAGGAAAACACTTCCTTTAGCCAACTTTAGGGAAAATCAGTTTCCTCATGGAGAATTAAGCATTCAGGAACCAGAACCAGTGCAGCCATAATGAAGACAGGCCAGGCCATAACCATTTGGCAAGTTATTTCATGAGCAGAAGTCCTATTCCTGTCATACCCTCAATTTCTACTGCAGAAATAAATATATCAGTTCTACACTGCAACAAAAATGGGATCTTCTGGCTATGATTTGCTTGACACAAAAAGTTTTGAGCATGTGTCAGAAAGCAAACTAAAGCACTTTTTGTTTGTTTTTTTTTCAGCAATATTTCCATGTGTGTAACAGGACTCCAAACAGTGTAAAGCTTCAAGAGAGTAACTTTTATAGGTGTTCTTCTTTTGCTTAACAGGTACCTCCATCATCATTAGAGAGTATTTCTTGAGAAAAAAGAAAATTGATAAGTGAGGACATACTCTACTCAGTACCTCTGGAAATATCTGATCGTCCCTACCCAAGGAATGGAATAAAAATGTTAACACACTTAACTTTTATGAACAATATGCATCCCCCACTATCTGTAATCTCAATCTAGATATATGTCATGTCCTGTAGCAGAGATTTATGTACGTGTTTTATATCCCGTGACACCAGGGAAAGTCATTCTACCTATGCCTCCATTCAAGTCAGAGGGTGCATGAGTGAGACAGAGAGAAAGGGGGTACAGATGGAGAGAGACAGAGACAGAAATCAGTGATATGCCAGCTGCATTGATATTGAAATAAACACCAATAATCACCAAACATCCCTGCAGATAACTGAGCTAGCTGCTCCAGTGTAGGATGGAGCTGTGTTTCATTCATCTTGCTCTCCTCCACAGCAACTAACACAATGTATATTGTTTAAACAGCTGCATGATAAATGTCAAATGTTGAATGAAATCCCTTAGGAACAAAAACAGGCTGATTGGTGGATGG
Source organism: Grampus griseus (assembly GCF_964374135.1). Taxonomy (NCBI): domain Eukaryota; kingdom Metazoa; phylum Chordata; class Mammalia; order Artiodactyla; family Delphinidae; genus Grampus; species Grampus griseus. The sequence goes on along the minus strand of NC_139001.1, from coordinate 20,272,282 downwards.
GTGGAGGGGTGCTGGGAGAAGACTACTGGTGAGCAGGCAAACACACTCAGAGGAAGGAGGATCAGTAGCATGACTTTTAGCTCCGCCCTTCCTTTTCCACCTGTGCACGGGTGTCCAAATTATTTCAGCAATAGGTCCTTCCCCTTTCATTCAAACTATCAATGGAGATGCATTCTCTGTTGTTCCCTTATCCCATCTCCACAGCAGGAGCTCTTAGGATAAGATAGGAGACCCAATAAAGAGCCCAACAAAGCTTGGAAAGGTGGAGGGAACCACAGGGGCCCAAATATCTCATGGATTGACAGATGATCTCACCATCCATTTTCCTTTAATTGTTAGGGTCCTCCAACCAAGTACACCCTATGGTTGGGGCGTGTGTGGTATGTAGAGGAGCTTTGGGGCAAGGGGAGGGAGGAAGAGAGAGAGGAGGAGGGAGAGAGGGAGGGAGAGAAAGAAAGAAGAGAGACTCTGACAAAATAGACAAGTCCGAAAAAGCACTTAACATCAGAAATCCACCAAGAATAAGAATAGGTTCCCAGACCACGTCTGGGTTATAAGCTGATGTCATTTGAAGACATCTCATTGGTTCCAATTAAAAGCCATCTCCTTTCTTCACTCTCTCATTCCCTGAAGTGCCTTCACGTTCATCGTTTACACTTCCCATGGCTGCTGCTAACCATGTTCACCATATAATTCAGACCAGTTTAACTAAGTCCTTTCTTATGCATCCAACCTTTCACCTCTACCCTTTGGACAGTACTTTATCTATCATGACACCAGAGACCAGGAATTTAATTCTTGTTGAAGTAATGAATAAACAGCTTAAACATCACTTAACATCTAAAATACCCCCCACTCTCATCTAATCTCACTCCATCCATCTAATCTTATTTCTCCCAGCTTTTCTGCTCAAACTCTGTATCTCCTTCCTCCCCAATACCCTGCTGCAGATCAGTCCTTTAGTATCTCTTCCCATCTTCAATGTCCTTTTAATTTCCCCTGTCAAGCCCTCACACTAATTTAGGCCCTGCTCAATTCTACTTTGCTCCTTAAATTTTGCAAGATCTGTCTGTCCTCAAATAGTATTCTCTTCTTCTTGCTCCTGTGCACTTGTAGTTGCTAATACTCACTGGCACTTAATCACTCATAGCCACGCCTTATTACCTGCTTTATGCTTGTTATTAGCCCTGCCTTCTTAACTCAGTCACCACCTCCCTCGGGCCAAGGGTTAAAACCTATATTCACATCTAAAATGCATTACACCCAGCATCGCCCAAGCCCTTGACAGATGAGCAATAAATCCACTAGAAATAGGTCACTCATTTTCTTGCACAGAGGATGGCTTGACAGGCTCATTCATGGAAGTTAATGTCATTTGGACTAACCTGGTTAAAACACAGGTGTGAGACACTCAGACAGCCAAATGAAGAAAGAATCATAGCCAGTGTTTCTGACAGCTCAGAATGTAGGAAAAATGGACCAGCAAGAAACAACGAACAGGGTGTGGGGATCAGGCACCTTCCTAACAGGAGAGGAAGCATTACAAATTGGTAGACAGGGACTTCCCTGGCGGTCCAGTGGTTAGGACTCCGCGCGCTTCCACTGCTGGGAGCCCAGGTTCAATTCCTGGTCAGGGAACTAAGATCCCTCAAGTGGCTTGGCCAAAAAAAAAAAAGTTTAAAAAAATATTGGTAGACATTTGGAAAGACATCTGGCACTATCTATTAAAATTTAAAATATGGATAGCTTTTCAACCCTTATTTCATGTCTTACTGTCTTTCTAGAAATAAACTCATATGAGTACATAGGAGGCACCAGCTAGGGTATTTTCTGCAGCCCCCTTTTTAGAAACAGCCTAAAATCCATCATTAGGGTCAATGCTAGATAAGTAATGGAATATTCATATAACAACGTGCAATGTAGTTTTTTCTTTTTAATGAAGTAGAACTTTGTGAAGACATGGCAAAACCTGACACAAATTAAATACAGAAAAAAAAAACTGTAGAACAATACATACAATATGGTATAATTAAAAAAAAAATACAAAACCAGCCCTAACTCCCCCATGTTGTCTGTGTACATTTCCATAAATGTACGTGTACAGAAATGTTTCTAGAAGGATTCACACCAAACAATAACAGTAGTTACATCTGGAGAGAGTTCTGGAAGGAGAGGGATCATGGAGAACTTCAGCTTTATCTGTAGGGTCTTAATTTATTAGAAGGAAAGTATCTCCACATACTACCTCTCTTCATTAAAAACAAATTAAGCTATAGGAAGAAATCACCTGAGATAACACCTAAGACTGGAAAGTGGGGGCAGATGAAGAGATTTATGCCTGTGGTTTTCCGAATCATAGTCACACCTCTTGGTGGAGTTCATGGCCAAAGTGCAGACATGAGGTGGGTGGGTTTGATTGAATGTAGTGGATGTGATGTCATTTGTGACCCTCCCTCCGTGGAAAGAAGCTTAAGTCAGCTTTTCCTGGATTGGGCTCAACATGTGGAGCAGAAGTGGGGAATTTAGGAAGAGAGGAGGCGTGTTGGTCAGGATAGAGGATGACCCCTTCACTCCAGCCGGTTCAAGTTCACACCAGGAAGAGAATCTAAGTTCATGACTCGAGGCCAGTGACTCTGGAGTGTGAGTGTGCACAGGATCCCCTGGGGGTTTGGGTTTTGTTTGTTTGTTTGTTTAACATGAAAAATCCCAAGCTTCACACACAGGGCTCGTTCTGGTTCACAAGGGCTGGAATGTGTGGCCTGGGAGCCTGCACTTATAAAATGACCCAGAAGACTCCTATATGGGTAACGTGTCTGTCATGCTCTGAGAGGGTGTGGAGCGATGTGAGGATGGCCACCTCTCCTCTCTGTGGTAGCCCACCCTTCCCATTCCCGTCATGAGAAAGCTTTGTAGTTCTTTCGTGCCAACTGCCCCTTCTCCCACTCCCATCTTCCCATTTTTAAATAGTCAAACAGTCATAAGAATTAAATACTGAATCCCCAGGTAGGTACTGAAGATAGAGGAAGTGGTACGGAGGAAAAGGAGTGGAGAAGGGGAGGTGGGGAGAGAAGCAGGGGCCAAAGGATAAAGACAAGTCAGTTTAGTTCGACCATTGGTTTGAAATGAGAAATTTAGAATAAAAGGTGGCTGCATGGGCTTCAGATACTGACGAGGTAGAGTTTGAAGTCCTGAAATTATGCAGTCAGAATCAAAGCTGTTGGCTAAAACTTGTAGAGATAAATTGAAAAGAAAATAAAAGTTACCCATTCCAAGGCTCTGGGCAGAAATATGTTTTGGGCAAATTCAATGTACCAGGTCTTATCCTCAAGGAGAGCTCTGGCTGGTCCTGAGGTAAACAGGCAGAGAAGTGATTACATTAAGAGTGGCTAACATTTATTGAGCACTTACTCTATGCCAGACAGTGTTCTGAGCATTTAATCATTTCATTCTACGCAGTAACCCCTGGGGCGGGTATGATTTTTTAATCTCCATTTTACAGATGAATGAAGTAAGAAACAGAATTAAGTAACTTTCCCAAACACAGAGTTGAGGCAGGATTAAATCCAAGCAGTCTGACTCCAGAGTCCATGACTCATTTAATAAGCTATTATGTTTTAATTAAATATACAAAATCCAGTCATAGAGTCATCATAAGGAGCAGAGAGAACAGAGAAGGGGGAAAGGTCAGAAGTGGTGAAGAAAGGAACTATGGAACAGGTGATGTCTCAATTGCGTTTTGAAGAATGAATAGGAGTTTTATGGGAAGACACAGCATGCACTGGAAATGGTAGGTTACAAATGCCCAGAAACTGTATGTTGGAGGAACCACAAGAGATCTGTATAAGGAGAATGAGCAAACAGCCTAAGAAAGAGGACAGAAGGTGAGAACCCGGATGGTTGGGTGTGGGGAGAGGAGAACAATGGCAGGAGCAGAGGGTGGAGGGCCTGTGCATTGAATAAGTGGTTGGGAATTGGGATTCGGCAGTGGGAAAGCTTTTAGGTGGGGGAGTGAATGATCAGATTTTCCTATTGCTTAATAAAGTGGATGAATAATTAGCTCAGGAAAAGTTGAGAGACAGGGAGCTGGTATTTGGAGTCTATATCAATACAGGCCAGGACAAGTGGACCTCTGGAGAATTACGGAAAACAAATAACAGGCCTTTCTAACTTTCAAGTTTTTCTTGAGTTAGCCAGTTTTATGCACTAAGTGTTTCCTTCACTTAGTCATTATAGACACAGCATATGGAGAGACCTGTAGACATTCCCAAAGGGTAAGAACTCACTTGTCAGAGAAGACTCATTGGAAGGCTTACTGCTTTCATCTTTAGTGACACTCAGCACCCTATGGGAGCAGGGGGCAAACCCTTTACATTTTGCAATGGGGGTAATCAATAAGTAGCTGTGCCTTTCTTTGTATCCTGAACTCTTGGACTCAACTTAACTTCAATAGAGATGGATCTAGAAAATAGAAATGTTGTCAGTAAAGGAAGGAAATGGACTGCCTGAGGGCAGGAGGAATGATCCTTTCCCTATGGCATGCCTGCTGTGTATACGAGGCACTGAGCTTCAGAGTTGTAAAGTAACCACCTCTTCATTTATCTAATCAAGATTTTATAATTTGCAGAGAGCGTTCACATGCATGATCTCATCTGAGTTGGGTGGAAGCTGCCATTCACACCTCTGTCATTGGGACCAAAATACTTTGTGATTTCACTCAGCAGTTGGCTGAAGGGTGTGAAGAGCTCAGCTGCACAGGTGGCTAAAGTAGTCAGGAGTGGGGAGGGGGCTCTGGTACTGTCTCTTGTGTTCTGGGGGAAGAGGGAGCAACTATCACTAGTGAGTAGGGGAAAGAAAGTGAGCAAAGCCTGAGAAACTGTCAAGTGGAAAACTCAGTGGGGCTTCTTACACCACTCATATAGTGCATCTCCTGAAGCCATATCCATTGGAGATGGAAGGGGAGGGAAAGGAACTCCAGATCCTGGAGTTCTTTTGGGAAGAAAGTTGATATTCTGCCTCTATAAAGAGTTTTGATACTCAACACGTTCACAGTAGTTTTTTAGCCTGATCTGATTACTCCTGCTGTTTTCATTCTAGTTTGATTTCTTCTTCAAGGTAACATCCTCTAAAAAAAAAAAAGCTGAATTATTAAGTCCTCCCAAACCCCTTTTCTAGGGAAATATTCATATATGATACCTCATGGTGATGTGCTACAACTCGGAGCTGGAGATGAAAGTGAAGAACAAAAAAAGAGATTAGAATATGAGCCCCTTGAGGGCAAGGAGGGTCCATAATCACCTTGGGGTTCATCACCCAGAGTCCAATACCCAGCACATTTTTGCTTAATACATATGTGTCATATGGAAAATGAAGAGAGCAAAGGAGGTGGGGGGGGGGAAGAGGATCAGGAGTTAGAGAACACATATATTGTATATTTAAGCTCATAATACCTTTCTTTCAACAAGTTGCCACTCTCCAAATGGATTATCACCTTCATCACCCTTAATTCTACAAATGCAATCCACACAATGGGGGAGAATAAGAAAGCAAAATACCCAATATAACACAGTCCCATCTCTGAATACCCAAACCAGGACTAGAAATCACACAAACAAATGCGCCCTTTGCACACATTCTTTGGCCTTCAGAAGTTGAGTGCCAATCTCCATCTGTCCATATGCCTTCCTAGTGTGAGAGATGTGTTACTGTCAAGAGGAACCTTCCCATAGCTCTCAGTGAAGAGGAATCAGGATCAATTTATCTCCACTGACTCGAGGGTGGAATCAAAATGACTGGTTCTTCTCAGGGCAAGTCAGGATGGGATTGAGACAGCAGGGGGCATACCCTTGAGGAAGTGACCCTTGCATGGGTAAAGGTGGCACTACAAGATCATTGTGACTTCTTCCATCTCTGAATTCTGGTTTAGAATTCTTGGAACACTGTCCCCAGAGAACATCAGCAAGGCTTAAAACATCTAGGGGACTCATTTTACAAAGGGCCCTCACAATCTGAAGCACATTCCTTTGAACTTCTTTACTGGTGGAATGTCTTCATTCCTTTTGGGTGAGGTTTAATTTTTTTTGAGAAAAAAAGTCAAGTCATTCAGAACCAAAGTTGGTGAAAAACATCAATGTCTGGGCTGTGAGTTGCACTTTTGTGCAAAAAGTGGGTGTGTGGTGTGTGCATGTGCATTTTACACTCGTTTCATATTCTAATGACAGATTTAAAAAGATTCAAAAAATGGATTGCACCATAAAGCCAAGGAAAAAATATGTGTCGAACTTCCCATGTGAGATTGAAGAGTGACATTTGGAAGAGTGCATTATTAAAAGCAAAATTAGTCTCATGACCCAAGTATAAACACAAGAGCACATGGGTGACTACAGTATTAATTATTTTGCACACTTAATGCAGTGTAGGTAACTAGCAGCTTTCAGAAATTGACAGCCACACTGCTCTTGAATGTGCCTGAGTCATTCTTCTTTTCCAGATACCATCAGGTCTGCCAGGATAAGTCCACCATCACTGAGTCTTTCCCTTCTGTGTATTCCAAATATATATATTTTGTGAAAGCCCTAAAGAAACTATTAAGGATTCATGAGGAGAGCCACAACAAGTATAATTTCTTCAGCAGCCTTTTCTCCCTGCCCTCTTCACATCCTATTTTTCTCTTCTCTGAGGAGTGCCAGAAGAGGTTAGACTATTATTATTATATTAAATAATAATTCCTGACTTTCAGTTCTTGCTTTTTGTCCATCTTGGATATAGAACTGTGTTTGCTCAGGGAAAATGGGTCACAGATTGCTAAACTAGTTCCTCACTGTGCAGTGGTTAAGAGCTGTTTGTTTTTCAAATACCTTAATTGTATGGTCTACCAGAAAAGAGCAGCACTGGAAATTATACCTCTGGACTAAATGCAACCAGATGGACAAAAACAACAAGGCGTTTGAAAAAGATAAATGCCCCACAATCCCCCTGTGGTTGGTTTTATCGCCAGTTAATTTTATAATGGCTTCTTTTGGAGCAGGGGGATATTCCCCAGGGCTAGGAGTGATCCCTCAGCAAAAGCCAGGCAGTCTTCAGAGGGAAGGATTCTCTTTCCCGCCTATTTGGGTAAAATTGGAGTAAAGGTTTTGGTTTGGGGGCTAGAGTAATGGGTGGAGCTGATGGGAGGGTGGAATTCTAAGCCCAAGAGCAGCAACACATCTTTCTTTGTTTTATATTTCTTATTGGTTTTAATTTTGCCGTGCCTTTTGCTGAATATAAAGCAAGAGTTTTAGTCTGGAGTTGGTGACTGGAACTGAGGATGTGGAAAGCATGGTGTTAAATGATCTGGTTGGTTACCTGCAGGTTAAAGTTGCAGAAGCCAGAGTTGCTATTGGAAGAATATCCAGTGTTGGGTGATGGGCATGTGGACTCATCAAGGGACTCAGGGTGAGACTGATCCCTGGATCCTTGCTCCTCTTCCCAAGACCATAATGTCCAGGCAAAACCCAGCCCTTGTGGGCATGCCTTAAAATCCAGTCAAACAAGCCTGCTAGACTGTTTTCAGGCCATAAGTAACTGTATACCATTTATCATAAAATAAACATATTGGATTCATGTTTGGACAGTGATGGAGATGTGAGAGAAAGTCCAGAAAGAAATGTAGATTAAAGACCTCATTGACCCTCTTCTTATGAGACATCTGTGATTGTCTGGGATTGGTTGAAAGATCTCAACATTTTGGTAAAGAGTTTATCCCTCTCCCACTCCATCTCCATCTCTTCCACCATTGCTACCAACAGGAGTCCTTAAAAATGGAGGACAAGGAATTCAAGGTTCTCTAAGTATCTGTGTTATAAAAGAGAAAATAGATGAGTTGAAAGAGTGAAACCTGGGATGTCCTGAGGCTTGAGGAAGCCGATAGAGTTCAAATAAAATGATCAAGTAATTAACATTTCTTCCTCTTTCCTTCTAGAAGAGTTTCAGCTATAACCTTTGAGTATCTATGGCTATAAAATTTAGTAGTCACAAGTCTCCAGTGATTATTCCATGTAAACTTCTCATTTTCTTCATAAGATATTTTCCTTTCCCTGAAATCTCCCATGAAATCCTTGCTCATGAGTTCTCTTCTACCAGAAAACATCAAGTATGTACTTTAAATATCTCCAGTTGATTATATGTGAATTAAATATTAATAAACCTGTTTAAAAAGAACCCTCTGATTTTCTTATTGGTCTTATTTTTGGTTGCAGTCCTTTAACATTTTTTAACTTTTAAAAAAATTATGTAAAATGTATATACAATGAAATATACATCACTTTGCTATAAAATTTGATGAGTTTTGGTAAATGTATACAACCATATAGCTACCATTCCAATCAATATTCAGAACATTTCAATCACCTTCAACATTTTCCTCATGCCCCTCCAATAAATCCTACATCCCATAAGAAAACACCTTTGATTTCTGTCACCATGTATGTTAATTTTGCCTCTTTTTAAATGTCAGGAAAGTTTATTATTAATTATATAGTATTTTACTGTTTTCAGCTCATCCTCTTTCATTCAACTTAATAGTTTTAAAATTTATTCCTGTTGCTATAGTTATATTCTTTTATTGCTACATAGTATACCACTGTGTGAATATCCCATAATTTGTTTATTTGTTCTTCTGGTGGTGGACTTTTGGAATGATTCTAGTTTTTGGATGACATGAACAAAGCAGACATGAACATCCTCATACAAGTCTTTTTGCAGATGCACGCTTTATTTTCTCTTGGATGAATATGTAAGAGTGGAATTGCTGGGTCATAGGGAAGATGTACAGTTAACTTTATTTTTAACCAAGATATAATTTTCAAACCATAAAATTCATACTTTTAAATGAGTTATTCAGTAGTTTTTATTTAGTATATTTACAAGGTTGTGTAATGATCACCACTGTCTAATTTGGAATATTTTCATCACCCCCAAAATAATCCCATACTTACTATCAGTAGTTCCCATTCCTTCTTCCCTCAGTCTCTGATAATTACTAATTTACTTTCTGTCCCTATGTGTTTGCCTTTTCTGGACATGCCATATAAATGGAATAACACAATATGTGCCCTTTTGTGTCTGGCATCTTTCACTTAGTGTAATGTTTTCAAGATTCATCCATGTTGTAACATGTATAAACACTTCATTCATTTTACGGCTGAATAAGATTCCAGTGCATGGATACACCATATTTTGTTTCTTCATCAGTTGATGAACATTTGGGTTGTTTCCACTTTTGGGCTATTTTGAGGTGGACTGCAATGAATACTTATCTACAAGTTTTTGTGTGAATCTATTTGTTCAGTTCTTTTGGATATATAACTAGGTGTGGTATTGCTGCACCATAAGGTAACTCTATGTTTAACTTTTTGAGGAAACGCCAAACTGTTTTCCAAAATAGCTGTACCATTTTACATTCCTCCAGCAATGTATGAGGGCTCCAATATTTTGGTTATAGCCAACCCAGAGAGTGTGAAATAAAATTTTATTATGGTTTTATTTGTATTTCCCTAATGACTAATGATATTAAGCATCCTTTTACATGTTTATTGGCCTTTTATAAATCTTCTTTAAAGATGTGTCTATTCAAATACTTAACCCACTTTTAATTAGGTTATTTGCTTTTCTATTGTTGAGTTGTTGTAAGAGTACTTTGTATATTCTGAATACTAGACTGTCATCAGATATGTGATTTGCAAAAATTTCTTCCAATCTATGGATCATATTTTCATTTTCTTGGAAGTATCCTTTGAAACAGGATTTTGAAGTCCAGTTTATCTATTTTTTTCTTTTGTTGCTTGTGCTTTTGGTGTCATATATATGTAATTACTGCCTAATCCAAGGTAATGAAGATTTATATTTATAAGCAAATACACATATTTTCTTTAAAACACTTTTTAGCTCTTACATTTAAGTTTTTTATTCATTTTGAGTTAATTTTTGGATATGTTGTGAGGCAGAGGTCCAGACTTATTTTTTTGCAAGTGGATATCCAGTTTTCCCAACACCATTTGTTGAAAAGACTATTCTTTCCCCCACTGAATTGTTTTTGGTACACTTGTTGAAAACCAATTGACCATAAATTTATGGCTTTATTTCTGAACTCTTAAATTTATTTCATTATTTATATATCAACATTTATTCCACTGCCACACAGTCTTGATTACTGTAGATATTGATACGTAGTAATTTTTTAAATTGGGAAGTGTGAATCTTCCAATTTTGTTTTTTTTCTAGATTGTTTTGGTTATTCTGGGTCTCTTGTATTTCCATGTGAATTTTAGGATTTGCTTGTCTATTTCAACAAAAAGCGACCTGGGATTTTGAAAGGGATTGTATAGTATCTATAGATCATCTTGGGGAACATTGCCCTCTTGACAGTATTGTCTTCCAATCCAGGAACATAGATATCTTCTCATTAATTTAGATCATCTTTAATCTTGCAGTGATGTTTTGTAGTTTTTGGTGTACAAGTATTGCACTTATTTTGTTACATATATTCTTTTTTTAAAATTAATTAATTATTTTTGGCTGCATGGGGTCTTGGTTGCTGTGCATGGGTTTTCTCTAGTTGTGGTGAGCAGGGGCTACTCTTCATTGTGGTGCGTGGGCTTCTCACTGCAGTGGCCTCTCTTGTTGCACAGCACAGGCTCTAGGCATGCAGGCTCAGTAGTTGTGGCTCGCAGGCTCTAGGCGCGTGGGCTTCAGTAGTTGTGGCACATGGGCTTAGTTGCTCCACGGCATGTGGGATCTTCCTGGACCAGGGATCAAACCCGTGTTCCCTGCATTGGCAGATGGATTCTTAACCACTGTGCCACCAGGGAAGCCCCCTGTTACATATATTCTTAAGGATTTAATTTTTATAATGCTACCATGAATGGAATCATTTTATTAATTTTATTTTCATATTGTTTATTGCCAGTGTATAGCAATACAATTGATTTTTGTATACTGATCTTATATCATGCAGTCTTTTGGAGTTAATTACCTCTAATAATTTTTTGTTCACCTTTTGTGAACTAATTCTATAATTTTTTGTGTATGTGAATTTCTTAGAATTTTCTAAGTGTAACATCATTTTGTCTGCAAATATAATTTTACTTCATTCCAGTCTAAATGTTTTTTTTTTCCTTTCTTTCTTTCTTTCTTTCTTTTTTTTTTTTTTTTTTTTTTGATTAACTTTCCTGGCCAGAACTTCCTGTGCATTGTTAACAGAGGTAGCAAGAATGGACAACCTTGTCTTGCTCCTGATCTGAGGTAGGAAATCCTCCATACTTCACTATTCGTGTGATGTAATCTTAATGTTCTCCTACATGTTCTTGATCAATTGACTAAGTTCCCTTTTATCCCTAGTTTAAGTGTTTGTATCATGAAGTTGTTGGATTTTGTCAAATGATTTTTTTTCATTTATTTACCTGATATGAGATTTTTGTGCTTTATTCTATTAATATCATTTGTTACATTTATTGATTTTCATGTTGAACAAAACTTGAATTTGGGGCATAAATCAGATTTCATCATAGTGTGTAATATATTGAATTCTTGGTTGAAAGATTTTTCTTTCAATACTTTGAATATGTCATCACATTGACTTTTGGCCTCCATGGTTTCTGATGAGAAACCAGTTGTTAATTATACTGAAGATAACTTGTGCATGATGAATCACTTCTCTCCTCCTCTTTTCAGTATTCTCTCTTTGGTTGTGGCTTTCAACAGTTTAATTATGTCTTGGTGTGGATCTCTTTCTGTTTATCCTGCTTGGAGTTCATCAAGTTTCTTGAATGTGTACATTAATATTTGTCATCAAATTTGAAGGATTTTGGCCATGATTTCTTAAAAAATTATATCTGCCCCTTTCTCTCTACCTTCTCCTTCTGGGGTTCATATTATTACTGGTGTCTCACAGGTCTCTGAGTCTCTGTTTATTTTTCTTCATTCTTTTTTCTTTCAGTTCTTTAGACTGGATAATCTCAATTGACCTATCTTCAAGTTTCTGATTCTGTGTTCTGCCTGCTCAAATAGATGGCTGAGGCCGTCTAGTAAATTTTTTATTTCAGTTTTTTTACTGTTCAAACTCAGAATTTCTATTTGGCTCTATTTTTTTATAATTTCCATCTCTTTATTAATATTCTTAATCAATATTAAGTTCTTTAATTTTCTAAAAAAATGGCTTCCTTTAGGTTTTTTGGACATATTTCACACAGCTGAAATAAAGTCTTTGTCTAGTAATTCTAATATCTGTACTTCTTCAGGGACAATTTTTACTAATTGACTTTTCTTGTGTATGACTTTTCTTGTGTATTTTTACTAATTGACTTTTCTTATTTCTTTGCATGTCACATAGTTTTTTTTGTTGAAAACTGGATATTTTAAATAACATTGTATGACACCTCCGAAAATCAGATTCTTCTCTCTCCAGAGGGTTTGTTTTTGTTGCTATTTGTCATTTTTTGTTTGTGTGTTACCTTTTGTGAACTAATTGTATAAAACCTATATTCTTCTCATGTGTGGCCACAAAAGTCTCTATTCAGTTATGTTAGTGGTCAGCTAATGATTAGACAGATTTATTTAAATGTCTGGAACCAACGAGCCTCCCAGTGTTTGCCAAGATGCTCTGCATGCATATTGGGTTATGCCTTCCATACACAGCCCGGCAGATTGCACCTCTGCCTCAGCCTTCACTTCCTGCAGTCTCAGAGCCTCAAGGTCAGCCAGATGTGAGAGCTTAAGGCCTTCTCAGGTCTTTCCTGAGCATGCACACAGCCCTTGGCATGCACACATACATTCAGCTTTCTAGATTCACAGGAATATGTCAGAGGTTTTCAAAGCCCCATAAGCACATCTCATTCCCCAGATTTTTCTCTTAAACTTTTGGTTTACCTATTGTTTGCCCCAACTGTTATCCACTACCTCTGGCAATCACAAAGATAAATAATTGGTTCTAATTGTTTTCAACAAATATCCCCGGGGAAAGGCTTTTTGTAATGGAGAAGCTCCAAGTCAAGTCAAATACACTCAACCTTGCAAGTGGGATCTTCCAGGGAACCACCAGAGTACAGAAAGATACTTCTGTACTGCCCTCTGTACAAAGATAACTCTGTACTGTCCTCTCAGTTGGCTGCCAGGTTACTGGTTTTTACGGAGAGTGTGAGATGTTGATCTTCCTGGCTACTGTGGTGCTAGAGAGACAAGGATGGGAAAATGGTAAGTTAGAACAGGATAAAGCTCATTGTTCTTACCAGGATTTATCTATTTTTCATGAATAAAAGCTCATCAGATTGCTCCAAGTATTCGGTCAATTTCCAGAGTTAAAAAAGTTGATTCTGACAATCTTTGAAAGTCTTCTCACTGCCTTTATGGAGGAGAGATTTTTCAGAGGTCCTTAACACTGTTACTTTTTCTACATCTCTCTCTGCATGTTTAATTTTATGAGAAATGTCCAACCGTTTTTTCAAGTGGATGTACCCTTTTTTTTTTTTTTTTGCGGTGGGCCTCTCACTGTTGTGGCCTCTCCCGTTGCGGAGCACAGGCTCCGGACGCGCAGGCTTAGCGGCCATGGCTCACTGGCCCAGCTGCTCCGCGGCATGTGGGATCTTCCCGGACTGGGGCACGAACCCGTGTCCGCTGCATCAGCAGGCGGACTCTCAACCACTGCACCACCAGGGAAGCCCCAAGTGGATGTACCATTTTACACTTCTACCAGCAATGTATGAGTGTTCTGGTTTCTCCACATCCTCACCAAGATTTGTTGTGGTCAGTATGTTTTAATTTATTCTTAAATTATTTTCCCATTTTTATTGGGTGGTTTGTATTTCAATTCTGTTGTAAAATTTCTTTATATGTTCTGAATGAGTCTTTTATCGGATTTATGTGTTGCAGATATTTTCTCCCACTTTCTTTTATTAATAATGACTTTTGAAGTGCAGAGCTCTTTTATTTGTCTTTTGTTGGTAGTGTGTCATGAAATTCAATTAATTACTTTTTCCTTTATAGTTAGACTTTTTTGTGTTCTCTCTAAAACATTATTGCCTACCCAAAAGTTACAAAGATATTCTACTATGTTTCCTTCCAGAAACTTTAGTTTTAGTTTTTATATTTAAGTCTATGATCCAACTCAAATACTTTTGTGTGTGTTGTGAGGTAAGTGTAGTAGTTCACTGTTTTCCACATATTTGTTTATTTGTCTCACCACCATGTTTTTGAAAACACTATTCTTTCTTCATTAAATTTCCTTGGTACTTTGTCAAATATCAATTGACATATGTTTGTTGGTCTATTTCTGTGCTCTCTAATCACTTATTTTTTTTTTTTTTACCATTTTTAAAGTCTTTATTTAATTTGTTACAATATTTCTTGTTTTATGTTTTGGTTTTTTGGCTGCGAGGCATGTGAGATCTTAGCTCCCTGACCAGGGATCAAACTCCCACTCCCGGCATTGGAAGGCGAAGTCTTAACCACCGGACCACCAGGGAAGTCCCTTCTAATCACTTTTATTGATCGAGTTGTCCATCCTTACATCAATATACACTGTGTTAATTACCAAATCTATGCAATAAGTCCTGCAATAACGTTATGTTAGTTACTTAACTATGTCTTTTTTTTTTTTCAAGTTTTTTAGCTATTCTAGCTATTGGCATTTTATATATATATATATATATATATATATTTGCAAGGATATACATATATTTGCAAGGATATATGTACAGGATATATATATATATATATATATATATATATATATATATATACAAACACATATATATCCTGCAAACTTGCTAAATTTACTTATTAATTCTGGTACTTGTTTTACAGATTCCTTTGGGTATTTTTAAAAATTTAAACAGTTCTATCCCCTGCAAATAAAGATGGTTTTACTTCTTTTTTTTTCCATCTGTATGTTTTAACTTCCATTTCTTGCCTTATACTAGCTTGGACCTTCAGTATAATATTGAATAAAAACGGCTGTAGCAGACATTATTGCCTTGTTTCCAATCTCATGGAGAAAACACAATATTTCATAATTGATATGGTATTAGTAGCAGAAGTGTTTATTTTCTTTGTTCTTTGGGGTTTTTTTGCCTTATTTGGGAATATTGGGTGGGGGGTACTCTTTATTAGGTTAAAGAAATTCCCTCTTTTCCTAGTTTTCTGAGAGTTGTATTTTTCAATCATAAATAACTAATAATTTTTTTTCAAATAATCTTTCTTTGCATCTATTGAGATGTAATTTGTTTTTCTTTGTTTTGTTAATGTAGTGAATTTGAATGCTAAACCAACCTTGCCTTCCTAGGATAAAGAGCACTTGTTATTTTTGTATATTGCTCAATTTGAATTGCTTATTTTAAATTTAATTTGCCATTTTCAAGGATTTTTGTGCCTATGTTGAAGGTGGGAGGATAGTGGTCAGTAATTTTCATTTCTATCAAAGTCTTTGACACTTTTGACAGTTTTGATATGAGTTACACTGCTCTCATAAAACAAATTAGAGAGTGTTTCCCTTTATCTATTTTCTGAAATAGTTTGTGTGCTACTGATACTATTTCTTTCTTGAATTTTTGATAGAATTCACCAGTAAAGGAATCTGGGTCTGGGAATTTCTTGGTGGAAGTTGTCTTATTGTGAATTCAATTTTTTTAATAGACAAAGAGCTATTCAAAATTTCTATTTCTCTTTTTGTCATTTTTAGTAAGATATATTTTTAAAGATACTTGTCCTTTTAAGTTGTAAAATTATTGGCATACATTTGTTCATTATATTCTTATTGTCCTTTTAATGTTTGTAACATCTGTAGGGTGTCCTCTCTTTCATTCCTGATTTTAGTAATTTGTGGGGTTTTTCCCTTCATCAGTTTTGTCAAAGGTTTACCAATTTCACTAATATCTTAAAAGAACATACTTTTTGCTTTGATTATTTTATCTATTGTTTATGTGTTATTTATTTCATTTATTTTTGCTTTCACTGAATGCAACAGTCCAATATCTTATTTGGTTCGTGGTCTAGACCAGTGGTCCCCAACATTTTTGGCACCAGGGACCGGTTTCACGGAAGACAATTTTTCCATGGACGGTGGGGGGGTTGGGTGGGGGATGGTTCAGGCGGTAATGCAAGCCATGGGGAGAGATAGGGAACGGCAGATGAAGATTTGCTCACTCGCCTGCCCCCCTGAGCAGGAGCCCAATTCCTGCTGTGTGACCCGGTTCCTAACAGGCCGCATATTGGTACCAGTCCGCAGCCCAGGAGTTGGGGACCCCTGGTCTAGAGAACCTAAATGACTCTCCAGGATAAACTTTGTGTTCCACTCAATGCAAGTATACCTCAGTTCATCACTGAATTTTTTTGTCACTTTCTTTGGTTTAGGACTTAGAGAAGCAATGCAGTGTGGTGGAAAGTCTGCTGATCTTGGATCCCAACATCTCAAAACTGCTATCTAACCTTCCTAATCCTCAATTTTTTTCATATGTAACGTAGGATAATAATGATTACATAAAATTTAAGTGAATTTCCTGGAACATAGTGGTTATTCTGTAATGGTTGACCTCAGGGCCAGAGATGTCTCTCATTGTCTATGCAGCCTATTGACCAATAGCTTTTATTTAACATGTAACCTGATTATACATACTTCAGTTACATCTAATCTATGATGAGAATAATTCCCAAGATGAAAATCTTTCCAAAGGTGTTTATAAATATTCTTTATTACTTATCTTTCTCTAAATGCCATCTGGGGATGCTTAAGGAAACTATACTGAGAGTTTAATAAACATCAGCCTGCATTTCAAAATGATTCTGTCTTCTTTTTGTTTAATTTTTGTGAAAATCTCTTTCCTCAGGAAAACTGCTCTCTGCAAGCTAGCTGGATCAGTCAGCTCTTCACCTCCAAATTTAGTAGAGCAAAATAGTAACTATCTTTTAACTAAATTGTGGTCCAGCAATTTAAGTTAAGCTCAACTAGGTGTTCCTCTGCTGGTCTTAGGTGGTTTACTGTGGATTTTCAGTCAGCTGTTGGTCAGCTAAGTAAGTCTGCTTCTGGGGTTTGGCTGACTGTTGACCGGGGTAGTGAGGCAGATTGTGCTGCTCGTTTCTTACCTTCCAGCAGGGTAACCCAAACTTTTCATACAGAAGCTCTGGATTCTAAGAGAACAAGCTCCTGTATGCAAATTCTTGTCAAGCTTCTGTTGTATCATACTGGCTAATGTCTCATTGGGGAAAACAGGTCACCTGGCCAATCCCTATTTAAAGGGGTGAAGAATGGACTCTACCATTTGATGGGAATTGACTGCAAAGAATTTTGGCCATTTTTGTTATCTACTGCATTGGTTCTGGATGCAGTAGGAGGAATATGAGGCCAAGAAGGAGGTGTTTCTCACCAGTAGCTCCAGGATGTTTAAAAAAAAAAGGCATGCCATGTCCTGGGATGGTTGGGACACACCTTACAACAACATCCAGTTAAGGCTTTAATCTGTGAAGAGCTTTCCTGGCAAATCAACAAATACATTCCACTTAGAGACTGCTAGAAAGGCATTTGATTATCCAGATAGCAGAAATATAAACTTTTCTTTGTTATCTTTCCCCTGCTCTTCTTCCTCTTTCCCTCAACCACCCTACTCTCCAAACCATTTGATGTCTTTTATAAAAACCTGCCACTGACTGTCCTGGACATGGTCTCTGTAAATGGTTAGGAAAAGTGCCAAATACCTGCTGCTTTATCTGAAATGGGGCATGAGGCTCCTAAGCCCCAAAAATAAGATCAAAGATATCTGACAGGACAGGCTAAATTCTCTAATCCAATTTTAGATCCTTTGAGGGTGAGCCCACAGCCTGATTGCAAGTGTACATACTTGAACACTCACTGCACCTCTGGCCATGTGTACCTTCAAATACACACAAATTGAAACATATAAAGAGTTATTTCAGCAAATATCCTGTAGAGGATGGGGTGAGGGTAGATTAACAGAAGGGAAGTAAAAGGAGATATTTGCTCTAGTACCACAGTGTCACATACCCTTCTGTCACAGAGACACTGAGGCAAATTGCCTTGCTAGCCTTTGTGCTTATTCCCCAATATTTCTCCTCAACCTCATCTCATCATTATCAGAAGTTCTATCAGTCAACTACTATGTAATAAACCTCAGCAAAATCCAGTTTCTTGAAGCAATAAATATTTACTATGTATCATGAGTCTATGTGTTGGTTGGGCAGTTCTGTTGATCTGAGCCAGCCTCAGCTAAGTTTCCTTGTACTCACTCATGGAGTTGTTACCAGCTTCATATCAAACTTAGGATGACCTTGGCTGGGAAAACTTAGCCTTCTCCCATGTACCTCTCACATTCCTGCATCAGGCTAGCCCAGGGATAGCCTCATGTTCATGGCCAAGGAACAAGAGTGGCAAGAAAGCAAACGCCAGTTTACAAGTGTTTGCAAGACTCTGCTTGTGTCTTGCTCACTAACTCCCACTGACCAAAGCAAGTCATATGGCTAAGTCCAGAGAGAAGGGGACAGTTAGAAAATCTTGCCCACAATGGTTATACTGAAAAACTGGAGACATCAATGCAATCAGTTTACCATCCTAGTTCTATAAAATTGTGGGGATTTAAAAAATATCCATTGAATTATTTGTCACATTATTGAATGACCCAAAGTCCTATCTTTCCCCTTGATGGTTTCATATGGTTCAATCATTCCTGGGGTGGTTTCTTCCACCTCAATGTCAGTGTGCTTTTCTGAGACTCAAGTCAGCCTCAGTTGGTAGGAGGTGGGAGTGGGGAGGTGGTGGAGGTAGCCAGTCTTTTAGTATTCCCTTGTGCGTGTACATGCGTATGAGTCTTGAACTGGTGTTAACCCTGAGTCTTCTCTCCTGTGACCACATGCTGGATTGCACCCCAGAGGACTCATTTGTAGAAGAAAGGGTCTCCACTTTTGACCAACAGAACTAGCCTTTGTGACTTGCAGACTTTCTTCACTCAGTCTAAGTCCTCCCATCTTGATCCCCAGTTTCCCTACAGGGATAATAGAAAGAACTGACTCTCAGAGGGGTCTAGAGGTATAGAGGTATGTGTCGGGGGTGGAGGAGGACATTAACCTGAATACAGGATACTGAGCCAAATGTAAAAAAGTGAGGCACCTACAAGAATCTACCCTCTTAACTATTTCTCCAACTTATTGCTGCTTAAAAGATGTGACCATGACATAACTAAGAATAAACACAACACAGGAAGGAATTAGATTAGATGGTAAAAATGATCTTGTGGTAAAAAAGAATACTAAGTGCAGAAATGTATCACGCTGGACTGTTGGAGGTCTCTCTTTGGATGATTTTAAACTCTGAGTCCCAGCCAGTCTAGGTTAGATTTGGTGCCAGGGGTGGTTTAGACAAAGGGGGCAGTTGTGCTCAGACCTTGTGAACTGTATATACTGTGATTGATTTCTTCTACTCCAGCAGCTGCTTTGCTCACCAACCATGGCTTCTGATCTCTCTTGGGCTCTGAGATGGCCCTAGAGTGACTTTGCCTCCCTTTTCTTTGGAAGAGGGAGCACAGAAAGGCTCCAGGGTTCCCACCCCAGGCCTCAGGGGAACTGTGCAGCAGCTGCAGCAGCTGAGATCCTCACAACCTTAGTCAGCCTCTGAAGTGAGGTCACAAGGTATTTCAGTCCTGTGACTGAGGTGTGAACCACAACCAAAAGGGAGGAAGTGCTTCCAGAGCCCGGATACGGAGGTGTGATAAGATTTCAAGGCTTCGCAAATGTGTGGGTTTTTTTTTTCTTTCTATTTTTCTTTTTGTATCTCTCTCTTTCTCTTGTGTGAAAATAGTTGTCCAATTACTTTCAGGAAACCATTTCCTTTGGAAAGTATTAAAGGATTTAACTTCTTTTCAACTCAGAAATAAATGCATTTCAAAAATGCACTGAGAGTCTAAGCATATCTTTTTCATCTTCTTGCACTATGGGCATTGGGAAGTGCTTAAAAGCAGATGTTTTTGTGGGATTCCTCAAAGTCCTGAGATAGATATTCCACAATATCTACACCACAATACCACAACCATCATCAATAAACATGTAATTATTGAGCCTATTTTGAGCTCCACTCTCTATTGGATGTCATGAAGGACATATGGAAGGTCAATACATGGATGCCACCCTCAGAAAGTGCCAACTGTACCGAATGCAGTATCATATTCAGAGCATAGGATTCTGGAGGTGGAAGGGATCTTATAGTGTCAAAGCACTTGCTTTACAGATGAGGAAGCAGAGTCCGAGAAAGTTCATCTAGCGATTCAGTTTTGGAGTCAGACCCAAAAGTAAGTCTCCTCTGTCTCAGGCCAAATGGTGTGTCTAAGGGTTATGGCTGTTCTGTGGAGAGAAAACAATGTGAACCTCCATAGCAGGGGGAGCCACCACTGGAAATCTTTTCCTAACCTAAAAAATGCTGGACCTATTCCAGGCCTTAACAGTGAGGAGAATTAATGCAATTATAGGGTATAGGTACACCTGGACACCTATGTTTCTGTCTGTTCACACACCTCTGGAGAATGAGCCCTTCCACTCATTCTATTCCCCATCCTCCCCAGCTGATTCACTAATTAAAGGGTTACCATGGAAGCATCATATGAATGCGACCAAACTTGGCCTCTAGGCTGGGGAGATTGCCTTAGAGATGGCCACATGAACACAGCCCATTGGAACTGGAACTGAGCAGTCAGTTTCTCTCCATCACACATAAAGCTCAGAGGTTGCTGGCTGGCAATCATACGTGTATGTTTATTTATTTTTATTTATTTTGCTTTGTGTCTAGAAGGAAAGAAAATGTTGTCCACCAAGTGAGAGAAGAAGGAAGAAGATGTGTAGAGAAAAACAGAAACTAAAGACAGAAAGACAAACCTGTGCACTAAAGTCCTTGCTTTCAATCATTTCTGTCCAACCATATTCCGATTTGGGTTTTTTTGTGACAATCAATATGTCCAACCATATTCCGATTTGGTTTTTTTTGTGAGATACTCCAGTATATATATGATACATGACCTTTTACGCTTAAGCTAGTATGAGTTGAGTTTCTACCACAAATAATGAGTACGTGGCAGTGAAAGATTATTGAATGCTTTCGAGTCTCTCAGATAAACTAATACATTTTATAAAATGAGGAAGTGAATGTTAGTGTGTGGTTGTGACATAGAAAACAGTTTGTTACAATAAGTTCCAGGTAATGATGAACACACCTGGAAAGCCTTCCTGATGTCAGTATGTTGATTTGATTAGTGTGGAGGAGAAGTGGAGCAGCTGTGGCCTCCCACCTGGTCATTGTGTCTGACATTGAGGACAGCCAGGCAAAGGATGTCCAAATCCAGAATGGCCCAGGTTTGAAAGAAGGAAAGAAAGTCTTTCAAATGGTGGGGGCCATCTTTATATGGAGCGGCAGGTTGGAAACTGGTGTTTGAGTTGAGCCAGGGCATGTGGCAGGGCTACCATAGAAATAACAGAAACATCTATCAGAAGACAAGAAAATAGGCACCTAGTACTTCTTTACTTCAAGATTCTTACATTCTGGTTTAGGTTCTCAGATATAAGAGAGATGAGCTGGATGAGTTTCCCTGGAGGAAACTGGTCTCCAAGGGATCTGATTCCTCATGTTCATCCTGTGCTTTGAAAACTTCAACTAGAACTAGTTACATTTCACTCCTACAATCCCACACAATTTCATTCCTTTTTCCTCTCCTGCCCGCTTCCTCTCCTCAGGCTTCTCTGCTCAGTTATTCAAAAAATTATGGCTCCTTTCCTCTCCCCAAACCATTTCCAGGTAGAATACTGGCCCTGAGACATAGCTTTCCTACCTTTTATTTGAAAGGTCCAACCTTTTTCATTTTTCCAGAAACTTCCAAATAGAGCCATCTTTCATAAAAATCTTTCTCCTAAGATGGATCAGGGAAATGAAAGGTGACAATTTCTTCCTGCTCTTTTCTGTCTGAATCTATTGCTCCACCACCACTTACAGCTTTATCCCATCTAAACATAAACCACTGATTTAGATAAAATGTAAATAATTTGCTTTGCCTATTTAAAGATATATTTGACATGAATTATACCAGATAAAATGTAAATAATTTGCTTTGCCTATTTAAAGATATATTTGACATGAATTATACCATTGTCTGTCCTTTGTGTGTTGAGATTTTAGAGTCCCAGAGGCTTTTAGTGTCATGTGACCTCAAGAGGGAACTGTTCCCTAGAAAAATCTGTATGAATCTACCTTGGATGGCTTTAGGCACTGCCATTTGCTGTAAGATAGTTTCTGGTTCTCATGTAAACTCTAATTATGGTTTCATACATATAATTGCTCTTTCTATCTACCAGGCACTTTGATGGTCTCTACTATATAATGCATGTTGTCTCAAAGGACAATTAGATATAGTGCTAGATTAGAAACCAGGCTCATCGGCCACAGGCAAAATAATAGTAGCAGTAGATCTTAAAGAGATTTAACAGGCTGTTTTATTTCCATTATGTATTTCTTTTTTTTTTTAATGTTTTCTTGGATTGTTTATTTGGTAAAATTTTTATTACAAAGCCTCATCAACCAGCATCAAATCTCTATGAAATACCTCTACTACTGCTTTCAAAGGTAGATTTCAGTGTTTATGAGAGAGAGTTTCATTATCTGGTGGTAATATACCTGCCAATAATCTGATTTATTCAAGAATGTAGATTTCAGTATAGTATCATTCTCTTACTTTTTAGCAATTCACTCACACAGGTATGTATTTCATTATTACATAATTTTAAAGATCTCCATCCACCTTAAATAAACGTTATTCGTTCCAATATCTAGGTAATATAATTTACTTGGCACCTACATAGAAGCTCTTATAAAATCCATATGATTTACAATTCATTACTTCTGCAGGAAAATCCCACTGAAGATTACTTGTCAGATAGTTAAGATTCCCATCCCCTCTTTTTTTTTTTTTTGGAACTTAGAAAAAATAATTTAAGATGTTCTTTTTTTTAACATCTTTATTGGAGTATAATTGTTTTACAATGCTGTGTTAGTTTCTGCTGTATATATGTCTACATATATCCCCATATTCCCTCTGTCTTGTGTCTCCCTCCCACCATCCCTATCCCACCCTGCTAGGTGGTCTCAAAGCACTGAGCTGATCTCCCTGTGTTATGCTGCTGCTTCCCACTAGCTATCTATTTTACTTTTGGTAGTGTATATATGTCAATGCTACTTTCTCACTTTGTTCCAGATTACCCATCCCCCTCCCCATGTCGTCAAGTCCATTCTCTACTTCTGCATCTTTATTCCTGTCCTGCCCCTAGGTTCTTCAGAACCTTTTTTTTTTTTTTTTTTTTTTTAGATTCGATATATATGTGTTAGCATATGGTATTTGTTTTTCTCTTTCTGACTTACTTCACTCTATATGACAGACTCTAGGTCCATCCACCTCACTACAAATAACTCAATTTCATTTCTTTTTATGGCTGAGTAATATTCCATTGTATATATGTGCCACATCTTCTTTATTCATTCATCTGTCAATGGACACTTAGGTTGCTTCCATGTCCTGGCTATTGTAAATAGAGCTGCAATGAACATTATGGTACATGACTTTTTTTTTTTAACAGCTTTATTGGGGTATAATTGCTTTACAATGGTGTGTTAGTTTCTGCTTTATGACAAAGTGAATCAGTTATACATATACATATGTTCCCATATATCTTCCCTCTTGCGTCTCCCTCTCTCCCACCCTCCCTATCCCACCCCTCCAGGAGGTCACAAAGCATCGAGCTGTTATCCCTGTGCTATGTGGCTGCTTCCCACTAGCTATCTACCTTACGTTTGTTAGTGTATATATGTCCATGCCTCTCTCTCACTATGTCATGAAGAACCTAGGGGTAAGACAGGAATAAAGACACAGACCTACTGGAGAACGGACTTGAGGATATGGGGAGGGGGAAGGGTGAGCTGTGACATGACTCTTTTTGAATTCTGGTTTTCTCAGGGTATATGACCAGTAGTGGGATTGCTGGGTCATATGGTAGTTCTATTTTTGATTTTTTAGGGAACCTCCATACCCATCACCTCTTTAACTGAGTCATTTTGAGCAAGTAAGAATGAAATACTTGTAGTAATTTCTTTTCATCTATTGTATGTCCTATAAGAAATTCTAGGAATAAATTATATACATGTATTTAGGAAATGTTTAATTTCACTAAAATGGAATAGAGATTAATTGCTTTTCAGCAACAAGTCATAATTTTGAGTCTGAAAATCTTAAAAATAAGTATTTGTTTAAAAATTTACCAAATATCCATATTGATGAAATCTAGACCAATTTTTTTTTATTTTTAACAATATAATACACTTTTTCCAAAAAGCTGATAAAATCCCAGCCACAAATTCACCAACAATAGTTTAATGTAATTGAAACAACCAAAAATGCCTATCTTTTTTATATCTCAAGAATAGATTATATTTTGTATCTTGATATTAAGTTGTTGAACTTAATCAGCTTCAAACCTGCTTTCATATATCATCATGTACGGTAAGAGAAACAAATGTGGATGCAGGTCTCTTTATTCTATTTGGAGGAGCTGTTACAATGACACCACAAACCAGGAGATGGAACATTTCCATAGTGAAGTATTTTCCATTATGTATTTTATCTAGGGTTTTGATGGGAAATTATGTGGTGTGGATACAGGATGGGGATAGGGGATATTATTAAGACAACTGATGATGGATGGAAGGAAGGAAGTGATGAGTTTTGCGTAAAGGCTCCTATGCTTCCGAATGCTCCGCCCTAAGGAAGATAATAGCCATCTGTTCTCCTTGTCCACCGGGGAATGAGCAAGGGAATATTGGTTAATAACATGGCTGAGGAGATTCAGGATACACAATGAATTTCACAACTGACAAGTTCCTTGGACACTGGAACTATTGACCAACTGCTCTGTGAGTGGCGTGAAGTGCCCTTCTCTGGTGGCCAGCAAACATATCTGTCTGGCAGAATCTAAATGCAGTGCTACCCAAGGGAGAAGAAAGGACAGTTGATGGTTGGATTCCTGCTTTCCAGTCTGGCAATATTTATTTTAAATCCCATACCTGTCCTGAGAAGGAAATGTAGATATCTTACCATGATTTTGAAGATGTCCTCTTTTCACTTCATTCTCTTGATGTTTTTTCTTTTCTTTTCTTGTTTTCTTTTTTGGCCATGCAGAATGCAGGATCTTAGTTCCCCAACCAGGGGTCGAACCTATGCTGCTTGCATTGGAAGAGCAGATTCTTAACCACTGGACCACCAGGGAAGTCCCCATTCTCTGGAAAAGAGAGAAGAGTGAAGGGACCTTTCAGGGAAGAAAGTGTGATTTGTGTACAGAAAAGGGCATGTGTCTCATACTTCAGTTAGTTACATGAACACCATGTATTTAGAGACACAAAAATTCACCTTGGAAATGAACAACTATCACAGTTCTTTCCCCTCAGAAAATCTGTGTGACATGGGGAATTTTGAGTTTTCTCGTAATGCATTTTAATGATAACTCAAGAAAACAGTTTTAAAGAGATTTATACCAGAATCATAGACTGTAATGACTTGAAAGCATCTTAAAAATTATCTGGTGGACAAGGAAACTGAGTCACAGAAAGTGGAATAAACTGAGGGTCACAAGAATGGTTCAAGGTTGGAGGCAAGGCATTAAAAGAAAAAAACTGACTATTTTTACCCAGAGTGAGGAAGACTGAGGAAATCTAGTCTCACAGGAGGAGAGTTAAAATGCTGCTTTAAAGGATCAATAGGGAGAAATGGGCCCAGTGGATAGCAGTGATTTCCAAAAATGGTGACATAATTTCCCAAAGATGCAAGATAGAGAAGGAGTAATACAAGCAATTGAATTATGGGCCACTTACAATTGGCAAGGTCCTCTTTAGTTAAGACATGCCCAAGCATCCGTTCCTTCGGGAATGATTGTGGTTACACTATGGCGCACACTTAAATCCAAACTCTGTTGGGTTTATTGAGAGATGGCACACTGGTCTCCAATGTAGAAACTTTCCAGAGGATTTTCTATGCTAATTTTACTTTACATTTTTTTTCTTTATAATGGCAAAAAATTTCACAACTAAATTTCTTAACTCCTGTACAAAGTGTGACTCTACTCCAACAGCTAACTTCTCCAACTGAACTGATTACAAAATGGCTAACCCCAATCCATTCAATGTAAAATTAAAACAAGAGATTATTTCCACTTAAAGAATCTCTGGTTTGTCAAGTACATTCACAGGGCTACCATGACGGTATCAGTCTACAGTGACTGGTGCTCTGATTTGTATTAGACAATAAGCCATGTCTCTGCCTAGTGAAGAACACTGACTTATTGCTGGGTCTCAGCTGTAGCTTAGGCTGCCTGTGTTTATGTGCATACACCCTAGTGCTCTTTCCATGATATGATGGCTCAAGAGTCAGGAGATCTTCAGGCTTAATCATCAACCCCCTTTTTGATTCCGGTAAACAATTAACCTGAATAAGGGCTTCTCTTTGCCTACTCATCATCTGAAAAAAATCCTGAAGTATTTTATAAAAAGTCCTAGCTGATGATTAGACACCCTTTATCAGAGGCCTCTGTGAGGCACACTCAACTTTTGGTTGAATCTAGGTGATTTCAAATTTGAGTACAAAGTAATACCAGAGGTTGTATTTGACAGGGAACAGGACATTGGACAGGGAATAAACTTTGGAATCAGATCATCCTTTTGTCACTTACTGGCTGTGCTATTGTGGGTAAATATTTTACACCCTCTAAGCCTGTTCCCTCAACTGTAACCTGGAATAATAACCTGTCTTCATAGATTTGTTGTATGTTTTTCACTGAGATCTTGTTTTAAAAGTACTTAGCATAAAACCTGTCACATTGTAAATAGTCAATAAATAGTTTTTGTTATCCTGATACTTAACTGATTTTCAGATTGATGAGGTATATGATGACCTTTAGTAAAAGTCAAAATCCTTACAAGGGCCTCTTACCTTGCTGTCACTCCTCTGACTACATCTCCCACCACCCTCCCTGTTGTGTCCCTGCATTCCAGCTACCTTGACTTTCATTGCTTCTCCAAGGAACACATTTCCCCAGACATCCTCAAAGTCAGTATCCTCAATCCTTTCAGGAATCAATTTAAAAGTCTCATTATCATCAAGGTCATTCATCAGCTCATATATAATAATCAGACCTATCTATTTCAGCACGCTTTATCCCTCTTACCTGCTTTACCTTTCTCCAAATCACTTATCACCATCTAACACATTCTATCTAAACTGCTTTGTTTCTAGTCTCTCCTCAACTTGAAAATAATGCCATAAGCGTAGGCACTTTATTTATTCCCTGCAATTGTCCCCATGCCTTGGTCATGTCTGATATGTTTGTGGCACTCCATATATATACTTTTGAAAGAGTAATGAGTGATTTTTCTAGCAGGAGTATCATTCATCCCTGCTTCAAGGCTTTGATAGACTTACATACAATTTACTATGAGTTGACATCATCCCCAACCACATCCCAACCCCTGCCCAACACTGGGGCACTCAAATTACAAGAAGCCCAAGAGAAGAAAGGTGGAGCCATAAACACTTGGTCAGGCAGTCATGATAGGGAGAGGAAAGCTGTCCTATAGCTATCATGTAAGACTCATTCTTCTCCATATCCCTGTCACCTGTGACTTTATCATCACTTGCCTAGTTTATTACCCCAGACTCCATTGCTTTCCATTCTGCCATGTGTCCTTGCTCCAATCCACCCTGCTGCTGCCCTCACACCTAAAACTGTTTTCATTACCTACCTCATCTGTCTGAGACCTGCAGGTCCTCCCTATTGCTTATAGTTTCAGGTCTGGACCTCATGCTATGTTCATGTACATTCTCTATCTCGTCCCTCTTTCCTATCCAGGGTCAGCCCCAGTATGTCCCAATTTCAGCCCGGCTCTGGCTCCATTCTACCTTTTGTACATATTCTGTGTATTCCTGCTTCTGTGACTTTATTTCTTCTGTCCTTCCAGAATGTTCTCTCTGTCCTTCTGCCAATCCAAATCCACTCCAGATCTCAAATCTTAATCACACATCATCTGAGAAGTGCTCGCCCACCACTTACTGCACCTATTACTGCAATTACTTCATACCAAATTTTTTTAATATTAATTTATTTATTTGGCCGCACTGGGTCTTAGTTGCAGCACATGGGATCTTTGTTGGGGCATATGGGATCTTCCTTGCAGTGTGCGGGATCTTTAGTTGTGGCATGCAGAATCTTTAGTTGCCACATGCAGGATCTGTTTTTTTTCTTTTTCTATTTTTTTTTTTTTTTTTAGTTGCGGCATGTAGGATCTTTATTTTTTTAGTTGTGGCACGCAGGCTCTTAGTTTCACAGGATCTAGTTCCCCTACCAGGGATCTAGTTCCCCTACCAGGGATCAAACCCGGGCCAGGGATCTAGTTCCCCTACCAGGGATCAAACCCGGGCCCCCTGCATTGAGGGGCAGGAGGGGAGTCTTTACCACTGGACCACCAGGGAAGTCCTGATGCCAATGTTCTCTTGCTCTTAACTTCTGTACCTCGAGTTACCTACACAGTTTAGCCTGTAGCTAGTCTCCGATTGTATCACATAATAACAGTAATAATTGCAACTACAGTTACAATTTATCCAGCTTCTATTATGTCCTAAACATATTAAGTACTCATATTAATCTTTCAAGGTAGGAATTATTATTCTCATTTTATAGATTAAGAAACTAGAGCTCTTAGAGGTTAAATAGATTGTCCCAAATCATACTGTTAGTAAAGAGTAGAGCCAAGATTCAATTCCAATGTGCCTGGCTACGCTTTGTTGTTTTCTTCTCATATACATAAAAACTCCTGGGAGATTTAGCAAAATATGTGCACCCAGTAGGTCCTCAATAAATACTGGCTTGTTTAGGATGCAGCTTGGTTTAAATGTACCCTGACAAAGCCTCACCCGTCAGAGGTGAGGAGGTGAGGGATAAAACAGTCTCTCTACCCTCGCCTCTCCCTCTCCTGTGTACCAGAAGAGATAGTGGCTGCAGAACAATGAGGTCAATGCTGTTTCAGGACTCAAAAGGGGACGAGGCTCAACTCCATTTCCTTTCAAAGAGCCAGGCTCTGCACTTGCCCTTCCCTGGCCATCCCCAGCATCCAGATCAGTTGCGGCATGCCATCTCAGGTTGAGAAATTTCCAGGCAGCCCTGGGCTTACTGAAGGCACCAGTAACATACTTCTGGACTCCAGGTCAGGATGCCCAAGACATACATCTGGCTGAAAGGAGAACAGGGCAGAGCCTGCCAGGGAGTGCCAGAGCTGCCCCTCCCCAGCAGGCTTTAGCCCCATGTCCTGAGGTTGCAGAAGGAGCTGACACCTGTCAGCTCCCTTCTTTCCATCTACAGTGTGCCAGGCACCATGTGAGATGCTTCACACACATAGTCTCTTTTCAAAATGCTCACCACAACCCCACCTGAGGGCACCGACTCATCTGTGAAATGGGTAGATTAGGTTGCATCTCACCTAAAGTCACCCAGACAAGAGGAAGACTGATATAGTTCCATCTGTCTTCAACAGTCCATGAGCTTTCCAGTATGCCATAGCATCTACCTGTACCAGGAGCCAAGAGACTTAAGTCTCTGTTCTTGCTCAGCACGCCACTCATCTTGGGAGACTTCAGTGTCTCTCTCTATCAAATGCATATGCAAACCCACCCCCTCCACTTCCAGTTCCTTCCCACTTCACAGATTACTTTTGAATCTGTGTGTGCCATAGTATGCAAATACATCGAACACCTGATGGCAACGAGAGATGGAAGGAATTATTGTTAATTTTCTCTTTATGTATCTGCACATTTACACCTTACTCCCTCAACTACCTGAAGATATCTGAGGTAGAGACTGTAATGTATGCACTACCCATGGCCTTCCCTCCACTGCCGAGTCCCTGACAGCTTGAGGAATACAGAAGATGCTCAATAAATACTAAAGACTTGCATGTGCAGAATCACGTGGTATGGTAGAGGTTTTTTTCAGACTAACCCCCTCTCCTTGGAAATCAAGTTCAGAAGGGCACAGAGTAGCCAGGCTGAGATCAGAGTCCTTGTTTGCTGTTTCTTAGTAAAGGACTCTGCAAAACCACATTTGTCTCCAGAGTTTTCCAGACCGCAGAAGCCAAGATGTGTAAAGACGCAGCTAATTTCAGGTGTGGGCTGGTTTCTTACCCTGAGTTAGTAGGTCTTTCATTTTATAAATTTTTATAATTTTTACTAATATTTTATAATACTTTATAAGCTAGTGCCAGTTAAGATATCCAAAGAATATTGGTAAGGAAGCCAAATAAAACCAGATATCCTGATCTTTTTAAATTCCAGCGTATCTTGGCCTTAAAGAGAACTGGAAGGTTAAAGTTATTCAGGGTCTGATATGATGATGCTCATACCTCAAATCCTAGAGTATTTTTTTAACATTATGAGGCATTTTTTGCATTACTTCAGTTGCCCTTTTCCAAAACCCTGTAAGCTAGGCAGGGTGTGGATTATCTCCATTTTACAGATGAATACACCAGGGCTCAGACTGTGATACATCTATCTACCCATGGCAGCCCTCTCCCCTGATTTCCAGCCCGTAAGGTAGGTGGAATAGGCTGGGTGAGGAAATCAAGGAATGTGGGTGGGATGCACTGGAGGAAATGTGGGGTCCCTGCAGTGGGAGTGCTGCTAGCCCAGCAGGACTCCTTCTCCTTTGCTCCACGCCCCAGATCCCCTTTGTCCTGCCTGCTTGCTTGCTTTGAGCCCAGCCCAGAAGGCTCTGCCAGCTTCTAAGCTGGCCCGTTTTACTGGTAAGGATTAGGTGCCAGAGTTTTCTGCTGGTGACTGCTCTTTCCCGGCACTCTCTTGCAGTATCATATTTTCTTAGCTTGTAACTCCTCTTCCTGACCCTTCTAGCCCTCAGTGACCCTTTCTCAGGTCACAGAAAGTGAGTTCACGAAGGTCTCCAGCACCACCTTGCCTGTGCATCTCTCTGGAGAGAGAAACTTCTCCTCACTTCGTGCCCACCCCATCCTCTGGAAAAGACTCAACTCAGTCTCCCCAGCACCTTTCCTGCTTCCCGTCACACCCCATTCTTAGCTACTGGACTGTACCAGAATAGCCAAGACTATCTGTTCACCATACCTTAAGATGCCAGTTCTATAATCAGGTCGACTTAGTCTGTACTCCGTACCCCCTTCCACTTTAAAGCTGAAATATCAGCTTAAATATCATGAGATATCATCTCACACCAGTCAGAATGGCCATCATCAAAAAATCTAGAAACGATAAATGCTGGAGAGGGTGTGGAGAAAAGGGAACACTCTTGCACTGCTGGTGGGAATGTGAATTGGTACAGCCACTATGGAGAACAGTATGGAGGTTCCTTAAAAAACTACAGATAGAACTACCATATGACCCAGCAATCCCACGACTGGGCACATACCCTGAGAAAACCATAATTCAAAAAGAGTCATGTACCAAAATGTTCATTGCAGCTCTATTTACAATAGCCAGGAGATAGAAACAACCTACATGTCCATCATTGGATGAATGGATAAAGAAGATGTGGCACATATATTCAATGGAATATTACTCAGCCATAAAAAGAAACAAAATTGAGCTATTTGTAATGAGGTGGGTGAACCTAGAGTCTGTCATACAGAGTGAAGCAGGTCAGAAAGAGAAAGACAACTACTGTATGCTAACACATATTTATGGAATTTAAGAAAAAAGAAAAATGTCATGAAGAACCTAGGGGTAAGATAGGAAAAAAGACACAGACCTACTAGAGAATGGACTTGAGGATATGGGGAGGGGGAAGGGTAAGCTGTGACAAAGCGAGAGAGAGGCATGGACATATATACACTACCAAATGTAAGGTAGATAGCTAGTGGGAAGCAGCCGCATAGCACAGGGAGATCAGCTCGGTGCTTTGTTACTATAAAATAGTCTATAAAATAGTCTATAAAGTAGACTCTCAGGGATGTTAAGTGATTGTTGCCCAAGTGCTAACAGCCAGTCAGTGGTCGAGATAGTAGAGACCCCCTCATTTCCCACATTAGTTCTGTTACCACGACCCAGCACTCCCTTTGACATCCTCTCTCCCTGCCTTGGTTCAGGTCCTCATCATCCCTTAGTAGGACCTCAGTTAAACCCTCCTAATGCTACCTGCTTTCACGTTTACCCCGTTTCAGTGTATCCCACTGGGAAGTGACCACACCAAATCTGAGATCGAGATGGCTCATTTCATATCAAACTTCTTAGTCACGTCCTGTGGATCCCAGGATAAAGTTTACACCCCTCTGCCTGACTTGCGAGACCCCACCACCTTGTCCCTGTGCATCTCCAGCTCCAGTTCATTCCAATTCCTAGCACATGTCTTATGCACCAACCATGCCACCCTCTTTGTGAAAATGCTTGGTGTTTCCTGGGTATGACCTTCCAATGTCTTTGCATGTTTCCTGCCTTGAATGCCCTTCCTTGTATCTTCCTTGTAGAAAATTCCTGTTTAAAAATTTCTCTGGCATCACAGCTTCTCTGAGACCTCCACCTTCAGTGTGAATTATGCAAACTTCTCTAGCTTTTAAGTCTATATGTTTTGTTGTACAAATAGCATTTTATTACACTACATTTTGTGAAGCATTGGGTTGTTTTTCTCGTTATATTGTAAGCACATTAAAGACATAATTTGAATCTTCTTTTCTCTTCTTCATATTCCCCTAGGTCAAGGTTAGCTAACATTTGTAGCTCCGTATATATTGCTATGTGACCAGGTGTCTAAGCAAGACATGGAGGCTGCACATTAGAGAATTCAGGAGTCTTTCCATTGAAGGAGGTAAAGTCACTCATGGCCAAAGCTTTCACCATTATCCTATTAAGAATATCCTATTAACTGCTAACCTTAGTAGTTAATACACAACAATTACAAATGACTTATAGACATATCATTCCAGTGTGGTTCCTATTAATTAATTTAGTAATCACTGTTTGCTATAGTATAAATGTATTGATTTTGTGTAATCCAAATAACCGATATTTATTGGTCTCTTTCTAAGCAATATATAGGTGTTACTTCATTGAATTATTGCAACTACCTTGCAAGGTGAAAATTATTATCTTTAATAGATGAATAAACTGAGGCTCAGACAATACAAGCAACTTGTAAAAGAGAAGTATCTGAAACCCAAAGAACCAACTGATAATTGTATCCAAGATTCTGGTGCTCTGAATGAACAGACCAGGTTAACAGTTCCCCTTACCGTCTGCTGCCCAAAGAGGACTCATTTCTATTTTTTTATACAATTTTCTTCTATGTGCAGCATGCTCATGATACTTTATTAGTTATATATTATTCCCAAATGAAGATAAAATTTGTCAATTATAAAAGTAGCACTTATTCACTCTAAAACGGTCCAAAAATATGGAAAGGTATAAAGAAGACGGCTGTACAATGATTTCAACAGCCTGTGATAACAACTGTTAATATTGTGAGGGTGTCCATTCAGATATTTTCCTGTGCACATACACTCATATATACATACATTTTCCTTAAGTGGAGTAATGTTATACCTGTTTGACAACCTTACCTTTTTTTCTCAATGTGTGGTAACTGTATTTCTATTAAGGCATGTAGATCAATATCATCATTTTTAATAGATGGTAGTAGTCTAATAAATGGATATACCGTAATGAGGCATATATGTTGTATACAATGTTCTATTATAAACAATGCTATGACAAAAAAATTGTGAAAAATTTATCTTTTCCCTTTTGACCAGGCTCAGAAATAACCATGAGAGCCCATCTTTTTTTTTTATTATTATCATTTTTTGCATCTTTATTGGTGTATAATTGCTTTACAATGTTGTGTTAGTTTCCGCTGTCAAGAGCCCATCTTTTAATAATTTCTTTGATCATTAGTGAGGTAGAACAGCTGTTCATACCTTCACTGACTTAATGTAGTATTTCTTTTGTGAGTTCTTTTTATTCCCTTGTCTATTTCCTTATGTGAATGTTTCCTATTTTCTTCTTGGTTTCTAGGAGCAATTTAGATAAGATAGTCATCTCCGTTCTGTCACATATATTACGAAACATGGATAGAAGTAACCTCAGAAATCCTTTAGTTTAACACTCCCATTTTACAGATTAAACTCTCTGGAGAAAGAAAGTGACTCATCAAGTTCTCATGGTTGTACCCCTGATTTTTCCAGTGACTCACTAAGATTTATTGACTTAGATCACTTATAGTTCTAGTATATCACCCTGCCTTCTAAACTGACCAAGATTTGTTATCATAGAGTCCTTCCTATGAAAAAAATAATGTTAGAAAAATATAATTTTTTTTTAGACTTCTCTGTCTTTTGCCCTTTTCTACCCAAGAATTCTTTTTAACTAGAGAGTAGAAGAAGAAAGCACTGAGGAGGACAGATCAGTGTTACAAACATTTCTATAGCTGTTCTCCTCTTTAGAGAAAGTGAACTAGACACGGTGACCCTCAGAAGTCTTTGCAAGCCTGATGGAAATTTCTTGGGTTTCATAATTTTTTACTTAATAAAACTTTCGATAGTCTTTGTACGTTATGTAGATCGTTTCTTGGCTGCTGTTTTCTGTGATGGATGAGGGCTACTCTAAGAAGCTGTTAATTGTGTATTGACTCTGGCTGGGAGGCTATTTGAAGGCTGCTACGTTGATCTGATGTATATTTGCATCTGTTTTTCATGCCTTTCCAAAATGGAATTTCATTTGCTTCCTCCTTTGTCACGAGGAGGAGAATGGCAAAACCGAAAATGAAGAATCATGATGAACAGAAAGCACACTTGTCTATCAGCTTTTATGGATAGACTTCTTATGCCTAACTTATTCTGGGAAAAAAAGTATTATTAGTACAAGAAGGGAAAAAGCTAGGTTGGGGAATCAATAATAGAAGTCAATTGGAAGAGAAAAAATAAATAGAAAAGAATAGAGTAAGGGGTAGGGAAGCCATCAAAGTGCATCACTTACTAATAGATGGTTCCAGACTTCCTCTCTCAAGGAAGATTGGCACATGTGGAAAATCTGCTTGTCCATTTGTGTACTGCAGAGAAAGGAGGAAAGGTCCCAGAATCCCTAAAGGGGAAAATTCAGGGGAGAAGTAAAGCAGGTGTTTCCTGCTACCTGTGCCTCAGAGAACAGCTCAGAGCCCTGGGAGGGAGTTTCCCACAGAGGCTTAAATCACAGGAAGCCATACTTTTCTACCAGCCTTAATTCAGAGGTCAGACACATCCGCCATTACCTCCCAGACTTCCTCTCTCTGTCTCTCTCAATCTCTGACAGAAGGTCCCTAGCTTCAAACTAGGAAAAAGCCAATGCAGATGTATCATATAGACAGTTTTTCTATCCTCCTTTCTCAGGCTATCTGCTTTCTTGGGTTTATTTATCTATATCGATCTTTATTGTGCCATTTCTTCACCTAAAATAAAAATGAAAACAAAAGGTAAAATGAAATATCCAATTGAAATATTACCTTGAACTTGCACACCATGACGCTAAAAGGTACTCAGTCATTTAGCCCTACAAAATAGGTTCTTTACTCCTCTAAAAAATAAGTTTGAAAACCAACATTCATGGGAAGCAAATTGTAATATTTACGTTAATATGTGAGCTACATCTTTTAAAATCTCTCTCGTCTCTGCTCTCTCTCTCTCTATCTCTCTCTGTCTCTGTAGCTCTCTCTCTCTCTCTCTCTCTCTCTTTTTCTTTTCCCTCTAACAGTGAAGTATCCAGAAGAGTAATACAACTGGAAATGGTGCATGTGTGCACGTGTATATGCCGTGCATCTAAATGTTGGAAAGCAGCGAAAAGATTTTTAAATATATTATTTGTATATTTTAGATTAAAGGAAAGTAAAAATGGGAAAAAGAAGGAGAGGGAAGAAGAAGTGTGAAGCGAATAAGGAAGGGAAAAGATGAAAGAAGGAGAGAAGGAAAGGAGAGAGGAAAAGAAAGATGGATGAGTTGGGACACTCAACTACAAAGCGAAAATGCCATATATCATGCAGATGTTTTGTCTACAGCAGACCAAACATCAGGCTTTTGGGAAACATTTGGAAGATACAATGCTCCTTTCACTGCACAGACAACTGTTGACAGTGCTATCGCCTCTTTCTCTATGTGTATGTGTCTATCCCTTTCAAGCCTTTTTGTGGTCAAATTATAAAGGCCTGTTCAGTGGGTGGGGTGACGTCACACTGACCACAAAAGCTTATATTTCCTGCTACTAAATACACAGCCCCTGCTAACGAAGTGGTCATTACAGAGCGAGCTTGTTCTGCCGAGGTCACCCCGAGTGGGGATAAAGGCAGGGGGAGGGGCCCAGTTGAGAGAGCAGAGCCATTATTCCCAAGTGTGTCTGTCGCCTGCTGATCCTCATCTTGTTAGAACCGAAAGATGAAAATAGAAGTCCCTTTGTGCTTCCTCCAGACCTTTGTCTCTAAGGGTGCTGGGGTATACTGGGACGCAACATGGTGGAGAGAAAGGAATAGACAAAATCCAGGTCTGATTCCAATCTCCTCATTTATATGCTGAGTGATTTTACCTCTTCAGGTCTAAACATTACAATCCCCATTTTACCAAAGAGGAAAGAGCCTCACGTAGGAATCAAATGAGATCATGCATTTTAAAGCAGTCACAACTGGTTTTATTTTTAAGGTGTCATTCGAATCTTAATATCATTTCTTTGGTCCTCCCACCCACCTTCCTTGTGATAAATAGGAACTGCAGTTCTCTCTTCTGAGAGGAGAGAGTAAAGGGTAGGTTTTTTTTTTCCAAATTTTATTTTATCTATTTATTTTTGCAGAGGTCACAGTAAAGACAATTTTTTTAAATGAAGGAAACTAAATAAACTTACATGGTAAAAAGAAGACTTAGCAAGTTAAGGAAAGAAAGGCCACACCAATGACTAGGGGGACAGAGGGACAAGGGAGGATCCAGGTGAGATCTCAAGGAAGAAGTAGCATTTGCTTGGGAATAGTGCATAGGAGTATGGCGGGCAGAGATGGAAAAAGGGTGATTAACATCATGGATCATGCCATGAACTCCTAGGTACCCCCTAACATTAAACCAGAGTGATTTGAGGGCTTATGCCATAAGTCTTTGGCAATCCAAACCTCAGATGAAATGAAGCTGTATGAATGCATCTTTTGAGTATTTCATGTAATCAGGTTAATTTCAACATTGAGAGAAGTGGAAAACCACTGGTCAGCCAAGACCATACAGAATTTTCCTACTCTCAGTTCTGAGCTTTTGACAAAGCAGGACTCAAATTCCCTACATTTTTCTTTCTTTTCTTTTTTTTTTTTTTGCCCTTTTTGTGAAGGACTATTACACATAGGACCTCAAACTCAATGAGGACTTTGGAATGAGTCCACATGACATTCAGTGAAAGGAAACTTTTGCCATTATCAATATAATTTAGGTGGTCTGGACAACCAGTCTGGATATTCCAGCTGCTGACAAGTTCCTGTAGGCCAGAGTTGTCCAAGTTTGTTCTCTATATAAACCAGAAAAATCGGAAAATTGCCATGTTCCTCTGGGCCATGTGTGCCACCCGGCCCTTATTGGGGCACACTTTCTGCCAGGGCCACCAGCTAACTTTAAGGGCCTCCAGTAGGCCCAAGGCCAGGCAGTTCACCTGATCCGAGGCTATGGCTGGGTTGGCACTTCTGAGTTATTCCCCACAAGCTGCCACCCCCCTGGCTCAGCCATAAAGCCTTAGCTCCATTAATCATCCTTTTCCTGGAGCACACTAGACGAACTCCTGGCTTGGAGTAGAGCTATCATTTTCATTTCCTAATTTTAAAATGTGTGTGTTTGGTAACAGGGAAGACAGGCCAGAAAGGCAGCTTCAAAGTCCCGCCATAGGGAAAAAAATGCAGAGAGAAGGTCCTGGGATATTTTCTTCTGAACTCACCTCCCCTGTAATGCTGGGGAGGGCGCCAGAAGATGAGGTCTATGCTGGGAGAGGAGTCTTGCAGAGGGGATGCTGCCATCAATTGGGGGTGGGTTTAGCTGTTAAAGGTAGAGCTCTGAAAACAAAACTGAAGGAGTCGAGATAGAATTTCCAGTGCCATGTTAAACTAACGAGAGTCAAGAAACAGAGAATATGCAGACATTGGTGGCCAGAACTTAGAAAAATATAAAATAATGAGAAAAAACAAGCAAGTTGATCAAAGCCAAGTCAAGTAGCCAAGATATCTTTCACAGGCTCAATATACCTGACACTATAAAGGACCTAAAAACTGAGGCACTGGCATAGATAGATCAATTCCAGGAAAAGCAAGATTCCTGGGGAGAAAAGTTGGGATGAAACCAGAAAGCAAAAAGTGAGAGTTCTCATTGGTCCATGATGGAGTAAAGGAGACACAGAGACTGGGCCAAATGTTAGAAGGACAGCAGAAGTAAGAGGATCAAAATCAGGAAGGTTCTGACACAGTAAAAAATGGAAGTCATGCATCCAGAACTCCAGATGTAGATAAGTAGTGAATTTCAACTGGCTCCGCCGAAAACCACTTCTATGGCTAGAGACTCCTTTTACAAGGATTAATTGCTGTTGAAGGTATTCACTGCTTCCAAAGAGCTAAACCCTACCTGAGGGGGGCGGGGGGGGGTGGGAAATGACCCTCTCCTATATTTCCTGCTATAGCAAGAAGCTCAGGTTTAACCAATCAAGTAATTCATTTCTGTGAAAAAAATCTGAGTTATTTTATTTATCAATCTATCTGTCAAACTCTATCTACCTGTCTATCTATCTATCTACCTATCATCTACCTATCATCTATCTACCTGTCATCCACCTATCTAGTTATTTTCATGGATAACTATTTTTATGGATCTCATACCTAATTATGATACCAAAGGAGTCGTTTTCCACACAATAGTCAACATAATTTTTGAAAAGTGAAAAACTCAGGCCTTCAGCCTAGGGTTTGATTCCCATGATTCCAAGCAACCTACTTGACTGATTATTTTCCCTGTGCTGATTCACATTTGGCTGAGTTAACTTGATTGACTGTGTTGTAGACACTCATTCATAGACCCAAACAATCTGTTGGTTGATGTTGCTCAGACAAACCTACAACTTAATTGGCTGGATTTTTGCCTTTTTCAAATGGAGTGATGACATTGTAGAGACTCTGTATTTGTGAGAGGCTTTTCAGTGTACCTTTAGCTTAAGACTATTTTTTTCTGAAACCTTGTAAAGTACAGACCACTTCAGGAGCAGAGACAATATGTTGGGTGATGTCTAGCGCAAACCTCACAGTCTGGAGAAAATCTTGGGTCAAACACGAACCTCGTCAGATGTCAGGCTTTCCAAAAGTAGATGCAGAAGTCTCCATTTGTCTCACTCCTGCTGTTTGCCCCTGATAATCACCATGTTACCCATGTTGTTTTCAAAACTCACAGCCTAAAGAACCACCTCACTTTTTCTAGAACTTTGGTGGTAGTCCTTACTTCTTTTTATTTATTTCAAATTGCATGTGAATTCTCCCACATTTAGGGTAACACAAGCTTAGCATCTGAATACATGTTTCATAGCCAATATCTCTGTACATCATCCATGATTACATACTGTGTCTCAGGCACAGGTTTAGGACATACAACTGAGGCGGCCATCTACAATTGCCAGAGTCAATGTAATGTCAGTACTTACCCTTGCTTTATATTTTGGGTGAGAAGTAGAGCTAGGTCCACGTAGTAGTCTAGTGCCCTCTTGTGGCTTTCAAACTAAGAGCTTAAGTTCCTTTGTAGAATTAGAGCTATTTGTGGAATCACAGGTTTAGAGAAGGCCATTGTGAAGTTAACTCATACTTTCTGTCTTCTGTCCCTCAGTAATACTGCCCTCATCCTGCAAAGCACAATAAGTGTTGGTAGACCCATTCTATTCTGAGCTAAGAAGAACACTTTGGAGTGTGTGTTGGACTTTAAAAGGGACCTTTGAACTTAGTACACTGTGGAAGCATCGTGCATGACCAGTAATTGTTGATTGAAGTCCCTTCACCAACCTGGTAATACCTGCCAATTTTTCCATTTACTCTTATGCTTATTCATTTCAAATAATTTACTATGCTTAATCTGAAAGAAATTATGAGAATTATGAGAGATGTAAAAAGTAACCTGAAAAATATGAAGATTTGTCATGTGAACAGATCAGATATTCTACACAGCTCCAGAGGGACATAAGTAAAGATTATAGATATTGGTTTACTATAAGGAAGAATTTTTTAATACTTGCAAATGTATGACGCTGGATCATGTCTGGGGATAAGTTTCCATTCCTTGAAACAGTTTAGGAGACATGGTTTAAGTTGATATGAAAACTTTACAGGGGATTTTCTCCACCGTACTAGATGATCTTTAACAAAAATTTTAGATTTTTAGAATTTAAAGAGTCCACAAATATATCCAAGAAAGATTACAGCTTCCTTTGACTACTCAAATAATTCTTATAGTTAAGAGGTCCTTTAATGTTCAATATGGAACCTTCTCAATATATAGCAAGTTCATACCTACATCACTCTTTCTAGGAAATCAAACTGTATGTGAATGTGTGTGTGTGTGTGTGTGTGTGTGTGTACGCAAGTGTGTGTTTATCCAAACCCATTCTCATAAACTACCTGGTTCTGATTTTCTAGATTGTAGTAAATCTTTTATGTTTTCTTCCAAATCTGACATCCTGTCACTTAACTGCTTTTTGTTTTTAGCAAACCTTTTACATTTGTGCCTAATTGTGTGTGATGATAATTTACATATTAGAGAAAAATATTTACATTTGCTTGACTCTGGTCAAGCAAACATATAACATAATATAATGAATATATTAATACATATATATTAAAGCAGTGGCTCATCCATAGCATAGCCAAAAGATAAGAGTAAAAAATTTAGGGCTTCCCTCGTGGCGCAGTCATTGAGAGTCCGCCTGCCGATGCAGGGGACACGGGTTCGTGCCCCGGTCCGGGAAGATCCCACATGCTGCGAAGCGGCTGGGCCTGTGAGTCATGGCTGCTGAGCCTGCGCGTCCGGAGCCTGTGCTCCGCAGCAGGAGAGGCCACAGCAGTGAGAGGCCCGTGTACCAAAAAAAAAAAAAAAATTTAACTTGAGAAGATTATTCCTGAAAGATAAGAGTTTGATTTTGTTACCCCACATTACAGGGACAATGGAAGTCATCATCCCCCTCTAGCTCATATTGACTTAACAGAGGGCAGAGGACATGATTATGTTTCTTTCCAGCATAATCTCTTACTCTTTTAAAGAGGTAGAATTATTTTAGAGGTATTGATTGAGTTGGATTTTTGTTGCTGCTGTTGTTTGAGTTATTTTTCATGTTTAGTCAATGAAATATTCTCTGTATTTTTATCTGTACCCTAAACATCAGAGAGGGGAAACAGCTAATTCATCACATCTTGCAAAGGGCCAACATCAGCTTAAAACTAGAAGCCACTGAGTCTTAATCCTTTGGACTTATAGTTTGAAGGGAGGTTAGAGAGCTGCCTCTCCCTTGTGCCTGCTCTCTCCCAAAGACCTCATCACGCTCACTACATTGGAATTAAGGGGAGAGGACTGAGTGTTTTCCGGGATAAAAAGTTAATCCATTCTTGCTGGGCCAAAACTCCAAACGTTTTGGGGTTTGCACAAAGTTCAGATCCAGGACTCAAACTGGTTTGAGATTTCTCTCTCTTCTTCCTTACAGTAGTTCACCTACCTAACATCCTGACAAAGGAGCCAATGGCCCATGTCACAGACCTTGCTGACAGCCCTGGGCTTAATAGAGGAATTCTCATCCCTTCCCATCTTCATGGGAGAGACACACTGGATTGTCACCAGCCTGTGAAATAAACCACCCACCTGGTTCATGGAATCATTTCAAGGCCAGAAAAGCCAGCTTTACTCAACTGTGCCATATGGGAGAAAAGAAACAGTGCTTTTCCTCCATATGGATTCGTCACACATTAATAAGAGGCATTTGCTCTCTGTATCAGCCAAAATCCTTGATTCCTAAAACACATGAGAAGACGTGCTTGGCTTAACTTGCCAGGGAATTGGATATGCACTTTATAAAGTGAATCAAAACTAATGCTGTGTTGGGCCATTCTGTCCCTACCTCATTGGAGAGACATCCCTGCAAATGGACAGCTAATCCCTTTAATGAGCAAAATACCCCAAGGCTTTTCTGGGGGAAGAGGCCAGTGTTTAACTACCTCTTGCTGCACAGCTACAGAACACAGAATTTTAGAGCAGAAAAGGATCTCAGAGATCATCAAACCCCCTCCCACATCATTTTCCATGTGAAAACTGACGCCCAGAGAAGGGAAGAGACTTAATGCAAGACCGCTCAAGATGCGTTGTAGGATCTAGGATCATATCCAGGTTTCTTCACTCTTAATTCTCTCCTCATGGGTCACAGTTCTTTTTATCCTTTCTTTCTTCTGATAATTCCCTTAAAGTGCATTTGCTGCTGTTTTTTTTTTTTTTTTCCTCCAGACTCTGACCCACTGCTCACAGATTCAATGAATAAAGAATTATGATTTCCTTGGGCATCCCTGGTGGCACAGTGGTTGAGAGTCCACTTGCCGATGCAAGGGACACGGGTTCATGCCCCGGTCCGGGAAGATCCCACATGCCGCAGAGTGGCTGGGCCCGTGAGCCATGGCCACTGAGCCTGCGCGTCCGGAGCCTGTGCTCCACAATGGGAGAGGCCACAACAGTGAGAGGCCTGCGTATCACACACACACAAAAAAAGAATTATGATATCCTTACTGACTTTCCCTCAGTGATAACATTTCTTTGATGATTCTGTTCTTTTCTTAGCTGCCACTATCTTTATTCATCACTGTGAAGTGAAATATGAGACAGTGGGATAAAGCCCAGCATGAGTATTAGAGACCTGCATCCTGGCCACAGGTTCTTCATCAGATAATACAATAAGGTCATACCTTTTGACCAACAACAGAAAGAACAAATTTCCAAGTTGGGTGCTCCACTGTTGGCTCTTTTCTTTGTTTCCTGTATGTATGGAAAGTGTTACATTCTTCAAAAAGTCATGTTAGAAGAGCAAAATGAGTCAAGGAGAGATCGATATGCAGCTTTCATGGTTATGGTGTTCTCAAGGAAACAAGAAAGAATTTTGCAAAAGTCCCTATCAGGTCTGGTCCCTAAATACTAGCCAGAGCAAACTCCTTTGGAATCAGAGGCTGCCATATTTGGACATGTTCCTGAAGCTGTGTTTATACAGAGGGAACTGCCTGTGGATTTACCATAACACCATTGATTTGAATCCATTCTGTTATATGTAAGACACTGATCCCTGCTTTATTCATAAAATAAAGATATTAGTATCTACTTCTTAAGGTTGTTGTGATTAAAGGAGATAGACATATAAAACAATTAGCAAGGACTGTTCAAAATCTGTTATCTACATTATCTGGCATTCTTCTCTTTCTAGAGTAATCTAAGCTTAGTGACTGCTTCATCAGGGCAGTTTTCTTTACTAAGGTACCCAAAATAAATGATCTCATAAGAAAAGACTAGTTAGAAGGAAGCCTGAATTCCAATGAATTGTCCCAGAAAGTTCATATCTCAGCTATTATTTCTACTCATCAAGTGTTCCTACAGTAACTCCTGTAAGAAGCCTAGTGGAATAGAGAGGTAGGCCATGAAGGCAGGGAAAGAACCATGGCAATGGGTTAATACTATTAATAACTGTTAATATTAATAAATATTCCCACAATAGTCTGGGCTGCCTGTTGACATGTGGTGTGTGTATATGTGTTGCACACACATGAGTATAGGTAGCTGTGTACCTGTGTTTATTTCTCATCTGCCTATCTTAAAGTTACTCTTAGAACTGTGTTGTTTTTTTTCTCTTTCCTTGTAACATAGTTGTCTTCCAGTAAATCAGGGTTAGTGACCATATTCAGCCTCTAAAGAGAGTTGGATGGGGTAAGTAAGTAAATACAAATGTAAAGTCTTAGGTGCCCAGTCAATTAAGCATCTAAAATTAAAAGGCAAAGGATATAGAACAACATGAAACCAAAGCTCAGCCTTTGGGAGCAGGACCAGATGCCATCATCTCTCCACTTTATTCAGAAATGCTTTGACCTGTGTTCTCATAGAATCCCTACTATTCAGGTTCTTCCTCACTCCTACTTCTACCAGGCGTGTGTGTGTGGTTCAATGGGAGAGTACAGCAGGTTCCTGTTTCAAGCTTTGAGGCCACAGAATCTCTAGTTCTATAAATCAATCTATCCTGAAGGAGGCAGCACTTCCTGTTCCATGTCCCCATGAATGGAGAAACAAAGCAGACAGTAAAAGAGAAAGAGAGAAATGCAGCCCAGACTTTGAGGTGGCACCTCTAGTTTTCTTATCTTTTTTTTGTCCTTTTCAGGGGCTCACAGTGTTGAGGACATGGTTGATGCTATGTGAATTCACCTATTGAAACAGTTGGTAGATGAAGTAAATAGCTAAAGTATACCAACCAGCTGGTGTCCATCCATGATATCCTATTAGCAGATTGTAGCTGTGCTGGTAATTGAGCTCTCACCCAAGTGGTGCTTTAATTTATGAAATAATGACAGCTCCTCATTGGAGTTTT
Source organism: Grampus griseus (assembly GCF_964374135.1). Classification (NCBI taxonomy): domain Eukaryota; kingdom Metazoa; phylum Chordata; class Mammalia; order Artiodactyla; family Delphinidae; genus Grampus; species Grampus griseus. The sequence continues at coordinate 20,227,571 of NC_139001.1, read as the reverse complement.
GTCTTAGGAGCAGAAGAAAGATAAAATTCCAATGCCTCACTTTTCAAGTTATCTCAGTCTCTCTCATTTCTGAAAATGAAGCTTGGAGAGGTTAAGTGAGTAACTTGCCCGAGACCATACCCCTAAGACAGAGCCATCCATCCATGGGCATCCAGAGTTACCTGTCCCTATACAAAGATGAGTTAACAATGTGAAAATAGAGCCACTAATTGAATCAAGACCATGTATAGTTTAGAGGTGGAGTGGAATGGAGAGCTAGTTGTCTAGAATCTGATATTGAGACATGTTCTGTCGCCAAGAAATGCAGGGGAAAGACTTGGAGAAACATGGTCTAAAACAGTGTTTCTCAAATGTCAAGGTATATAGGAATCACTTGTAGATTCTGATTCAGTATGGCTGGGGTAGGGCTTGAACTTTTGCATTTCCAGCAAGCTCCCAAGTCATGCTGAAGCTACCAGTCTGGTAGCTGAAGCTTCCAGACCTTTGAGTAACAAGGGTCTAAGACGCAGCTAAAAGGAGATAAAAGAGACCACCCAGAATCACTGGAGAGTAAACTATCCCTGGAGTTTTGGCAGCACCACAGACCCATTCAGCTTGTTGTGCAGCTGCATTGGCCCATCTGGAGGGTGGCCCACTGTCTCTCTGAGCTGTTGCTCCCTTTGCCTAAGCTCCCAGGCCTTGGGCCTGGGATCTAGAGAGAGCCAGAAAAAGCTGAAGGAAGGGCATATGTCTGCTTCAGGGAGCTCAGCCCTGAATAGGCATTTTTAAAGATGATGGTTTGGAGAATGTCACTGAAAACACATCTACCTTGATCCTCTCTTCGTCAGCACCTGGTGAGACATGACTCATTGGCCTCATGAATATTAAGCATCAACAAAAGGCTGCGAACAGAGGGCATAGTGAGCTCTTTTTGTCCACAGTACCTGAAAGACAGAATTGTGAGCACACCTGAGATTTTGCAACACTCCCAATTAAGTCAAGAGATGGGAGATGATGGGATCTGATGAATCTCAGGTGACATATAGAAAGACAGAAAGAAAAAGGATGGGCAAAACACATTAAAATGTTAATTATGACAGTCTTTGAGTGGAGGCATGATGTGTGGGTCCTTTTTTATTTGACATGAACTTTTACTTGGTTGTCATCATTCCTTCTATATGATGATTGTACTTTTTTTCCACTTAGAAACATAACTCGGGCATTTCCATAAGCAGAGTTCTAAAATGCAACATAGTATTCTTCCAAATGGATATATTCTAGATGTCTGGCAAAAGGGAATTTATTAGCTAATAATTTGTTTCCAAATTTTTGCTCTTAAAATTAACATTTTAAGGAGCATATTTGTGCAAGACATTCTGGAAGTCCCAGAGGTGGATTTGATGGGGTTTAAGTAAATGAGTCTAATGTTCACTTCCATAATGCTTTCTTTTACTGATAGTGATGTAAATTGATGTAAGCCATTTGGAAAATACTTCCTGTTTCATCACACGCACTCCTTCAAATCTAAAGTTCTAAGAAGTTGTCTTATTTGAGGTCTTATTTGACTCATCATGAGCTTGAGGTTGAGTAAGTTGAAAATACTCAACTAGATGATGGCAGAGCTGTAACTAGAGCCTGTTTGAGCCTCTGCTCCTGTTCTCAGAAGCTACAGATCAACAACTACCTATGGTTAAAGTCTGTCAGATCATGTAAATTGATACAACCACTATGGAGAACAGTATGGAGGTCCCTTAAAAAACTAAAAATAGAACTACCATATGACCCAGAAATCCCACTTCTGGGCATATACCCTGAGAAAATCATAATTCAAAAAGACACATGTACCACAATGTTCATTGCAGCACTATTTACAATAAGCAGGACATGGAAGCAACCTAAATGTCCATCAACAGATGAATGGGTAAAGAAGATGTGGCACATGTATACATGGAAAATTACTCAGCCATAAAAAGAAACAAAATTAAGTTATTTGTGGTGAGGTGGATGGACCTAGAGTCTGTCATACAGAGTGAAGTAAGTCAGAAAGACAAAAACAAATACCATATGCTAACACATATATATGGAATCTAAAAAAAAAAAAAGGTACTGATGAACCTAGTGTCAGGGCAGGAATAAAGACGTAGACATAGAGAATGGACCTGAGGACATGGGGGGTCGGAGGGGAAAGCTGGGGAGAAGTGAGAGTAGCATCGACATATATACACAACCGAATGTAAAATAGCTAGTGGGCAGCAGCAGCATAGCACAGGGAGATCAGCTCGGTGCTCTGTGATGACCTAGAGGGGTGGGATAGGGAGGGTGGGAGGGAGACTCAAGTGGGAGGGGATATGGGGATATATGTATGCATATGGCTGATCCACTTTGTTGTACAACAGAAGCTAACACAGTATTATACTCCAATATACTCCAATTATTATATTATATTATAATATAATAGTATATTATATTATACTCCAATTATACTCCAATAAAGATCTATTTTTTTTTAAAAAAAAGAAAGGTCCATCAGGTTCTAGAGCCCTGAGAGTAATATGATGACCATTTTTGTTTTCCTGTCATTACTACTAGTACCTCCTGTTAGTTTCCAGGTAGAAGGATTCAGTGAAATGTGCAAGACTGGGAAAATACAAACTATAATGCCAGCTCCATTTCATTCTACCTGCAAGAATTTGAACATGTCACTTAACTTCTCAGAGCCAATTGCATTTATGTGTAAAAGTGATGCCACCACTTCTTGCAGGATGCTCGAGAGTAATAAATGAAGCAGAGGATTTGACTCTAGCTGGCACAGTTCCTGACTATAAAATGCAGATGTCACAGCTCTTCTGTTGAATGTTTTCGAAGATTAAATGACAGCATGCTTAAAGAGCTGAGTATTTTCCCTTTCTTCCTGCTATAACATTCCCACTCCTTTTCCCACACCCCAGGTTTCTTTTCATTGCTTTGCAAACATCTTCATTATAAATATACAAACATAAACAAAAATATTAGTGAAACACTAAAATCATTAAATCTATGCATTCATTGAACTATATGATAAGGACTTGTTCTTTTGAGTGGTTATTCAACATGTCTTTTTAGAATATTTAATAGTGTTATTTGATGAGGACACTTTTTTCAACTTGGTGCTTCTTCCCTCATCCCAAATAGCTTTTAACATACGAACAGTACAGAATTTCATCATATTTTCTTACTGTTTGAGCTTTCCTAACCAAGGTGATTCTGGAACTGATCTGTCAGAAAGTTCATAAAAAGTGTACAATTGGACAAGCAATCAAAATTTTTGCTTTAATGGTGATGTCCTTATATGTAAAATATAAAAAAATAAAAGTACCTAACTTATAGAATTGTTGTCAGCTTTCAAGGATGTGCTCCGCCTAAAGTACTCTGCATAGGACACAGCAATAATAAATAATGCATCAAAAATAGTTATCGTTAATTCGCGTTGCCCTTATGTCTTCTCTTTTTTTCAAATGGCTACAACTTTGGAGATTGTAATTAAAAACTGTATTTTTTGACAGCTTTACCAAAGTGTAATTTATATACAAAAAATCTGTGCACATTTAATGTACCCAATTTGATAGGTTTGAATGTATTGCATACACTTGTGAAACCATCACCACAATCAAGATAATGAACACATACAACACCTCCAAAAATTTCCTCTGACCCCCTCCTTTTTGTAGTAAGAACACTTAACTTGAGATTTACTCTTTTGGCAAATTTTTCAGTGTACAAACAGTAAACTATAGGCACTATGTTGTATGGCTGATCTCTAGAACTTACTCATCTTGCTTAAGTGAAACTTTATACTCATTGAACAATAATTCCTCATTTCTCCCTGACCCCCTGTCCCCAGCCAGCCCCTGGTAACCACGATTTTTCTCTCTACTTCTGTGAATTTGACTGTTTTTGATATCTCATATAAGTAGGATTATGCAGTATTTGTCCTTCTGTGACTGGCTTATTTCACTTAGCACAATATCTTCCAAGTTCATTTATGTTGTTGCATATGGCAGGATTTCCTTCTTTTTTCTTACATTTCCCCCCAGCTTTACTGAGAAATAATTGATATACATCACTGTATAAGTTTAAGGGTATACAGCATGGTAGTTTGATTTACATATATTGTGAAATGATTACCACCAATAGATTTAGTTAATATCCATATCTCGTACAGACTTTCTTTTTTAAGAGTATAATTTTAAGGATAGTCTTAAGAATAATTTTCCATTGATTGTATATATATCACATTTTCTTTATGCATTCATCTGTTGATAGACATTTAGGTTGTTTCCATATCTTGATTATTATGAATAATGCTGCAATGAACATGAAAGTATACCTCTTCAAGATCCTGATTTCAATTGTTTTGGATATATACCCAGAGGTGGAATTGCAAGATCCCACACTGTAGCTCTAGTTTTCATTTTTTGAGGAACCTCTGTAATAGACTTTTCTTTAAAAAAGACATACAAATGGCCAACAGGTATATGTAAAAACTCTCAACATCACTACTCATCATGAAAGTGCAAATCAGTGAGATTATCACTTCACACCTCTTGGGATGACTATTCAAAACAAAACAAAATAAAAGATGACAATTGTTGAAGAGGACATGGAGAAATTGGAATCCTGTACACTGTTGATGAGAATGCATGGTCTGTGTGTGTGCGTGTGGTGTGTGTGTGTGTGTGTGTGTGTGTGTGTGTGTGTGGCTGAAAAGCTTATAGTTTCATGCAGTCACTTTAGAGGAAAAATACCAAGGTTCAGGCTCACTAGAATTTCTACAGAAATAAAACCCAAAATACTAGTATGTCTGTGTTTCTTTAGACTGATGAGTTATGCTTAGTCCCTAAATTGGAAGTGCTATCATCTTTACTGTCAAGCTCATCACAAGGAGTCTCTGTGAAAACATTGTGCCCAACAAAACTTTGGAGGGTTTCTGGTTTTTCTGCTCTTTTTCGTTATCTTGTATATTTTCACTTCTTTCAAGCATACTCTTTAAACCATCTGTTTTTAATTACTGACTTATATTCCAGTTGAGATATACTTAATTTTTTTTTTTTTTTTTTAAAGGTAGATGAATTATGACAGCAAAATGACTAAGAGTGTTCCATACATTTGGGTAATCAAGAAAATCACAAGGTCAGGAAAAGCAAATATACCCAGGCATATGTCTATAAACAGCACATTAAATCAAACACAGTGCTGGCAGGAAGTTGAAATAATTTGTGAAAGCCTATGGTGTTATTTTGCAATCGAAAGTAAAGAAAAACAAACTCTGGTTTGTAAGGTGAAAAACTCAAAATGTGCTTGACATGTGCACAAACACACACATTCAATTAGCTGAGCAGGTGTATCAGTTAGCTTCTGGTGCATAACAAATCACCCCAAAACTTAGTGGCTTAAAACAACAACCACTTATTTAGCTAATAATTTTGTGGGTTGGTAATTTGAGTTGGGTTCAGCCAGACAGTACTACTGATTTTGGTTGCGGTCTAGCATGAGGTTGCAGTCAGATGGAGGCTCATCTGGGACATTGAGGATTTTCTCCCTCTCCATGTATTCTTAGGTCCTCTCCTTTTCATCTGACCTGTCCATGCAGTTACACATGGGTAGTTGGACTTCTGACACGATGGTTCAGGGTTCACCAAAGTGTGAAAATGGAAGCTTCCAGGGCTTCTTAATGGCTGGACTCAGAAGTCCTGCATGGTCACTTCTGCTGCATTCCACTGGTTAATAATGCAAGTCCTAGGCAAGCCCAATTTCAATGCAGAGAGAAGGGATGTTAGTAAGGGCATGAATATCAAGAGGTATGGCTCATCTCATCAAGGCCATTTTTTGAGACCAGCAATCACATTCCCCATATTGAACTAAAATTTATTTCTTTTTCCCTTGATTTTGTTCAGCATTCTATATAATACAGGATAAGTCGATTTTATATGACAAGAATTAAGGTGATTTAAACAGCTTTTATTCTTCCCCTTACTCTCAGAGTTCCAGAGGTAAATGTTCCCAGTTCGCTCAAACATGCCTTACATGATACAGCTTTGAGTTTTCTAACCACCATGGTCACTCTCCCATAGATCCACCTCAGTTTATCAATGTAGAGCCAAGGGTGGCACCCAGCACTGAGCAGAACATTTCAGATGAGAGGGCAGTATAACACCCCCTACAAAGATGACCATGTCCTAGTCCCCAACACTGTGAATATGTTGCTATATATGGAAAAGGGACATTGCAAATGTGATGAAGGTTACAGACCTTGAGATGAGGCAATTATCCTGGATTATCCAGGTGGGCCTACTTTAATAACAATTTAATAACAAGAAAAATCTTTCCTGGTAGTAAAGAGAGAGATGCAATGATGAAAGAAGGGTCAGAGGGATGTGACATGAGAAGGACTCAACCTGCCGTTGCTGGCTTTGAAGATGGAGGAAGGGGCCATGAGCTAAGGAGTATGGTGGTCTCTGGCAGCTGTGGATGATCCTCAGCTTACAGCCAGCAAGAAAATAGGGACCTTGGTCCTTCAAACCCAAGGAACAGAATTCTACTAACAACTTGAACAAACAGGAAATGGATTCTTCCATAGAACCCCAGGAAACAATGCCAACACCTAGACTTTAGTCTGGTGAGACCTGTACTGGACTGTAAGAAAATAATTTTGTTTTCTTTCTAGTCACTGAGTTTGTGGCAATTTATTATGATGGCAATAGAAAATGTATACAGTCTGCTATGATTCTTTTTGAACAGAAAGGTAAAGGCATCTTATATTTTTGGAGAGAAATATGACCTAGGCATGCCTCAGCTTCTTTGGCAATGATTAGTGTTGATTTATATGGTGCTTATACTCAACAAAAACACAAGGTATTTTCCCATAAGCAGCTGTGATTGTGAATACTTGCCCTTTAATAATTAAATGCAAAAGGGTATATTTAGCCCAGTTCATTTCCATCATGTTAGATTCAGTCTATTGTTCCAGCCTGTTAAGACATTTTGGAGTCTGGTTTCTGTCATCCAAATATTTCAGCCATGCCCTCCCAGTTATGGGCCGTTTCTATATCTGATCGACCCTATTGGTGAACATGCCTTGCAGGTTGCTTCCACCACCAGGGTTGATGCTTCTCTTTCCATGGATACTGCTCATGCTTGGACTCCCAAATCTTTTCAAGGTGCAGCTCAAATTCCATGTCTTTCATGGAGACTTGCCACAACTAGAAGTAGTTTGTCCCCGCTGCTCCTATGAGTTCCTAATTCTTGCTGTTGATAGGGTACAAATTGACTTATACAGTAACCATCTATTTACATGTCTTTTCTCTTAAATTGTAGAGCTTTTGAAGACAAGGATTGTGTTTTTAAATTTTATATCCCCTAAAGCCGCTGGCATTATGCCTAGCACATAACAGGTGCTTTATGGAAAACAATAATCCGTTTAGAAAGTCCTAACTGAGCCAAGATGCAGTGCTCTAAGACATTCCTTTTTACTTTAAATGGGTTGAGAAAAATTATTTATACAGCAAGTACATCATTGCAAATAAGCAATTTGAGACACAAAGAAGCAGGGGTTGTTTTGTGGGAGAAATTATGGCTCAGAGCAATATGCATATACTTCATGGCTTGTGAGAAAACAGCACCATATACTTGAAATTATGGTAGCACTAGACCTTGGGCTTTCAAAGAACAGAAATTGGGTCTTTAACTCAAGAGTCTAGCACAATGCCTAGGACAGAGAACTCATTTAATCCATTTGACAAGTCATTCAAGAGTAATTGATTACTGTCTCTTTCCATGGCACCAACTCAGCTCACTTACCTCTCATTCATTCAGTGTCATTTTGATGCCATCACAGTGTTAGCACCAACTTTTAAGCAAAGATGAAGAATTAATCAGATAGGATAACATTGGCAACCAACTATAGAAACCCCCAACTTAAATTGACCTGTGTTACAGGGATGTTTATAGCTCCTACAAGAATAAACTGAGGAGAGGGGCAATTCCAGGGCTGGCTGTTCGGCCACTCAATAGTATCACAAGGACCTCTTTACTTTTATCATAGAGGCCTCCATCTTTACTCTTCTGATCTGTCATCCTCAGGCTAGCTCTTCTCAGGATCACAAGAAGGCTGTCTCATGTCAGTCATGTCACCTTCCAGCAGAACAAGATGCTGTATCATGAAATAAATGAAGAGATCTTTTCCACAAACCTCTGCAGAAGACTCCCTTTCATATATATGTCTAACCAAATGTGGAGGCGCATTCCCATTCAAAACCAATTGCTGGCAAGGCAATGGGATCACCATGACTGTGATGTGAAACATATGGCTTTGTGGAGAAGGGCATAATTCCTGATCCACGGCAGGGTTCTATTAGAAAGGAGGAAAGTGGAGACATGGTGGAAACGCAACCAACAGAATCTATAGTCACTAATACCAGTTAATTAAACTCAAACTCTATATATTTGCCTTTTTTTTTCTTTTCTTTTTTGGTGTCTCTTTCTAAAATCAGCCATATTTCTCTGGAACTATGTTGGGAAAGTAAAAATTACTTAATTCTTTCGCATCATTATTATTTACTTTTATCCTAAGATAGAAAAACACACTTGCACATACACACACACACAAAGTTGTTGTTTGCCAATGCAATTCTCATCATAGTTTTTTTAAAAGTAAAGAATCTTTGTGAGTTGCCAAACTCTTGAGTTTCCATCCTGTGTCAGAATTTATTCCTCTGCCTTCCAAGTAGAGAATGATGGCTTATGGCTCAGATGAAACCTTTGAAATTGGGATCGCTTAACAGAAACAGACATTTACCCTTTTAGATAGTCAAAATGTTTATCCCACAACTGAAATTTAACTTCTTTTTGTAATTTTCAAGGAGTCTTTAAAATGGAATGTGAGTTGAAGGAAATTCTCTGGAAGCATTTTTTTTTTTTTCTGGCAAAGAAAGAATTGTAGGAGATTCCTATACTATTTTTTTAAATTTCTAAAATGTGAATCTTTTAATTAAAGGATTAAATCAATAGTCCTTAAGTCATGACCCCAATTTGCCTGTGCAAACACATTTTATAATTTTCAAATCATTTTTAGATTATTTATACTGGGCTCTCAAAATAGCCATGTAAGATAGATGGGATCAGTCTTATCATCCTTGTAAACGGGGAAAAGGAGTTTCAGAGATGTTAATTGACTTACCATGAGTCACCCAACATGTTAGTGACAAAGCAGTCTGATAGTGAGATATTATAGTTTTTAAATTGTATCTCTCCAAATTATAAGTGTTCATAGGACAACGTGTTCTCCCTTTATTTATTTTTTTCCAATTAGTTTAGTGAGATGTGATGGAATAAATTAAGAGCAGATCAGATATCAGAAAGACCTTTCAACTAATGGGGATTAGGAAATCTGAAAACACATTATCAAAGCTGTAGTAACCACCTTGCTTATTGGTAGGAAAGAGCATTGAAAATAATATCTGATAGAGAAAGGATGATTTTGCTCCTGTTTAAAGGGAAAAGATAACCTTTCCTGGGTCAGCTGACCCATTGGAGGCTTTGAATAAGTAGAATGTATATGATGGGGGAAAGTGTATGATGGACATTTTCTGACACTTCCTGGGCAACCACATATATTGGATCTTTATCTTGCACACTTTAGGGTGGGTGTTTTCTTGCTTTCTTCTTTAACTCTAACCTTTTCCTGGCTCTGTATTCAATTCTGGAGCCTCTTTCAACCGACAGAGGCTCAACATGCCAACATTTGGTTCTCCTTTGTCTGTCTCGCAAGCTTGCACACCTCACCTCCAGGAGTCTTGTTTGTTCACCTTAGGTCATATTTTCCACATGAAGTCATCGATTTGCAGTCTGTGTCTTTCTTCAGTAATTAGCTCTGCGCTCAGTGAGAGCACAGCTGCACCTTCAGTCTCATTGATCCAACAGCAACATGCTGCTCCCTGCTGCATTGGCAGGCAGACGCTTCCTACGGCACCTACAAGCAAATACACAGATCCACTCCATTTCCCAGAAGCCAGCCTAGATACAGCCTCCTGTTTGTCAAGACCTGGAATGGGCTGGCAGCACCAGGTCGGATGTTATTCTTGGTTTTGGCTCTATTCCCCCTCCCCTTTTTTTCCTTCCATATTTGCTTAGAAAACATATTGAACAGGGTCTGCTCTTTGCAGACATTCCTTTGGGGTCTTTTTTTAAATCATTACTATTATTAATATTTTAAAATCTGGTAGTAGTTGGCTCTGATGCCTTTCTCTCCTCTGGAGAAGCATATGGAGAGCCAGGCAGATCGGCAGAGGAAGATGGACTCAGGATGGGCAGGACACTCTAAATGCCACCTGCAGTGCTCTGGTCCAGAGGTGATCCAGGGCCATGTGCATGGAGGCGTGCTGACCAGATTTTGTACAGAATGGCTCACTGAAAGAGACTAAAGACAGTAGTCAATAAGCCAGATTACGAAGCTCATGGAACTAGGCTCAAATCAAAAATGCTGAGAAAAGAAGGTGTAGAAGTCTGGTGGAAGCATGTATGCATGTGGCATGGGTCATCAGAGTAATCCGTAAAGAAATTTACAGAAGACCAGTATTGCAAGCTAAAACATCACTGTTTCATTTATCTAGCTATATATTCTAGAATGCTGTTATGCTGATTATAATCCCCATATTTCTCATTGAAATATATCATTTGGCCTTGCTGTTCAATTTAATGATTCCTTGGCTTCATCCAAATGGTACAAACACAGTCTGCTACCCAAACTCCTCTTGAGCAGGCTGGTGTCATTGGGCAGAAATATGTTCAAGACATTTTCTGTGTTTTGCTCATCATTTTGGACTGACATAGATACTGCTCTTCTTCCCTAACTTGGGGACTTCTCCCTTTAGCACTTGCTGATTAACCATTCATGCCTGAATCCTGTTATATAAGATTCCATGTTGGATTCTCCAAGAACCTGCCATTTGCCATGCCTTTCCTTCTTGAGGCACACATTTGTTACCCCAGAGCACTCTGGAATGTTCTGGGCTTTGCCTTAAAGGATCTAAGTAACTTCCTTAGAAAGAAATGTGGGGAAAAATAAGTTAGTTGGGTCCTGCCAATAGCTCCAGGGTAGGATGGTTTCTATATCACTTCTTTCTGATCTCAGAAGTGTTCCTCCCAGTACAACTGAGTGGAAAGTATGCAAGACTGCCTTTGGCTTAAGAAAGGGAGGAGAGAAGGACAGAAGGATATGTAACCTCTGAGTACTTTGGGGGAAGTGTGTCTATAATAGATACCACCACTTCAGAGGAACCCTCTAGTGAACAGTTAACAAATGAATCACATTGATTTCTGAGTCATAACTAGAGTGGCCATTAAATTTATCATCCAAATGGGACATTTTTAGAGGAAAGTGGACACTCGCTATAATTACTCTAGACAACAGGCATAAACTGGGACTGTCTGGTCACCCATATAAGTGACTGGATGAATGAGCTTTCACTGAGAACCCACTTTGTGTTAGAGGTTGTGTCAGTCTTTCTCATCTCTGCCATCATGTTTAACACTCACCAAAGCCTTGTGAGGCCAAGAGAGGAACTTCCCTAACGTCCTGGTAGAAGGAACTGACACAGTAGGGACTTCAACCTTTAGTATCAGAAGCTCAAATCTTGGATTTGGGATTTTGAGAATTAGCAGTAATCCAGTTGGGGGGTAAAGGCAGGATCCTTTATGATCCTGGAACAGAATTCCAAGTATGAAGAGAACTAATGTCTTTACTGGGAGGGGAGATGACAAGGTAATGTTACCTTCAGGGATTGGGTCTTTCACCCAGTTTCCATTAATAAGTGTGGTCGGTGGGAGAGAAGAAGAAAAGCTTATCCATAGACTGCATTTAATTTGGTTCCCAAGTCCTACCCTGTTATACAGAAGGATATGTACAGATTTCTTCCTCAAGGGAAAGCCTGTGGCAGAGAGAAGCTCAGTTATGACTTATATCTCGTGACTTTTCCCTAATCTGCTTCATCCTAATCTGTTCTCAGGATATTAAAAAAATTATAATCAGGGAGTTCTAGAGGCCAAGAATATCAAATCCTGCTTCCTCCAATCTCTGCTTTTCGGTTAGAACTGGCTCAGAAACTGCAGGACTCAATATCCCCCTGCAACCAGGGCCAGGGATGAGCTGGACAGGCTGGAACAGGATTTTGGAAGCAGGAGAGAGGTTCATCTTCAAAAACAGAATGTACTCAAAGCAGTTCTTGGAAAGTCAAAGGAGGTTAAAACTGCAGTCGGCATTATTTTCCCTCTGGTAGAGTTAATGACCTTTCTCACTGACGATTCATGGGTTGGATGTGAACATCTGTCCCACGGTGGGAAAAAGGTGACTTAAGTATCTGAATTAAAAATGAGGACCAAAAGCAAACGCTCATTGGTCTTATACTGTTTCTTCATTGGTTTATGTCACATTTGTTCATTATTAATTAATTCATCCAAGTGTCAATTTTTAGCTCCTCCCATGTGTTCCTGTTCTTTCAAAAATTACAGTCTAAAGAGCGAGGGTAGAGCATGGAGACAATTAAATGAGTAAATATATAAAGTGAGATGTACGTTTTGATAGTACAGAATGTTATTGGAGTACCTAGCATGGACTCCCATCTTAATCCAAACGGTCAAAGAAGCTTCTTAGGGAAAGTAACATATAAAGTGACATTTATAGTTTTCCTAGGGATCGATCAGTGCAAGAGGAAGTGACTTGGGAAAGGAGAATTCTCAGGGCCTGGGAGCAAGAGAACATGGCTCATAGAGAAACTGTAAGGGCTTCAAAGAAACTGTATCCTTTAGGACAAGAGGGAAGGAGGATGGGAAGAGACAGAAATTGGTAAGCCTCCATTTCCTCTTTCCTTTTCTTATCATCATAGACAATTAGGACTGATGGGAACATTAGTGGTCATCAACTTTCTCTTAGAAATGGGAAAACACAAGTCCAGAGGAAGAAATTGACTCGTTCAAAGGCATAATTTTTCAAGTTGGAAGAATACACAAACCTGACTTCAGTTCCCTTCTCTAAGTCTGCTGTGTTCTTGTCATGGTCTGGTTGTTTACCTTTTTTTGGAATAGTTGAAACCATAAAAACCTTTGACTTAGCATTCTTAGACTAGAAACCTATTGAAAATGGGGGGCTTGAGATTATTGGAAATCTGGCTGAAAGACCTAACTTCTTACATCCACAACTTTTGATTGTTTGCGCAGGATTTTGACTTAGTAATTTGGAAGTGTTTATATTCTAAGTAAATACATCTTTTGCTCTTTTCACAATTGATTAGAACCTCATTATATGCTAACAAGATACTCCAAGATCTTGGAGATCTGGCCAAGATATTCCATGCACAAAACAGAGGAGTGTGCGTGTTTATGTGTGTCTGTGTATGATAAAGACAGAGAGACAGAAAGACAGAGAGACAGAGACACAGACACAGACAGAGAAGTGCGTTTGGGAGAGAGCATATATTTTTACTAGAAGAAAGGGGGAATTTTTAGACAGTCAAAAAATTTTTAATTGTCCATTTCATGTACCTTGAAGGATAGTGAGAAATTAATGAGAAGGGATGAGGGCCAACTGATCCAAGTTGCAGGGGAATGTTGCAGGGGAAAGGTTAGTCTTAGGAAAGGACAGCAGTCCAGTTGGGCTGGAACAAAAGGAACATATAATAAAGTAGCAAAATAATCAGTCAACAAGTGTAGTTCAGGTGTAGATGGTGCTGAATTCTGAATGCCAACCTGTTTGGTGGACAATGGGGGAAAATGGTTTTTAAATAATGGAAAGGTAGACTTAAAGCAGAGCTGTAGGTGGCAATGAGGCTGCAGTGAAGCCTATGCTGTGCTGCCCAGACCGTTTCAGGAACAAAGAACCAATTCCCCCACCTGCTAAGAATGCTGGCCCCTGAGCACAAACAGCTGACCTCTGGGAATTGCTTCCCCTGAGGTAACACCCCTCCCAGTATCCGGTACCCTTGCCTAGATGTGGTCACATTTTCAGGGCCTCCCCAGGTCCTGAGCTCCACATGGGATCAGCTGAGGCTTTCATTGTGATTGTTTCACAGCTCAACTTTTTCTGCCCCATCTTATCCTGTACATTTCCCTCCCTCAGATGTTGACCCTGAGCTCACTCCACAGTAACCTGCCTCCTTACCACCTACGTCTGTTTCCCAGGGGACCAGATCTGCAATAGAGGGATAAGCAAGGTAGGGAGAGTGTAAGCTAGATTCCAATTAATAAACATTACACGTTAAAGGCTTTACCCTGGAGGTGCTATTGAGCATCTAAAAAGAGGGAAGGGATAAGAAGTAATTGGGAATTTTCATCTCATCCTTTTCATCTATAAACCCTCTAGGACTGAACGTCTACCACTTTTCTCCAACTTCTTGACAACAACCTCATAAATTACATTTTTTTACTTGGAGGTATAGTTTTCAAAACTGGCAATATATCAGAATAACCACTGGGGCTTTCAAAAATATAGCTTTGTGACCCCACCCCAGAGATTCTGATTCAGCAGTTGTCTGGGGAGGGCCCCAGAAAAATGAGATATATACCACTACTTTAGTTTCCACAGCACACACTTTCAAGTGCATTTTCTTAGTTGATACACAAACACAGGTGTTATTGTTGTTGTTAGTATTATTGTTATTATTATACCCACTTAACAAATGAGGAAGTCGGGGCTAAGAGAAGGTTAGCAACTCGCCGTAGGGCACCCAGCTAAGCAAAAAGACAGAATCAAGATTAAAGACAAGATCTGAGAGCCTCTTGATATTCTTTCCATTTCCCCACACTTTCCCTTTTAGCTCTTGTGAGGACAGAATCCTCAACCCTGCCCTTGCATGTGTTTATTCCACTCTCCCCATCTTTGCTGAAGCTCTTCCCCAAACCTACCCCACTCTTCTCAATAATGCAAGCCCTGAGAAACCTTCAAGACCAGTCCAAGGGGTTTATAAAGCTATTCGAAAAGGTGTCATACAAAGCACTTTCAAAGTGGTACTATCCAAGGGGAGCTCTCAATGTGGTGATCCCCAAGTATCCTCAAGGACCTACAAACCCAGGGAATGCTTGGGACTCATTCATAACCTCCATCACATCCCTCAGCCTTTGATCACTCTCATACACTTAGTCTTATTGACCCAGCCAGACTGGAAGCTTTGCGAGGAAAGATACAGCTTTCCAACTCAATTCAACAAAATTAACAAACTTTCCTGGCCCCTTTTATGTACCAGATATGGGTCTAGCAAAACATGGATTAATAAGATACAGCCCCTGCCCTCAAAGTGTTTATAATCTCTCCATGCCTTCTACAGCTGGTTATCACTTCATAAACATGAATTTAGTTGTATTATGTACACAGAGGACAGTATGCGGATTACGAGAGTTTCTCAGAAGAAGAGCTATTTGAGCATAGCCTTGTTGGTAAATTGGTGAAGCGATCAGTGAGCCTGAAATTCATGCCTTAAAAAAGGAAGACATATTAAGGATATCTGTGTGTTTAGACTTAGGGGCATGGATTCATTGACTGATTCAACAAATATTTATTGGGTACCAATAATCCTAGGAGTTGTTATTTACACTTCCCTCTCTCTCTCCATCCCCACGTTCAATCCACCAGCCACTCTAATCCCTTCTACCCTTTAAGTTTCTCTCTAATCCAGTTAGTTCTCTTCTACAGCCACCACCTCTAACGAAGCCTTCACCAATAGTTTACTAAAACTAATCTCTTCATCCAGCATCTACTTCTTTGAACTTCCATTTTCTACTTTGCAATTGGAATTTCATCTTTGGTAAATCTGAACTAGTCCCCACTCTGCTTCCAAGACTCTTATGATAAAAGGTAAAATTTTAACCTGGGCCTACAAGGCTCCATACATTTTGGCCTCTTTCATTTTTCCAGCCTTATCTGACCTTCATTTCATGTTGTCTCTATGCTCTAGCCACACTAACATTCTTTCATGTTCTCCTCTACCACATGCCCTTTACAGGCACTCTTCCCTCCACTGAGTATGCTCTTCTCCATTACTTCCCGCCTTATTCTCCTTACCTCAGACTCTTCCTTCTGGATTCAGCAGAATCACTATTTCCTTAGGGAAGAGTTCCCTGAGCTCCTCTTACCATATCTACGGCCCCTTTACTTGTATGTATGATGGACCCCTCTCCTGCTACTGTGCAGCATTTATCACAATTATAATTTTACATTTATTGTATCTGACTTTTTAATTAGACTCCATCTCCTCTTCCCTACCCTCAATATATTAAGTTCTATGAGGGCAAGGACTCTGCCTGTCTTTGCACACCATCAGATCCAGCTGAGAAAATAGTTAACTCAAATCACTTTCTGTAGGGCCTAGTTTTTGCACAAAACCTTGGCCAAGAAAGGCTGCTTGCACCTGAGAAATCCTAAACATTCCACCAACTGTTTCCTGATCTAACTTTCTAGAACCCTCCAGCTCTCTGTGCTGACCCTTTATTATTCTTCAGTAGAGGATGCTGTTGGGAGTTGACCAAAGAACTGGCAGTGGACCTAATTTTCTAAATCTCTCTGAGCTTTGGAAAAGCTGTTTATCTTTTCTATGACCCGGCTTCATCTTCTACACAATGAAGACCTTGAACCAGGACTTCTAAGTTCTCATATAGCATTCTGTAATTCATCTAAACAAAGGTAAAGGCAACCAGATATATAAGTAACAGTAAAAGAACCAATTGTGAAATGGACCTGGGAAGAAAAGGGCCATGTAGCCCTATGTATCTTAGGGAATAGCATAAGCTAGCTAGTACTTAGGTGCAAAGGTAGGGGTGTGTGTGCATGTGTGTGTGTTTGTGTGTTTTAAGAAGCAGCCAACATCTGCCTTAGTTTGAATGCTGTCTTGTCTGGAGCCGAGGGGAAAAACCAGATGGCCTGCAATTCTCATTTAAGTCCCAAATTTAAATCTAAGGTAAACAGCCTATTTAGTGGGAAATTTGGGGACAGTCCCTAAGCAAAGTTTGTTTTACTTTTTACTCTCAGACTTGCTCCAAACCCTCAATTGAAATTACACCTTAGAAAGTGCCTACTTAAATTCCTTTAACAAGCAATCCCCTCTCAGCAGACACAAGTTTGGGCCTGTTCACACACCTCAAACAGACCATCCATCTGAATTGTTTGCAGCGCCCCAGGCTACAGGTGGTTTAAAGCACCACTATCAGATTGCTTCTCAATCTTTTCCTCTAGACTAAATAGTTCTGATTTTTGTCAGCAACTTTTCATACTCTAGGGCTCCCTTATTAACTGTGTTTGCACTGAACTGGATTTTTATCCTGCTCCATGCTCTGCTGGCTTTGTTCATTTTAGGATCTCAGAGGCCAGACGTGGGACTTGCTGGCTCCAGGCCCCCTTTCTTCCTTTTAAAAATGTTTTGATGGTCATATGTTAAGGGTTAATGACAATCGTCTGCCCAGAATGCTCAAGCATACACTTGCATCAGGTCAGGGGCATTGATGAAATCAACTTCAAAATCCAGAACATCCGTCCTATAATTAAGATCCACTAATGTATGGACACACAGGTCAGCAAGACCTACTTATGGTCTCCACAAATTAAAGGGCTCCAAAGGAAAAATTCCTGTCTTCCAGAGAGTGATTTTTCACGGAGCACATTAAATAAATATTTATTGAGCATCTACGTTGTGACAGGCATTGTACTAGCTAGTGGGATATAGAAGTGAGCATAGGAGATAGGGTCCACGTCCTCATTGTGCTTACAGGCTATGGGAGGGCATTGGGAAGGGAACATGTCACAGGAAGTTATACAGGCAGTTATAATGGAGTAAGTGCTATGGCAGAAAAAATATTGAGGCCCCAACTCAGAATTAGAAAAAGCAAGGAATTCCCTGGCGGTCCAGTAGTTAGGACTTGGCACTTTCACTGCCAGGGCCTTGGGTTCAATCCCTGGTTGGGGACTGAGGTCTTGAAAGCCACGCAGCACAGCCAAAAACAAAAAAAGAATTAGAAGAAACAAAAGTGAAAAAACCATGGTCAAGGGCCTGAAATAGTTTCCACTTGGCTGCCTCACAGAGCAGAGGGGCAGTGTTGAGAGTGCGGCCCGCAGAGAAAGGGGAGATGGAAGCATTCAGGACCTTGTAAGCCAGGTAAGAAGATGAAAGTACTTTACAACAGCGGTTCTTAAGCAGGGGTGATCTGGCTCCCCCAGGGGACATTTGACAATGTCTCTCCATATTTCTGGTCATCACAACTCAAGAAGTTCTACTGGCATCTATTGTGGAGAGGCCAAGGATATGGCTAAACACTGTGCAACGCACAGCTACAACAAAGAGTTTTCCTCCACAAATGTCAATCATGCCAAGGTTGAGAAGCCCTCCTCTGTAGCAGAGGGATCACAAAAGGAGAGAGCAACATGATCAGACTTTCCTTTTATAGCTTCACTCTGAACAGAGAGAGGTGGACAAGGTGTGTTAGAAAGAGCACAAGCAAGGAGAAATAATTTATTGCAGTCTCGCTGGTAAGAAATGAGATATTAGAAAAATCCTCTTCGGCCAGTGGACATGCCTCAGAAACACATCTCGGTGTGTGATGTCAGAATAAAAGGGCCACTGCAGAAGTTTTAAGGCGCTACCCTTTCTTGACTAGTGAGGGATGGAATAAAGTAAATAAAGTAAAATAACTATTTTCATCCACATATTTGTATATCTCACCATTTTGGTGTTCTCAAGCTGAAGGTATATAAGATAAAAGTCTTTGGATTAAAGTGTTAGCTGACTTTCACATAAAATGGTAGGGTCCAGATATTTTCAATGCACACACATACACATCCACACACAGGGCATGATCCCAGGTATTTGTGGAGCATGTTTTGCATTCTTTGTGACAGGTGGGGTCCTATAAGTGCAGAACAGTGACAGCTGCTCAGCATGATAATGTGTTCCGTATTGTCAGACCAATTTGGAAAAACTCGTAGTATCTATTATTGACTAGTATAACATATATAGAAAGTCTCTTTGTACAGGGTAAAGCACAGTAGTTCTCACCCTCTTCCTCTCTGAAGACTGCCCAGTGTCCCAACAAAGCATCTAAAAATAGATGGTATTTACTGAGCTCTTGCCATACACCAGGTTCTTGTGCTAAGCACTTTATATATGTTTCCTCACATGATTGTCACAAAGCTATAGAGTAGGTATTTTTCTTCCACTTTTACATTTAAGGACCATGAGACTTAGGGAGGTTCTTAGTAATTTGTCCAAAGTTGCAAAGCTAGGAGAATGCAGAGTCTAGATTGCAATGCAGGAAAGAAAACTTCTCCCAAGACTCTTGAGTTTGACCCAAAAGCCTGGCTTTTCTGGTCAACAGCAATGAGTGATTTCAAGAGGCCATCTGGAGCAAGCCTCTCCTCTGAGCATCTTGTCCCTTGGAGGTAAGACTGAGCACTCATTGAACTCTGGCCATCTTCACGTTGTTTGAGGAATATTCAGGCCCAGCTGGATACAGCTGTTTGAGCCATAGCCATTTCAAGTCTACACATCCTACTCTCCCCAGCCCCCCGACCACTCTCTCCATTGCGTTCTAGTAAAGTGACTAACTTGGCGTCTCTCTCCAGAAATTAGGGCAACAAAGAGATAACTGCTGATCTCCCAATACCAAATTGGCAAAGCCCATCACACTTCCAGGGGTTGTTTCAAAAATACCCAATTCCCAGGTTTGACTACGGCAGGCAGGAAAGAGTTGGGATTACAGCCAGAGGTGCAGACCCAGAACAGACCACAGTCTCTGCTTGTTTGTTCCCCTCTAATGACCACGGGATGTTTCCTAGTTACTCCACAGATAAGAACTTCTTATCACTCTTGGCACTTTCACATGTTTTTCTATTTTTCATTCGGAAGTGTGTAATTTTCCTGCTGTTGGCCACCCATCCCGACAGCACAGCCAAATGTCCGGAGGCTTTCAAAGATATGTGCAGCTATCCCCTGAAACTCAACCTCTTCACAAGGTATTTCCCAAGGACCCCAAATGGCTGACCTCCCAGAAAACACACACATACCACACAATATAAAATAGCTTTCCTTCTGAACCAAAAGTTCATTTTCCTCAATCCTATGGCCTAAGCCCTAGATGAGACCACATGGCACAAAGTCTTCTGTCCCTCAAGAGTCAGTTCAATGGCCATAGCTGAGCTGACTCACAATTGCTGGGAAGGAGGCATAACTAACCTTCCACTTAGGCAAATTTCTTCCAAAGTTCTAGACGTGGGCTTCACAGTACCTAGACATACACACATTTCCTACTAAATCCTAGGGAGAGCTGAAGAGTCGCCCACTTTCCAGCTATAGACCATTACAGAGCTCACGATCCATCACTAGAAGTATCCTGTGTTAGGACCCAAAGGTGAACACCGACAAGGCCCCTGTTGCCTCTGGTTCCCCATCTTGGATCCAAGAGGCTGTGTTTGTTTGGTCTCTGGTCCGTGCCCTCCTGGAAAGAGTGGTTGCTGGCTTTGATCCTCAAGAGAACAATATATGAGTTTCCTGGGGCTGCTGTAATAAATTTTCACAAACTTCGCGGCTTAAAACAACAGAAATGTATTCTCTCAGAGCTCTAGAGGCCAGAAGCTTGAAATAAGCTTCACTGAGCTGAAATCAAGGTGTCAGCAGGGCTACAATCCCTCCAGAGGTTCATACAGGAGAGCTGCTTCCTTGCTTTTCCAGCTTCTGGTGGCCGCTGGCTTGTGGTTGCATCACTCCACCATCGAGGCCAACATCTCCATATCTTTCTCTGCTTCTATCACATTGCCTTCTCCTTCGTGGGTGTCAACTCTCTCTCTCTGCCTCTGTCTTATAAGGACTCTTGTGATGGCCCTTAGGAGCCACTGGGCAATGCAAAATAACCTCATCTCAAGATCCTTAATTCAATCACATCTGCAAAGACCCCTTTTCCAAATAAGGTAAGATTTATAGATTCTAGGGATTAGGACCTGATATCTTTAGGGACCTGTATTCAGCCTACTACTAACACCTGCCAGCCCATTTTGCAGAGAGATGAGGGAGCACAGGTCTATGACACATGTCATAACTTAGAGTTGAAAAGTTTATATACACAAGTGTATATTAGTGGCCCTGTAAAGGATGTGTGTTCACTCAACATGTTCAGAATTAAAAATAATCTACACTCTAGCGTCTCAACTGTACTTGTATTGCTACCATCTACTGTCAAATTTCTCAACCTCAGCACTGTTGACATTTGGGCTAATTCTTTGGAGGGTGGCACTGTTCTGTGCACTTAGGCTGTTTAGCAGCATCCAGCATTAAAAATATAGGAAATCCATTTAAAACTGAACTTCAGATAAGCAGTGAATATGTTTTTAAGAATAAGTATGCCCTGTACGATATTTGGGACATTCTAATACTAAAAAAAAAAAAAAACTTTCTTTATCTGAAATTTAAATGTAACTAGGTATCCTGCATTTTATGTGTCAATTCTACACTAGATGCCAGTAGCAGACACCCACCCTCGCCCCCCGTTGCAACAAACAAAAATATCTCCAGATATTGCCAAACGTCCCTTGGGAGGCAAAACCACCTTCAGTTGAGAACCACTCACGTACTTCATAAAAAGAGATAAATGAAAACCCTTGTAAAATAGGAAAGACAGAAAAATATGTGGAACTGTTTTAAATGTGTGCAAGCTGTGAGTTGTGGCTACTTACCTGCAAAGCTCTCAGGTCCTAAGGCCACAGGCCACATGAATACTAGCATAGCTCTGGTAGGATGAGTGTTCATCACTGTTGGTGGGGGACCCGGTTTGGGGAAGCCAGGTTACTCCTGGGAATAATCCTGCCCTGCCCCTTTCAAGCCTTGGAGCCTCAGGCTGAGCAACAGGACTAGGCATGATTTCCCATCCCCCCATTCACCCTCTAATTTATTTTAATTATTCTCTCCCCCCCACCCCCGCTTAGTCCTCAGGCTTTGCTTAGGAGCAAGTGGCTCTCTCATTCACGCAGTTAGGTTTGAAGGCGCCAAGAGACAATTGTCTGGCAGAGCTGGGCTATGAGGTCCTTCCACTAAGACTTGATTTTGAGCATGTCCGTACTGGTAGGAAAAGCTAAACAAAAGAGGGGCTGAATGGGTGTGTGCCCGCCTCTCTCTCTCTCATTTTTTTCCTGCACTCTCAGTCCCTGGTGAAGACTTGGCACCTGGCATTTGGAGTATCCATGCCTCACCCAGGCTTTCTGTACTGATAACCAGTGACTCTCCCCCAGGGCCCCCTAACCCACCAGCTGCCTCTGCACTATATCAAATTTGGCTCTGAAAAGCTTCCAGTATAAGCCTGGTGCAAACAGATAGTAATCCGGTGCACATATTGTATGTCTTTATAAACAAAGCCATGTATATTTATAGACCCATATCAATGACAGATCTATATGGAGAGATAATGGGGTTTTTACAGACAAAAAAAAAAAAAAAAAAGATGAGGTTTCGAAGCCTCTGACCCAAAATAAAATTAAATACCAAATAATACTCAGCAACAAATCCCTTAATAAGGGAGGGCTGTTTATCTATCCCAGGGCTGGTGGAGTCTAAATGGGAGATTTGTTGGGGAGGGCTCAGACCCTCATAGGAGGGAAGCAGGATTTCGGTTCTGTTCCAGAGTCATCTGCTGAAGGATGAGTATTTCATTATTCACTGATGAGCCCTTGCTTGGAGCCATTAACACTATCTTCAAAGGGTTTATATTAACCAGCTACACATGGCCTCACAGAGCGGTCCCAAACCAAAGTTGACATTTAGGAAAAGTTTTAAGAATGAATAAATGAATTCAATGAAACAATGAGTTCACTCCTAGAACTCAGAGACTAGGACGAAATTGTCTAGGGAGAAAAATACAGAGAACATAAAGAACATGCCATAAGAGAATGCTGG
This sequence comes from Grampus griseus, assembly GCF_964374135.1. Lineage (NCBI taxonomy): Eukaryota > Metazoa > Chordata > Mammalia > Artiodactyla > Delphinidae > Grampus > Grampus griseus. The sequence continues at coordinate 20,204,646 of NC_139001.1, read as the reverse complement.
AAGAAGGAATGGGTTCCAGGATAATGGCCCCAAAGATTGGCATTGTGAGGGACAGGCTTCAACTCAGACTCTTTATCCAGCGCGGGAGATGGGGCCAACTTAGATCTTAGGATGGGTTGGCGTATGTACACAATCTGACCAACTATAGGGAGAGTGACAGAGACACACACTGGACAGACACCAAGTAGAGGCACTGCAACCGGAACCCACACATTCCAGCTTCAACACCTTCCTGGGTCTTCTCTTTCATGCCTGCCATTTACATGGAGAAGGACATTCCACTGGTCTGAGGGCTTTTCAGTCTTTCAAATGCCTATATCCTGGGGATAACCCATTGACTCTTTTCTTTATATATATATATATATATATAAAAAATACAGTGTTATCAAATATAGTCACTGTGCTTTACATAGATCCTCAGACCTTATTTGTCTTATAGCTGAACACTGGTATGCTTTTCTTTTCACTGAGACAAAATTTACATACAGTGAAGTGTGCAGATCTTTATTATACAGTGCAGTGAATTTGGGCAGCTGTGTACACCAAAGTAACTACCTACCCACCCCAGTCAAAGTACAAGGCACCCAGTCAAAGTACAAAGCATTTCCATCACCCCAGAAAAGTCTCCTGGGGCCAGTGGTGTGCAGGAGCTAGCCCCCACACAGACAATTCCAGACATCTCATCCCCATATCCTGTTGTTATCTTAAAGAGGGCCATGATGGGCAATCAGCAAATACTACAAACCAGAGATTCCCCCATGCCCCCCAGCCCCCGAGAGCCAGTTTTCCAGCAAACTGTTGCTCATGCCCTTTCTCAGTCAATCCTCCATGCCCAGAGAGGCAAATCAACATAGGTTTACTTTTGCTTGTTCTTGAACTTCACGCAAATAGAATTACATTTTGTATCTTGTTTTCTTCCATCAACATGATGTCTGTGAGATTCATGAGTGTTGTGATTTATTAGTAATTTGTTCCCTTTCTGTTGCTAAGTACCATTCCAATGTACAAATAGACTGTATTTTTTCTAATTTCTTGTTGAAGGACATACATTTGTTTCCAATTTGGAACTATTAATTTTTATTTATTTTTTCCACCTTTATGGAGGAGTAATTGACAAATAAAATTTTTATACTTAAAGTGTATAACTTGATGATTTGATGTACATATGCATTGTGAAATGATTACCAAATTCAAGTCAGTTAACAGCCATCACCTCACATAGTTAACTCTTTTTCGTGTGTGTGCTGAGAACACAGTCTACTCTCAGCAAATTTCAAGTGAACAATTCCATATTATTAACTATAGTTACCATGCTGTACATTAGATCCTCAGAATGTATTTATCTTATAACTGAAAGTTTGTACCCAATTTTTAAAAAACTCCTGTAGACATTCTTGTGCAAGTATTTTCATGATCATATGTTTTCATTTATCTTGGGCAAATACCCAGAAGTGGAATTTATGGGTCATAGAATAGGTTTATTTTTAACTTTGTAAGAAAGTGCCAGAAAGTTTTCCAAAGGGGTCGTAGTGCACAAGCAATGTATGAAAGTTCTGGTGGTTCCAGATACTTGCCAGCATTTGATGTCACAATGTCTTTTTACATTTAACCATTCCAATGTGTATGAAGTAATATCACTTCATGGGATTCTGATTGATTTGCATTTCCCTGAAGACTAATTATATCACACATATTTTTGTGGGCTTGTTAGCTATTCTTTTATCTTCTTTGGTATTGTGTCTGATAGAATTTTGCAGAGTATTTGATAGAATTCATCAGCAATGATGATTTGGGCTTGGAGTTGTCTTTGAGGAAGGTTTTTGATAATGAATTACTATCTTTAGTAGATATTCAGGTTTTCTAATTCATTTTATTAGTTTTGGTAAGTTGTGTTTTTCAAGGAATTTGTCCTTTTTTTTCTAAGTTGTTGAATTTATTAGCCTAATGCTTTACTTTTCATAATATTCCCTTATTATCCTTTTAAGGTCTGTGGAATTTTCAGTGATATCTCCTTTTCCATTCTTACATTACTAAACCAATTTTATTCATCTTTTCAAAGAAATTTTATTTCTTCTACTTCATTGAGGTTTACTCTTTCCAGCTTCTTAAAGTGGAAAGTTAGAACATTGATTTTAAATCTTTCCCCTTTTCTAATGTGACCATTTAATGGCATGAATTTCCTGCTAAGTGCTGCTTTTGTTACATCTCATAAGTTTTTATGTATTGTATTTTTAATATTATTCAGTTAAAATATTTTAATTACCCTTGTTATTTCTTTTTTAGTCGTGGATTATTTAGATTGTATTGTTGAATTTCCATAATATTTGAGGAGTTGTTGATATCGTATGATTTCTAATTTAATGACGTTGTGCCCAGAGAATATACACTGTAGGGTTTAAATCCTTCCAAATTTGAGACATTTTATGCTCAGTAATTGATCTATCTTGGTGAATGTTCCATGTGCCTTGAAAATAATACGTGTTCTACTATGATATGTGATATAATGTTTTATAAACTTCAATTAAGGTTATATTCATTGATAGCATGGTTCAGATCTTCTACATCCATGCTGAATTTACGTCTAGTTGATCAATTAATGAGAGAGGGGTATTAAAATCTCAAACTAGAAGCACTGATTTATCTACTTTTCCCTTTAATTCTGTCACTTGTTGCTTCTTGTATTTTAAAGCTCTGCTATTAGGTTCACATGCATTTAGGACTGTTATATCTTTCTGGAGAACTGACTCTTTTCTCATATTGAAATGCCTCTCTTTATCTTTGTGGATCCTCCTATGTTAAAGTGTACTTTCTCTAGGATTAATATAGCTGTACCATGTCTTTGTGCTTATTCACTGCATGATAAATCTTTTCCCCATCATTTTCTTTTCATCCTATCTGTGTGTCTTTACATTAAAGTGTCTTGATTTTTTATTCAGCCTGACAATCTTGTCTTTTAATTGGAGTGTTTATTTCATTAACAATTTAATATAGTTATTGATATATTGGGGTTTAATTCTACCATCTTGCTACTTGTTTATTATTTCTCCCATCATTTTTTTCTTTTCCTCCATTCTTCCTTTTCTTTCTTCTTTTAATTGAATATTTCTAAGTATTCCCTTTTTGTCCTCTATTGGCTTTTTAGCTATACTTCTTTGTATTTTTAAGTGTCTCTTCCAAGAATTACAATATAAAATGTTAACATATCATGGAGTACCTAGAGTTGAGATTGCACCACTTCACATAAAATGTAAGTCTTACTATTCTAAAGTTCCATGTACCCTATCCCCATTCTTTCTGCTACTTTCGACACGTATTTTATATTTATTTATGTAACATGCCCTACAATTTAATGTTATTATTTTTATTCAAACAGTCTGTTATCTTTTGGAGAAGTTAAGAGAAGAAAATAAGTAGTCTCAATATTTACCCTCATATTTGATGTTTCTGGTAATCTTCATCCTTCCTGTAGATTCAGCTGTCATCTAATGTCACGTTCCTTAAACCAGGGAAACCTCCTTTAATGTTTCTTGTATTGCAGATATTCTGGCAAGGAATTCTTCTAACTTTTATTTACCTCATGTGTTTCCCTTCTCTCAAGGATCACAGCCCTGTATTAACTGTTGTCCAAATATCTAAAAGCAGTTCCCTCCTGTATGCTGTCCAGTTTTATAGTTGTTTTCAGTAGGAAGGTGCATTAGTTTGCTAGGGCTGCCTTAACAGAGTACCACACACTGGGTGGCTTAAACAACAGAAATTTATTGTTTTAGTTCTGGAGACTAGAAGTCCAAAATTAAGGTGTCAGCATGTTGGGTTTCTTCTGGAGGCTCTGAGGGAGATTCCATTCCATGACTCTCGCCTAGCTTCTGGTAGCCTCAGGCATTCCTTGGCTTCTAGGTAGAATTCTTCCTGTGTCTTCACATGTATTTCTTTCTATGAGTGCCTCTGTGTTCAAATTTCTCCCCCCCCCCTTTTTTTAACAGTCATATTGGATTAGGGTCCACCCCAATGTCCTGATCTTAACTTAATCATCGGCAAGTACCTTATTTCCAAATAAGGCCACATTCACAGGTACCGTGGGTTACGAGTACAACATTTTTTTAGGAGACACAATTAAACTCATAGCAGAGGGTATGTCTAGTGTGACTTATTCCATCATGGCTAGAAGCAGAAGACACCCTTGAGTCATTTCTGCCTGTGTCACTTTGCTGTATCACTGTGAATTTGTTCATCTTTAGACATTTTCACGTTCAGTGGGGAAGGGGCGATGGTTTGCAAAAAGATGGAGGATGGAGATGGGAGCTGGTGAAGTTTGGGCCGAAGGAAGAAAAATGATTGATATCATCCCCAGGAAAAATATTTACTTACTCAACTTTTCCTTGGGCCCGTGCTGTGGACCACGCCTATCACAACTGACTTAAGAGGGAGACAGGAGTTATTATGTCTATTCACTCATTCATTCTAAAATGAAACAGAACACATACTGCGCACTTATGTGTGCCAGACCTGCATCTGGTAGTGAGAAATACAATAGTGCAGGAAACAAATTTGGCCCCTTCATTCTAGTAGAAACTCAGAGTCTACCTGCTTAGATTTGGTATAAAAAGTTAACCAGAGAAGAAATTTAATTTATCTTTTGATCAAGATAAATACAAGTGCAGGAAATTGTTGAAAAGGAGTCATTTTCTAATTGTCTCTTTGTTCAGGAAATACTCTTGAAAACACATTGGACTTAAGTATAGGGATTCCAAAGGATTTGTTTGTGTATGAAGAGATAAAGTATTTATTAGATAATGATTACACATTATACTTTTGTAACAATTTGTGGATGGCAAGCACTCTTCTAAACCCTGTACCAGCATTAACTCCCTTTGTCCTCCTAACAAAGTAAGTGCTGTTTAACCTCATGATGAGGTTAAATAATATGCCCGAAGTTAGCAGCTAGTAAGTGGTAGAGGCATTACATAATGCTAGCAGTTTAGAGTGGCTTTAGAGCCCATGAACTTAACCTCTAGTCTATTCTAATTATGAAATGTAGAGTGCCTGCATATCCTAGACTTTTTTAGACCCGGTCATCTCAGTTTTTGTATTATTTTTCCATCAATTGTTTCCCATAAAGACATTTAAATTAATCTGATATACAAAATATTGGAAAAATAGTTGTGGTCAATATAAGCAAACAAATTCCTCCATATTTCCTAAACCTTCCCCTCTACAGTTCTCTGAATGTGTGGCATAATGCAGAGAATTATAAATCAGAATAATAAATCATAAAAGTGTTTCATTATGGAGTATAGTAGACACTATTGGTTGTCATGAAAACATCCATTCTTTTCTTTTTAACTTCCAATTTCCTGGAGAACTGGGTACTTTTTTTTGGTATCTAACCTCCACTGCAAAGTCATATGTTTCAGGAGGGTCTTGATTGGTCTAAGCCTATCATGGTGGTTTCATGACCCTGGCCATGTAATAGAAATATGATGAAACTCTGTCCTACGAATCAGGGAGGAAGTATGTGGAGACTTCTGGAAAAAGATGTCCTTGCTTTCAAAAATAGAAGTGCATGCAGGAAGAGAAAGCTGCTGCTGCTTCTTGAAATTGTAACCTATGTATGTGATGTCTGGAATTTCAGCAGCCATCTTGTGATCATGAGGGAGATGAGCCTGAGGACAGAGCTGGTTAACTGAGGCTGGCAAAGCAGAAAGAGAAAGAAAAAACAAACAAACCTGAATTCATGATGGTATCTTTGAGCTACTGGACGTACCAATTTTGAAACCACTCTAACCTGAACTTGAGAAGAGAACTTGATAAATTATTATTTTTATTAATATTTTTAAGCCATTTAGAGTTGGGTTTTCTACTTGTAATCCTAACTGAGTCAAAAAGTAAAAAACAAGAAGTCCTAAGAATTATATTTTTGGCCTCAGTTCCCTCCATCTCTCTCAATACAAGAGGAAATTTCTGCTATAAGAATATGTTCATCCTCCATTAAATAAATCCCATGCTGTATATTTTGGGAAAGAAAAATAGGGATGTACATCTTTAAAACATCCCAAGACAGCTGAAAGGTTAGTAGCTATCTAAAGCCCATGATAAATGTCTAAATTCCTCAGCAGCATATTTTTTATGTTTGCAGATTCAGAGACAAGAGACTTTAATCACTGCTGCTAAATCCCCTTTTTAAAATTGAATTGCAAGTAACATTTAAGGCTGTGTATATTGGCTGCAGATTCCTTCCCATATTCTGCCTGGGAGTTTCCCACCAATAACATGAGAGTGCCTCCCTATAATAAGGTAGTGTTTTTTTTTTCTTTTTAAAAAAGCTGCTTATTAAGTCAGAAATTCTAATATTAGCCTGCTATTCCACTGAATGAAGGAATTGGATATCTTCTGCACAAACTTGGGGGTCTGGATGTATTTCTGCACTTTTCCTCACTGCTTTACAGAAACTTAAAATAGCATTTTTTCCCCTGTTCCTTCAACTCTACGCAACCACAACAGAATGTGAGGAACTGGTTTGGAGCTTTGGAACTGGCATACGTTATGTTCAATTTTACTTTCCATGCTCAGATGAAGTTAGTTCCTTCCTCTTTCACTTTGGATGTAAGGGGTGAAGTGAATATTATTTTTATAAATATGACTTGGTGTTGTCTTGCCCAAGTCTGTCTGTGGACTTCAGGGAAAATGGGATGCTGGGGATGAAAACATTTGGAAAAGGAGTGTCCCACGAAAGATTTTCAGAGATCATGGATATGCCTGTAGCCTACTGGGAGCTACAAAAGAAAGAAATAGGCATTTTCATCTGTAATGTTATACTGCTTTGGTCTCTACCAAAGGGCAGGAGCAGGGGGCCATAGATGGGAGAGTAGGGGTGACAACTTATAGGAAAAGTTCTGAAAAGTTTGTGACAGTCTGGGCATGCCAACAAATGTTTATATATTTAACGATGAGTGTGGAATCTCACTAGCTTTCCCGGAATTGAAAAATGAGCTTTGTTTAATTTCCCTTTGCATTGGAGAAGAGGAGAGAGGAAAGAGTTATGGTGAGGTGAAGGTAGAAGGGAATGTAGAGAGAACATTTCATTCACCCCCTTTGTGCTGTAGAGAAGGAAAATGAGACCAGAGCTGGGACATGGGTGGTCCAGGGTCACCCTGTGGGCTGATAGTATGGGGCAGTGGTTAGAACAGGGCAGGAATTCTGTGAGTGACACAGCCCTGCCATTCCCAGCTGCATGGCCTGGGTTAGTCTCATAGCTTGTTGAGTCTCTGCAATGGAGGTAACCATAGTACCTTTCTCATGGGCTTGCTATAATTAGATGAGTTAATACCTCTAAGAAGCCGAGTGCTTGGCAAATAACACACCCTCCGTGAAAACAGCTTGTATGAGGCCCAGACTCAGGAGAAAGTCATGGGACACATGCTGCTGACCTTGTCCTTTTCTTCCTCCCTTTAACTCTCATCTTCCTAAAAGTCCCATTTATGGGTTGCTGAGATAGATAGTAGAGGATCCTCCAAAGAGAAAGAGCGGAGCTGAGCCTTTGGCCTGGGAACTTCAGACCCAAAGGAAAAAGTAAGGAGTCAGTTGGTTTATTCAGCATTTATTTAGCACCCTGGAGTGCTCCCCCATCTTGTATTCTGCTAGCTTTGAGCTTCCCCAAGGGCTTTCTCTTCTGTTGCTCGTTTCTTTTTCTCTCATCTTGGTTCCATTCTTTGCAAAAAGAATGTAACTTGCCAGACACCGGCTTAAGTGATGTGTGACTGGAGAATGCCCATGCCCAGGGGGATAGATTTTAAGATCCCTCTGTCTGTTAATGGACTTGGTGAAAGGGCTAGGTAGGATATCATTCATTTTTGGTAGAAGAGACAAAGATTGGATTGTGAGGAGGTGATGAGAGATCCCTATATAAGCAGAGTTGTAGACTCCTGTGTATCAAATATCATGTGACTGGCAGTCTCCACAAATCCACAGGTATTCGCCTCTCTCTCTCCATTACAGACTCTAATAGGTTAGATAACAAAAGCAAGAGTCATGTCTCGGAAGGCTATCACCACTAGAAAGCACAGCTGTTACCTGACTCTCCTATTAAGCCATGCCCCTCGTTTAGCTGGAGGCATGAGCAAGGGGATGTAAAGGAATTATCAGAGAGCAAGCCCTGGTGGAAATGGAATACTGTGAAGAGCTGATATGGGGCATCAACAGTGTGCCATTTGCTGATTCATTAACTCTCCACTCTCCCCTGTGAGCAGTAATTCTTATGCTCATTTTACAAACGGGCAAGTGGCCATGGCATGTGCAGTATGCTCTGGCAACTCAAGCTGCTGGTCACTGAAGCTCCCCACAGCCCTGATTTCAGGGGAAATCCAGGTTCAGAAAAGTCACTTGTGCAAGTTCGCACAACTCCTAGGCTGTCGGCCTGTGGGGCCCTGCTTCCCACATCCACTTTTCTCTGCAAGTGTCAATAGGAATGGAAGAAGAGCTATCTCTGGATTGCTGGGCAGAGAAAAGAAAGCAGGGCCAGGCAGACGAAATGCCCAGGATGGTCCAGGAGAGGGCCAGAGGGCTTGAGAAGGGAGACAGGGCTGGAACCAAAGGCAAACACAACTCTTTCATCATGATGCCTGGGCCATTCCTGACTCAGCTGCATCTGGGTGCAGGGGAGGAAACTGGGGCTTCGGGCAGCCGAGAAGCTCTTTAAGATCCTGAGTTGAAGAAAGAGCTCAGCCCTCAGCCTCAAACCACCACATGGGTCTGTTCCACACTAAACGGGGAGCTGGCGTGAAGGATCTGAGGTCCTGTGTTCCCTTCCACTCAGGGGCTCTCAGCCTGAAAGGAAGTGCTCCTCTGTTATCTGTCGTTTTTAGTTCTTTCCCCCTTTGGAAGTAGAGGGGAAAAATAATAATAATAACGACCTTCTGTGGGTTTGGGAGTATCCTGGGTCTGGGGGGGCCAGAGTAAGCAGAATGAAATTAAACTGTAGTGATGCTAATGGTTCTGCCTTATCGCAGTGAAATCAGTGACCAGGAAGGAAGAGGCCAGGGGTAAGCCCAGGAGTGGAAGTCAAGATGGGTAAGTAGAGAACTAATTTCACAGACCATCACAGTTTCTCTCTGGGTGGGACACTATAGCAGGATACATAGAACTTTCCTTTCCTTCTTATTCTTTCAGTTCCTTCACTGACTTTCTTAATAATGAAAGTAAAACATTCTATACTTGAGGCAACAAGTTCAATTATACGAAGGTACATAAAGGAAAACATGATGATCTTCCCATCCCATCTTCCAAGGAACGCAATGCTAACAGAGTGACAGGCACCCTTCACATCTCTCTATGTCCTCAAATTTCAAGACTTATCCCTGTTTTTCACTCCTCTTAGAGGAAAGAACACACATGTAGAGAAGTAATTACAATGTATGTAAGAGTTTTGTAAGTGGCTGAGAGGATACAGCCACTGTGGAGTGGAGCTGTGAAAATGCAGGAGGTTTTGAAGGCAGCCACCGAGACTGGTAGTACAGAAGTTTTGAGGAAAGGGGAAACTCGGGTTGGGGGTGTTCTAAAACACTATTTATTATTTAAACTTTCTTCATTCTCATAGAACCTCAGAATTGGGAAAGTCCTTAGAGACCAGTGGTCTATCCCTTTACAGATGGATCCACATCCACAAAGGTTATCCAATGTCCCTTTGGTCGTTTCCAGGTCCAGAGAACTTGCTAAGAACATGCTTATGAACAGCTCATGTGACCCCCAACCCCAATCAACAGAGAACTTGGACTCTTTAAAATGTTTTTCACATTTTTGATATTTATGTGTTACAAAATTTGTATGCAATTCTTCTCTTTCCCTTTGGCAGAGTTTAAACACTCTGTGGGCGGGGATTGTGTTTTATTTATTTTGGTTGTTCAACTGACAGATGAATTACTAAATTAATTCAAGAAATTAAAATCAACATATTCTGGGACTTTCTATTTGAAGACACGGAGCCAGGCATGGAAAAGGATGAAAACCTGAACTTCCTCATGGGGCCTCATAGTTTTCTTTGTACAAAGCTGATCCTACATTTCTCCTGTGCACTTTCCTCCAATTGCAGGAGATTCCCCATTTTCTCCTAAAGCTCTAACTATTTGATCTCTATAGCAACTCAGAATATCACTGCATAAACTCAGGTGATATACAATGAATTGTAAAAAGTAAAGCTTTAACTGGATTTCTATATCAAAGCCACCTTCTGCCTTATGATAGAAACAACAGTTTTAGTCCTTGTGGGTCTCCATTCTTTACCTCTGTGTTGGTGTGACAAGGTGAGGGCAGGGAGGCATCTGATCCACACTAACAGACAGAGCAAGACAAAACAAAACACAGGGCCAGAATCTATGTCCACTGCAGACTTATCTGCAGTACTACAAAGCCAGATCAGACTGCGGCAAGGTCCTCAGTGTTTTGGAAAATAGGGTCGTAACATAAAGATGCTTTTGGTATGAAAACATTTCCAGATATATTAGGGCTTAAATATATATATATATATATATATATATATATATATATATATATATATATATATATAAAATTTACATTTTCACCTTGAAAAGTTTTCTTGATGACACGCTCCATGAAATTGATGAAATTGAGAAATAAATGAACAAGGAAAAATTAAGAAGTAAGAGTATATTAGAACCAGTGTTTGGTATTAAATCTGTTAAACACAGATTTGTCTCTAAATAATTATAAATATGGTTACACAACAAAACAAATGTTTCTTTTTGAGAAGAAAACATACTTTATACAAATATATATATAATTTATTATAAAATAATTATCAACAGAACCCCAAATTATATTAATAAAGATTGGGCAGGCAAGGGAGGGCAATGAGTAAAGACATTCCAAATTATAAATATTACATAAGGGGAAGTGATTTTTGGCCTTGGTAATCACAGAAAAGTAATTCAAATAATGTCTTTGGAAAACATGAAGGTGACCACTAGTTGATTAAAAACAAATGTCTGCCTTTCAAATCATTAGTGAAGAGAAAAGCAAACAAATTTAGTCCATATATCAAAAGAGGATAAAGAATTAACAAAAGAAATGACAAGTATGAAGCTTAAAATAATGGGATATATGCATAGAGTAACATAGTATTTATACTTATTACTACATATCAAATGCCAGTCAACATTTATTGCATGAGTACAGTGTACCCGGTACCATTAGAGGTTTCGCTCTTGTTATTTTTTATTGACTCTTTACAGCAACCTTAGTAATATTATCTTTTCAACATTACAGATGAATCAGCAGGAACCCACAGAGAATAAACCACTTTTCTGAGGTCATACAGATGTAAGTGGCAGATTCAAGGTCTAAACCCTGGCTTATCTGACCCACAGACCTACTTTCAGTCACTGTCCTGTCCCACCTCCATAAACAAGATAAAAGGAGAGTGACCAGGTTATCCATTATGAATCCCTGATTAAAAGACAAAGACTTGGAATATGACATTCTGCTTTTAAGAGAAATGACCTTAGAAAGACACATATACACACAATGTGTTCAACAGGCAAATGTAAAAAGAACAAAAACTAAAAATCCAAAGCAGCAGTGTCAATATAAATTTCAAACAAAATGTAGAATTAAAAGCAAAAGACAACATGATTTGAGAAAGATTACACTGATCATCATATAATCCATATATATAAAAACCAAAATAAAAATTTTAAATGGCTAGAAATACAACGTGAAGAAAATGTAAAGAGAAATGAACACACAGTTATTGTGAGAACCACTAACACACATATTAATTTTTGCAAATGAAGCAGATAAAAAATAGTGAAAATGTAAACAACAAAATTACTAATATTATATTAATATATATGTATATGAATATGTGTGTATATATGTGTAACTGATATATATGTGTATATATAAATATACATGTGATGTAGACAGATAGATAGATTTTCTTAATTTGAAAAAGAAGTCCCATACCTCCTTTTCATTTGTCCACACTAACCTCTCAAATACTAGTAATATACTACACCAGAAAGAAAAAAGGTCTTAATTCAATTATAGAAGCTAATGTCATCCAGGCAAAATATTCTCATTAATGCATAGTTGATCCATCAATAAATATTGATTTAAAAACCAACAAGTGTATAAAGCAAACAACTACTATTAATAAAAAAGAAACTCTCATATGTGAATATTGGATGTAAGAGGAGATCAAAATTGCAATTAGTATTCATTAGAAAATACTGTGTTACTAAACTACAACAAAACACTATATTACTGAATGTACGGGATGTAGCCAAAGACTTACTAAGAGGATAAGTTAATAATCTTAAACTTTTCCCTTTTTAGCAAGAGAGAATAAAAATAACTAAACCAAGCTTTCACCTCAAATAAACAAAGTAAAAACAAGAGCAAGTACAGAAATCAGTGAAGTGGGAAACCAAAACACAAATCCAGTAAAATTGATGACTAAACCCAAGAGCTAATTCTTTAAACAAAACCAGTGTAGCATGTACAATTTGGAAAATCTATTAAAATGGTGGTTCCCAACTAGCCTGTTTATTACTCTCACAGTCACAGTTCATTAAGGTTCTCATTATCTCTCCTTCAGATTGATACAAAGAGCTCTGGTCTTCCCCCTTCAGTTCAGTTCAACAGAGCATTTCAAAATGGCCCCAGAGTTTGACTACCAGAGGGCCCCTGAGGAAAGTGTCTTGCCAAAGAAATGAGCTTCCCTCACTTCTTCTTGATTTAGCTCTGCCTTTTTAATGGGGATAGTCCCAGACAAGTGATATACACCAACAAATCTTTCCTTTGAAACCAGTGTCTTCCTCAGTCATCTGGGCAAACGTCCCAATCACAAGGGAAGGGACATTCCCTCTACACAGAATGGGCACTTAATTTGTGGAAGATTGAGACTGTAACAGAAAGCTGTTCATCTTTGCCTACATCCTCCCATTTCAACAGATTTGGCTTCTTTTATTCTTATGCCATCACTAAAGCAAAGAACCATGGGTGTGAAGAAGGAAACTGAAGCATGAAAACAGAATCAAGACGAGAAATCTCTGTTCAATGGACCAAAACAACTAACAACAGTGAATACTATATATTTAGCTTTCCTTGCTGCCCAGGCATTGTGCTGAAGATTTTAATTCATTTCTTCTTTAAGCCTTCGTAATAGCACTATGAAAAAAGCATTATTATTCCCATTTTACTTTAGAAGAAACTGAGGCTCAGAGAGGCCAAAAGAAGTTTTCCAAAGTCACCCAGTCAGTGATAGAAGGAGGACTTAAACATAGGCAGTCAGTGTCCAGAGGTCCCACGCTCTTACCTCTGCTTCACTAACCTCCTATGGACAATGTCAAGGGTATAGAGATAACTGTGTTTCTCTCCCCCTCATTCCTGGTGGCTGAAAAGGAGTAACTTCTGCCCCAACAAAATCACTAGTGAGAACTCCTCGCGCCTTCCTTCTAGTCTCAGATGGCTCCTCCCCCTCGGAGGGGATTTATTTGATTGAAGAAATAGAGGACCACCATCCATCAGTCCTTATTCCTGCCTGATTGCAGTTAGCAATTTAGAGGTCAGAAACACATAGGAACTTACCTTCTACCCACACCCCATCCCCCCAGGACTACTCACCCATCCCATGGGGAAGGCACAGTTTTCCTTGTGCTGACTGAATATGCATCAGCTCTGCAAACTGAGCTCAGCCTTGAGTCCCAAGATTTCAACGTGAGAGCAAGTGCAAGACAGCCTGTTTTGGCTTCACATCCAAAGTGCTCTCCAGTTCAATTTCATAAGCAATTAAGCCAATGATCTCTAGTTAATTCTTGCATCTGGGTCTCAATTCAGAGTTCAGAACTCTGAAGAGAGAGAGGCATGAATATTACCAGCCTGAAACTCCAACACAGGATATTATGATATGCAGGGCACCACAGTGGTCTTTGGCCCATGATCTTGACTATAAGAAACTAAATCTTGAGGTTCTTTCTTACCTGACACTTTAAAATGCTGAGAACACATATCATAATAAATGTTGGCTAAGCCAACTAAATAAAACACTGCTCTATCAATGCACATGAGAGCTACGGTTTAGAGAGCTTCTCTCTGAAGGTTTGAGTATGACCACAGAGTAGATAAATCTAGAGTAAAGGGAAATGCTCCCACAGATCTTTCCTCCACTCGTTTCTACATACATAAAGCAGTGTCCCATGACAGCTTATTTTTACAGTGCCACATAACTTTCCTCTCCCTTTGGAGCAAATGAGCCACCCTAAGCAAAACATCTTTCTAGCTAGCAGAGTTCCTGGAATTATGGACAAATATTCGTGTTGCATATGAGACAAATTCCCTTACAGGGGAATGACTTTAAAATTTGTATTAGGATCCTTGCTTTTAAACACGTGGAGCATCATTAAATTATAATTACAGCCCATTTTACTCAACGGAATGGATGAATTGACATATAAAATTGGGTTTTGACATTTGCTAAATAAGAAACAGATCACTGAAATTAGAAACGTTTACAGTGTAATTATGTCACATTGCTACTTTTGGCTACTTTCACGGAAAGATGGGCGTTTCCCTTAACATGTGACCATGACAAGTGACACAAGAAGGTGATTTTGGGTGGAACGACTAGGAACATGAAGAGGTTTGTTTACAGTGTAAAAAGTGTATACTCTATACTGTGTATACAGTGTCAGAACTGCCTGGTCAGCTGCTACTATTACCAGGTGGCAAATAGGTCCTGACAACTTAATGTTCTGTTTCACATTTATCACCCTATTTAAAAATATTTACAAATTTTAAACTTTGGACTTATGATTGTACCACAGACTGTTATTCTGAAGAAACACAATGGAATTCATTTACCAAATGTGATTCTTACTTTTTAAGGATTCTTCTTCTCATTCTCTCCCTTCCTTCCTCCCTCCCTTCCTTCTTTCCTTCCTCCCTCCTCTCTCTTTTCTTTTCTTTCTTTTTTAAACAAGGGACTTTGCCCTTTATCATAAGGCAGCAAAGAAGGCAATGATGATCTTGAATTACTGTTCACATCCAAACTATATTGGAACGTAGAACTCAACTCAATTTAAGAGCTGTCCTCACATAGTAAGAAAATTCACACCAGGCCCTGGTTTCAGGCTGAGAGTCCTCTTCCAGCCCCTGTGGGACTTCACAGTGGAGGAAAACCTCCTTAGTGGGACACTCAGCCTCCCATTACCCTGAAGGACTTGTTTTTGCATATTTCTGACAACCTGACTTTTGACCTAAAGGTCACGACTTTGGCTGATGGACTGGAATTCAAGTTAAATTAAGTCAACAGTTCTCTGACCTATTGTTATGTTTTCACTTGGTTCTTCTGCAAACAGAAAACTTGCTTCTCTGGTAAGTCTCAGCAGGTTAAGTCTCTCTTTTGAGGATCTCTTCAAGAGGATCAATTGGCCTCTTCTCTGATTGCTGAATTGGTGGGAATGAGCTATGTTGATGCAGGAAGTGGGGAAGGATTGGGATGATAAGGAAGTATTAGGAAATACTCATGAAAAGCATGATAGAATGAGAGAACTCTGGACAGAGAACCGCTGCTGTTCAGGGAGACTGCAGACCCTGAAGATGGATGTACTTGAAGCCAAGATGGGTGAGTTCCAGGCACTTCTGGACTGATACAGGCTGGAGAGGATGCTGACACCCCATCTTTGGTAAGGATCTTAGAAATCACTTAGCCTGAGGGTTCCTGAACATTTTTATCAGCATGACCGTTTCTTTGAATCTAACTCAGATTCCCAACTTATTAAACAGATATAATCAAAGCAGCTCTGGATGAGGTCTAAATAGGGGGCTGAGGACCTACCATCTTTGCCCACTTTTCTCCACCAAATGGCCTCTGAGATGCCTCCTTGGAGCCCTAGTCTCATCAACCACAAACAGCTTGAAAACTGCTGAGTGCCCTGCACAAATTACGACAGGGTCTCCTCTGCAGGATCCTTGGCAAGTGGAGACTCAGCCCTACTCATAGGTCTTCACAGCAGCTTCAGAGCAGCTACAGCTGCCCCTGGACCTCTACCCCCAGAGTCCTCTGAAGCCCCTCAAACAAACTTACCTCTTTGTCCGTGTGACACACCTTCAAACACACGACCACAGCTGGTATGTCTTCCTGTGATCTGAGACTCTTACCATTTATTTACATTAGATTGTTTGCTCTTTGAGGTCTGGGTTCTGTCTGTTTTATCTTCATGGTCTCGGTGACTAGTATAATAGCCTGGCACATAGTAAGTCTTTAATAGATGCTAGTCCTGGAGAAACTGGTGATATTTAGGAGGTGACAGCTGGATGATTAATAATAAAGTCATAATAAACACTCCCATTATTGAACTAGGCATTGGGTTCAACACTGTACATACATATCTCAATTTTTCTGGATACCGAATAGGCGTTATTAAATCTGTTGGGTAGAAGGGGAGTTGTCTGAGGAGTTAACCAACAAAGCAGGCCCACACAGCTAGTAAGTAGAGAAACTGGGATTTGAATCCAAGCTTACCTCGACTTTAGCCGCAATAAGAGTCTAGTGGTTGAGCCCAGTGTTGGCAGATGTTCCACAGAGGCAAGAGCTGCAGAGGGAGGAAAGGAAGGGTCCTGTGCAAAAACTGTGCATTGGTTGTGAAGGAATCTGAGTGGCTGTTTGGTAATTTTTCCCAACAGAGCTAGATGTTCTTCCGCCACCGCCATCACCCCAAGTTCCTTCTCTCCACCCTTCTCTCTGTCGACTCTCTTCCTGACCCAGACTTTAACTTCAGCAGTCAATGGGTAGGTCATGTCTGGATTCTTAAAGAGTTTGTACTACTAGAACATTCTCACCCACAGATGTCTGCTGTCCAATGATGTAACACAGCATCAAGTGGGGCAGGAGGTGGGCTGGAGGACAAGAGATCACAGATAAAAGGAAAAATGTATAATAGGGCGTCATAGCAGGCATATTGCAGGTGATCAAGTGATTTGGTGTTCTCCCTTGTTTTTAAAATTTCTTCTTGCCAGTTTTCCACAGTCTCCCTCTCTATTTTCCTCCTCTAGTAACCCTTATTTTGTCCCAGAATGATTTGGTTTTCCTGATCATCCATGAAAAAGGTGCCCTCCGGAAGACACATCCTTTAAGCCCCTACTGTCATGATCAGGGCAATATCCTCCTCCTTACACTTACCTCCCACTTCACCCTGTACTTGTACCTTTCATCATCACCACCTGATTCTTCCTCCTTCTCTGTTGAGAAGATTAGTGTGTGAGGCTCTGATCCCCCTTGTTTCACTATTAGTGGAACCTGAGATTGGCTTCTCTCTTCAGAAGCCATGTTGTAAATGAAGACAGTGGCAGGAACCAAGTTCTGATTTGCTGGCTGGCGCAAAAGATATGGTTAAATCTTTGAGGCCAATCTCCAAGTGACTTTGGGTTGGAGTCAGAATACATGTTTGGGATAAATGGAGAAAACACCCATCTCTCAAGCAGGGGATCTCAAAGACTGGTGTCTTGGAGAGCAGTTTACTAAGTAAATAATAATTCCGTCCACAAGTTCAGTATTTCACAGCTCACCAAGTGTTTCTTTGTATATTATCTTATTTGATTTTTACATCAGTTCTCTTGGGGTTGATGGGAAAATAGCATTGTCACCATTTTATACACAAGCTGAGCTCCTTAGTAAGGAGCATAGAGGTTGCTTGACTCATCCATAGTCATTCAACACTTGGTGTAAGAAAGTTCAAAACCTTAAAGCTCAAGTTTTCTGAATTGTGAAGATAATATGAATTAGGCAAGAAGCTAAAACACCTAACAAAATGTCCTGTGAATTTTTCTGTTCAGAAACTATTAGTCTCTTTCCTGGCTTCCTTTCTGAATCCTGGTCTGCTGCTCTTTTTCCACTCACCACCCTGGAAAAATAGATAAAAAGGAGTGATTTGGAGAGAAGCAAAGGAGGAAAAACACGGAACTTGAACATGGTTCTAAGACAAGCTTCTGAGGACGAGACTGATGCTATCATGAAACCCAGCATCTTGTGACACCTTGGTAGGTATAACCAACAGAGAGGGTGGGAAACAGTGCCTAACTCCACATCAGCTCCATTCCCTCTCGTCCTTCCCACCTTAATTTTATGGTTTGTTAATTATTTTGAGACCAGGGAATGTCCAGGCTCTACTTTCTGATTCAATCTCATCCCTCCCAGGCTTTAAACGTTTCTCAGAGACCTTGTCAGTCAGAGAATAAGAGGCAGACCTAGCACCTCATCCTTCCCAGGCTGGCACATATGTTTCTGCACTGTCCCCCACAAACCTTCCCCAGGTTCTCACCCACCCAGCCACCCTCACCGCCCAATTTACTGGAAATCTATGTTCTTCTGAAGCAGGCTTTGGCTTTGCTCCCAGAACCAGGCTGAAGGAAAATGCTTTCTAAGAAATACACAAACAAGGGAATTACATTCTGATCTGACATTTCTTCACTAAGATGATTTTGTTTGCTCTTCATCAAGATTGCTTTATCCCTTTTTCTGCAAAAACTGCTCTGCTGGGGCAAAAAATCAACTGGAATTTATTTTTCCCCTAGTAGTTAAAAAACAAAATCCAACCCATATGTCTGAATTACTATCTGTTCTGGTGAAACGTCATTAATCATACAGTAAGCATTGAGATATAATAAATAAACTGGAATGATGGTTCTGAGCAGGCTGTGGGGTGTCCCTTCTTTGAGGATATTTAAAGATTTAAAAAACCCTGAAGGGACCCTGGAAAATGGCTCTCCCTCCCTCTCCTCCACCCATAGCTCAAACTGTGTTCTTTCAGAGTCTGATTATTCAACTCCACTAACTGCTGACATCTTTGGATAATGTTATCAAGGAGTATGACTATTCCCCAATGTCTAGTTCTCCAAAAAAACTTTCCATCTCCTTGCCCACTGCCCACAGTCCAGTACATGCTCTGTTGTTTTGATGTTGACCTCATTTAACCTTCAAATCATTTTTGAAACTGACTTTCCCACAGTGAAAGAATTTCAGGTCACAGACTACAACCATTGTGTTTATCTCACACAATATTGTTTTGAAGGCTTCTGGTAACTTAACTCAAGTTTGAAACACTAAGCTGGCACTCAGTAGATATTGGTGAGCAGTTTAACTACAGGATATACTGTTTATTACTTTAAAATTGGAGCTGCATTTCTAATATCAATGTGGAGCTATATGCCAAGCTTTTTTTAGATGCTGTGAATATCAAGAGGCTATGAACAGTCCCAGCCTTAGACTCTGAAGAAGTCCTTACTGGGTATTACTATTCCCATTCAGAGATCTTTTATTTAGACTCTGCCCTTCAGATTATTATTATGTACATGGTAATTGTTCATAGTAATAGTATTATGATTCAATTCTGCATCCATTTTTGCTTCAGCTCTTACCTTTATCCTAGGCCCCTTGAAGAGGTAGCAACAGCAATGGTGAGGAAAAATTGTAGGGTGAACTTGAGTTCTGTTCTTAATTCACTCTGTGACTATAGACTTTTCTCTTTATTTTTCTGATCTGAGTGAATTACTATGTCCTATGATGGAAATTGGGATGCAAGGGACCCTAGGAATAATTAATGACTTGTTAAAAGATACACATATTTATTAAAAGATGACAATTACACAGGTGCCGGAGATGGAAGAGTGAGATCAGTTCCTGACCCCGTTACAGTCAGCAGGGAAATAATCTTGGAACCCATGGTTTCTGCCTTGTGCCCAGCACATGCCTTGAACTTGATAAGTGCTAGAAGATCAAATGTTAATTTCTGCAGCGGATTTGGGGCTAGTTCTTTTACCACATTTGCTATTTCCAAATGGAATTGATCACCTTTCTACCTTCTCTTTCTAGAAGAAAAAGATACATTCTAGAAGAGAAAGATAGAGCCTAGATATTCCTATAAATGACTTTGTGGTGCAGCAGAAAAAGCATTGAATTAAAGTTGGAAATTCTGTTCCATAACTTTGGGTAAGTCATGTTCTTCCTGGTACCTCAGTTTATCTTCCTGGTAATGAATGGTTTGGATTAGATGAGTGCTGGTGTCTCTTCCACTCTAACATTCTTTGAGTTGAAGATCATGGCTACATACTCAGCCATTCTACCAGCGCCCTGGCTCTGTTCTCAGGAACATGTGGGTCTAAACTAAGGTCTTGGATTGTCTCTTCTCCTGCCTTTTTCTCCCTTGAACTACATTCCTAATCTCTGCACTCCAGATCCTCCACCTTGGCCCTGCCATATGAACATCTGCTTTTCACCTTCTCAGTTCCTTCTTCCTATTCAACTCTTTTTTTTTTTTAATGAAGTATAGTTGATTTATTAGTGTCAGTTATATTAGTGTCAGGTGTACAACATAGCTATTCAATATTTTTATGGATTATACTCCATTTAAAGTTATTGCAAGCAATGGCTATATTGCCCTATACTGTACAATATATTCTTGCTGCTTATCTATTTCACACATAGTATAATAGTTTGTATCTCTTAATCCCTCATCCCTGTCTTGCCTCTTCCCCCTTCCCTTGCCCCACTGGTAACCACTAGTTTGTTCTCTATATCTATGAGTCTGTTTCTGTTTTGTTATATAAATTTATTTGTTTTATTTTTTTAGATTCCACATATAAGTGATAACATAGAGCATTTGTCTTTCTCTGTCTTATTTCACTAAGCATCATACTCTCTAGTTCCATCCACGTCATGGTAAATGACGGAATTTAATTCTTTTTTATGGCTGAGTAATATTCCATTGTCAGAATGGCTATCATCCAAAAGTCTACAAATAACAATTGTTGGCGAGGATGTAGAGAAAAGAGACCAGTAGTACACTGTCGGTGGGAATGTAAATTTGTACAACCACTATGGAAAACAGTATTGAGATTTCCCAAAAAGCTAAAAATAGAACTACCCTATGATCTAGCAGTTCTACTTCTGGGTATATATCTGAAAACACAAAAGAAAACAGCTCTCTTCCTCTTGAAACGGAAATGTCTCTACCTGGATTCAACCAGTCCTCCTGACCTGCCTGAAGACTATCACCTTCCCTCCTCAGCTTGAACCATATTTTGCTGCTGTGGACATATTTCTTTCAAAGCTCTATGGAACCTGTTTTATAAGTAACGTCTTTGGACTTCTGTAAAAATGATTTGAGGATGCTAATTTTTTATCTTTACACTCACCTCCCTACAAAATATCATCCCTTTGCATTTCAGTCATTTTCTATCATTATTCAAGGTTACATAACCTCATTACATTTACCTGGCATTATGCTCTCTATGGTTGGTTAAAATGCTTTTGCAATTGGTGACTAGTACAGCACATAGGCATATATTGGGGAAAAAATATTTTCAAAGATATTATAAGAATCCACAGCTGCTTTGTCTGAGTAGCCAGCTATTCGTTTGGCAGCTGTGTTTTGTTTGACCTTGATGGCTGGAAACTCATCTAAAATTTACCTAGATATTTGTTAATTTAGGACATTTTTTTTTGCCCTCTTGGAGTTTTTCTCAGAGATATTTACATTTATTTTGGTCTCAAGTTGTTATATTTTGCTTACTTTAGCCACAACAATATAACTTAAAACTATTAAAATCAACTTTTTAAATATTTCTTCAGGGAAAAAAATAATCTACAGCTCTCTTGTCAATAACTTTTATTTTCCCAGAGTAACAGAGGTTTTGATAACATGATTTTTGATAATGTTGGATTTCTTAAGAAGGCATCTAACACACTATAGCAGAAGAGACGGTAATTAAACTTTAATATTTGACTTTGCTTTTTTCTCTTGCCATGATCTGGGATGTGTGAAAGGCACAGCTCTCTGGGGGCAAGGAATAGGCAAGATGGCCCCCAAAAGAACTGGGAGTGGCATCTCTGAGGTTAGATAAGGATGCTCAGTGGTCTGAGAAAACTCCGCCTCCTACTCAGTCAAATACAGAAAGGGACTGCCATCGATAATTGAGAAACTGGAGGTAGTTGTGAGATTCCAAGGACTTAGCAATGAGGTAGCATCTCTTTTTCACTTGATGGCTTAGGTCAAGTGGATGAGCTACACTTTCAAAGAGAAAAACTAATAGTGATCAAAAGTTCAGACATCTCCAAAGATGAATCCCAGTGAAAATTTATCTGAGATATAGTAAACCAGAGAGTAAATTAACATCCCAAGACAAACAGGAAAAATTCCATCTTTAGAGGGGATTAAAACACTACCACTGCCAGAAGGGTCCAGACTGAGGCACTTTGGGACCTGGGGTGTTTGTCTCACTTTATCTTATCTTTGTTTCCAAGACCTTCTGCCATCCCCTGTCCCACAAAGTGCCTTGCATACACTCCCTCCTGCCTATTTCCCCTCAGATTTCCCTCCTACTTATGAGTTATGTATCATTCCTCTCAGAATCTCCAGTCCTTCCTCATACCCCTCCACTAACAGTGTTACCTTCCACTCAGTTCAACAAGAGGAGAGTCGGTATTTACATTATTAGTCAGTGATAAGATCTGAAAGAGATGAGGTAAGTGCATGGCGCTGGGAAGGCTTTGGGAAGGAAGTGAGGAAAACATTTTGATGAATGTCTAAAATTTTAAGGGTGAATAAAAAGAAGAGAGTGGAGAGCATTTCTTCCCAATGTGACAGCATTCACAAAGGCAAGGACCAAAACTACATAATCTGCGTGGCATGCACCCACTAAGTATGCCTGGGGAATTTCAAGTATATCTGTTTGAATGGAGAGAAATGGGAGAAGAGTAGGGAGTCTGGAGGCAGATAAAACTCATGAGGGGCTAATGCACCATAGTAAGCAGTTCAGTGTTTACCCCAAATGTAAGTGAATTAGAACCTTTGAACAGACAGCATGATGGTCAGGGTCCTGACCTTCTAAGTCCTATGCAGAACTCTGGGTGGACTCCTGTGTCACACCTCCATTCTCTGAATCCAGTTCCACCCACTTTTATCCATGCACACCTCCCCACCATGTCCACCATCCCCTATCACCACCTCCCTCACCATCTCCCACTGTAGAGCTGTATCCCCAGTGGTTACCAACTGGCAATGCTATCATTCACTTATTGAGCATATGCCAGGCAGACACTAATATGCTAAACATTTTTAAGCATCTTGTTATTTTATCCTTCTAACAACCTCATAATATACATTCTACTGGGATCCCCATTTTATAGAAGAGGAATCCAAGGATGGAGAAATGAATCATTTGGGAATCATTATGGAGTAAGCAAGTGGCAGAGAGAGGCAGCACGGTGTAGCTACCTCATTTTCAGGCTCTGCAAAATGGAAATGTGTGAACTCTTGCCCAAAAATGGGAAAATTGGCATAAAGGTAGGAAAATATAAGGTTTTCTGTATTCTTCCACAATCTCTCTTGACTTACAGTTGTTTTTTATTTAATGTTATTCTAAGTAAAGAAAAAATTATAAATTATTAGCGTGGATTTCATCATTCATCTTTGAATTGTACAGTGACACTTTATTTATTTTATTGAGATATAGTTGATTTATAATATTAGTTTCAAGTGTGCAATATAGTGATGCAACATTTTTTTTTGTCGATGATACTCCAATTAAAGTTATTGTAAACTATTGGCTATATTCCCTTGTAGCTTATTTATTTTATATATAGTAGTTTGTATCTCTTAATCATCTACCCCTATATTGCCCTTCCCCACACCCCTCTCCCCAATGATAAACACTAGCTTGTTATTTGTATCTGTGAGTCTGTTTCTTTTTTGTTATATTCACTAGTTTGTACAATTTTTTAGTTTCCACGTATAAGTGACAACATACAGTATTTGTCATTCTCTCTCTGACTTATTTCACTAAGGGTAATGCCCTCTAGTTCCAACCATGTGGTTGCTAATGGCAAATTTTTCATTCTCCTTATGGCGAATAGTATTCCATTGTATATATATACCACATCTTCTTTATCCATTCATCTGTTGATGGACACTTAGGTTGCCTCCACATCTTGGCTATTGTAAATAATGTTGCTGTGAACATTGGGGTGCATGTATCTTTACAAATAAGTGTTTTTGTTTTCTTCAGATATATACCCAGGAGTGGAATCACTGAATCATATGGTAGTTTTCTTTTTAGCTTTTTGAGGAATCTCCATACTGTTTTCCACCATGGCATTACCAATTTACATTCCCAGCAACAGTATGCAAGAGTTCACTTTTCTCCACATCCTTGCCAACATTTGTTATTTGTGGTCTTTTTGATAATAGTCTTTCTGACAGGTGTGAGGTGCTGTCTCATTTCAGTTTTGATTTGCAATTCTTTGATGATTAGCAATGTTGAGAATCTTTATGTGTGCCTGTTGGCCATCTATATATATTCTTCAGAAAATGTCTATTCAGATATTCTGTCCATTTTTAATCAGGTTTTTTTTTTTTTAAATATTGAGTTGTATGAGCTGTTTGTATATTTTGGATATTAACCCGTTTTTGGTCATATGATTTGCAAATATTTTCTCACATTCATTAGATTGTCTTTTTGTTTTGTTGATGGTTTCCTTTGCTGTGTAAAAGCTATTAAGTTTAATTAGGTTCCATTTGTTTATTTTTGCTTTTTTTATCTTTTGCCTTAGAAGACAGAACCAAAGAGTGTTCTGCCTTAGTTTTTATCTAGGAGGTTTATGGTTTTCCATCTTACATTTAGGTCTTTCATTCATTTTGAGTTTATTTTTTCAAATGGTGTAAGAAAATGTTCTAGTTTCATCATTTTACATGTAACTGTCCTGTTTTCCCTAAACCACTTACTGAAGAGACTGTCTTTTCTCCATTATATTTTCTTGCCTCCTTTTTCATAGATTAATTGACCATAAATACATGGGTTTATTTCTGGACTCTCTGTTCTGTGCTGTTGATATGTGTGTCTGTTTTTGTGCCAATGCCATACTGTTTTGATTACTGTAGCTTTGTAGTATAGTCTGAGGTCAGGGAGCATGATTCCTCCAGTTCTTTCTCAAGATTGTTTTAGCTATTCAGCATCTTTTGTGTTTCCATACAAATTTTAAAATTATTCTAGTTCTGTGAAAAATACTGTTGGTATTATGATAGGAATTATATTGACTCTTTAGATTGTTTTGAATAGTATGGTTATTTTAACAATATTGATTCTTCCAATCCAGGAATACAGTATATTTTTCCACCTGTTCATGTAACCTTCAATTTCTTTCATCAATGTCTTATAGTTTTCTGAGTAGAGGTCTTTTACCTCATTAGGTAGATTTATTTCTAAGTACTTTGTTCTTTTTGATGCAATTGTAAATGACATGGTTTATTCAATTTCTCATTCTTATAGTTCATTATTAGTGCATAGAAATGCAACAGATTTCTGTATATTAATTTTGTATCCTGCAACTTTACTGAATTCATTGATGAGCTCTAGTAGTTTTTTAAAAGCATCTTTAGGATTTTCTATGTATTGTAACATGTCATCTGCAAACACTGACAGCTTTACTTCTTTCTTTTCAATTTGGATTTCTTCTATTTTTTTTTTTTTTTTTTACTTGCCTTATTGTTGTGGTTAGGACTTCCAACACTATGTTGAATAGAAGTGGTGAGCATGGGCATCCTTATCTTGTTCCTGATATTAGAGAAAATGCTTTTAGCTTTTCACCATTGAGTATGATGTTAGCTGTAGGCTTATCATATATAGCCTTTATTATGTTGAGGTATGTTCCTTCTATACCAGTTTTCTAGAGTGTTTTTTTTTTTTTTTTTTTTTTTTTTGTGGTATGCGGTCCTCTCACTGTTGCGGCCTCTCCTGTTGCGAAGCACAGGCTCCGGACGCGCAGGCTCAGTGGCCATGGCTCACGGTCCCAGCCACTCCACGGCATGTGGGATCCTCCTGGACCAGGGCGCGAACCCGTGCTCCCTGCATTGGCAGGCGGACTCTCAACCACTGCACCACCAGGGAAGACCCTAGAGTGTTTTTTATCATTAATGGATGTCAAATTTTGTTGAAAGCTTTTCCTGCATCTACTGAGATGATTATATGGTTTTTACTCTTACTTTGTTATGATGGTGTATGACATTGATTACTTTGTGGATATTGAACCATCCTTGAATCTCTGGAATAAATCCCACTTGATCATGGTATATGATTCTTTTAATATATTGTTGGATTTGGTTTGTTAATATTTTGTTGAGGATGTTTGCATCTCTGTTCATTAGTGATATTGGTCTGTAATTTTCTTTTGTGTGTGGGTGATATCTTTGACTGATTTTGGTAACAGGATGATGCTGGCCTTGTAGAATGAGTTCAGAAGCTTTCCTTCCTCTGCAATTTTTTGGAAGAGTTTCAGAAGGATAGGTGTTAACTCTTTTCTAAATGTTTGGTAGGATCCATCTGGTCCTGAACTTTTGTTTGTTGGATTTTTTTTTTAACTGATTCAATTTCATTACTGGTAATTGATCTGCTCATATTTTCTATTTCTTCCTGGTTCCATCTTGGGAGATTTTACATTTCTAGGAATCTGTCCACTTCCTTTAGGTTGACTGTTTATTAGTATATAATTTTTCAAAATAATCTCCTATTATCCTTTGTATTTCTTTGGTGTTGGTTGTAATTTCTCCTTTTTCATTTCTGATTTTATTGATTTGGGCCCTCTCTCTTTTTTTCTTGATAAGTTTGGCTAAAGGTTTATCAATTTTGTTTATCTTTTCAAAGAACTAGATCTTAGTTTCATTGATCTTTTCTATTTGTTTTTTAGTCTCCATTTCATTTATTTCTGCTCTGATCTTTATGATTTCTTTCTTTCTACTAACTTTGAGCTTTGCTTGTTCTTCTTTTCTAACTCCTTTAGGTGTAAGATTAGGTTTTTTGTTTGAGATTTTTCTTGTTTACTGAGATAAGCTTATATTGCTATAAACTTCTTTCTTAGAACTGCTTTTGGTGCATCTCATAGATTTTGGATGGTTGTGTTTTGCTTTCATTTGTCTCCAAGTATTTTTTTATTTATTCTCTGATTTCTTCAGTGATCCATCAGTTGTTTTGTAGCATATTGTTTGGTCTCCATGTGTTTTTGTTTTTTTGCAGATTTTTTTTCTTGTACTTGATTCCCAGTCTCATAGCATTGTGGTCAGAAAGAATACTTGATCTGATTCAATTTTCTTAAATTTACTAAGGCTTGTTTTGTGGCCAGCTTGTGATCAATCCTGGAGAATATTTCACGTGCACTTGAAAAGAATGTGTATCTACTGCTTTTGGATGGAATGTTTTATATGTATATATATTCCATTTGGTCTAATGTGTCATTTAAGGCCATCTTAATCCCACCTTCAGGAAACTAACATTGATGCAATTAGATATAATCTAATCTACAGGCCTTGTTTATATTTGCCAAATGTTCTGGTAATTTTTTTAATAGCAAAAGAAAATTCCATATTGTACTTTGTTTCTGATTACCATGTATATTTAGGTTAATTTGGAACAGTTCCTCAGTCTTTCTTTACCGTTAATGACACTGACAATTGTGAAGGCTGCAAGTCCCAGTTTTTGGTAGAATGTCCCTCAAGTTCAGTTTGCCTGATGTTCCCTCTTGATTAAACTTAAGTTATGCAATTTTGGCAAGAATATCAGAGAAGTGATGCTGTGTTCTTCTCAGTGAATCCTATCAGGTGGCACATAGTATCTATTTGTCTCCTATCTGGAGATGATAATTTTGATCATTTGGTTAAGGTAGTGTCTGCCAGATTTCTACACGATAATGCTACTATTTTATTCCTTGTTATTAATAAGTATCTCATGGAGAGGTACACTGAAGTTATACAGTATCCTGT
This sequence comes from Grampus griseus, assembly GCF_964374135.1. Taxonomy (NCBI): domain Eukaryota; kingdom Metazoa; phylum Chordata; class Mammalia; order Artiodactyla; family Delphinidae; genus Grampus; species Grampus griseus. The sequence continues at coordinate 20,176,831 of NC_139001.1, read as the reverse complement.
TACTCCTTAAACTTTCACATATTAGCTTCAGCATCCATTGAAGACTTTTGCCTAAATCCATTATTATTACTATGGTTACCAATGAGTGATGTTTTAATTCCATCATTCTTTGAATGATTTTTTATTGGCTTTCTAATGTAAAAAAACTTTCCTTTCTTATCCATTTTATTTGCTCATTCATTCATTTATGTCAGTGTGGACTAAACGATTTTATTTTATAACATATATTTATATTTTACATATTGTGTGTTATAGTTCCCTACTATGTTTATTTATTTTGGTGCTCAAATTGTCCTAAATTTGGCCAGTACAAGCCCTTTCAAACTGGCCCCTGTCTCCATTTGACATATCTTCATTATTCTTTGAGCACTTTCTTACTTTTTGACACAAGACATTCTCAGCTCATTTTGTATTTTTCCCGCTCCAGCCTCAGAATCAGCCATTTCTCAAAAGAGTCCTGGTTCCTTTTAGTGACAAATGGAATTTAGATCCGTGACCTTGGGATATCATTGTTTCTAGGTCATATCAAGAGAGATGGAAAACAGATGTGTATATAAGTTCATATGCATACATATATAATATCCATGTCTATATCTCTATCACTTTTATCTATATATTAAAACCTATGAATTTCCACGGATACCTCCATTCCAATTCCATGACACAAGACTCACTCTATCCCTCCCTTTCCATAATTGGAGTTTCCTTATCCAGTAGTGAGAAATATGGCATCCATTTTATATATGTACTTATTTTCTCAAAACACAAAAAGTATTTTCAAAATTGTTAACTCATGCTTCTGTTAATTAAAAAAGTCTATTAACTAGAGTTTAATTTTGTTTAAAGCTTGTTGGCTTTTTATCCTTAGGGCATATAAATACTATGTTCAGAAGTTATTCAGCTTATGTCTTCTTTCCCACTTTAGTACGGTTATGTTATTAATTTGATATTTGACTTGATTCACTTGCTTTTTTTTTTTTTTGCGTTACGTGAGCCTCTCACTGTTGTGCCCTCTCCTGCTGCAGAGCACAGGCTCCGGATGCAGAGGCCCAGCTGCCATGGCCCACGGGCCCAGCCGCTCCGCGGCATATGGGACCCTCCCAGACCGGGGCATGAACCCGCGTCCCCTACACCGGCAGGTGGACTCCTAACCACTGCGCCACCAGGCAAGCCCGATTCACTTGCTTTTGTTTAAATTATCTTTTAGGATTTTTTTCTTCTTTCATTGCTGACTTTTTCTTAACTATGTAAAATGTTAACATGATTTCAAAAGTCAAAACCATGCAATAAATATGTGCATAAAAGTGTCATTTTCCCCATTCTATCTATTATTTGAGCCTCCTTCTCACTCATCTTTTATTAGCAGTATGGTGAACAGAATTCTAAGGATGACTGCCAATGACCTTGGCCCTTGTTTAATCCCTGACCCTTTGAATATGGATAGAACATGTGAATATGATGAGACATCACTCCTGTGATTATGTTACTTTATAAGGCAAAAGGGAGATTAGCTTAATGACATGAATTCTTTAAAGGCAGAGTTTTCTGTGCCTGGAATCAAAAGAGGAAATAAAATTTTTTTTTAAAGTCTTAACACACCATTACTGGCTTGAAGATGGAGAAGGCCATGTGGCAAAGAGTAGAGGCAGAGCCTAGAAGCTGAGCAGCCTCTGGCTGTCAACCATCAAGGAAACATGGACTTCAGTCCTACAATCACAAGAAACTGAATTCTGCCAACAGCCTGAATATGCTTGGAAGTGAATTTTTTCCCAAAGCTTCCAGTTAAGAACCCAGACTGGCTGACACCTTAACTTTGGTTTTATGAGACTCTCAGCAGAGAATCCAGTCAAGCCCACCTAGACTTCTGCCCTACAGAACTGTTAGTTAATAGATGGGTTTTGTTTTAAATCACTAAATTGTGGTAATAGAAAACTAATACAGTACCCAATCTTATAGTCTCTGGTTTATCTTTACTGCATTATAATTATCTTTTGAACAAATGAGCAAATTCATGTTTATTTTCCTCTTTGTATTTCTTCCTTAAGCAAAAGGTAGCATACTATTTAAACTCTTTCATAGTTTACTTTTTTCACTTAATAACATAGCCTGAAGATCACTCAACATCAGTTCATAGAATTCATTCTCCACTGTTTTTTATAGCAACATAGTACTCCAGTGTGTGACTGTAACATAGTTTACTCAACAATGCTTCTATGTATGGACATATAGGTTGTTCAGTTTCCAGTTTTCAATTATAAATAATGCTGCAATGAATAATCTTTTGAATCCTCAAGGAAATTCCTAGAAGTGATATCACCAGGCCAAATGATAAACATGTACATAGTTTTACTTGATATTGCCAAATTCCTCTCATCAGGGTTGTACCATGTGACATTCCCATCAGCAATTTAGTTATGTTGATGCATGGGTTTTGTGTAGTTAATGTATTCCTGTGTATTTTTTAGGATATGTTGGGAATACCAGATTTATATGGTAGCAATTACCTAGGCTACCATCTACTCAATATTTGAGACTTTTTTGAATTGGCAAATTACTTTCCAGAAATATTGTTCTATATTCTTCCAACAGTATATGAGAGTTCCTGTCTCACTGCACCCTGCAAGTAGAAAAGAGTCAATTTCAATCTTTCAGAAGAGTAAATTTAGTCATACACTGTATAAACATTTTGGCCAAATAAGAAATGGAAGAATGTTAAATTCATATTTGTCTGAAATAAAAGGTAAATCCAAATATTATCATCATCACAAAACAAAATAAAATATGGAGATACAAAAATTATTCTGAAAATTTTTTTCACTATTTAATTGTGATTATAAATTTTATTATTGAAATATTTAAGCTAAAGTTTTAAAATTTGAGTTATAGTGCAAAAATAATGTTTTCTCAGAATAGTCAGCTATTATATTGCTCGAACTAATTGTCTGAACATTTAACGTGATAGTAAATAGAATCTTTTTCATTTGCGATTGCTAAGGAAGTGAGGTATTTGGGAATAATTTTTCTCTAACATTTTCTTTCTTTCTTTACATTTAATATTCTTCATTATTTCAATATAAAATGTATCCAGGATGTTGATCTTTTCTTCTTAGTAAATTTTGAGATGACAAAGTAAACATTCTGTTTTTATTCTAACCTCACAATACATAAAAAATTAATAAATCATACCTTTCTTGAGTAATTCATGAGCTAAATTGAATTAATAAATAAAAATTACATATAGTGCTTAAAGGTTATTTTGTATTTTGCTTCATGCTACTTTTATTTTACAAATGCAAATGTAACCAAAAAGTCTATAAAGATTAAAATTATGATCCATTATACACCTATCTAGGGGAGTATCTATCATGCTGACTTTTACTATTATTGAAACATTTATAAGTGTATTGCCTCAAAAAATATATAATGTTCTTTCTAAATTTATCTAGCTAACATATTCTTTTAATATTAGCAATAACTGGAAATATGTTTTCCTATTTATTTAGCTACTTGGAAATTCTTAGCAGTTGTTTTGTGTTCATGAAATTATTAGCTTTCATAATCATAATTATTGCAACATTTTACTTTTTAAATAAATCATATACATGTTTACTTCAAACAAAGTTGAATTTCAACATATAAAGCACACAAGGAAATCATTATTGAAGGTTATATTTAGAATGTTTACCTAATTTTGCATATGAATTGTGCATATTATTAATATTGTGCTGACTACTTCTAATGGGATCCTATGAGATCACATAATTTTATATTTTTAATTTTTTAAAATTTTTATTTTATATTGGAGTGTAGTTAACAATATTGTATTAGTTTCAGGTATACAGCAAAGTGATTCAGTTATACATATACATATACCTATTATTTTTCAAATTCTTTTCCCATTTAGGTTAGTACAGAGTATTGAATAGAGTTCCCTCTGCTATACATTAGGTCCTCATTGGTTATCTATTTTAAATTTAGCAGTATGCACTCATAAATCCCAAACTCCCAGTTGATCCCTCACCTGCATTCTTCCCACCTAGTAACCATAGGTTCCCTCTCCAAGTTTGTGAGTCTGTTTCTGTTTTGTAAATATGTTCATTTGTATCATTTTCCTTTTTTAGATTCCTAATATAAACAATATCATATGATATGTGTTTTTCTCTGTCTGACTTACTTCACTTAGTATGATAATCTCCAGCTCCATCAATGTTGCTGTAAATGGCATTATTTCATTCTGTTTAATGGCTGAATAATATTCCATTCTATATAGTACCACATCTTCTTTATCCATTCATCTGTTGATGGACATTTAGGTTGCTTCTATCTCTTGGCTATTGTAAACAATATGCAATGAACATTGGGGTACATGTATCCTTTTTCTTTCACATCTTTCTTGGAGTATAAATGCTTTACAATGTTGTGTTAGTTTCTGCTGTACAACAAAGTGAATCAGCTATATGTATACATATATCCCCATATCCCCTCCCTCTTGAGCCTCCCTCCCACCCTCCCTATTCCATCCTTCTAGGTCATCACAAAGCACCGAGCTGATCTCCCTGTGCTTTGCAGCCGCTTCCCACTAGCCATCCATTTTACATTTGGTAGTGTATATATGTCAGTGCTACTCCCTCACTTCATCGCAGCTTCCCCTTCCCCACTATGCCCTCAAGTCTGTTCTCTACATCTATGTCTTCATTCCTGCCCTGCCACTAGGTTCATCAGTACCACTTTCTTAAATTCCATATATATGCATTAGCATACGGTATTTGTTTTCCTCTTTCTGACTTGCTTCACTCTGTATGACAGATTCTAGTTCCATCCACCTCACTACAAATAACTCAATTTCATTCCTTTTTATGGCTGAATAATATTCCATTGTATATATGTGTCACATCTTTATACAATCATCTGCTGATGGACATTTAGGTTGCTTCCATGTCCTGCCTATTGTAAAGAGTGCTGCAATGAACATTGTGGTACATGTCTCTTTCTCAATTATGATTTTCTCAGGGTATATGTCTAGTAGTGAGATTGCTGGGTCATATGGTAGTTCTATTTTTAGTTTTTTAAGGAACCTGCATACTGTTCTCCATAGTGGCTGTATCAATTTACATTCCCACCCACAGTGCGGGAGGGTTCCCCTTTCTCCACATCCTCACCAGCATTTACTATTTGTAGATTTTTTGATGATGCCATTCTGAAGGGTGTGAGGTGATACCTCATTGTGATTTTGATTTGAATTTCTCTAACGATTGGTGATGTTGAGCGTCTTTTCATGCATTTGTTGGCCATCTGTATGTCTTCTTTGGAGAAATGTCTGTTTAGGTCTTCTGCCCGTTTTTGGACTGTGTTGCTTGTTTTTGTGATATTGAGCCGCATGAGCTGCTTGTATATTTTGGAGATTAATCCTTTGTCAGTTGCTTCATTTGCAAATATTTTCTGCCATTCTGAGGGTTGTCTTTTGGTCTTGTTTATGGTTTCCTTTGCTGTGTAAAAGCTTTTAAGTTTCATTAGGCCCCATTTGTTTATTTTTGTTTTTATTTTCCTTACTCTAGGAGGTGGGTCAGAAAGGATCTTGCTGTGATTTATGTCATAGAGTGTTCTGCCTATGTTTTCCTCTAAGAGTTTGATAGTTTCTGGCCTTACATTTAGGTCTTTAATCCATTTTGAGCTTATTTTTGTGGATGGTGTTAGGGAGTGATCTAATCTCATACTTTTACATGTACCTGTCCAGTTTTCCCAGCACCACTTATTGAAGAGGCTGATTTTTCTCCATTGTATATTCTTGCCTCTTTATCAAAGATACGGTGATCATATTTGCATGGGTTTATCTCTGGGCTTTCTATCTTGTTCAATTGATCTGTATTTCTGTTTTTGTGCCAGTACCATACTGTCTTGATTACTGTAGCTTTGTAGTATAACCTGAAGTCAGGGAGCCTGATTCCTCCAGCTCTGTATTTCTTTCTCAAGGTTGCTTTGGCTATTTGGGGCCTTTTGTGTTTCCATACAAATTGTAAAATTTCTTTTTCTAGTTCTGTGAGAAATGTCATTTGTAATTTGATAGGGATTGTATTGAACCTGTAGATTGTTTTGTGTAGTACAGTCATTTTCACAAGGTTCATTCTTCCCATCCAGGAACATGGTATATCTCTCCATCTGTTTATGTTATCTTTGATTTCTTTCATCTGTGTTTTATAGCTTTCTGCATACAGGTCTTTTGCCTCCTTAGGTAGGTTTATTCCTAGGTATTTTATTCTTTTGTGTTGTCATGGTAAATGGGATTGTTTCCTTAACTTCTCTTTCTGATCTTTTATTGTTAGTGTGTAGAAATACAAGAGATTTCTATGCATTAATTTTGTATCCTGCAACATTACCAAATTCATTGATTAGTTCTAGTAGTTTTCTAGTGGATATTTAGGATTCTCTATGTATAGTATCATGTCATTGGCAAACAGTGACAGTTTTAGTTCTTCTTTTCCAATTTGTATTCCTTTTATTTCTTTTTCTTTTTTGATTGCTGTGGCTAGGACTTCCAATACTATGTTGAATAATAGTGGTGATAGTGGACATCCTTGTCTTGTTCTTGATCTTAGAGGAAATGATTTCAGTTTTTCACCATTGAGAATGATGTTTGCTGTGGATTTGTAGTATATGGCTTTTATTATGTTAAGGTAATTTCCCCCTATGCACACTTTCTGGAGAGTTTTTATCTTAAATGGGTGTTGAATTTTGTCAAAAGCTTTTTCTGTATCTCTATATGATTGAGATGATCATATAGTTTTTATTCTTTAATTTGTGTATCACATTGATTGTTTTGCATATTTTGAAAAATCCTTGCGTCCCTGGGATAAATCCCACTTGATCATGATATATCATCCTTTTAATGTCTTGTTGGATTCTGTTTGCTAGTATTTTGTTGAGGATTTTTGTGTCTATATTCATCAGTTATATTGGTGTATAATTTTCTTTTTTTATGATGTTTTTGTCTGGTTTTGGTATTAGGGTGATGGTGGCCTCGTAGAATGAGTTTGGAAGTGTTCCTCCCTCCACAATTTGTGGAACCTTTTGAGAAGTATAGGTGTTAACTCTTCTCTAAATGTTTGATAGAATTCACCTGTGAAGCCATCTGGTTCTGGACTCTTGTTTGTCGGAAGATTTTTAATTACAGTTTCAATTTCATTACCTGTGATTGGTCTGTTTATATTTTCTAATTCTTCCTGGTTCAGACTTGGAAGATTGTACTTTTTCAAGAATTTGTCCATTTCTTTCAGTTTGTCCATTTTATTGTCATACAATTGATTGTAGTAGTCTTATGATCTTTTGTATTTCTGCAGTGTCAGTTGTAATCTCTCTTTTTTCATTTCTAATTTTGATTTGAGTCCTCTCCCTTTTTTTTTTTTTTTTTTTTTGATGAGTCTGGCTAAGGGTTTAGCAATTTTGTTTATCTTCTCAAAGGTCAAGCTTTTAGTTTTATTGATCTTTGCTATTGTTTTCTTTGTTTCTATTTCATTTATTTCTGCTCTGATCTTTATGATCTCTTTCCTTCTAGTAATTTTGGGTTTTCTTTGTTCTTCTTTTTCTAGTTGTTTTAGGTTTAAGGTTACATTGTTTATTTGAGATTTTTCCTGTTTCTTGAGGTGAGCTTGAATTGCTATGAACTTCCCTCTTAGAACTGCCTTTGCTGCATTCCATAGGTTTTGGGTCATTGTGTTTTTATTGTCATTTGTTTCTAGGTATTTTTTGATTTCCTCTTTGATTTCCTCAGTGATCTCTTAGTTATTTAGCAGCACACTGTTTAACCTCCATGTATTTGTGTTTTTTTCCGTTATTTCCCTGTAATTGATTTCTAATCTCATAGCGTTGTGGTCGGAAAAGATGCTTGATACAATTTTAATTTTCTTAATTTTTCCAAGGTTTGATTTATGGCCCAAAGTGTGATCTATTCTGGAGAAAGTTACATGTGCACTTAAGAAGAAAGTTTATTCTTCTGCTTTCAGGTGGAATGTCCTAAAGAAATCAATTACGTCTATCTGGTCTACTATGTCATTTAAAGCTTGTGTTTCATTATTTATTTTCTGTCTGGATGATCTGTCTATTGGTGTAGGTGGGGTGCTAAAGTCCCCCACTATTATTGTGTTAATGTTGATTTCTCCTTTTATGGCTGTTAGCATTTGCCTTATGTATTGAGGTGCTCCTATGTTGGGTGCATAAATATTTATGATTGTTATGTTTTCTTCTTGGATTGATCCCTTATGTAATGTCCTTCCTTATCTCTTGTAAGATTCTTTATTTTAAAGTCAATTTTATCTGATATGAGTATTGCTACTCCAGTGTAGGTGATTTCCATTAGCATGGAATATCTTTTTCCATCCCCTCACTTTTAGTCTGTATGTGTCCCTAGGTCTGAAATGGGTTTCTTGTAGACAGTATTTATAAGGGTTTTGTTTTTATATCCATTCAGCCAGTCTGTGTCTTTTGGTTGGAGCACTCAATCCATTTACATTCAAGGTGATTATTGATATGTATGTTCCTCTTACTATTTTCTTAATTGATTTGGGTTTGCTTTTGTGGGTCTTTTTCTTTTCTTGTGTTTCCCACTTAGAGAAGTTCCTTTAGCATTTGTTGTAAAGCTGGCTTGGTGGTGCTGAATTCTCTTAGGTTTTGCTTGTCTGTAAAGCTTTTGATTTCCTCATTGAATCTGAATGAGATCCTTACTGGGTAGAGTAATCTTGGTTGTAGTTTTTTCCCTTTCATCACTTTAAATATGTGCTGTCACTCCCTTCTGGCTTGCAGAGTTTCTGCTGAAAGTTCACCTGTTAAGCTTATGGGGATTACCTTGTATGTTATTTGTTTCTTTTCCCTTGCTGCTTTTAATATTTTTATTTGTATTTAATTTTTGATAGTTTGATTAATATATGTCTCAGCTTGTTTCTCTTTGGGTTTATCCTGTATGGGATTATGCACTTCCTGGACTTGATTGACTATTTCCTTTCCCATGTTAGGGAAGTTTTCAACTATAATCTCTTCAAATATTTTCTCAGACCCTTTCTTTTACTCTTCTTCTTCTGGGACCCTGATAGTTTGAATGTTTGTGCATTTAATGTTGTCCCAGAGGTCTCTGAGACTGTCCTCAATTCTTTTCCTTCGTTTTTCTTTATTCTGCTCCCTGGCAGTTATTTCCACCATTTTATCTTCCATCTCACTTATCCGTTCTGCTGCCCCAATTATTCTGTTATTGATTCCTTCTAGAGTATCTTTAATTTTAGTTATTTTGTTGTTCATCACTGTTTGTTTGCTATTTAATTCTTCTAGATCCTTGTTAAATGTTTCTTCTCTTTTCTCATTTCTGTTTCTGAGATTTTAGATCATCTTTACTATAATTACTCTGAATTCTTTTTCATGTAGGTTGCCTATTTCATCTTCATTTATTTGGTCTGGTAGGTATTTACCTCTTTCATCTGTAACATATTTTTTTGTCATTTCATTTTTTATTTTTGGTGGGTGGGGCTGTATTTTGTCTTACTGGTTGTTTGGCCTAAGGCATCTAGCACTGGAGTTTGAAGACAGTTGGATAGAGCCGGGTCTTGGTGCTGAGATGAGGACCTCCGGGAGGCCTCACTCTGATTAATATTCCCTGGGGTCTGAGGTTCTCTGTTAGTCCAGCTGTTTGGACTCAGAGCTCCCACCACAGGAGATGGGTCCAGTCTCCAATCTGGGAACCAAGGTCTCACAAGCCATGTGGCATGGCCAAAAAAAAGAAAAAGAAAAAAGGAGCAATACAATAACAAAGAATAAAAAAAAATTAAAAAGATAAAAAACATATTAGGAAAAATATAATTGCAACAAGGTAAAATAAAACCACAACAGAAAAAAGAAAAAACAAAGGGGGAACAAGCCAAAAGGAGCAGAATAATAATAGAGTATAAAGAATAAAATAAATTTAGAAAAATAAAAGATTTATTAGAAAAATAAAAATGAAGCAACAAGGTAAATCAGAATTCCAATCTAAAAGAGGATAAAAGAAAAAAAAAAAAAGCATTGGCTATGGGAGGCGGAGTTTAGGCATGGATGGAACTTAGGCAGGGGTGGGGTTTAGGGTGGAGTGGGACCTGGGTGGGTCGGGTGGTGACATTTGAGCATGGGGTGGGGCCTAGGCTCAGGACCCAGCTGGAAAAGGCTTTGGGGATGGAGTCTAGGTGGGGCAAGGTTCAAGCATGGGGTGGTGTCTCTGCTTAGGACCTGCATGGAAGGGGAGAGGCAGCACCTCCAAAGGAGGGCCTCCAGAGTGTGGAGTTCCAGAGTCTGGAGGTAAGGCCCTGGGTGAGGATGTGTGGGTGGGGTTTAGGCCCAGCTCAGTTGGCGGGGTTCTCAGAGGGGGTCTCTAAGTGTAGAGGTAAGGCCCTGGGTGGGGGTGTAGGGTTGGGGCTTGGGCTCTGCACAGCAGGAGGGAGGCTCTGAGAGCAGAGGATTAGGCCCGTGAGCTCAACAGGCTCCTCAGTGACTAAGTGGACAGGGAAAGCTCTGGCTGCATTCCCTACCATTCCTCTGCACAACCCCCATCTCTCCCAGGGTCTCCCCCATCCCTGCTGGACCCCTAACCATTGGTGGGTCCTGCTGGGTGTAGAAGTCCTCCCCTCGTCCAGCCACCCCTCATGGGTGCTGGTCCTGTAGGTCCGGCCTTTACTTTTGCTCCCCCTTCCCTCCCTCCCACTCCCTCATGACCCGCGCAGCTGGAGGAGGTCTTGGTGGGCAGAGGATCAGGCCCAGGGTCCCAAGTGGGCAGGGGAAACCTGGCCACACTCCCTTTTGATCCTCTGCCCCACAATGGTCCCCCAATTTTCCCCTTTGGGCTCGGGATCCCTTCACTTCCCTTAACGGCCCCTCAGGGGTGCCAGTCCCATCCCACCTCCACTTCTCCTCCCCTCTCACTCCCCACTATGTCCCACGTCCTACCCTGTTGCTGGGGGTTCCTCCCATCCCCTTAGGTGTCCATGGTCCCCCACCAGTGCCTGGTAGGTGCCCTAGTTGTGCAGGGACACAAATTCCACATCCTCCTAGTCTGCCATCTTGACTCTGCCCCACATGTATCCTTTTGAACAACGTTTTTCTCCAGATATATGCCCAGGGGTGGGATTCCTGAATCATACAGTAGCTCTATTTTTAGTTTCTTAAGGAACCTCCATACTGTTCTCCATAGTAGTTGTACCAATTTACATTACCACACACAGTGTAGGAAGGTTCTCTTTTCTCCACACCCTCTCTAACATTTATTGTTTATAAACTTTTTGATGATGGCCATTCTGACCATTGTGAGGTGATATCTCGTACTTTTGATCTGCATTTCTCTAATAATTAGTGATGTTGAACACCTTTTCATGTGCTTCTTGGTCATCTGTATGTCTTCTTTGGAGAAATGTATATTTAGATCTTCTGCCCATTTTTTGATTGGGCTGTTTGGTTTTTTTTTGATATTGAGCCACATGGACATTTGTAAATTTTGGAGATTAATCCCTTGTCAGTCACATTATTTGCAAATATTTTCTCTCATTCTGTGGGTTATCTTTTAATTTTGTTTATGGTTTCCTTTGCTGTGCAAAAGCTTTTTTAAATTTAATTTAATTAGGTCCCATTTGTTTATTTTTGTTTTTATTTCCATTACTCTAGGAGGTGGATCGAAAAAGATATTTCTGCAATTTATGTCAAAGTGTGTTCTGCCTATGTTTTCCTCTTAGAGTTTTATAATATCCAGTCATACATTTAGGTCTTTATTCCATTTTGAGTTTATTTTTGTGTATGGTGTTAGGGAGTATTCTAATTTCATTTTTTTACATGTAGCTGTCCAATTTTCCCAGCACCATTTATTGAAGAAACAGTCTTTTCTTCATTGTACAGTCTTTCCTCCTTTGTCATAGATTAATTACATAATTTTAATTACACTAAAGTTCAGTCATTTCAGAATTAATGTTGACAAAAGAAGAGGCTGAAGCTGAATAGCTGATGTAGTTGAGAATACCAAAGCTGGAGCCAAATTTATGCACCCCAAAATATATTATTTCAATTTAACTTATTTCATTGAATACTGGTGAGGTTGGACTTCTTTACAAGTTTAATAATACCTATTTGGTGTTTTTCTGAATTATATATTCATGCCTCTCTTTTTTATTTTTTATTTGGGATCACAACATTTTACATTGTATTTAGTAATATTAGTTCCTATATCTTTATAGATCTTTATCATGTCATTAATTCTTATAATCACCATGTGTGGTTGGGAAAATAGTTATCATCCCCATTCAATAGCTATGGAAACTGAGATTCAGAAATTTGAAGTAGTTTGTACAAAAGTTACATAGTATGGAGTATGTGATGTATGTGATGCAAAATCCTGTAATAGATTAGAACATCCCAAACCTCTCTTATGCCACCACCTTATTCTGTGTACTGGACTTAACCTCTTTCTAGCATAACACAAAGCATTAGCAAAACCATTATTTATTTTTTAATCATTCATTCAACGGCTCTTTATTGAGATAATCATCAACTGAGCTTAGCTTACTGTCTTGTATATATTTGCAAAAGATGACCTAGCTATTATCTAGTCTCTTAGAGGAATTAATTTAAAAAAAAACAAAAGTAGTGAATCTTTCCTTGATATATAAAGTGTCCTGAGAAGGGGTACTATGTGGGTTCAGATACATCATCAACATGGCTATATTTTAAAGGACTAAGCTTTAATGATCATTTATATTCTTAGGAAGATACATTTGTCTTTACTGAGAATGTTCTGTGTGCAGATAAAAACCTTTCTGCCAGTTGAGTTTATGGAAAGACTTTAGCCTTTATTTAACAGACTTTAGCCTGTTCTGGAATTCAGACCCATAAAGCAAGCACTGTTCTCAGGTGACCTGGATCCTCGTCTCCAGGAGGACAGGAAATAAATCAATTAAACAAAATAGAAAAAAGATTTGGGATAAGAAATTGGGCAGAAAGAATAAAACAAAAGGTTCAGGACAAGAGAAGAAGAGCCTAAGGTGAAGATGGGAATGAGCATTAGTTGAGACTTGGAAATCAAGATGGTCTTTTGTTTGTAGTGGGAGTTAAGCTCATTTAATCTTAATTTACTCAGCTATATTTGAAAAGAAGTGAGCAGCACTCTTTTTCTTCCAAGATTCTCAAGAAGTTCAAATGTTTTTGTTGCCCTTCTTGATATATTAACCCTATCACAATTTCAGTTTTTGTAGCCTCTCACTCAGATATTTTTAATATGTTTACTTTTATCCAAGAACTTGTCCTTATAATGATTTCTGCTGTTTTCCAGGAACAGGAGGATAAACAACATGACTTTTCAGGACATATCCCAGACTTAAAATTAAGATTTCTTCCTCACGTGACACATCTCTTTAGAGATCTTACTCACTCTAGGCCTCTGGCCCTGCAATTATTGTTTGGTTGAGAGAACAGGGATAGGGCATGAAGGCATGAGATCAGAAGAGCCAATGTGACTGTCACCCAACCCTCGGCTCACATTCAGAATGCACACAGCGATGTTTGGAGACTAGGGTAAGCACCTGTCCTTCTATTTGTGGTTTGATTTCTATAGGCAGAGCTAATTGAATCTGGTGAAGAGGGATACGGAGGAAAAAGCAATTCTGTTAATGGATTAGATGTTAGAAAGCTCTGGATCAAAGGATTCTTGCATCATTAAAACCTCAGGGAAAGACTACTGTGGTTTCCTGAAGCAGGTGCCCAGGCTAATTTCTTAAGGATTTGCATTTTGGGGTGGACTGACAAGTTAGCTATTGGAGGTTGAGGTTATCCCTGGATTATTCAAAGAAAAGGAAAAAATCCTTGGTTGGTAAATCGAAAACTTGAATTCAATGAATCGAGCTGCATAAGATTTCATGTTCTTTGGTTTCCTGGAAGCCTGATGTAAGCCAATGTCCGTGTCAACATCAGTAATCAGTGATGAGCAGTGGAAAAGTGGAAATTCCCTGGATATAGGGTGAGGGCATGCACACACACACACACAAACACACACATGCACACACACAAACACACATACACACCACTTGCCATGATTCCAACACTGTGTTATACATAAGTATGTAATAAATATAGTGGAGCATATTCTTTGTAAAATACTATAAATTCTTTGAAGGCTGAGACTAAAATAGGTAATTTTGCCTGCCATGATTAGTAATGTGCTTATTCAGAATATTCAAGAATTGTAATATTTCTCTCCAGTCAAATTTCTGAAAATACCTGTAGAGAAGAAGTTCAGATTAAATAGACTTAAGAACTTATTTGGCAGGAAAATAGGGAGAAAGATTAAAAGACTGAAAAATGAATCTACTTTCATAATTATTTTATCATGGCAGAAAGAATTAGAAGTACCTCCTCACTGGATCCCAGTTGGAAACCACTGATGGGAATAATTCCCTCAGAGGTAGCACTTTCCTCTAAGTGCATAGAAAAGCAGCCCTTCAAGACAACCAACCACAGCTATCTTGTGATAATGACAGCCCAAATAGGGTTGTTAGATTTGGTAAATATAAATATAGGATGCCCACTTAAATAAACATGTATGTCGCATGCAAATATTGAGGTTACCTGGGATCATACACAGGAAATATTTCATGACCTGCTTAGGCTAAAAAATTAATCATTGTGTATCTGAAATCCAAATTTAACTAGGAGTTCTGTATTTTATCAAGCAACCCTAAGCCAACAACTCTCTTCCAAACTTCCTTCCACAAAAAAAAAAAAAAAAAAAAAATTAAAAAGCTTTTTTCTTTCATTAAAAGGAATACATTGACTGTGTGGGTAAGATGGGTAGGTCCAGATCTGGATGACTGAAGAAACATATTTTATCAATAAGGATTAAGACTATACTCTCTAGGGAAAAAAATGTGCATGTCTTTGACAAGATTATTGTCATTTAAAATTATTTTTTTAAAAAATATAAATTTTGACAATTCAAACTATATAGACACATATAAAGAAAATTTGGGGACTTCCCTGGTGGTTAAGAATCTGCCTGCAATGCAGGGGACACAGGTTCAATCCCTGGTCTGGGAAGATCCTACATGCTGCTGAGCAATTAAGCCCGTGCACCACAACTACTTAGCCTGCACTCCAGAGCCCACAAGCCACAACTACTGAGCCCCCGTGACACAACTACTGAAGCCCACGCACCTAGAGCCCATGCTCCACAGCAAGAGAAGCCACCACAATGAGGAGCCTGTGCACTGCAACGAAGAGTAGCCCCTGCTCGCCGCAACTAGAGAAAGCCCGCGTGCAACAATGAAGACTCAACGCAGCCATAAATAAATATATTTTAAAAAAAATAAAATTTAATAATCTGCTACTCACTGACCTACAATCTCGTCTACCCACAGTGACCAATATCTACTGTTTACTGTGTATTTATGCACATCTTTACTATGCTTATGTACTTCCATAAAATTCCCTTTTAGTAGGATCACAGTACTCTGAACTTGATATGCTTACTTTAAGGTTGTCTAGTTAATGGAACTGGAGGATTACAGCTCATACTATGGCAATGGCAAATCAACATACATATTCTATTGTTCTCAGCCTTGACTGCAGACACATCCTGTGTCCAGTGTCCCCTAGGGCTCCCATTACTCCTGCCATCATAGTCCTCTAGCCCAGTGCTATCTAATACAGCAGTCACTAACCACATGTAGCTGTTGGCCACATGAAATGTAGCTTTTCCAAATGGAGATGTGCTATAGGTATAAAATATGCACTAGATTCCAAAACCTTCATTACAAAATAACTCATCAATGACTTTTATATTGATTACCTATTGAGATGATAATATTTTGTCTATATTGGGTTAAATAAAAAGTATTATTAGAATTCATCAATTTCTTTTTACATTTTTTAAATGAGATTACCAGAAAATTATACATTACATATGCAATTTGCATTGTATTTCTACTGGCAGCACTGTTCTAACTCAAAGTTCTTGAAAATGGCATGAGTTCACCCAAGAGATGCACAAGGTGATTCTTCAAGGGTGTGGAAAGAAAGTATAACTTCTTACTCATTTTTATCTTATGCATGTTGTTATTTATAGTTGTGAGTCTGTCTCAGATGTACACAATACATCAATATAGAAGCAAATATGTATAATTTGCAATAAATGAACATATGTTTATTTGGAAATGTATTAAAAACATTTTTTCCAGATAGGGATGTGCAATAAAAAATTAAAACACATAGAGGCCTGGCTTTGTAGGGGCGAACTGAGGGTCTGTTTTCCTGTCTCTTTTATGTTTCTTCTCTTTATGGTGCTCCCGTGGGTATGTGACCCTTCTTCCACTCCTTTGTACTGCTGACTTTTATTTATTTTCTCTCCTGAATCATGTCCAAAGGTTTCCCAGGGAGGATAAAAGAAGTTATAAGTTTTGGTTTCCTGTTTCTTGAATACCCTGAACATGATCTCCAGCAAGGTTGGGCTGCCCCTGGCCTCTCCCACATGGCTTCTTCTCTGAAAGTCTAGTTCCCACCCCCAAGGTACAAAGTTCTCCCTCAGACTCTTCTCCAGCACTTCCTTCCATCCTCTTGCTCTGAGGTCCTAATTAGGCTGTGGAGGTGACTGAGCAGAACTGGGTTTACATTACACTGATCCTATCAGGTGATGAGAAGAGAGGGAAAGCAAAAGTGAGATGAGAACATAGATTGATTCTAGGGGCATTAGAAAGGAGTTATAGGAGTTCATTAAGACTGTAGCACTTTCTTCAAAAGAACATCTGTTCAGTAACTTCTTTTGGAGGTAATGGGCTGATGCTCTGATAAAAAAGGACTTAGCATAGTGAGAGATATGGGACGGAAACATGAGTGGTCAGACGGTCATACAGGGAAAGTGAAGACAGGGTGGAGTTTTTTAAGAAGCTTGGACTCCCACCCATCAATGGCTTGGGTCCTGGCATGCACACACACACACACACACACACACACACACACACACACACACACCGCTTGCCCTGCCCCCAGGCTTATTCTGTCTGAAATTGAAGGCTGCCTTTGTTTCTGATCATTCATATGTCATGTCTCTCCCATTCACGTACTCTCTTAATCCCTCATTCTTATGCTCAGAAAACATGTACTGATTGACGACCTGATCTATGAAATGCACCAGAACACAAAGATAATCAAGTCTGGTGACCACATTCAGGGGATTTTTTACCAAACAGAACTTGGGTCTACTTGCCCACTTTGCAGCAAAGCCAATTTACTGACACCAGGTTGTGATGAAGGAAAGTAGCGTTTACTTCAGGGCACCAAGCACGAAGTATGGGCAGTTCACGCTCAAAAACCTGAACTCCACAGTGGCTTTCAGGGAAGGATTTTTAAAGACAGCATTTGGAATGAGAGCTGCAGGGTGCATGGATTTCTTCTGATTGGCTGGCGGTGAGGTAACAGTGTGGTGTTTCAGCAATCTTAATCTTCAGCCTCTGCTTCTAACCAGTCTTGGTCTACATGCTTGTGCTCAGCACGGGTCACTATCCTCTGCCTGGGTGGGGGTCTTAGTTCCTGCAGAGCAAATCAAAGATAAGTGTCAGATTGTTGTGTATACCCCTTGGGGAGGATCTAGGACTCTGATTTACTGCTGAACTATGGTTTGTTGACTGCTTTCCCTCTGTTTCTGTATTCTCCCACTTCCTTAATTAGTAACTGCTTGAGTCTGCTCTTTGAAACTCAGAGAAGTCCTAGGAGACTAAAGCCTTTTTCTACAAACAAGAAATAGGGGATATCGAGGGACTTTGTGCCTAGGAGGGCCCGTAGGGTCCTGCTTGGTTTCGGATTCTGCATTTGGTGTTCTAGGTTGAACCTTATAAAATCGCCAGTATCGGACACTTTCTGACTTACAAAATGACCTTTTCATACGGTTCAGCTTAAAAATGCTCTTGCCTTCACATAGACATTTTGGGGTTCATAGCAGCATAGAAAGTGTGTTAAGGATACAGATTCTGGCACCAGACTTATTATTATTTACTAGTTTTTAAAACTTAAGTAAACTTTATTTTAACTCATCTGAGCCTCATTTTCCTCATATGAAAATGGAAATAATAATAGGTTCTACTTCATGGTGTTCTCCTGAGGATTTAAAGAAGTAACCTTTATAAAGCATCTGATGTATTCCCCAGCACACAGTAAGTGTTCAATCAATGTTAACTGCTATTATCTTTATTGCTGGAAGGTGTTATCACTCTCATCTCTGTGTTTTCTTACTTGCAAAACAATAAAATAGACCTGCTCAAACTAGAGAAAAAGCTCCTGCCCTTCCTCCCATCCCCCAAGCTACCACCACATCAATAGGGAAAATGGAACATCTAAGCCATGAACATTCAACAAAAGTTTTTCAAAGAAAGCAATTAGGAATTTTAGTGTTTGACTTTTTAATAGAGAAGTATAAAACGGCAGCAGGACACAGAAAATGCAATGAGTGCAGGAAGCGAGGCAGCAGGTGGCCATGCTGGCCTTGTTTCAATTTGGGGCAGGGTTTTAGCATCTAGAGTTTTGCCTATTTATTCCAAATGAGAGCCAAGGTGCTAGTGCCCTTGTGAGGAGTCTGTGCTGAGTTTCATGTTTGTGCAGGGAGGGTTTGAAGGGCAGAACACAGCCACAGGACTGATGGACAGAGAGATAGACGTGCTTGGATTCATGACAGAGCAGCTGACCAGTGCTGACACTCTGGTGAGGACACACAGTTGATTTAACATAGGTTGCTGGTCTCCCAAGCCAGAAGTCAAAAGAAATAAATCATTGGTGTTATTAACTGTCTTCTGGTGGGAGGGTTGCACTGGTCCCCCAGTAGTGCCTACAGAGCTAGGATTCTCTGACGCTGATTCCACACTGAACTACCCTTACGGAGAAGCTGTGGGCTAAGAACCCCTCGCCTGTCATCACTGGAGGTCACCATGATCATTCTGGTTAGTCATTCCAACAATCAAGGGGCTTGTTTACAAGGGAGAAAATGAAACAAAGATAAGCAGACAAACAAATGTTGCACTGGATTAGCCAGTAGATCTGAAGGGTTTGAACCAGAGGTGCCAAAACAGGTAACGGGTGGGATCAAACCTCTCCTTTAGCATTTAACATTTATGGGGCATAGGCCAGTCCTTTTACCTTCCAGCCCTCAGTTTCCCCATCTGAGAAATGGTGGTGAAAATCTGCCCCATGGGGTTGGTTGTTGTGAGGTTGAAAGACGATCGTGCAGGTTGGTTGACTTTCCTCCCCTCTGTAGAAAGTCACTCCAGGAAAGAGCCAACAATTCTGGCCAGGCACATGCAGCACCGCCCTGCCTGTGAAAGCACCCCTCCCTCTCTCCCTCACCCGTCCTCTCTTCTTGGCTTTTCCCCAGAAGGCCCCAAGGCTCCCAGGACAACTGCCAAACCACAGGACGCTGAGATTGGCTTTCAGGGACCCTCCCCTTTTGCCCCCTCCATCCTCTGGGTGGCAGTCATGTTTGGGGCTCCCTCCCGGGAGGATAAGCCCTCATGGCTGCCCAGCTTGCTACGCCAGCACTTGTAGGGAATTCATCTGAAACCAGCATCAACAGTTTGTGTTTATTTGGGGCATGCAGAGGAGCCAAGGGCTACGAACAGAGTTGAATTCCAGAACTCTCTATGATTCCCATCAGCCTATGTCAATCAGACCCTTTACCTGGAAGGAAGCTAGGCTTTGTCTTTCCAATTCCTCAAAAAGAAGACCACACACTAGTTGCTCTCTGAAGTTCCACTTTTCACCCCTCGATGATGCAACCCAACCCTGTGCCTTATCAAAGACAAGAATTATGAGAGAGATGATGATGAGAAATGATGTGTCTCTGATTGCAAGGGATGGAAAGACTACACTGTTTAATATTTCAACCTTTTTATTGAAATATAATACATACAGAGGAAAGTATACAAATTATAAATGCACAGCTAGGAGTTGATGGCAGGGCAAAATTCACACTAGCACTGGGCTCCAACATTTTTAGCTGAACTGTGAAGCCTCTTATAGAACAAGAATTGAGAACATACCTTAGTCACCTTTTAGTGTATTCGTCACAACCAGCAGTGGACTAGAGCCAGCTCCCATCAGCTCAGAAGAGCGTACTGTATGTACCACTTCCCATCGCCACGTTCAGTGACCTCACAATGGTATTTGAAATCAGCGTTGATGGGAGTATCTATACTGCAGAAATCAGTAAACGCTGCAAACAAGGGCTTATTTTCCCCCTGTAGAGACGGTTGTTAAATATTTATCAACAAACCACTACTTGCCACTCTCCTAAAATTTGTGAACAAAATTTAAGCAACTTCCTGACCAACTCCAGTTTAATTAATTCCTGTTCTTTTCCTTAGGAAAAAAAAATCCATTCCTCATCATCCTGCCTTCATAGTACCCACCCTTTGCTGTCTTCCTCTGGAAACACTCATTCATTTGACAACTGCACCTCAGCCTTTTCTCCTCTTTTCTTCTCTCTGTTAAATGATTGCTGTTCTTCCTTCAAGTGTGTTTAAGAAATTCCACAGAGAGGCGTCCAGGTGGTTGATGGGCAAATGCCAGCATGCCCTGGAAAGTAAGCTCTGAGGTCTCCAACAGCTTTCATGGCCCCTTGGATGCAGAAACTCCCTGACGTCCCTCTGTCAGCTGGCTTCCCCTAACCCTGTGCCTTTCTCAATTCATTTTGCATTTCCAATCTGACAACAGACCATCTTCTGGACAATTGGAAACCTATGACCTTTGGGCAGCAAGGTAAGAACCAAAGGGACCACCCTTTCACTTCCCTGGCTCTCAGCCCCTCCTCTGCCAAAGGGCAGTGTGGTTCAAATGATGCCCGAATCCCTTCTGATTTGGCTGATTTGGCCTCTATGTACACTGTGTTCCTTGTGTTCCTCTCCACAGCCTGGCTGCACAGGGAAGTCCTTTTTTTTTTTACCCGAATGAGATGGGGTGGGGCAAAACACTGAAGCAATCTTTTAAAGGCCCTCCACATGACCTCTGTCTGAACAAATAATTAATCTCCAGAAAAAGCAGCTCACTGATGGGTCCAGGCTGCGCCTCGCAGATTGGGGCTGGGAACAGAGCCTGTGGATTTATGAGGTGACGTCAGTTTCCAGCCCAGCATGCAGGGCCTGAGCTGTGTTTTACACACTCCTCGATTGTTTTAACGGGGCTGCTCTTGAAGGACTCCACATCCCGCTCCGAGCTAAGCTTTATTAAAATGGCAAAGATGGAGAGGAGTGCTTTTCCAGATAAGTCAGCTTATTTAGGCTCTGCTCTCTCCCCTCTCCCCCGTCTACTGGAAAGGTCTCCTAGCGGGGAGGAAATGAAGAACAGCAAAGTGCTTGCAGGTACACGCTTAATGCCTTAAAATCTTGCATTGTGTTAACAGCTCTTCATGGCTTGGGCTTTAAAGAAATAGATGGATTCTCAATCTGACCAATTTAAATAATCCCTGAGAGAGAACTAAGGGAAAGATTTATGTCCCTAGTAACTAAAAGACACACCAGCATTTAGCCTGCAGGCTGGGTCTCTGCACTCAGAGTATCACAGTGCAATTCCTTGAGGATCCAGTTAAAACTAGGTTTAAAGAATGAATGGGGGGAGGGGCAGGGGGTGAAGGGAGAGTAAAAAGGTGAAAAGCCAGAGTGAAAGGAGGGAGGAGGAGATGTCAGCAAGAGTGGGGGGAGGCAAAGCTTTTGTCTAAGGCTGGAGTGAGAGTGAAGGAGTAAAAATAGAAGATAAATTTCTACTTCATGTTTGTTAATTGTATAATGTCTATATATACATATATATGATACACAAACACACAAATACACACAGGTACACAGTCTCTATGTATATAGACTAGATGTATGTTTGTCTATTTTCAAGACTAAAGAAATATAAAGTCAGATTTACTTATGTTTAGAATTCCAGAAATATACATTAATTATGGAGAGGCTTGAAATACCTCATTTATGACAACAAAATAAAAAAATACTCTTGCAATTTAGCAAGATTTTTGAGAGACAGTGAAGGTAGAAGAATAACTTCAGGAAAAATGAGAGGATTTATTTGAGAAGTAAGAGAAAGGTCCCATCAAGAGTGTGTGTGTGTGTGTGTGTGTGTGTGTCGGGAAAATCTGTAGTGGGGCAGCAGCCAATCAGGGAATGGGGAAAGGCAAGGAAATGACCTGGAACATTCTACCTTGATCCCAATAACCCTCCTATATTTATAATAAGACTATAAAAGGCTGGCCAACCTAGTCAAAACTTAATGGGAAAAATAAGTGACTAAATCTAAGGAGCTCACTTTAGGTTAAATTGAATTAAATTCAGTCATTTCTGATTATAAGGCCCACCACTTGCTACTATTTCACATCCCTGTGGCAGTTGCTATGTAGTCAAAACTGAGTATGGCAGATAAAAAGGGTCTCTAGGGTTAGAACACAAAAAGTTGCGAGGATAACTTAGATGGGCCTTTTGTCATCTCAGTGACTGCAGGGTGGATTCCCCTGATGGCCTGGGGCAGCTGCTTTGGCCCAGAGGGCACCCCTCTCTGTCCTCAATGTTCCATAAGCCCTCTCTGGAGCTTCCTTCAAGGTCAAAGAATACAACCTTCCAAGGCAGAGAAGGACCAGCCTCTGTGAAGCACTTAAGAGTAGAGGCCATGATATCTGCTACTCTGCACAGCGCCTGGCCCAGGTCGGACTTCAAGAGACCATTTACACAGTTAAACATGTCTCCACTATATGGAATACAAAGCAAGATAAGGCCTGCCTTCTAGAGGGTCATAATCTATATGAAATTGGATTTCTACCCAAGGAAAGACAACTAAAGACAGCGTGTAACGAATGAGCTATATATATTTTATCATAACAGTATCAGATACCAACCCTGTTCAGAGACATGGAGAAATTGATTTCCTATAGATAATTGAGACTTTGCCATGGTGAGATGGGAGAATGCATGGTGGCAGGGTGGGTATAGGCGTTTCAGAATGGACTGAAGTTAGGGGTTCAGGATCAGCTAGACTTTGAGAGGAAGACATATTTAATGGAAAGAATTCTGACAGATAAAATCAGATTTTGTCTCTTCAGCCCAAAGACCACATCAATACAGACATAAGGCAATCTCTTTGAAGCAAGTTTCATAGAGTATCTGGTTAGTTCTTGGCCCAGGCTCTGTAGTTGTCCTTTAAACCACACTCCTCCCACCCAGGCATGGGTTATAAGGGAGAACACAGTTGATGTCTTCAAGGAACTAGAGTCTAATGAGAAGACACACACACAATGATTGCCCCAAGAAGTAACTCAATAAGATCATTGAGCTGTGTGTAAAAAGGGAATACGGTAGAAGAAATAAGTAATTCTGCATGCAAGCATTAGAAAAGACTTTACAGAAGAGATCATGCTTAAACCAAGACTTGATGGAATTTCACTTATAGGTTAGGTGGGAAAAGTGCTCTCTCCTGGTAGAGAAAGCTATGTTTACAAAAACACAGATGGCTGGGAGAGCCTGATATCCTGGGGTGATTGTAAATGTCAAACCTGAAATTAAGAAGAAAATGACATCATGGAGGCAAAAGGTGCTTGATCACAAATGGCCTTGTGAGTCATTCAAAGAGTCCATTTGTATCCTGTAGGTTAGGGAATAGGGAGTCATTGGAACTCTTCATCAGGAGGATGACATGATGGGACTTGCATGTCATTATAACTCATTTTTTGAACATTCTCTACTCCATGGCTAGAAACATGAAGTAGTTTTGGGACATTTTCCCCAGTCAGTGCCCTTAGGCATGCTTTTTGGCCTTGTAATGAGGTCTTGGACACAACTTCCTGGTGGCCAGGTTTTGGTCATTTTCAATTAGAAATGATCCAATTTAAAGCTATAATCTCATATTCCATTTAATGGTTTCCTCCTCCTTTCTTGTGATTAGAGAATACCAGTAGGGGAGATGTCTATTCTTCCACTTCTTTTCTCCTTCCCTTCCTAAGGGCTGGTATGGGATAATAGTCTGCCCGAGGCCAAACTGTCCCCTTCTCTCTTCAAGGCTGTAGCCCATGCAAGATGTTGGAGATGAAAGAGAAAAGAAATAAAGGTATCTGGCTGATAGTGGATACCTTCATTGCATGCACAAATGCTCTCTTGACCCTTTTGGAGGAAGGGGATTCCTATCAGTTGCCTGACTTGGAGAGATTAGTTTTCAGCTTATTTTTTCCAACAGCATTCTCCCCTGTCCCCACACAGTGACTACCTATTGCTGCTGGATGCTAGGGTTCATTAGCCACCCACCTTGAATGGAGAGCAGGAAAGACAGCCAAACAGCATACACCCAGGGCCATTCTGTTGTATCCATTTGACTCAAAGAAATCTCATGTCTCCATGGCAGCATGAAAGGAGGGAGTGCAAACTCTCCTCATTTC
This sequence comes from Grampus griseus, assembly GCF_964374135.1. Taxonomy (NCBI): domain Eukaryota; kingdom Metazoa; phylum Chordata; class Mammalia; order Artiodactyla; family Delphinidae; genus Grampus; species Grampus griseus. The sequence continues at coordinate 20,152,398 of NC_139001.1, read as the reverse complement.
TATCTAGGTCTCTTTTTATCTACTGGGGTGTGGGTAGTGATTGGAGAGGAATGCATGCAGAGAGTTCAACAAGCTCATCAAAGGTGTTACCCAGGCAAACCTCTAATGAGGGACTGGGATTTCAGCCTTTATTTCTTGGGGAATCCAGAGTCTTTAAAAGAGATTCTTTTGGTGGATCCCTCACTTGACTTAGGTAAAAGGAATATACTGCTGTCCCCATTCAGCCTACAAGTTATCAAAATGATGATTCTTTCCTCTACTCTTCCCCTGTCTTCTACTTACATGGTTCTGGGGTCAGGCAGAGGAAAGGGAGCAATGTTGGGGTATTGATGATGAGTGGGCTAGTTGTGAGACCACAGGGAAAATTCCTATTTTATGGTATCTATTTTGTAGGTAAGGTAGCAAATAGATGCAAGCATGTTGTGAGGCTGCAACCATAGTCCAGGTGGGAGATGTTGAGAACAAGAGCAAGGAAGGAAGGGAAAAAAAGGTAGGAAGTAGATGTGAGTGATTGTAATGACTGAGGAGTCTAGGAGGATGAGGAAAAGAGGTGTGTCTAAGATTTGTATGCTTTTATTTTAGCAACAGATTTTGTTAGGATGTTATTCACTGAGCTAAGAAGTCTGAAGCTGGGGTGATAAGGGCAGGGTGGAGGAAGAGTTGATGGAATTAAGAGACGTGAGTTCAGTTTGGGGCATGTTATGGTGGAGCTGAATGAGATAAAGTCCAGGCAAAAAGAGTTGTTTGATTAAAAATAAGGAATCATGAGAATATAAGAAATATAAGAAGGGAGAATAGTTGAATGTGACAGAGGTCATCCCACATCTTCAATGAAAATGCCATGAGAGCAGACAATTGATTCTATAGCAGAAGAACTCTATGCTATGGGAAGGGAAGAATGTCTTGACCCTGGGGTAACAGAGGAGGGTTTTTTGGCAGAAGGTAGGTAACAGATATTAAAGCCAGTGCTATAGGTAACTGCCAGATCATATAGTATATAGAAAAAGGGTAACACAGGATGAAGAGCAACAAAATGGTGTGTCCATGTGGCCTATCAGCAAATTTGTCAGGAGAAGTAATGCACTGGAATTAAAAAGCTGTTTGTATATGGTGAAATATAAGTAAGGGCCACACATTTATTTATCTGAAGATTTTATACTCAGCCAGTGATGTTACTAAAAGCACAAGGCTCTTCTAGGGGATTTAGGAACGCTTGAGTTGCACTGCAGGTAAAACTAACTAAATATATAAATTTTCAGAGCCATATTCTTCAAAAATGAACACTAGCATCTGATTCCTTGGCCTTTACTCTGTGGGGAGGCCACGTTTAATAAAATAAAACCATTAGTGATTTAATATCTTGGGACCTGTGTGTGCCCGGATTTACCCTCCCCCGCAAATAATTTCTTAGGAAGGACTCTTCTTGGATTTAAAAATGTGTCGGGAAGAGATGCCATCCTAGAAGAACACATGGTAAAATTGTCCAGGTATTTGGTTTCACCTTCCATGTTTGCAGAATATTGCCTCTAGAACCAATTTTCTGTCTTTGTAAGAGGCCAATTGTTTCTAGTCTTGCTGCCAACATGGTGGTCAAATAGTCATTTGATAATCCCATAGCCACAGTACCTGGCACCTCTGTGGATGAAGCAAGCTGCAGAGGTCTGGTCTTCAAATATTGTCTATCATTATTAGACCACATCTTTGCGGCTTGATTCACACACAGGGGTGGAGAGAGTTTCTCGCCCTCCCATCAGCCTCTGCTAAACACATGGTCTGAGTCCTTGAGCATTTCAGTGAACGGGCTTGATGGAGGGGCTCAGATAATGTGTTTATTCTTTCCCAGACACCCTGCTCCCATCTTCAGCTCCAAATGCATTTATCTCCCCCGTAGAGTGCTTATTGACAGAAAACTTGAGTGCTCAGAATGGTGCATCTGAAGAAGGGCCTCTCCACGCAGAGCAGTCATGCTTCTCCTTGATCTCCCCAGGCTGAATCCACAGCAACCATGTTTCTGTCTCAACTCAAGGATTAGCTCAGAGACTCCCCCTCCTCCCACCACCAACTGCTTTCTTGGGTCATTGATTTTTCAGGGAGAAAAATGCCTGTGGTAGAGGCATGAAATAGCACTGCTTAGCTTCAAGAAGAGGTTTGCAAACTCATTCATCCAAAAAGTAATTTTATCACGCCTCTCAGAGAGCCTCGGCCCCACCTACATTTGCAAACACTCTCTTACTATGCACTCTGTGATTTTAAGTCTCTCTAACACTGACTCTTCTTTTGTTCGGTTAAGAAGAATATGAGTTTCCAGGTGTGCAACAAAGAAAGTCCATCAAAAATAAGATTGAAGGACGAGGTAGAGCTTTGCACATGCTTTTGAGCCCAATGTCTGATTTCACGTAGACTGCAGCCTGATTTCTCTTGGGTCGTTTTCCCGTAGCCAGGGACTACTTAGAGGATCTGATCTGGTTAAAGTCTGTCATCAGACTGAATTAGGTACAGTCTCCCTTCTACAGGAAAAGTAGAAACAAATGACTTCCAGCTTCATGCTCTCCTGAACTCTGTCATCAAGCAGGACCCTCGTTCATGAAAAAAAAAATTATATATATATATATCAAGTATCAGCTACTATTGGTAAGTCACACAGTTACACAGAATAACCTCTACTTCAAGGAGTTCAAAGTCTAGTAAAGAAGCCAAGAGTTTCAGTGTAGCCCTTTGTTCATGGGAGAGACAGAGACCCAGATTCCAATCTGGTCTTGTCACTTACTTAGGTTATCTTGAAAAAGCCACTTAACCTCTTTGTACCTCAGTTTTCTCATCTGCAATATGTGGCTAATAACTGTCTGTATCTCAAAGGGTTTTTGTGAAGATTAAAGGAAGTAATGTAAAGCACTTAGGACAATGCCTGGCACCTAGCATTGCTTTTAGCTATTATTATCATAAGAAAGCAAGAGTAGGTACAACATGTAGCAAAATACTGTGAGATGAGGCCCTATTTATTTAGGGGGAGGACAGTATGAAGAGTGAGAATATATTCCCAGTAGACACTAAGCAATAGACGATGAAACCCTGAAGTCTACTGTACTGTATAGTACTGTACACTGTACTATACTAGTGTGACGAGAAAAGACTCCACCTATTTTAAGAGGTATTGTAGTGGTAGTATCAACAAGGTTTTGACATACATTAGATGGATTGGACAGTTGACAAGGAGTTAAGCACAGTTCCAAGTACTGAGCCTTGGCAAGTTGAGGAATAACGGGATCATTAATATCAATGGGGAAGTCAGAGAAACAAACTTGTTTGTGGAAGAATGGGACAAATTTGGTTTTGGGTCATGCTGAGTTTGAGGTGTCAGAGGAGTATTCTGGTGGGCATACCTAACCTACAGTTGAATATTACGTTCAAGAGAAAATGTAAGTTTTGGAGACATGAGTTTGAAAGTCATCAGGAAAAAGGCATAGTTGAGAATTTAGATTAAGATAACCAGGCAAAAAGGTGAATGTAGAATCTTGGACTAGGTGTACATTTAGGGTTCCAGAATAGAAAGAATAGCTATCAAAGAGAGGGAGAAGAGTCCTTTTCTAGAAAGACAATGCATCAACTAGCCAGTTAACATAGTTATTCCAGGCTCATCAGTAATTATGAATGAATTGGTTCAACAAACCAACATTCATCAATATTTTTTCTCCAATAATGATCCTTGTATCTCGGATACACTAAACAGTCAGTGTCCACGACTTGGTCTAGAAACCTTTAGTCAGAGTTATTCTTCTCACCTGATCTACCATTCCCATTTGCATTGACTTTGGATCTCTGAAAGAAGTACCTTCAAATTCCAGAATTAGTGCCACAGCTCCTGCTGGGTTTTCCATCTTTCCCTCTCTTTTGGTCAACCCAGCCAATTCATTGCTTCCTGTTCAGTGTTACTCTCTTAACTCTGTTTATATTATTAACACTCTTTACTGTTATTCAAGCATACCTCCTGCCACGCTCTTTCTCAAAAAGCCCCAATATTTCCTTATTGCCCAGTCACTGTGTGTAAACTCCTTATCTTGACCTTCAAAATCCCCCCCCATTATAGCTTACCCTCAACTACCTGTGATTTGTATTTCAGACAAATAGGACCCTTGATGGTTCTTGAACTCCACCCATGTGTCCACACTTCAATACCAGTGCTGTATCCCAAACTGAAATCTTATCCATACTTTGTGAAGCAGCTGTGTTTTACACCCATATAAAATCTATTTCTATTCCCTCAACTAGATATAAACTCTTTTGGGATCCAGTAGAGTGCAGTGGCCACAAGCTTGGATTCTAAAGACCAACCATATGGTTCAAATTCCAGCTATACTATTAGCTGACTGGATGACCATGAACAAGTCACTTTTACTTTGCATCTGTTTCCCAATCTGAGAAAGGAGGAGTATTAATCAGATATTAAATGAAGTGATACACATTTAATCTGGTGCATGGAATCTTGTAAACATGCAGCAAGTTTGAGCTATTCTAACAGATGCTGTTGAGAGCCCACCCACTTCCCCTTGGTATTCATCTCTACCGTCTCAAGGCTGCTTATGGAAAACATTTGTGACTCTGCATAGTCATGAGAGTGTGCTTAGCTCCCATGTAGGACAGACCAGAAGTGTCTGAGGTGTAATCCCTCAGGAAGCACCCCTCAACTAATGACAGTTGGAGAGTTAGTGGATGAATACCCCTTGTTTGGAAAAACTCGGAAGTATATTCTATATATGGACAGTATAGAATCTCTGCTGTCTCCAGTGTTCCCAAGCAGGCTCTAACACCAGTTGCCCTTAATGGTAACTGGTTTGATATGTGTCTTTTATCAGCTTCTTTCCCTTTCCTGATTTACTATTCACTCTTCTACATGTGTTTCCTGGGATCACCTCATAAATAAACGACTTGTACTTGAATTCTTGTTTCAGGATAAGCTTCAGGAAGAATCTAAAACCATGACAGCAGGCTTTCTTCATGGTGCAGTGGTTAAGAATCTGCCTGCCAATGCAGGGGACATGGGTTTGAGCCCTGGTCCAGGAAGATCCCACATGCCACGGAGCAACTGAGCCTGTGCGTCACAACTACTGAACCTGTGCTCTAGAGCCCACGCGCTGCAACTACTGAAGCCCACGCACCTAGAGCCCATGCTCTACAACAAGAGAAGCCACTGCAATGAGAAGCCCACGCACCACAACGAAGAGTAGCCCCAGCTCACTGCAACTAGAGAAAGCCCGCGCACAGCAACGAAGACCCAACACAGCCAAAAGTAAATAAATAAATTAATTAAAATAAAATGAAACCATGACAGCTCTAATCATTAGAGATGACTTCCGAAACCATCAACATACTTGATTTGCATTAGTCTTCTGGGAATCAGTCTACCCTCATTAGACTTGAAACTCAATAGAAAAATTAAGACTAGAATATAAAAAACTCTAAAACTTTATGTGCCCCTCACACAGAAGTTATTCAGTCTGTATTTGGAGAAAAAAGAATAAAGGGAAATAAAAAACTTACTTAGTGAATATAAAAATAGAGCAAGAACGGTTTAGTGGTCACTAGGAGTATTTGGCTAACTTTTGTGGTCTGACACACCATTTCTCATAAGGATGGATCTACCTACGTACACATGCAGCCACTCAAGATCCCCTCCCTGTGACTTCTTATCCTTCTTACTCCCCACCCTCCTTCAACTAGATCCCATGAGGCATTTGTCATTACCTTATTACCTTTTCTCCCATCAATATACTTGTGTAAACTTTTGTATTTTCCAAATATGGAAAATATTTTACAGGGATTACATTTTAGGCAGGCTCCTTCCTGAAGACCTAAAGTTTCTCACTTTAATCTTATTAGCACATTCCTCAGATCTCACTGTGGAGTGGGTGACTTTTGAGAGACTTTTCTATAAGTGGCTAATCCAGACTTGGGCGTGGTTTCTTGTAACAGCCAGTCAGGGAAGTCTTCCTCCCCAAACTCCTGGCCTGACCCCTCCCCGAACTTTGCCTCCTAATCTTGGGGTCTGCCTTATGTGAAAGACAAGTTCTAGAATCAGTGAACTGTGAACCAGAGCCATAGGATTATCAACAGGTAATGGTGGATTACTCTTGGGTGGCTGCATAAAATCTGTGATTACAAATCGAGATTAGCTACAACCTTTGTGCTACCAGCAGTACCTTTCAAAGTTATCCTTCCGTGATAGTGTTTCTCAAAGAGTGATCTGTGGACCATCTACATTAGAAGGGCTTCTGGCACTGCATAAAATGCAGATTCCTGGTCCAGCTCTGGCAGACAGAATCAAAAACTCTTGTGAAGGCGCTGCAATTTGCATTTTCAACAAACTCCCTGGGTGACCAACTCATCCTAGTTTTCCCTGGACTGTCCTGGTTCTAGTATTCAAAGTGTCACATACTAGAACTCCCTCCATCTTGGGATGGTTGGTCACCCCGTGGTCACATCTTATAAACGTTGAATTTTTAGAGCTATTTAACAGACTCCAAGGTATACCACACTAACAGATGCCACTTTTACTTGGTAGAAGTCTCTGAGCCCTTGAGGTGACTTTAATGGAGTGTGACATTGGGGTGGGGGAGCTCCCACAGACATGGATCTTGGTGAGAGCCTTCTGTGAGGGCTTGAGTATGGGAAGACCTAGGGTGTTTGTTTTGTTACTTTCCTTTTCCTTTCTTTTGAACCTCTAGTGCAGAGTTGAACTTGATCCTGAGTTTCTAGTGCATCGTTTTCTTCTGTGCCTGCAAGACCGCACTCTGGACTTATATAGTTATTCATTTTCACTTTTCCTTCACTCTCCATGCCCAACAGGCAAACATCATGATGTGATTGTTAAATATCCTTGAGTTTGTCTGCATCCTTATAAAACATGTACCCTTGTTTCCTCTGTATTTTAATTTATACACTTTGTATTCTGCTGCACATTTCATTCTAACTCCTACCTTTTTCTGTTAAGTATTATATTTAATGCTGTGTGGTTTTTATATTTCTTGCTTCTTGTGATAGGCAGCTCCTAAGATGACTACAGTCTCTTGGTTTTCGTGCCCTGTAGAATCACCTCACCTTGACTATGAGTTGGATTGCAATATATTTTGCCAGCAAGGATTTGAGATCCTCAGCCCAACAGTGTGAGGAACTGAATCCTGTCCACAGCCTTGTGAGTGAGTTTGGAAGCAAATCTTCCCCCAGTCTGTTTACACCTCGAGATGACTGACTGCAGGTCTGGATAACACTTGATTGCCCCCTTGTGAAAGACCCTGAGCCAAAGGAAACAGCTAGAACATACTGGTTCCTGACGCACAGAGATGGTAAATGTTTGTTGTTTTAGGATGCTATATTTGGGGTAACCTTTCACACAGCAATAGGTAACTGATTCATTCCTAACAATCGCACAGTATCCATAGCCTGCTTCTACCACATGTACTTGTCTGTTCCCTGCAGATAGACACCTGACTGAATCTAACTCCCACTACTGCAAACACCACTGCAGTGAATACTTTGAGCAAGACCCCCACTCTGGACCTGTGTGGACATTTCCTTAGGGTGTACATGCACAATGGGACTACTGGGGAAGACCCAGAGACTACAGAAGCACTTGGAACAACACTCTCAACTTTATTCAATTCCTAAATTTTTCTCACTTCTTTTAAAAAACATTTTCCCCTAAGCATTTTGTTCTAAAGGTGGATAGCCCTTGGGGGAAATAAAGAGACCCTCTTATTAGTGGTGAGCCATTTAGATATGAGATGGTGGGCCAAGGAATAGTCAGGGGTGGTCTTTGGAACAACGTGGAGGGTTGATATCTTGTCTTGAAAAGATGCTCCGTTATGTCGCTTCTTTTGTGATCCAGGCTGACTGATTCATGCTGGGCTTCGGACACAAGGGGCTAGGCTGGGAAGAAGGAGGGCTTGTTTAAAGCTGAGTGGACACATCTATAATCATTAAAACAATGTTTCTCTGTTTGGATTTAGTAAGTGGCCTCAAGTTCCTGGAAATGTGTGCAGAGACCCCGTGGCCATGAGAAGATCTAACATTTTATTCCTTACAGTAGGCTGAAATATATTTAGAAGTCACTGAACTGTGGCTGTCCTACATCAAAAGGCATTTCATAACAAAACACCATCACGCCCCATTTATAGAAATGGCGTGCTGTGCTTGGCGGCTGTGGGCAAATAAAATATGTTCTTGTAACATAAACAGCCTCACCTTCCCTCTAAAACTAAAGGGTCATAAAAGATTTATTTAAATAGGCTTTTGAAATATAGAGACACATATAAAACCATGTTAAATATTTATACATACATATATGCATGTATGTATGTATAGATTGATAGATAGCACACACAAGAGATACTCTCATAAATGGACTTTAAAATCTTTTAGATAATATTCAAGGAGAGGATATCAGAGCCCAAAGGGACAATAAAAATCTTCCAATCCATGCATCTCACTTTACAAAGGAAGAAACTGAGGCCCAGAAGAAGTGATATGTCCAAGGACTGTGGCATGCCAGGGGCAGTGTGTAAAAGAGAACCTGAGGCTCCAACTCCTGGGCAGTTCCATCCCAGACACTCACTCACAGTTAGCACAGATTTAAATTGTTTGCAAACTGAAAATGAGTTATGTTCTTATCTCTCTTGGGTTTACTAATGGCTGAATTTCAAACAGATGAATAGTGCTCCAGCTGATAGAGCATGTGATGATTTTAACACATGTCCACAAATTCTTGATATTTCTTCCTTCAAGAGTTGGAGCTTAAATCCCCTTCCATTAAGCGTGAACTGGACTTAGTAACTCACTCCTAAATATTAGAATATGGAAGAAATGACAGCATGTGGCTTCTGAGACTGGGTTATAAAAGGCATTACAGCTTCCTTCTTGGTCTCTCTCTTGATCACTCTCTCTGGGGACATCAGCTGACCTTTCACTTCTATGTGGTGAGGAACTGAGGCCTCCAGCCTCCAGCTTTGTGAGGACACCATGTTGGAAGCAGGTCCCCCAGGCCCAGTCGAGCCTTCAGTTGACTGCAGACCCAGCTGACATCTGAAGCTTTATAAAGGACACCAAGCCACTCTCAAATTCCTGACACACAGAAATTCAGATCAAATTTTGTTGTTTTAAGCCACTAAGTTTTGGAGTGATTTGTTATGCAACAATGGATAGCTAGTAGAGAAACTTAACCTGGCTCCCTGAACTCACCATCATGAAAGCAGCTACCTATTTTATTAAAAGGTAAAACTAGCCTTTGGAAGAACATTTTTTCTACCAAGGCATTGGCACTTGAGATTCAGTAGCAAGAAGAATAGAAGAGGGAGTGCTTTCTGCCTTCCCATTGCTGCCTGTGTCTGGTCTGCAGCCTGATAAACCTGGGTTACTCAGTTAGAGCACCCTACATGAGACTGACATGTGGGAAAATGTGTCCCTTCTCAAGGTTTGACTCTGGAGGGTTTGGGGAAGCATCCTAGATTTGAACCACATTAAATCAAGCATGAGACCTGAGTTCTAGTTCCAGCTCTGCCCAGATCTGAATGTGTCACATTGGCAAAGTCCTTTTCTCTTTGTAGATGTCAAATTTGATCTCTTTAAATAAGGGACCAACTATAAAAGATTCCTCCTTGTTCTTTCACATATGCTAGTCAATGCACTAGTAAGACACTCCAACTAACAGCTGGTCAATGTGCTGGGATTTGAACATAGATTGACTAGCCTCCAAGCTTCATGTTCTTCCTCTGCGTTGGCTTTGTCTTCTAACTTCCTCAATAAAACAAGGAGCTGAAGACACTGGACATAATTGCATGACTAATGCACTATTTCCTCTGCTTCACCAGTATTTATAGTCTGGTCCCTCTTCATCTCCTTCCATGCCTTCCTTTGGCTCTGGGTACTGAGTTCTCTCTGCATGGGCTCATCAATGAAATTAAATAGGAAATACAGCCAAGAAAATACAGTTCATTTAGAAACTCACCCGTGGGCTATGGAAAGATGATGTTATTCAAGAAGACTGAACCCTGAGTCAAATGCCTGGAAGTACATTGTCTTGTCTTCGCCACACACTGGCTGTGTAATCTTGGACAATTCTCCTCACCTACCTCAACCTCAGCTCCTTCTTCTTTAAGAAAAAATTAAGTAATAATAACAGTAATTATAATAGTCAACTTTTATTGATCACATTCTAAGCACTAGATTACATAAGTTGCATGCATTGTCTTTAACACAACCTAATAAGAATTATTGTTATCCATATGTTACAGATGAGGAAACTAAGGCTCAGAAGTAGTAAGTGATAGAGCCAGGATTCAAACCTAAGCTCTTAATTACCAAAGTCATAGTAATTCTGAACCTGTCTCAGCTTGAACTACCCAGGTGCTAGGATTCAGAAGATATGACATATGTTGAAGACTGATGAGGTGAATCTTCCAGGTATTTATTTATACAAGAAATCATGAAATGAGTTTATTGTCAGGGTGCATGTGTTCACTTCGAGGATATGGTCCACTGATTCTAGAGGAAAGGGAAGATTCCCTTTCCCTGATACCAGTCACTGTGATTTTTTGGAACCAGTAAAAGAGCAAAGTTAAAACAAAAGGGCTGGGATACTAGCATGCAGGACATCTGCAGAATTGATGCCAGTATCTTCAGTAGTAACTGGTGAGGTTGCCCTACCATAGACATCAAAGATCTTGACATTAGGCACTGGCTGGAGCTAAATGTCTTCAGCAGACATCAGTGACAGAGTTTCAGAAGGAATGGGAGTCATTACCCCAAATAAGCCAGCATGGGAAGAGATAAAACACCAGATATCACATAGTAGCCCAGAGGACCGGCTTGCAGAGCATATAATGAACACTCTCTGCTCTGAGGCTACTGATGGATACCATGAGAGACAGGAACCCAGGACTACTTGGAAGAAATTTGAAAGGGAGCTTAATTTTTTCAGAACACAAGTGTAGTCTCCTGGAGAAGTTCTATGTTTACTCTTGGGATCGTATTTTTATCCTCAGGCTTGGTGGTCCGAAAAATGTAGGTTACTGATTAAATGAAAGGATGCTACTCCACAATGCTCTATATGGATCATTTCACTTTGCCTTATGATTCCCAGAATCACAGAATATCAAATGTGATTGATAAAAGCACTAGGGCTGGCAGATGACTATACAGGCCCACTGGTGAATCTTGAAACGATTTCACTCTCAGGAATAACTGGTATTGAACTATGGTTATCCCTAATATAGTGGGTCCCAGTGCTACTTGGAGAGAAAAGTGAATAATTTCTCTAACTGGACATAGTCCTCTCCAGGGAAAAACATCTGATCTAGGGCAAAGAGGTTTTGTTCCTCCACTGACAGTTGGAAAGTGCAACTCCTCTGGAGGGGATGGGGTTTGCAGCTATCTTACTGAGGTGAGTGTCTGTAGGGGAGAGGGGTGGGGGGAATGGTGGTGAGGAACACATTCCTCCTATGGGAAAAAGGAGCTGGCTTCCTTGGGAGACCTGCTTTCTGCTGCGAAAGGGCGGGGTGAACCATCTAACCCCACCTTTTGCTTGGAAATGAAGAGCCTCTCCACCCCAGAGGAAGGAGAGGGGAGGAGAGGAGGGAAAAGGCTGCAGGGCATATTTCTCCCCTTTCCTCTCAAGCAGAAAGAAAAGCTGTCTTCAATTAGGCCTGGAAAGGAGATTCAAAACATCTGGTGGGAAAGGAGCTCATGCTGGAGGGCCTTGTGAGGGTAGAGCAAGATGACGAAGGGGAGATGAGTGGACAGTGGAGGCTTCTGGACAACCTGTTTGCCTGGCCTGACCTGACTGCCACTGTCCTCCAAGTCCATCACCACTTTTTCCTCTTCACCTCTGCCTCGACTCCTTGTCAGGACTACGGCTGTCTCCTGCTCAGGCTAAAGGGAGCTGTAACAGCAGCCCAACCTGGGCAGCACAGCCTACAACTTTCTGGGGGTCCTTAGGTAATTTGCACAATAGCACAGACCACCCACTGAGTGGGTACACAGAGTTCACAACTTCTAGCATTCAGGCAGCTAATCAGCTTGGTTTTGCCTGTGGAGAGCTTCCTCTTTAATCTCAAATTTGCCAAGCTGTCTTCCTCCCCCTTCTTTAAAACACTCCCAGCCTCCCACCTCCTCTAAGAAGCCTTCTCAGATTATCTCTACAGAAACTGTGTATTCCTTACCCCCAGTCACATACAAAATGTCAGTGCTGTGAAGTTGCTGTTCTTTAGCTGTTGCTTGCATCGACTCTGGACTGCCGGCCTTTCCCAGCCCAGGCAGAGCTGATGGCTGAGAAACGGGGTTGCAGATAGGGCTGTGGTTAATTCCCTGGAAATCAACCCCCTATCCCTAAGACCCCAGGTTTTGAGTCACAAGGCACCAAAGCCTGAAGGCTCCTTAAAGATTACCTACTGAGTAGGATTTACTACATTCCCCAAGAGGTCATTGCCCAGGCAGGCTCTGATCAGGATTCCCCTGGGGAGCGGGTAGATTAGGTCTGGAAATGAGGCCTAGGTCTATTTAAAGAGATCAAAAGCAAGGTCCTTTCCATTTTCTCAGTTACCAACAGAGCAGAGCAGTGAGCTGAGCAGGAGCTGGGCATCACCAGGAATTGTGCAACTGTGGGCCTGGGCCCAGCATCTGTTTTCCATCAGCATCTTTCATTGAAACGTGGTGGTGTCTTCTGGTTTTTCAGTTTGCATAGAGCATCCAGACCCGAAAGAGGCCTTTGTCTCACGGAGAGTGCATTTTCCATCCCACTACAAGCCACAGAGTCATGTGCCATGTCCCAAAGGAGCAACCATTAAAGGCACATGCCAAAGCATCGTCTCTGCTCTATAAGCAACTATGGCTTCCAAGGGTTACTGCCATGATGGCAGTAATCAGTTGATTATAACTTTTAAACCTCAGCTGGTTTGTGTGCAGGGACATAAATTACTGTCAAGTTATAGCACCAGGGACCTTTAAAAAGGATTTTAAACATTGAGATACATTTTTGTTTGATGCTTAAAGAAACTAAGGTCCAGAGAAGTTACAGAGTTTGACCAAGGTCATACAACCAGTTAGAACACTTAGGTTCTAGAGTCTCCTCTGCAGTGACCCCTGACCCTGTGCTGTTTTCACAATATTTAGGGTCAGAATAAGACACTAAGAAAGTGTAGGTATGAAAAGTAAACTAATGTGTTGTTCAGAATAAACACCAAATATAAAAAGACAAGGACTACAAGTTTTACTGAAGTGAAAATAGTTTTTTTCTCCTTAGCTATTTTGCTTGCAAAATCCTGCCAAAAAGGTCATTAGAAATGAACTTTTCTGTTTTCTGTCTACTTCCTGCTTAGCTGATACCTGTAGCACATGTTCAGTTCTACCAAATGAGTAGATAACCCACAATGATACATGCCATGTATTTTGAGAATGAGCATATTTAAATAATGGGGGTCCCATACTCATTTTCCCTTTGGTTCTTCTGTGAGGCTCTGTGGAGAAGGAGAAATCTCAGGAGTTGTTGAGGGCTGGAAAGGGGGCACAGGGCCAGGATCCCTGAACTAAGTTAGGATATGGCAATATCATGATAACAATAGCCCCTGGTCACTGGATACCTGTGCCAGGTCACGGGTTCCTTGGTGACCTGGAGAAGCATAGAAGCCTGCTTGGTGTGATTGCTTCTTCTGCCCTGTTCTTGCATTGCTAGCTAGCCAGGAACCCAACCCAATGAATGAATGAGCAAAGAGCCAGGGAGACCAGGCTGATGGACACCAGGAATTGGACTAATTTTAGATCTGGGGACTGGATGGGGATGAAGTTTCAGGGTGGAGATGTTGAATGGGGGCCACTGAGGATTCAAGGCTGAATGCCAGGGCCTAAGATTCTCCAAGAATATGTGAGAGGAAGACTTTGTAGGTCCCCTGGAGTGGGCATAAATGGGGGAGTCAGTGATAGGCATAGATGTGTGAAAGTCTCCTGCATAAAGCAGAAGAGGTCTTTTCTGTCTAGAAAATAGACGTATCATCTCCCTCCAATCTAATCTTCTCCTCCGTTTCCAAAGCAGAACTGGCTCTGTCTGCATAACCCTTTTAAACTGATCCTTTTAGTACTGAAAGGTTCCTGTAACTTGATAGACCCCAAGAATTGAGGAAGACAGACAATAAAAATGAGCACGAGTGACTGGTCATACCATTAATGACCAGTTACTGCTCACCCTTCCAGAGTTAAAACCGACTGTAAAGATAGGAGGCTTTGCCCTTCTTTTAGTATTTTGAAGTTGTTATTTTTTTTATTTTTTGCGGTACGCGGGCCTCTCACTGTTGTGGCCTCTCCCGTTGCGGAGCACAGTCTCCGGACGCGCAGGCTCAGCGGCCATGGCTCAGGGGCCCAGCCGCTCCGTGACATGTGGGATCTTCCCGGACTGGGGCATGAACCCGTGTCCCCTGCATCGGCAGGCGGACTCTCAACCACTGCGCCACCAGGGAAGCCCTCAAATCATTTTAATTTGGAGATTTGCTTGCTTAAAATTTCCAGAGAGACAGGAAGAGAAGTTCAAAGCAATATCAAGAACCTTTTGAAAGCTAGTCTCATGGTCAAGGTATGAGGTGAACATGGGATTCTTTCATTCTCTCACTGGGAAGTTGCAGTTGAGCGTTTTTAGGCTCTTTTCCCCCTAATTTCTAAAACCCACAGGTATGATCTGGTATGGGACCAACCTGTGCTTAGTAGTTTTGAAAAGAGCTGACAGTGAAGAGATGAGATGGAGGAAATAAAGAAAATTTCTCCCTGAGAAAATAAACAGGTCTCTTTTTTAAAAAAAATTAGGTGATCAATGCTAATCAGATTGGCTTTATTTCAAGGCCTGGAAAACCACATATTATCTGAAATCTTGACTCCAAGTAATGCCATTTGTGGAATGCTGAGCTGAGCCTGAGAAGTTAGAACCAAGGTCTGCTGGGGAGGGGGCACACAGTGCATGAGGAAGAGGAGGAGGGAAGCCTTGTTTTCATTTGGAAAAAAAGCAAGAAAGTCTTAAGACACCCCTTTTAGGCTGGTGAATATTGAGATTAATTGCAGGTGGATTAAGTAGCCAGGGAGTCCAGGAAATTTCTAGTCCAGTGACTTTTTGAGAAATAAAGGATTGAAACCTTGAAGTCACTGCATTGACCTGACCTTTTTATACAGAGAGCCAGGAATTAGAGCGCCTGCTTGAGCTTACCTCTCGTCAACCTCCTGATCCAAGCCGGTCCCCCAGAGCCACATCTGGGGCCCAGCTGAGCTACAATGCTAGACAGGTTTATCACACCCATCCTCCTCTAATTGCCAGAGGTGTCAGGGGAGAGAGGTTCATCAAGGCAACAGAGGGACCCCCTCCTCTTGGGTCACACTCTCAGATGAGGAACATATGGAGACTGAGGTTGAGGGATCCCCTGGGTCAGCAAGATTTTCCAAAAGCGTGCTGCTCATCCATCCCTTTAGGAATTTTTTTTGCGGTACGCGGGCCTCTCGCTGTTGTGGCCTCTCCCATTGTGGAGCACAGGCTCCGGACGCGCAGGCTCAGCGGCCATGGCTCACGGGCCCAGCTGCTCTGCGGCATGTGGGATCTTCCCGGACCGGGGCACAAACCCGTGTCCCCTGCATCGGCAGGCGGACTTTCAACCACTGCGCAACCAGGGAAGCCCCATCTGTTTGGGATTTAAGGGGCCATTCTGACACCACCACCCAGTGGCCCCACTAGAAGTAGGCCCATTTAGAGCAGGGACCTTTTCTATCTTGTTCCACTGCCTAGCACAATGCGTGGTACAAGTGGGAATTCAACACATAATTTGCTAAGTGAATATGATAATGGAGGAACAATGCTCCATGGGGTCCAAACTTCCCAGTAATGCTTCTGTTTTGGATTTATCAACGTTCTTTCTTTTACCTCCCACCAGCCCTCCCCGCAACCTCCCTTAACTTAATCTAAGCCTCCCTCTTCAGACCACTTGGAAGAGCACGTCTAAGATTGGGTGACTGCACAGGACTGCACTCATTCCCAGGTGTATGAGTGTACTCAGGCTGTCAAACTGGTAACTTAAACAAAAGAATTTTATTTTCTCATAGTTCTGGAGGTCCGAAGTCCAAGATAAAGGTGCCAGCAGGGTTGAGTTCTGGTGAAAACTCCTTGGATTTTAGATGGCCACGTTTTTCACTGTGTCCTCACATGGCCTTTCTTGTGTGAGCATGCAGAAAGACAGAGACAGACATAGAGACACACAGAGAAAGAGATCTGGTGTCCCTTCCTCTTCTTATAAGGACACCAGTCCTATCAGATCAGGGGCCCACCCTAAGGACCTCATTTAATTTTAGTTACCTCCTTGAGGGACCTATCTCCAAATACAGTCACATTGGAGATAAGACCTTCAACCAATTTTGAATGAATCTGGGGGGCACACAATTTAGTTCATAACAACAGACAAGAGGAGTGCTGCTCTGGGCCCCACATTTTAGAGGCATCACTCTAGCCCTCCTCTGCTTGCACCTCTCCGAAGAGCATGAAGATCTGCAAGATCATGAGATCATGCCCACCCAGAGCTGCTGCTCCACCTTCTATACCATGTTCTGGGTGCTTGAGACTCCAGAGTTCCCTTCCCAAAGAAATGCCATACCTCTCATTCAGGGGGTAGCCAAGAAGCAGCTATTTCTAGGAGCAGGAACAGAGCTTGGAACCATGAGCTGGGGTGTATACGCACACGCCTACCAGGTGTGAGAAGGTGCCTGGGCAGGAAGCAGAAAGGGGGTAATCCAGGGATTAGGGATTGGGGTTGAGGGCCAGCACACCACAAGCCACCATATTGTTGCAAGGTCTTCTGAGGAGTCTGAAAGCTCTACATGAACTTGACCTTCCAATGTCAGTCAGAAAATGTCAGAAAACTAGTTCAACAAAGGAATAATAATGCATAAAGAACAAAAATATTTATGCATATCTAAAATAATGAACAAAAGAAGCTCATGAAACTTTCTCACTGCCTCCCAGAGCTCCAGGTTATGGTCTGGGCAAAGGTTTAGGGCATTTTCTTTACCTACACCCAAGTCCTTGCTTCCAATTAGCACTCTTGTAACATCACTTCCTGGGGCCAGGAGCATGAGGAAGCTTAAAAACAGGTGAGGATCCAGTTTTTGATTGGGTTGTTTGGTGTTTTTTTGATATTGAGTTGTATTAGCTCTTTGTATATTTTGGATATTAACCTCTCTTTGGTCACACTATTTGCAAATAAATTCTTCCATTCTGTTGTCTTTTCATTTTGTCACATTTATTTATTTTTGCTTTTATTTCTTTTGCCTTAGGAGGCTGATTGAAGAAAATATTGCTACAATTTATGTCAAAGAGTGTTCTGCCTATATTTTCTTGTAGAAGTTTTATGGTTTCCAATCTTACATTTAGGTCTTTAATCCATTTTGTGTTGATTATTATATATGGTGTTAGAGAATGTTCTAATGTCATTGCTTTACATGTAGCTGTCCAGTTTTCCCAGTAACACTTGTTGAAGAGGCTGTGTTTTCTCCATTGCATACTCTTGCCTCCTTTGTTGCAGATTAATTAACCATAAGTGTGTTGTAGATTAATTAACCATATTCTATTCCATTGATCTATGTGTCTGTTTTGTACCAGTACCACGCTGTTTTGATTACTGTAGCTATATAGTATAGTCTGAGGTCAGGGAGCATGATACTTTCAGCTTTGTTCTTTTTTGTCAAGATTGCTTTGGCAATTAGGGTCTTTTGTGGTTCCATATAAATTTTAGGATTTTTGAAGGCAAAGTATCTACATAAATTATTTGGAATTTTTCTGCACAGGAGATTTGTCACTTTTCCCCAATGTACTTATTTATTCAGTCATTTATTTATAGCAGTATGAACCCATGGATATTTATTGTATACATTGTGTTATAATTTATATTAGACTGCTCAGGCTGCCATAATAAAATACTATAGACTGGTAGCTTAAACAACAAAAATTTATTTTCTCACGGTTCTGGAAGTTGGGAAGTTCAAGATCAAGGTGCTGGCTGATTTGGATTCTGGTGAGAGCTCAGTTCCTGGCTAGTAGACATCTAATTTCTCACTGTGTCCTCATGGCAGAGAGAGAGTGAGCTATCTCAAGTCTCTTCTTATGAGGACACTAATCCTATTAGATCAGGGCCCTACTTTTATGACCTCATTAACCTTAATTACTCCCTAAAGATCCTATTTCCAAATACAGTCATATTGAGGTTTAGGGCTCCAACACATGAAATTGGAAGGGACACAATTCAGGCTGAGACATAATCCAATACTACTTTATTTTTTCTCAATAAATTATTCCAGTTTTGACCATTGAGAGCTTTTTCAGTTGTCTCTTGTGTCCCTTTGATACCATTCCATCACTGTGGGGTTTTTTGAGCACTTCTTTACTTTGCTTTTTACTTTTTAATTTAATAATCTATTTTAGAAACCATCCCCATTAAAATATTTCTCATTTAACTCAGAGCCACAGAGAATGCTATTGATCAGTCATTTGGCTAACTAATCACTTATTAATGAACATTTAGGTTATGTTCAGTCATTTGCTATTAGAAGTAATACAGTGATGAGTAACATGATATGTATGTTGGTATATTGTCAGATGAATTCCTGGATGATGAATTGCTGGGTCAGAAGGATGCATGTCCATCCTTTTGATAGATATTGCCAATTGCCCTTCAAGGAGGTGGCACCAGTGTATATTTCCAAAAGTAGCGGATGTCTTCTAATTTTTTTCAGGAGTGCTCTGCATGATGCCTGCCTTCACTTGGAATCCAGCATCTCCCTTCAGTAAAAGCCTCTGAATTTTACTGAAACAAGCAACCTACTGATTTAAAGAGTGAGATCTACCTAACAGGGATTAAGTTTCCCCTCCTTGAAAGAAGTTATTAACCTTATAAGGGACCTGGAGTCAGAACGTCTCTGCTGTGTGACTTGGGAAAGTCCCAGAATGTATAATGTTGGAGGGTTAATAAAAATCAAAGAGTTGTATCCTGCCTTTCTCACAGAGTCGGCAACGATGTCAAAGAAGTTACCACAAGTACATCTGAAAATTTGACCAACAACAACAATGATAGCAGTGTCTTTTATTTGCAACTTCCATTTGTTTTTACTGAAACAATTACTTCTCAGTGGTGCCAGAAGCCAAGCAGTGGACAGATTTGCTTTTTCTTATTTTACTTCCCCATTCTTGGGTGACCATAAACAACAATTAACAACTTTCCTATCATGCTTTTTCATACCTGCCTTCTCCCTATCTGTTTTCTCCCTGCTGTTTCTCTCTCCAGCATCTTTTCCCCATTATGACCTTGTACAAATCACTTCCTCTCCCTGGGCTCAATATCCTTATTTGTACAATGAAGGGACTGCATTGGTGAGTTCCTTTCTGATACTGAGATTCCATGATGACCTTACCATTTCCATATTATTTTCTCTCACTCCCAATAATGCAAGAATTGTAGTCATAATGGGTTGGGAGCCTGACAGTTTCCTCCTTGCAGAGGGGGCCTCACAATACATACTCCTTCTCACTTCCCATGCCTACTCCAAGATGAGTCTGAACCTGTCCATGATCCAACAGTGAAAGCATAAATGCCTGATCCAAGAGGAATCTCCGTTCCCTGATAAAGGCTGCCTGATGTCCTTTTCCTTTGATCAGTGCCTATGTCTTACCAGTTGTTATGTATTTTGAATATCATCCCACTATATTAACACATAGTAGAACACTTTGACTCAGCACCTTTTGTTCTCCTCTTTGCCCAAGCCTCCCAAGATTTCCACTCTTCCTGTTCACTGCACAGCCAGCCTGGCCTGAAGCATCCCTATCTCCCACCTTCCTTGTTCAAAACATGGTTCCATCCAGTTGGAACTAGAAAGAAGGAGAATGATCAAATTCACACTGAATTGTTAATTACTCATAATATCCAGGGATACTTGTGTTTTAAAAATAGAATGCTTTAATTTAAAAGAGGGGTTGGCAAACCATGGTCCAAAGGCCAAACCCAGCTCACACCATTTTGTGTACAGCCATCAAGAAAAGCATGGTGTATACATTTTTAAATGGTCAAAAAAAAACAAAGAATAATATGTGACAGAGACCATAAGTGGCATGTGAAGCCTGAAATATTTATTATCTGAGCCTTAATGGAAAAAGTTTTCTGGCTCCTGAATTAAAGCAGAGATCCTCTCATGGTGGAAATTCAAGCATTAATAATAGTTTAGAGACATTGATTTTGGAGAAGGCAGACTGATTGGAGGACTAGACAGTAGGGACTGTCCCAAGCACCACAAATTGTGGGTGGGTAGGGCCTGGCTTATTGGGGTGATACTCCATGAAACTAAATGCAAGAGCAGGGGTTTGTCACCTACTCAGGGGTCAATGCTAAAATCGGAGCAATGAATAAACAGAGACCAAAACTAGGTGAGAAAACAGAGGCAGTTGGCAGGCTCATCGAATGGCAACCAGAGTGTCTTGCTTTGAAGAGTTGAAGACAAGTGTAATGAGGCATGGGCATATGAGGGCAGAGAACGTGGGTCCTGGAGCAGTTGCCCAACTCACCCTCTGGTATATCCCATTTCCTTTAAGAGCCCAAGAGCTGAGGATCCCATGAGAAACAAGGGTAGAATGAAGTGGAACAGGCAACAGTGAATAAAACCATGTAAAACTAACTGACCTATCTGAGGACATGATTGTTAATTCTCCCCTTACCTTGACATACTGGTAAAAAGGAGATTAGAGAGTTTGACTGACATGTTCAAATCAACAGATATTATTCTATGAAATATTAAATGCTAGTGAAATTGGTACCTGATATGGCCTGGAATTGAAATAAAGAAAGATTAAACTTACCACATGAGTAAAACCCTTTTCCTGGAGAGGATTGGGAAGGTGAGAATGATTTTCTGGAGTAAATGGAGTTTCTCTTTATAGAGACACCCTCACAGAAGATTGTTGTAGCCGGGAGTGAGGACTTCCTAGCACCTGTGACTCCAGTGTGGCATTTCTGCCGTCATGGAATCCCAACACAGAGTGCTGGAAAGCAAGCGTCTGCCAAGTGTCATTGCCTAGCATTTCCACTGCATGCTCGCATACATTTTTGTTTCTCAGGGAAGACTGATGTGTGGGGTGCTGTAGTCTGGGAGACAGTTGGTGGTAAAATTTTCCAGGAGGACAGAGACAGGACAATTGGCTCAGCTGGTTAGAGTGTGGTGTTAATGAGGCCAGGCCATATCCTGGTCCCCCACCACACCCAACCAGCCATCTCCATTCTGGGGTCACAGATTGTACTCTTCACCAGAAAAGGAGGGGCCAAGAAAGAAGATGGGGATAACTGCATGCAAAACCGTGGCATCTTCTCTTTATCATGTCTCATTCATTTGGGGCATGATCACATAGCGACACTGTATCAGTTAGTTTGGGCTGCATAACAAACCATCTCAAAAACTAATGGCTTGGGCTTCCCTGGTGGTGCAGTGGTTGAGAGTCCTTCTGCCGATGCAGGGGACGTGGGTTCGTGACCCGGTCCGGGAGGATCCCACATGCCGTGGAGCGGCTGGGCCCGTGAGCCATGGCCGCTGGGCCTGCACGTCCGGAGCCTGTGCTCCACAATGGGAGAGGCCACAGCAGTGAGAGGCCCGCGTACCACAAAACAAAACAAAACAAAACAAAACAAACAAAAAAAAACTAATGGCTTAAATCAACAACCATTTATTTAAACTCACAATTCCCTGGGTCAGCTGCGCAGTTCTTCTGGTCCAGGCCAGCCCATTAATCCTTCCTGGGCTTACGTATGCATCTGCAATCAGCTGGAGAGTCATCTGGGGGCGAGATGATCTAGGGTGGCCCCACTCACATGGTCTGGCAGTTACTGAGCACCAAGTCATGACAATGGGGTCCATGGGACAACATGTCTCTTGTCCTCCAGCAGACTAGCCCAAGTTGCTTCACATGACCTTGATGCTAGAGGACAAGCTCCCAGGCATAATAGCATTTAATAGTTACCAAGATATTGACTTAGACTTATTCTAGAAACATAAGTGGTAAAATAGTATTACTAGACTTTTAGTAAATGGTGGTTATTTTAATGCATTAGGAACTATGCTAAGTGCTCTCTACACATTATCTCATTTAATCCTACAAGGTAGGCAGTAAAGGATTTTATCCAAATTCACTGTGCTATAAAGTAGCAGAGCCAATATTCAAGCTCCAAATGTAAACCACCACAACACACAATCAGAACTCACGCACTTGGGAATTACATGCCTCTCCCAACAATGTCACCATTGTTCAAAACTCCACTGGCATTCCTCTTGTCAAATCCACAGGGTCTTGACAACACTGAGGCAACTGGACAGAATAGGCATTGCTTCCTGTGGCTGCTGAACAGGAATTTGATTTGGCTCAGATATACCAGATGACTAAAATGAGCAATCAAGCTGGATATTTTTGGACCACAACTGAAGAGCATAAGAAAGAAAGCAGATTCAGTTGTGTAAATAGAGCTGTGTACCACCTAATTTTTTTAGAGTTGAAATAGGGATTTTTTAGCAGTGCCAATTCTGCTTAGTCTTCCTAAAACATTAGGAAAATTTGCTCCTCCTTCCATGTTTCTGTTTTCTCCTGTGTATAAGAGACTTAGACTATGTAGTTTCTAAGGTCCTTCCAGTTCTAGAATCTGTGATTCTACTATATATTTTCCCTCAGAAGAGAACATTTTAACTACAAATAAGGTAGATCTCTCACCTTCAAAATAAAGATGTGCCTTTGCCTCTACCCCACTTCAGAACCTGGAGGAGACTGAGGAGATGCTATTTAGCAATGAACAAGATTGCGTTGGAAACAAGGGTTTGGGGGGGAATATAAACATCACATTCATGCCAGGAATTCAGTCTTGAATGCTGCAAGTCTTGCTTCTCAACCCTCCATGTACTATAAATTTTATCATTTATCCATTGACTTTCCTGAGCCAGAAAGAGGACAGCTAAAAGAGTATATGATATCCTTTTTATTCCCATGCAGATGTCTGAGGCTTCTTTTTCCTTTGGTCAAATCTGATTTTTATTTCTTCTTAGTTAATACCCCCAGAGCACTGCAGCCTTCTTTCTGCCTGAATGTTACATAAATAAAACCATGTAATCTTGCAAGGGTGAGCAGAAGTGGGGAGTCAGCAGGGACTGAGTCGCTGAGGACAGGATGAGCCATTCCACTTCCCTGCTTCCCAGACCTTGTTCTTGCCCTCCTGCAAAGCCTTAGGAAGGCCTCATGGGGGGAGTTTGAACTCATTCCCACTCAATCCTGCTTGTTTCAGCTACTCGAACTTTTACTAAATAGCTCTGCACAGCTGTTTCTCGTTAGGTGTCTGTTTATGTTGTTGGCATACGTGTGCTTGTGTATGCTGTGTGTGTGTGCCTTCTCTCTTTGGGTCCTCAGCTATCCAAGGCCCCCAGCAAATCCACTTGGGGTCATTTGGAATCCCAAATGGAGGGAATTGCAAAGCAACATAATGTTCAAATTCAGGAAGCATTTACAAAGGTTGTATTTCTTTTTATTAATTAATTAATTTTATGGCTGCATTGGGTCTTCGTTGCTGCGCGCGGATTTTCTCTAGTTGCGGCGAGCGGGGTCTACTCTTCATTGCAGTGCACAGGCTTCTCATTGCGGTGGCTTCTCTTGTTGCAGAGCATGGGCTCTAAGCACACGAGCTTCAGTAGTTGTGGCACACAGGCTCAGTAGTTGTGACCTGTGGGCTCCAGAGCGCAGGCTCAGTAGTTGCGGCGCATGGCCTTAGTTGCTCCGCGGCACGTGGGATCTTCCCAGACCAGGGATCGAACCCATGTCCCCTGCATTGGCAGGTGGATTCTTAACCACCATGCCACCAGGGAAGTTCCAAAGGTTGTATTTCATAAAGCATGCTCTCAGTCATTCATAAATACAAGGAGAGTTAGAATTGAAGAACAGGGATGCAAAAACTTGTAAAT
Source organism: Grampus griseus (assembly GCF_964374135.1). Classification (NCBI taxonomy): domain Eukaryota; kingdom Metazoa; phylum Chordata; class Mammalia; order Artiodactyla; family Delphinidae; genus Grampus; species Grampus griseus. The sequence goes on along the minus strand of NC_139001.1, from coordinate 20,128,371 downwards.
ATCTTCAGACTCCAAAAGAGTAAATTCTTTTACTGGAGTAAAATTAGATCGTAATCTTCTTGAAACAGGTATTTTTTCCTTTCTAAGTTTCCTTGACAATTAATTTAAAACTTATTCCCCAACTTTACCCATTCATTTGTTCATTCATTCATTCAGCAAACATTTGTTAAGTCTCTTCATGTGTACTGCACCACTCAAAACTCTGTAAGAGATACAAAGGTGTGTTTTGCGCCCTGTGAGTAGAGCAGTATCCCTCCAAGCCAATGGCCTTGGCTAGGTTATAGAGGGGCTTTTCTGCTTGTCTTCGACTTAAGAGACCAGTCTAAACATGGGATGAAATCACTAGTACCCCTGGAAGGGGAGGGACCCTATTCCACACCCAACACATCGTCCTAAGTGGTAGGCTTTTAACACAGTCCCATTAAATAGTGAGACACAACCCTGTCTAGGTTGATATAATCAGTGCTACAAAATTCAGATACTTTGCTTTTCAATGGTAAGTTATCAAATCCAGTGAGGACCTACCAATGAGTTTAAAAGGGCTTATTGTCTAGAGACATGCACCCCATTCTTCCTGCCATAGTTGCCAAATGACAATTTTCTAATTTCATCATCCCTTCTACGTTTGTTAAGTGACTTTCTAATATAAGGATGAGCTTTCACTTCTGCTCATTTAGTAGTTAGTGGCCTCCTGTTTTATTCAATAAGCTACTATCCTTTAGTACCATAATTTATTTTGATGTCCAAACTGTCCCACAGCTTCCCAGTGGAAGCTCCTACAAGCCAACTTCTGTACGCTTTGAAATTTCTTCATCATTCTTTGGGCACCTTCTTACTTTATGAAGCAAAAAGATATTCTAGACTCATCTTCTACTTTCCTCCTAGCCACGGAATCACCATTTCATCAAAGATTCATAATTTCTTTTTTTTTTAATTAATTTATTTTTGGCTGCGTTGGATCTTCGTTGCTGCTCACAGGCTTTCTCTAGTTGCGTTGAGCGGGGGTTACTCTTCTTTGCGGTGCATGGGCTTCTCACTGTGGTGGCTTCTCTTGTTGCAGAGCACGGGTTCTAGGCATGCGGGCTTCAGTAGATGTGGTATGTGGGCTCAGTAGTTGTGGCACACGGGTTTAGTTGCTCCGTGGCATGTGGGATCTTCCCGGACCAGGGCTCAAACCCATGTCCCCTGCATTGGGAGGCAGATTCTTAACCACTGTGCCACCAGGGAAGCCCCACAATTTCTTTTAATTGTACTTAGAAACTAAGATCTGGAAGCCAAGTGTGGTCATTGCTACTGAGGTTCATTGGTTTAGGCCCTCTAAGAGGACAGAGATAGGAAATAGATGTATGTGTATACACACACACACACACACACACACACACACACGTGCACATCTACAACCATATACATCTCTATATTTATATGCACATCTGGTGATCCCTCTGTCTTTCTCTATCTATGTAATATATGCCATGAGTTCAGACTGAAAGTTCCAATTCTAATCCAACACCACTGAATTCACTCTATCTTCTTACCATGTTTATGGCTCCCTTTCTTCAGATGAGAACACTGACTCCCTTTATCTATAATATATTTTCATCATTAGAATTCACACAGAGTAGTTTCAGAATTGCTAACCCATGCCTGTGATTAGCAAGTTTCACTCTATAGCACAATGATTGTTTAGACTTCTTTTATCGTTTGGCCTGAGGACATATAGTCAAAGAATATATTAGTTAGTTCTTTGTTTAGCATCAGGTTAAAGCACCAGCCCTATTTCCTCTCCTGGGTATCCCTTTGAGACATTTCCCTGAAGCCTTTTCTTGGACATCTTCAAAATGAGCTCAAGTCTCATTCCTGGTGCTCTGGTACTAGAAAATACCAAGTAAATATGCAATGTATGTTTGCTTACTCCCCCTTCCCCTGAAGTTAATCCAACAAATAGACTGTAGAAATATCCTCATTCCCACAAACATACTTGCAAGCTTATACTAAGAGCGTTATCTCCTAGGGCTATCCATATTCCCGTGGTTTCTCTACATCCATATTTAGACACCAAAATCTTTCTTCTCTTCCAGAAAAAATACTAACTCCTCTTCATTATGAAAACTTTGCAGTACCTTTCTCCTTACACACATGGCATGGGTCCACTAATGCCATGTCCACAGATTTAGAAACTTGTTTCATATTTATTAAGTTCTCACATTCTCCATCTTCCATATTTTAAAATATTTATTTAATTAAATTTATGAGCCAGAAATTGAGAAACATGTTGAATTAGGGAAGGAAAGAAAGAAAAAATGTATATAGCTCATTCATTCAACTTTTCCCAGCTGCCATTCCTGAATTGGGATATTTGGCGGAGTTCTCAAGTAATGCTTTGCAATAAAACTTCCATAACATGCCAAATTTAGGTCCAGCATGAAAAGAAAACAAAATTCCTCCTACAAGATAAACTGTTCAATTTGGAAATGGGATTTTTCTTAAGGTGCCGCATTAAACCTTCATAGTGATAGTTTCCACAAGAGTGAGGATCAACTCCCCTCTTGGGGAGTGTCTGAATGGGGCTATGTAGAAAATTTTTAAAAGCATTCGTTTCCCTGAATGGAGACCTGTTTCACTTGGGGGCTCTGTTTTCTCCTTTTTTGGAAAGAATCCACTTTGCCATACCCTGGTTAGAGGAAGAAAAGTTGTGGAGTGGAAGCAGGGAGGCCAATTCCAGGTGCAAGAGATCTTTCACAGTGAGTCCCATTTTTTGCTGTTTGGAATCCATCTTTCTCCAAATTGGCTCACGAACAGTCCATCTCCTTTTGCAGGTTCCCCTCTGGACTAGCCTACAAGAATTTGGGTGTACACTTTCTTGATATATATAAAGTCCAAGATGTGACAAGTGACAGAGTAGGATGAACCTTCCCAGACTGACATGAGTGTTATACAGTTTCATATATAGTCTGATTGCTTTTATTATTGTATCTATACCTATGTACATAGGTAGATGCATATATATATATATATATATATATATATACATATACACATAACTGTTATCTATCTATTTATCTAAGGAAACCCTCAGTCATAGATACACTGGGGAATTGATCTCTCTGTGTTGTAGAATTCCTCAAGTGGCAAGGACTACTTACATCTCACATATATTTCTGCCCAAGCTAACATGCTGTGAAAACACATTTTCCTTACTAGTTGGAATTTCAGGCTTATTCCAGGATTCCTTTGACCTATTATCCTGGAGAATAACCTATGACTGCAAATTAATCTGGCCAATCTCCTACAAGCAAGGAAGAGCCCAAATGCTCCCTTTAAGACTAAACCACGAAACTAGAGGGCTGAGTGGCAGGTACTCAGGAGACTTGCCATGTCAAATATGGTGAACCTGGGGCAGCAAAGCCGGAAATCCCTCTCACGGCCATTGTGTGGTAAGAAAGACAATGCCCCTCTGTGCTTCACTTCACTGCTTGAGCCCCCAAATGTGGCAGTGTTTATAGCTATAACATTTCCTCACCTGGTCCAAGTTCACAGGACACATGTGCCCATTTGGATCCGGAAGTTCCAGCTCAAGGGACACATTGTGCCTGTTTTCCCTACTTTCTTCTGGTGATTTAGACCTTGGGGCAGCATCTAGTTCATAAGTCCAGACTGACCATTCCCTGGGAGCAAGTTCCTTCTCAGGAGTCTCTCTCTCCTGTCCTGTGACTTGTCTTCAGTAGGACATCCCAGCCCATTATACATGAGGTGGGGCAACAATCGTGTCCTCCATTCCTTTGCATATCCATGGCTGCATGGACACCCGGGGAAGGCAGATCACCCAAATCCACTTGCCAGGACCACTTGGACGCCAGAAGAAAATTTATCCATCTCAGACAGTAGAGAAGGGGGAGTTTGGGAGAGGGACTCTGCCCATTGCATTTGTGCTACAGACCCTAAAACCAGCCAAAACACCTTGCTGCATGACATTTGATAGCACATAACCATCCTCTTCGTTAGTCTGGGCTGTTATAACAAATAGCCATAGACTTGGCAGCTTAAACAGCAGACATTTATGTCTCATGGTTCTGGAGGCTTGGGAAGGCAGAGATCAAGGAGCCAGCAGATCCAGTGTCTGGTGAAGGCACTCTTCCTGGTTTGCAGATGGTCTTCTTTCCTTATGTCTTCACAAGATGGACAGCAGAGACAAAAGCAAGCTCTCTGGTGTCTCTTCTGGTAAGGGTACTAATCCCATCATGAGTGCACTACCCTCATGACCTAACCACATCCCAAAGGTCCCTTGTTCAAATACCATCATCACACTGGGATTAAGGTTTCAACATATGAAATTTGGCAGGGATACATTCAGTCCATAGCAGCCATTCATAAATGGCTATACTAAAAGGAGATGTAAAGCAGAGAGATATGCAGGAGTTTACACTTTGTTCAGCTTCAAGTTCATCTAATATGAAGTTTATCTTCTATACTATCATCAAGTTCTCTCATCTGGTTTATTTATTTCCTGCCCAAACACCACAGTTTGAATTGGTTGAAACCATTTTCTGATTGGAGAAGATGTGTATCTTGGGCTACTAAGTTATTGTCCTGTGGTTATTTTGATAATTCCCATGATGCTGGCAAAATGACCACTATTATTCTCATTACAGTCAGTATTAGCAGTGGCAGTAGTATTAACAATAGCTAGCATCTTTTTAATAGCATGACATTATCAGTCTCATAGGACAGTCCTGCAAGAGTGGGTAATTGAAGGAATAACATGGATAGCTTGAGACGGTAATGCATTTATAAAGAGAACACAGAGCCAAGAGGTGGCTTGTTTAAGGTCTCACAGCTAGCAAATGGCTCTTCCCATTTTTATTAAATCAGAGAGCCAAAAACCTCCCTGAAGTCAGCTACTTCCAGGTCACTTAAACAGAGATACCTTTGAGAGAAAGGAGAAAGTTTCAAGGGAAATATTGAGAAGAAACTTTCTAGCTGTTAGCAGCAGGGGCAACTCAGGGAAGGAGGCTTTCTGAAACCTTGATACCTGATGCTGGAAGCTCAGCCTCTGTACACCGGTGCCGAATCTGAGACAGAGTTTTGGGTGAAGTAGAAAAGAATAGCTTTATTGCTTTGCCAGGCAAAGGGGGACACAAGAGTCTCCTCCCTTCGAAAACTGTGTTTCCCAGCCCAGGAGGATTTGATGAGGAGTTTTATAGCAGGGGTTCAAGGGCGGGGTTGCTGATAAAATTAAGGTGTGTGCAAGGCCTCCACTCTTCTAATTTGGTCTCGGATAATCTTCTTGATGAGCTTCTCTGATTCCTTTAATGTAACCTCAGGTGGTCCTTCTCTGATATGAGGAATGCTGACATCTTAAAGACATTGTTATATGTATCCCTCCCTTGTCTTTGCATCCCTTCTCTTCCTGGATTAGCAACTGTATGAATCTGCCTTTTGGAACTCAGGGAAGGTCATGGAGGCTGGAGTCAAGAAATGGGGGACAGAAAGGCTTCTGTGCCCAGGAGCCCCACAGGGTGCTGATCGGTTTCATAACTTTGCAAAGGCCTTTATTATATGGACGTTCTGAAAGCTTCCCCCATCTACTTTAAAGCCAGAAGAAGGCCCCCATGTAGAGGAGACACAGGAGATGCAATTCTGTGCAGATGTCCGTAACAGCATAATACTTCAGCCCTCCCCTTTAAAGTTGAAGGTCGTTGCTACCTGGGGAAAGGTTGAAAGAGGGTTATCCTTGACAGATGCCCTCTGCCTCTCCCCTTGCAAAACAATTTGCATTATTTTCTCTTAGGAAAATGAATCACATCAACAGATTCATCCTCCTAGGAAAGAAATTTTAGCAATCAGTAGTGCTCAAGCAGACCCCTTAGGGGTCTCACATTGTCTATTTGCCCCTACATCCCCTCCCCCAAGCCTTCCCAACTCCAAGGAGTTGTCCCTGGGAAATTCAATTTTATCCATTTTGCTGCATTTCCAGTGCATTTTAGCATCTAGTAAGGACTAGGACTTTAAGCAGCTGTTCCTGCTTCTTTATCTGTCTTCACATTTATACAGACATCAAATTGTATTAGAATTATAAATGGATGGGGGAGAGAGGGGGAGGGTGGAGATAACCTGAGTAATCAATTTGGTTCTCTCCTGCCCTTAGGCAATTTGGTTCTCTCCTGCCCTTAGGCCGTGTTGACACAGCTTAGCTCTTGCCTGCTCCTCCCAGACAAGCTTATCTTAGCAGTCTGAACTCCATTAATCTTCTTGAAAGGCAAATGCGGTCAGGACAATGTTAACACTTAACTCTCCTAAGAGAAGACAGATACTCTGAGATGCAGAGGACGGGACTCTGGGGCCTGCACTGGCAGCTCAGATGGGCCTCAGCAAGATGAATTCCACTTGCAGAGAGAGTGGATAGCAGGGAAGTGGGCTCTGTAAACTTGAACACCAGTGTCAAACCAAATCAAACTAAACTAAGCAAAACCAAGCAAAACCCAAAAATAAACAGGAAACAAAACCAGCTGATGACAAGGACAACCAAATAAATACCTGGGCTATTCTGAGGCAACATTAGCCAGATTTATCTTTGGGGTTACAAGTTGGCAAAACAGCACTAACTGATAATTGTTGTTTTAATTCTAGTAAGTGACTGGTGTTGTGCAAAGAGTCTACACAATAATAGTAGATAATTTAAGAGAAAGAAGAATTACGGAATATATATTTTTGGACATTAAGATACCTACAGCACTTGACTTTGATCTTATTGCATCCTCCACCTTGCCAAGTTCAGCACACAGCCAATGGGATGATGTACCCAGCCCTGTCCAGGCCCTGTTTCAAAGTCCTTCCTGACTCCATGTTGTCTCTGGGGTAAAGACTTCCTCTGAAAAGAAGAATAACTTGACGTCAGCTGTGCCTCTCTTTGTGCTCATGTCATTCCTGTCCTCTCTGGCTCATTCCTTTTCTCCAATAATAAGAACATTTTATAGACTATTCTGGACATTTGTATGTCTACAACCCCTGATTGTGTCCACCTGCCAGAGACCCTGAAAGACACAGGGTAATTTGTAATGTGTTTGGGGCAGGAATTTGAATCACCATCTAGCTCTCTCCTGTACCCCAGTATCACAGTGTCAGTCTGTGTGATTCAAATTGACTCTGGAGTGCGTACTTCTCAGTAGGGCTTTTACAAAAGCTATGGGGACAGTCAGATGCAATTACATTGACTTAGATTGCGGGATTTTTTTAAGGCCTCCATGTATCCCTTACAAACATCCAGAGTCTATGGTATGCATAGTTACCCCAGTCCCATGCTCACTGTATTATGCCTCTGTGTCTGCACTTATGGTGTAGCCCCAGAAGGCTTTTCTCCATGAGCAAACCCATAAGGTGAATTTGAAGAGCCACCTCAATGAGATGGCTGTGTTGACAACTCAGAGAGTTCGCCTGCAAGGACTGACTCAGAGCCTGTAAAGGTTACCTCAAAGAGAGGGAACAAGTGCAAAGCTCAGGTCAAACTTTGCAACCGTGGCCACTGTGACATTGGTTATAGCTGACAGATCTGCACCACCACTGCTCACAATTAGGCCAGCCTCTGCCCTCTTGATCTTATAAATACCTTATAACCACTATCCCCATAAACGTGCCTATAGATAGTTCGTGTGAAAGGCTTGCCTTTGTCTACACATAGGCCAGATGTTGCCAGGCTCTCCAGCCAATAAGCTCAATGAGGTAGCACACGTATAAGGAGGAAGCTTCCTTTTCTAACCAAATGATTGCCTTGGCACTCAGAGAAAGGAACTCTTGTCACCTCTTAAAGCTTTCTTTCCACCCCTTACTAGCTCTCTTCTTAGAGTAAAGGAGTGATTTACCTAATTGATGAGGGCCTGATCGCCAGGGGACCACACTGCCTGTGCTACTACATAAGGTGATTTTGCTTCAAATGCAAGAAACGTTCTCATGCTTCTATGCTTTCCTGGTCTGTGGTGGACGCACCTTGCACTGGCCGTATCTGCACACTAAGTTGATAGGTGATAATCTTTGCTCTCTCTTTTCTTGGTTCTCCACCAGTGCTTGGGGAGGGAAGTTGGAGAGGTATGTCACACTGGAGGCCAATTAATTCACTTCAAAAGGTGAGAATAAAAATCCCAATTTTGGCCTCCCATTTAATCTGCATCCCCAAGGTGGTTTTCTAGGAAGCCTTATCATTTGGATATCAAAATTAATATTTTGATGCCATTTGACTCAAGTCTTTGTGTTTATATTTGATGGGCCAGAGCCCTGGAGGGAAGGAGGACATAAGGTACCTTCACCCTCACTCTCACCAATGACATTAGTAGCATTGCATGGACTTCTTACACCTACTGACCACAACCTCTTCTCAAAGCCTTCCCTAGTAGTTTCTGTGAGGCATTGGTGGAGTCTCAGTTGCACTCAGAAACAAGTCCTTTGCTGTTCCAGCCTCCTCATGGCAAAGTGATGCCCACAGGTCTTTCAAGGAAGCACTGCAGGTGCCTTGGTGAGAATGTTTCTCCTCTGGTCCTCTCTAGGCCACTGTGGTGCTCCTTCCTTCACTTTGCTGTTGGGCCTTGCACAAAATGGAAGGTTTGTTCTCATGTTTATTCTGCAGTGAATTTTGACATCCAGTTTCCAAGAATCACTTCTTATGGCCCAGATTCCAACATGGAAGATGGCTTAACCAAAACAGCATCTTCAGTTTCTGCTGATACTTTCTTTCTATCTCTGAGTCAGTCCTCATCTCACAGATCCTCAGGAGATTGGAGTCTAACTGGTTCTAGAGCTTTATCTTTATTTTTCGTTCCCCCTGTAATGTCATTTTAAAAGGCCCTTATTCAAATAAAGCCCTGGTTGCGTGATTAGTCCCAAATCTCTACTTCAGTTCACCAGGTCTATCCTGGCTCCAGATTCTAACAGAAATAAAGAAGCATTGGGAGAATTACGGAAAAATAAAAATTGTAGAACTCTTCTTGATCATTCAAAGGGAGAATTTATCTAAGCATTTCAAACATCAGTCAAAACTCACTGGAATCCTAGAGATGTGGTTATACCACAAACAGATTCAAGGAAATTTACATTCATATTACTGATGTATTTATATGACACCTCATGCTCAAAAAGATTTGAGGTAGCTTATAGTACAATACTCAATGAAAGAAAGACTAAACAGGAACAAAGGAAAATGGAAAGAGAAATAGAAAATCTAGACCATGACAAGGAAGAAAACAGATATACAGACCATGAAGGCTAGCATAAATATGACAAAAAAGTTCAAACTGCCTCCTGAGTTTCTTGGCATCACAAAGCATAAGTGACATAACTCTTATTAACTGAACAAACAAAAAGCCTCAAAATGGCCATTCTTTCAGATAAGCGAGCTTGAACCAAACATAGAATTTAGAATCTCCTTTGTCAGCCAAGCTTTTGTTAGATGTTGAATAGCAGACAGTTCAAGGTTGCGTGTGTTGATGAGAACTGAACAGTGGGCGTTTGCAGAAGTGTTTGAGAGCATATCCATATGTTCCAGATCTTGATGGAAAAGTTGAGTGCGTCTTTTGCCTGCCGTCTGCCACTTCCTCAATAAGCACTTTGGAGCAGATTCCAGCACACAGAGGGGCTCAATTGATTTCTCAAAACACTCCATTATGAAGCCATGCCAAGATTATTTAACACTGAAAAATATTCCAACCAGTTTTCAACCTGTTAAAAATAATAATTATAATTAAGGCTTCAATAATGTTCCTACAGAGTGACTGATTTGGGGTGTCCTGACTCCTAGGGAATCTATCAGGTTGAAATAACTGCAAAATAATCTCCCCTCCCAATTAAATAATCCATCCTTCAATTTGGAGTAAGTTGATAGAAACTAACTGAATTTTGGAAAAGTTTGACAAGTGATGATAATTTCGGTTTTGAAATTGATTTTCTGTACTAACTAGGGGCTAGATCCTACTGTCAAGATCATCTTTGATTTGTGACAATATAACCATATTATCAGTGTATAGAATCATAATTTACCTTCTATTCTTTATTGCATCAGCACATGTATCTTGTTCACATAAAGATGATTTCATTTAGTAAAATTATAGGCTAAAAATAAGAGGAAACAGAACACAGTCTAGTTTAGAGCCATCAAAAGTACACTATAATCTGTCAGATAGTTTTACCCAACACTTACTTTTACAGTAGTGTTAAGATACAGAGATGTAGGTTCAATATGAAAAATACCATATAAAGGTCTAAATTATGTAGTTTGCCCCAATAATGTTGTCTGTTATAGGTCAAACATAATAAAAAGTCCAAAAGAGTTGCAAAGTCATATTATTTTAGAGAGATTTTCCTGCAAGTTATTAGAAGTAAAATAATTAGTTGTGAAGTATTAAAAACCCCAATTTATCTTGCAACTTAATTTAGCTATTGAATAGATGTTTAGTTTGTTAGAAAGAAAACTGGCATTAAGCATGGATTGAATGCCTACAAAAATAATGGATCTATAATTCTGAGAGAGTGGGGGATTGGTAGAAAAAATAGGCAGATGCAGTTTTGAGTTTATTCATACATTATTATACCCACATTTTGTTATAATAAAATAGATTGACAATGACTAGAGTCAGCCAATCAGAGCATGGCTCAGAAAATTATAGTTGCACCTTCTGGGCAGGATGTAGAGGTCACAGCATGTCATTGTTCCCACTGCCACAGACAGACAAAGCCACAGAAATTAGGAAAAAAAGTCACAATTTTAAAGGATCAGAGAACTACAGGAGGACTGAATCAACTAAAATCCACAGAAAGAAAACCATTTCAAGGTGAACTGATGAACATCAGTAATTTTTTTTTCCACTGGGGGCATTTGAAAAATTTAATTGTGGGATGAGAATTGCCTATCCAAGACAGAGTGAATCGGCAGAAGGGAAGAGAAACAAGCAAATTTTTGGCAGTCATATGGACCCAAAGTTACCTGTTAGAAAACTTAGAAGGTTTCAAAGGCATGGCTCCATGGAACATTTACTGCATTGAGAGTCTATGAGGAAGCCTAGAGAACTGGGCAGAAATCTTCGTAAAGAAAGAGTGAAATCTCACACGTGGTGAAGAAAACAGACCCATGGAGCAGGAGGTCTACCTCAAGATAAATGCCAGAAACAGACCCAGAGATAATTCAGATATTGGAATTGGGATTTAAGGGCTTTCAAAAAAGTATAATTAATATTTCCAAGAAAATTGAGGATAAGATGGACAGAAGAGATGAAAGTATGTATAAATCCCACAGGTAACTTGAATCGGTATTTTTTAAAAAGCAACAAATAAACATTCTTGAAATCTAAAAGTTCAAATGTTCAAAATTAAGAATTCAACAAATATGCTTAATGACAGTTAAGATGTTTTTGATCCAAGAGTTTTGCTGAGGAATAAAAATGTAAAAACTGTACGAGACACGTGGAACATGCCAAAAGGATTAACATATATATGATTGGCATCCCAGAAGGCATAAAGAGAGAAAATGGCCCTGAAGCAATATTGGAAGAAATAATGTCTTAGAATTTTCAAAAACTGATGACGGACACATGGTTGTAAAAAGCTCAGTGAAACCCAGGCAAGAAAAATACAAAGCAAAGCATACCCAAGAACAAGGTAGCCAAACTGCTGAAAGCCAAAAGCAGAGAGAAAATCTTAATAGCATCCAGAGAGAAAAAGACATGTACCTTCAGGGGAGCAACAATAAGAATGATAGATGACTTCTCAATAGAAATGATGAAAACCAGGATATAATGTATTGAGGAGATAGGAGACTGAGTTAAAATACTGAAAGAATGTAAATATCAAACAGAATTTTATACCCAATGAAAATACTCTTTTCTGAAACTGAAAGAAAGATATTTTTCAGAAATTAAAACAACAGCAGAATTTGTTAGTAGCAGGTGTGCACTACAGGAAATACCAAAAGTAGTTATTCATGCAAAAGAAAAATCATCCCAGATGAAAACATGGAAATTCAAGAAAAAATAAAGAACACTGGAAAAGATAAATATGTAGGCAAATATAAATTAATGTTGATTCTTCCAAACATTAACTGCAATATTTTATAGATATAAAAATATACATAAAACTAAAATTCATGGCAAAAATAATGCTTTGCAAAAGGAAATAAAATTTAAAGACTCTAGCAATGGCAAGGAAGAGGTAAAAATAATAGTCCGTTTTGACCATAATAAATCAAGATTGTAATTTCTAGGGTAATCACTAAAAAATAGTAAAAGAATATATTCACAATTTAAAAAATGGAATAATAAAAATACCTTGTTAATCCAATAAGTCAAGAAAGGATAAAAAAAAAAAAGGAACAGGACACGTGAGCCAAATAGAAACAAATAATAGAAAGGCAGATATAAAAATTATATCAGTAATTACGTTTAAAATAGGTTATATTCTCCAAATAAAGGAATAAGATTGTCAGGCTGGATAACATAATATGGATTCTCAAGTTCTTTATTTTTCTTTTTAACTACAAGAACAACAAGCAAAGATGTTATTGGATCCCAACCTTGGAGGGTCTAGGTTCCATCACATTTGACGTAGTTGATCTAGGATTACAAAGTCGGGAGGTGAAATATATCTCTCAGCCCAGGAAAATGACATCGATCTGAACCAGGTTTAGTAAATGTTTAAAAGTTCACAGAATGCTGACTGTATCTGGCTGTTTGCATTTCTTTAAAACCTAATCTAAGGTATTATTATGTTTTACACACAGAGGAATCAATCAAGAATTCAAAATGTTTAGGTTAATCATGCTATTTTCTGTGAAACTAAACTACTATATGCATGTTCATTAAGGGAAGGCATGTTTATGCCAACTCAAAAAAATTGAAAAACTACACTGAGAAAAGGATTTCTTGTCTCCCTTTGTATCTAGGAAGACTAAAGAGTTTCCTCAAAGGAGATATCTATCCCTCACCATGCTTCATCTGTCTTTTTTTTTTTGGCTGCCTTGGGTCTTTGTTGTTGCGCCGGCTTTCTCTAGTTGTGGTGAGTAGGGGTAACTCTTCCCTGTGGTGTGTGGGCTTCTCATTGTGGTGGCTTCTTTTGTCACGGAGCATGGGCTCTAGGTGCGTGGGCTTCCGTAATTGTGGCACGTGGGCTCAGTAGTTGTGGCTTGCGGGCTCTAGAGCACAGGCTCAGTAGTTGTGGCACACGGGCTTAGTTGCTCTGCAGCATGGAGGTTCTTCCAGGACCAGGGCTCGAACCCATGTCCCCTGCATTGGCAGGCAGATTTGTAACCACTGTGCCACCAGGGAAGCCCACATCTGTCACTTTTTGACTGTTTCCTGGTCAGATCCAGCTCTGTCCAGGGGTAAGAACTGGGTTGTCTTCCAAAGGGAGCCAAGAGGCAGAAAGGAAGTTGAGAAGGGGGCTTAACTAACACCTCTTGCTGATTTGGAAGGGTAATTGCAATCCCAGTTTTCCAGGTGTGAGCTGCCCCTACAATGACAAAGAGGCCACTAACTTGTTCTTCCAGCTGACTTGGTAGCTGTCCAGGCCACAGCCCAATCCCACATGGCAGCCATGTTGCAGGGAGAGTAAGATGTGCCTCTTTGGCTGTCCAGTTCAAAGCCTCAGCAGCCAGGACAAAACCCTCTCGAGACATTCTTCAAATTATAACTTTAAACAGAAGATGGGAGAAATAAGGCTACAAACATTGTTGGGCACCAAATTCAAAGGAAAGCCCAGTTGGTGTCTCAGAGAAAAGTGAACTTTGTCATGTCCATTCAATAGCTTCAAGGTAGCAAAATGAAAAATGGGTAGAGGATGAGGGGAGGAAGTCCAGCCCTTCTAAAAATGTTCAGTATCTTGATGAATATGGGTCAAAGGAATTAAAGAGACATGAGGAAGGCATTTCATTTCCCAGTGGCAGCTCCTCAATGCTAGAACACCAGGAAAATCACAAAGGATCTGTTTTTCTGAGTTTGGCAGGTGTGGCACCTTACATGGAAATGATTGTGTGAATAAGACTGGATTATTCTGGTTAATTGTCTGCATGCATTATCTGAAATCTGAGCATTGCCTCACATGTAAATTATTTTATTGTATGCTAATTTCTTGAAAAATCAGTAAACCCTCTAACATAAAAACCATATGGTTTCATTTTGATTTGGTTATTCAGGGAACATACCAAAATCTTGCAATGCCTCACAGATGTTGTCTTGGACAATAGTTATCTACAGGACCAAGGGGGAAAATACACGTAGTTAGGCTTTCAAAATCTTCAGATTAATTAACTCTGCATGAGTGTGGGTTAATCATAGTTTATTCAAACATTATTGAATATTCATATGTGCCAGGTACTTTTACCTGTATGTTTTATTTTAAACCTCATTTTTAACGTTTTGGGTAGATTTTGTTATTTGAGTTTTACGAGGGAAGTAACTGAAGCTACAAGGGGTTATACTATCTGTTTAAGACCACACAGCAAGTAATAAGAATTTGAACCAGGGCTTCTGCTTCCAAGCCTAATGTTCTTTCTGCCATTTCTCTTGTTTGTCCACAATTTTTGTATTTTTCATTACTGATAACCACAAATAACAGTAGAAATAATCCAGAAAGTGGTACTTCTACATATCTTTCCAGTCTCTGCCAGATGATTTCATTCCATGAATGGATTTCTTGGAACATGAAATCTGAAATGCCAAAATGAGTTTATCATCACTGTAATGAGTTTATGCTACAAAATAATAATGATGATGATGATGATGAAATAGAATAAGGATGGGGCTTGAATTTAGGCAAGGAGCTCTGCTTTGGAATTTTCTTGTGCTTCTTAAATATCAAGGACCAGTAATTTATTTTGGGGGCAAGGCCAGGAAGCATGCAAATGTGTTTTGGCCTATGGGAGACTATGGGTGTTTATGATCATGTCATTTCATTCCTGTACGTGTGTGAGTGTGAGTCTCTGGGTACCCAACGAGATCATCAATTTAGCCCCATATGCCCAAGAGCTGATTGCAATGATGGTTAAGGCAGAAGACCACTGGAAAAACAAACTGGAACAGCTGAAGGAAAGATAGCTCAAGGGTCAGCTTCTCCTGTAAAGTAGCAAGTGGATTTAGCATTCGTGAAAATTTCCAGTGCTGTTTGGAGTCCAGAGGGACCTAGGGTGTTCGTTCAGCTGGCCTCTGCCACTTCCTGGCTCTGGCTGGGACATGCATTGACCTCTGACTCTGGTCCGGCACAGCACTGCACCATGTCGAGGTCTGTGCCCTCTGTCCTCATCTGCTCCTCTCGAAGGTGCCCCTTCTATGCTGCTCCAACAGTGCCTGCCAATCATAATGCCAGGAAACATAGGTACCAGGCAGAGTGTATTCAAAGAGACTGGCAAAGCAGAGGCCAAGGAAAGAGCCCATTCCCTTGGAGGAAGAGAGGAGGGAAAGTCAGTGGGGCAGGATGGAGACAACAGATGAGAGCCTTTCAAAGGTGCCACTCCTTCCTTCCCACCTCCCCAAGGACCCACGCCACCAACACGCACACAGATACTGGCCTTTTCTATGTTTTCCCAACTCTAACTAATTACATGGCTCAAAGGGTTCTCAGGAACCGCTTAATCCCAGTTTAAAACAGTTTTAAAACTGGTTTAAAGCCTAGATTTTGATCCTGACCCTCCCACTCAATAGCCATGTGATTCTGGGGAAAAAATGTTAACCTCCCTGATCCTTAGTTTTATTTTCTCATATATAAAATGAGGATAATGGGTGTTCTGGATATACGTCACTTTTACTCTTCCAGTGTATCAATAAGAGTTCAGTGAGAAAGACAGAGTTACTGTAAGCGTTATAGGAATAAGGAATTTTTACTAAGAGTTAGAGCCTGCATAAATAGAGAAGGAGCCGAGGGGTGAAGAGGGGTGTTGGACGATTAGAGATTTGGCCACTAAGTGGTCTGCCTGAGTCAGTGGTGAGGGTGGACACGTCAGAGCTTGCAGGAGGATCTGAGAAGCAAAGTGCACACAGCAGCAGAAGTGGCACCACTAACGGAGGCTTGAGGAGACGGCTATGAAACCACTGTCTGGGGGTCCACAGCTAAGTGCTTGGTGGAGGCCAGGACCACTGTTGTCAGCAGGACCAAGAGTAGAGAAGACAAGATGGACAAATCAAGAACAAGCCAGGCTCCTCTGTGTCCATCCATGACTGTGTCCGGCAAATGACAACCTTTTAGGGAAGTGGCTTCTGCTTAATTCTCTCCTCTTGAATCTTCCTCATTTTGGCTAACTCTAAACTGGTACCATAGGAAACGGTTTTGTGGAAACTTGGTATCCTGCCTTGGATGAATTGAATAATAGCTCATAGTCTTTCCTCCTTCTATAACTGCAAATTTGCTTTGGGAACTAGCTCTCTCACTCTCAGTCCTTGAGGTTTGAGGGGGGCTCACTCCACCACCATCCCTTTGCCCTGTCCCAGCCCCCAGGGACTGGCATGGGACTCAATCCTGGCCAGCTGAACATCACACACTTATGTTCATTGATTGGCTTGGGGATGCACTCAAGACCGAAGGATAGCTAATGAGATTCTGTTCTGAAAATCTGTCAGAGCTACGTGAGGAAACAATCCCTTTCTTCCATAGGACATAAGCCTCAAGCTACTAGTAATCAACTAGCCACCAAGAGGGAGCCTGTCTGAGAACAGAGCTAAGCCAGGGAAAACTGGATCTAAGGAATGAAAGTGAGACTAAGTCCTATTTACATCATTTAAATCACATGTGTCTGGAAATTGAAACATGGCTGCATTCAAAGCCAAAAATAATAATGTGTAAACTAGCTTGATTAAGGTCTTATCACTTGCAATTGAAAGGGTCCAGATTAATACAGTAGGGTTAATTGGGGATCAAATAAGCAAGAGCATGTCATAGAGTAGTGTTCAATAATTATCAGCTATTATTACTGTTATAATTGTTACTATTATTATTACTTACATAGATTTCCATTTCTAACCCTTCTATTTCTACCCCCTTTCTTCATGTTTATGTAAAGTTTGTTAAGTAAAGTTCTGTCCGAAGATATTAAACCATATAAAACAACCTCGGAAGGTCCCTTTCCTTTTGTCTCTACAAGCTCAGGAGCCATGATCGACAGACGAAGAGACTAAACTAGAGTGAGTGCTTTTACAAAGAAACAGGAAAAGAGCTCGAGTAGGAAACTTATTTCATCCTCCAATATTCTGCATCCTGTCCTCCTTTCCATGACAGCTTCTTCCTGACCCTGAAGATGCCTCTTCATGGCTCTCTGCCTCGATCCTTTTCTCTATCTCACTACTTTCTCCACCAAGGAGTACAAGAAGAGAGGATAAGCTAACTCAAACCTCAAAAGAGTTTAGATTTCTTTGAAAAGAACACTATTAAGGCTCCACTGCCCTTAGGTTACTCTGAGCAAGGATGGGAACAGACTCAGGAGAAGCATTTGCAGGTTAAAAGACTGGTAAATGGCTCTTCCTTATATTTTCTATTGGAATTGGGATTAGCTACACTGGAAAGAAATGGTTTAGAAACAACTGATCCCTGGCTCTTAAAAACATAAGAAATTAAGATGCAGGGAAGAGTAGCCACCTGGTTGGTCAGATCATATAAAGTCCATAGGGTACACAGAATACAGGAGCTGTTCTCTGTCTCCATTGGGTGTTTTTTCTTTTTTTTTTTAACATCTTTATTAGAGTATAATTGCTTTACAATGCTGTGTCAGTTTCTGCTTTATAACAAAGTGAATCAGTTATACATATACATACGTCCCAAATCTCTTCCCTCTTGCATGTCCCTCCCTCCCCCACTCACTATCCCACCCATCCAGATGGTCACAAAGCACCGAGTTGATCTCCCTGTGCCATGAGCCTGCTTCCCATTAGCTATTTATTTTACGTTTGGTGGTATATATACGTCCATGCTACTCTCTCACTTTGTCCCA
Source organism: Grampus griseus (assembly GCF_964374135.1). Taxonomy (NCBI): domain Eukaryota; kingdom Metazoa; phylum Chordata; class Mammalia; order Artiodactyla; family Delphinidae; genus Grampus; species Grampus griseus. Next base: position 20,110,430 of record NC_139001.1, on the reverse strand, counting down.
GCTTACCCTGCCCCCTCCCCATATCCTCAAGTCCATTCTGTAGAAGGTCTGCATCTTTATTCCCATCTTGCCACTAGGTTCTTCTGACCATTTTCTTTTCTTTTCTTTTCTTTTTTTTAGATTCCATATATATGTGTTAGCATACGGTGTTTGTTTTTCTCTTTCTGACTTATTTCACTCTGTATGACAGTCTCTAGGTCCATCCACCTCACTACAAATAACTCAGTTTCTTTCCTTTTTATGGCTGAGTAATGTTCCATTGTATATATATGCCACATCTTCTTTATCCATTCATCTGTTGATGGACACTTAGGTTGCTGCCATGTCCTGGCTATTTTAAATAGAACTGCAATGAACATTTTGATACATGACTATTTTGAATTATGGTTTCCTCAGGGTATATGCCCACTAGTGTGATTGCTGGGTCATATGGTAGTTCTATTTCTAGTTTTTTAAGAAACCTCCATACTGTTCTCCATAGTGGCTGTATCAATTTACATTCCCACCAACAGTGCAAGAGGGTTCCCTTTTCTCCACACCCTCTCCAGCATTTATTGTTTGTAGATTTTTTGATGATGGCCATTCTGACTGGTGTCAGATGATATCACATTGTAGTTTTGATGTGCATTTCTCTAATGATTAATGATGTTGAGCATTCTTTCATGTGTTTGTTGGCAATCCGTATATCTTCTTTGGAGAAATGTCTGTTTAGGTCTTCTGCCCATTTTTGGATTGGGTTGTTTGTTTTTTTGATATTGAGCTGCTTGTATGTTTTGGAGATTAATCCATTGTCAGTTGCTTCATTTGCAAATATTTTCTCCCATTCTGAGGGTTATCTTTTCATCTTGTTTATGGTTTCCTTTGCTGTGCAAAAGATTTGAAGTTTCATTAGGTCCCATTTGTTTATTTTTGTTTTTATTTCCATTTCTCTAGGAGGTGGATCAAAAAGGATCTTGCTGTGATTTATGTCATAAAGTGTTCTGCCTATGTTTTTCTCTAAGAGTTTGATGGTGTCTGGCCTTACATTTAGGTCTTTAATCCATTTTGTGTTTATTTTTGTGTATGGTGTTAGGGAGTGTTCTAATTTCATTCTTTTACATGTAGCTGTCCATTTATTCCAGCACCACTTAGTGAAGAGGCTGTCTTTTCTCCATTGTATATTCTTGCCCACTTTATCAAAGATAAGGTGACCATATGTGCATGGGGTTACCTCTGGGCTTTCTATCCTGTTCCATTGATCTATATTTCTGTTTTTGCACCAGTACCATACTGTCTTGATTACTGTAGCTTTGTAGTATAGTCTGAAGTCAGGGAGCCTGATTCCTCCAGCTCTGTTTTACTTTCTCAAATTGCTTTGGCTATTTGGGGTCTTTTATGTTTCCATACAAATTGTGAAATTTTTTGTTCTAGTTCTGTGAAAAATGCCAGTGGTAGTTTGATAGGGATTGCATTGAATCTGTAGATTGCTTTGGGTAGTAGAGTCATTTTCACAATGTTGATTCTTCCAATCCAAGAACATGGTATATCCCTCCATCTATTTGTATCATCTTTAATTTCTCTCATCAGTGTCTTATAATTTTCTGCATACAGGTCTTTTTTCTCCTTAGGTAGTTTTATTCCTAAATACTTTATTCTTTTTGTTGCAATGGTAAATGGGAATATTGTCTTAATTTCACTTTCAGATTTTTCATCATTAGTATACAGGAATGCAAGAGATTTCTGTGCATTAATTTTGTATCCTGATAATTTACCAAATTCATTGACTAGATCTAGTCATTTTCTGGTAGCATCTTTAGGATTCTCTATGTATAGTATCATGTCATCTGCAAACAGTAACATCTTTACTTTTTCTTTTCCAATTTGGATTCCTTTTATTTCTTTTTCTTCTCTGATTGCTGTGGCTAAAACTTCCAAAACTATATTGAATAATAGTGGTGAGAGTAGGCAACCTTGTCTTGTTCCTGATCTTAGTGAAAATGGTTTCAGTTTTTCACCATTGAAGATGATGTTGGCTGTGGGTTTGTCATATATGACCTTTATTTTGTTGAGGAAAGTTCCCTCTATGCCTACTTTCTGGAAGGTTTTTATCATAAATGGGTGTTGAATTTTGTTGAAAGCTTTCACTGCATCTACTGAGAAGATCATATGTTTTTTCTCCTTCAATTTGTTAATATGGTGTATCACATTGATTGATTTGCGTATATTGAAGAATCCTTGCATTCCTGGGATCAACCCCACTTGATCATGGTGTATGATCCTTTTAATGTGCTGTTGGATTCTGTTGGCTAGTATTTTGTTGAGGATTTTTGCATCTGTGTTCCTCAGTGATATTGGCCTGTAGTTTTCTTTCTTTGTGACATCTTTGTCTGGTTTTGGTATCAGGGTGATGGTGGACTCGTAGAATGGGTTTGAGAATGTTCCTCACTCTGCTATATTTTGGAAGAGTTTGAGAAGGATAGGTGTTAGCTCTTCTCTAAATGTTTGATACAATTCACCTGTGAAGCCATCTGGTCCTGGGCTTTTGTTTGTTGGAAGTTTTTTTTTTTTTTTTTTTTTGCAGTACATGGGCCTCTCACTGTTGTGGCCTCTCCCGTTGCGGAGCACAGTCTCCGGAATCACAGGCTCAGCGGCCATGGCTCATGGGCCCAGACACTCCGCAGCATGAGGGATCTTTCCAGACCGGGGCACGAACCCATGTCCCCTGCATCGGCAGGTGGACTCTCAACCACTGTGCCAACACGGAAGCCCTGTTGGAAGATTTTTAATCACAGTTTCAATTTCAGTGCTTGTGATGGGTCTGTTCATATTTTCTATTTCTTCCTGGTTCAGTCTCGGAAGGTTGTGCATTTCTAAGAATTTGTCCATTACTTCCAGGTTGTCCATTTTATTGGCATATCGTTGCTTGTAGTAATCCCTCATGATCCTTTGTATTTCTGCAGTGTCAGTTGTTACTTCTCCTTTTTCATTTCTAATTCTGTTGATTTGAATCTTCTCCCTTTTTTTCTTGATAAGTCTGGCTAATGGTTTATCAAGTTTGTTTATCTTCTCAAAGAACCAGCTTTAAGTTTTATTGATCTTTGCTATCATTTCCTTCATTTCTTTTTCATTTATTTCTACTCTGATCTTTATGATTCTTTCCTTCTGCTAACTTTGGGGTTTTTTTGTTCTTCTTTCTCTAATCGCTTTAGGTGTAAGGTTAGGTTGTTTATTTGAGATGTTTCTTGTTGCTTAAGGTAGGCTTTTATTTCTATAAACTTCTCTCTTAGAACTGTTATTGCTGCATACCATAGGTTTTGGGTAGTTGTGTTTTCATTGTCATTTGTTTCTAGGTATTTTTTGATTTCCTCTTTGATTTCTTCAGTGGTCTCTTGGTTATTAAATAGTGTGTTGTTTAGCCTCCATGTGTTTGTATTTCTTACAGATTTTTTTCCTGTAATTGATATCTAGTCTCATAGCGTTGTGGTCGGAAAAGATACTTGGTACGATTTCAATTTTCTTAAATTTACCAAGGCTTGATTTATGACCCAAGATATGATCTAGCCTGGAGAATGTTCCATGAGCACTTGAGAAGAAAGTGTATTCTGTTTTTTTGGGATGGAATGTCCTATAAATGTCAATTAAGTCCATCTAGTTTAATGTATCATTTAAAGCTTGTGTTTCCTTATTTATTTTCATTTTGGATGATCTGTCCCTTGGTGACAGTGGGGTGTTAAAGTCCCCTACTATGATTGTGTTACTGTTGATTTCCCCTTTTATGGCTGTTGGTATTTGCCTTATGTATTGAGGTGCTCCTATGTTGGGTGCATAAATATTTACAATTGTTATATCCTCTTCTTGGATTGACCCCTTGATCATTATGTAGTGTCCTTCTTTGTCTCTTGTAATAGTATTTGTTTAAAAGTCTATTTTGTCTGATATGAGAATTGCTACTCCAGCTTTCTTTTGATTTCCATTTGCATGGAATATCTTTTTCCATCCCCTCAATTTCAGTCTGTATGTGTCCCTAGGTCTGAAGTGGGTCTCACGTAGACAGCATATATACAGGTCTTGTTTTTGTATCCATTCAGCCAGTCTTTGTCTTTTGGTTGGAGGATTTAATCCATTTAAATTTAAGGTAATTATTGATATGTATGTTCCTATTACCATTTTCTTAATTGTTTTGGGTTTATCATTGTAAGTCTTTTCCTTCTCTTGTGTTTCCTGCCTAGAGAAGTTCCTTTAGCATTTGTTGTAAAGCTGGTTTGGTGGTGCTGAATTCTCTTAGCTTTTGCTTGTGTGTAAAGCTTTTAATTTCTCCATCAAATCTGAATGAGATCCTTGTTGGGTAGAGTAATCTTGGTTGTAGGTTTCTCTCTTTCATCACTTTAAATATGTCCTACCACTCCCTTCTGGCTTGCAGAGTTTCTGCTGAAATATCAGCTGTTAACCTTATGGGGATTCCCTTATGTGTTACTTGTTGGTTTTCCCTTGCTGCTTTTAATATTTTTTCTTTGTATTTAATTTTTGATACCTTGATTAATATGTGTCTTGTCATGTTTCTCCTTGGATTTATCCTATATGGGACTCTCTGTGCTTCCTGGACTGGGCTAACTATTTCCTTTCCCATATTAGGGAAGTTTTCAACTATAATCTCTTCAAGTATTTTCTCAGTCCCTTTATTTTTCTCTTATTCTTCTGGGACCCCTATAATTTGAATGTTGGTGCGTTTAATGTTGTTTGAGAGGTCTCTGAGACTGTCCTCAATTCTTTTCATTCTTTTTTCTTTATTCTGCTCTGCAGTAGTTATTTCCACTATTTTATCTTCCAGGTCACTTATCCATTCTTCTGCCTCAGTTATTCTGCTATTGATCATTTCTAGAGAATTTTTAATTTCATTTATTGTGTTGTTCATCTCTGTTTGTTTGCTCTTTAGTTCTCCTAGGTCCTTGTTAAACGTTTTTTTGTATTTTATCCATTCTATTTCCAAGATTTTGGATCATCTTTACTATCATTATTCTGAATTCTTTTTCAGGTAGACTGCCTATTTCCTCTTCATTTGTTAGGTCTGGTGGGTTTTTGCCTTGCTCCTTCATCTGCTGTGTGTTTCTCTGTCTTCTCATTTTGCTTAACTTACTGTGTTTGGGGTCTCCTTTTTGTAGGCTGCATGTTCGTAGTTTCCATTGTTTTTGGTGTCTGTCCCCAGTGGCTAAGGTTGGTTCAGTGGGTTGTGTAGGCTTCCTGTGGAGGGGACTGGTGCCTGTGTTCTGGTGGATGAGGCTGGATCTTGTCTTTCTGGTGGGCAGGTCCATATCTGGTGGTGTGATTTGGGGTGTCTGTGGCCTTATTATGATTTTAGGCAGCCTCTGTGCTAATGGATGGGGTTGTGTTCCTGTATTGCTAGTTGTTTGGCATAGGGTGTCTTGCACTGTAGCTTGCTGGTCATTGAGTGGAGCTGGGTTTCAGTGTTGAGATGGAGATCTCTGGGAGATTTTCACTGTTTGATATTATGTGGAGCTGGGAGGTCTCTTGTGGACCAGTGTCCTGAACTTGGCTCTCCCACCTCAGTGGCACAGCCCTGATGCCTGGCTGGAGCACCAAGAGCCTGTCCTCTACATGGCTCAGAATAAAAGGGAGAAAAAAAAGAAAGAAAGAAAGAAAGAAGAAGATAGAATAAAATAGTTATTAAAATAAAAAATAATTATTAAGAAAAAAATTTTTAAATAATAAAAAAAGAAATGGACAGACAGAACCCTAGGACTAATGGTAAAAGCAAAGCTATACAGACAAAATCTCACACAGACATGCACAGACACACAAAAAGAGAAAAAAGGAAATATATATATATATATATATATATATATATATATATATATATATATATATATATATATATATATATATATATATATATATATATATATCTCCTTGCTCCCAAAGTCCACATCCTCAAATTGGGATGATTCGTTGTCTATTCATGTATTCCACAGATGCAGGGTACATCAAGTTGATTGTGGAGCTTTAATCCGTTGCTCCTGAGGCTGCTGGGAGAGATTTCCCTTTCTCTTTGTTCGCACAGCTCCCGGGGTTCAGCTTTGGATTTGGCCCCGCCTCTGCCTGTAGGTCGCCTGAGGGCGTCTGTTCTTCACTCAGACAGGACGGGGTTAAAGGAGCAGCTGATTCGGGGACTCTGGCTCACTCAGGCCGGGGGAAGGGTGGGGTATGGAGTGCGGGGCAATCCTGCGGTGGCAGAGGCCGGCATGACGTTGCACCAGCCTGCAGCGCACCGTGCGTTCTCTCGGGGAAGTTGTCCCTGGATCACGGGACCCTGGCAGTGGCGGGCTGCACTAGCTCCTGGGAGGGGCGGTGTGGATAGTGACCTGTGCTCGCACACAGGCTTCTTGGTGGCGGCAGCAGCAGCCTTAGCGTCTCATGCCCGTCTCTGGGGTCCGCACTGATAGCCGCGGCTCGCGCCAGTCTCTGTAGCTTCTTTAAGCAGCGCTCTTAATCCCCTCCCCTCGCTCACCAGGAAACAAAGAGGGAAGAAAAAGTCTCTTGCCTCTTCGCCAGGTCCAGACTTTCCCGGACTCCCTCCCGGCTAGCTGTGGCGCACCAGCCCCCTTCAGGCTGTGTTCACGCCGCCAACGCCAGTCCTCTCCCTGCGATCCGACCGAAGCCCGAGCCTCAGCTCCCAGCCCCCGCCTGCCCCGGCGGGTGAGCAGACAAGCCTCTCGGGCTGGTGAGTGCTGGTCAGCACCGATCCTCTGTGCAGGAATCTCTCCGCTTTGCCCTCCACACCCCTGTTGCTGCGCTCTCCTCGATGGCACCGAAGCTCCCCCCCTCCGCCACCCCCCGTCTCCGCCCGCGAAGGGGCTTCTAGTGTGTGGAAACCTTTCCTCCTTCACAGCTCCCTCCCACTGGTGCAGGTCCAGTCCCTATCCTTTTGTCTCTGTTTATTCTTTTTTCTTTTGCCCTACCCAGGTACGTGGGGAGTTTCTTGCCATTTGGGAGGTCTGAGGTCTTCTGCCAGTGTTCAGTAGGTGTTCTGTAGGAGGTGTTCCACATGTAGATGTATTTCTGATGTGTTTGTGGGGAGGAAGGTGATCTCTGCGTCTTACTCTTCTGCCACCTTGAAGCTCCTCCCTCTCCATTGGGTTTTAAATAAGAAATGGCTCAGCATACGATGTGGGCTTCAGAGTAATCATTTGCAAGGAATTCTAGGTAGTGAGCAATTTAATAGCATTAGGTAAATAATGAAATTCACCAAAATACCTTCTCTGGAAAATGTTAGAAACTCAAGTACAATGACTTAGAAGCATGGAAGCGATGACTTTCAGGATCTAGTCCAGTACAAGAATACCTTTTTTTCCAAAACAGATAATCACTTTTCATGGGTCCAGGGATGTGAAGTAGTCATGGTTATTAGTACAGGGAAAATATAGGAGACTTAAAATGCTCACTTCTTTTGCCTTCTAGCTGAGCATAAATATCCTCTCTCTCATTCTGTTGTTATCCTCCACTCCTAGTTCCAACTATTTTAGACCCTTCCTCTAAATGGATCTCATAAGTGACACTTTTTTTATGTTTACAGTAGATGTTCAAGCTAGTACTGATGTAGGTGTAGCACCAATATTAGCTGTGCTTACCAATGGGCTACCTGGAGACCCCACTTCCAAAGTCTATTTCCATGAGGGACTGAGAAGTCTCCTGTAAATGAATGAATTCATCAAAATGAATGAGTTGGGAGTAAGAAGTCTGGCCAAATAACCAAGCCCTGAAATTGCAGGGGAGAAAGGATTTTAAGTGCAGCATGGTTTTTAAGGGCAGAGCTGGCAATTCTTAGCAGGAGCCGAAGTGGTGCCCAGCACAGGTGGCAGCACTCAAAGGGACCAGCAGTCCCCTGGAGAAGCAGTGGGAGTACTCAGTGGAGGCTCTGTGGGAGTTCATCAGACTTGTTCAAGGGTACACATGAAATTATCAACTGGGAGCTATAGTTTTGGGGTGGTAGCAAAAAGCAGTGAACTTGGGGTCACTATTGTTTTACACTCTGAGGGATGAAATCTAGAGAAACATGGGTTACACGTATATATTGGACAACTCATGTATTGCTACAGATCCTATCCATTTCAGCTCTTATTCCCCCATAGCTATGGTGACCAGTTCCCTGAAGATTTCATCAAGCTTCAGCCATGAATCACCTGATGGCTCTTCACCTCCTTGCTTCATGTCCTGAAGTTTCATTGATGTCACAGCTTGGGATGCCTGTGGCAATGCCTCAGCATTTCTCATGCACAGCCCCAAAGATCTGGAGGGTTAATACTTGTGGGCGAAACTCCTGAAAATGGGAAACAAGAACTGATTGATAGATGTCCTTTTGTCCCCCCAGAGGACGAGTTCTAAAATGCATTTTATAAGTCTTCTCAGACAGCCCCACAGCTCAAGTACCTAGTCACCCCTAGTGCTTACCAACCCAATGATATATTTTGGACGGCCTGTCCCTCATGCCTGTACCTTAGGATCAGATTCCTAAATAACCCACTCACACTTCTGCCTTACCTCATATTCTGCTTTTGGGAAAACCCACAATAAGAATTTGACTTTTGAAGTTAAGCACTGTTTTCATTCTACGAAACTCTTTAAAACTGGGCCTTGAAGACATATTACCATTGGTAGACAGTTTTGGTGTTCTTCCCCTTTTTCTACCACTACCTTTGGGCTTTGTCTGCCCTTCATCATTCAGAGTTCCACGACATCTAGAGCCACTTCCGTTAGAGAAGTAGTTTCATCATGTTTTAAATAGTTCACCAGATTGTATCATCAATTGGGAACCAATGGAATGCATTTGCAAGCCAAGAAAAAAATATTAGCTAATATGTGTCATGGAGTATTATGCCTGGGATAAGGAAAAATATTTGCAAGTGACAAAAGAGAATTAGCAAATACAGCCCCTCCCTGGTAATTTAGAGTTGGAACTAGAGCTTCTCTCTTCTTGCAGGTCCTCCTTCTTACAGATAAAGAATCTGAAGACAGGAAAGTTAAGTGAAGAGCTCAGGTATTCAGCTCCCTAAACTAGTGCTTATTTTTTGAACAGATACAAGAAGCCATGGGTTAGGGATGAAGCCATAGGCTCATTTGTAGTTTCTCTGTTGATGACAGTGAGGTTGATAGAAATAAAAGAGTCAAACAAAAGAGGATACTGATATATCAGCTCCTAGAATATGAGTTAGTTAGAAATCTAACCTCCTACTAAAGCAAGAATCTATTAGGTGTGTATGTGTAATTTAAAAAATACCCACATGTGTCAGTGAATCAAGTCAACTTCCATGCTAGTAGAATGCCATTACGGGTATACTGAGTTCATGAAATCAGATTCTTCTTGTCTCCATCCACCCCTATTGTATTTATCCTGCTTCCTGTCTGTTCTGTCCTTGCTTTTTGGTGACCCACTCAGGACATACCTTGCTCTTGGTCTTTATACATCACTCCTGGCTTTACTGCCTATATCCCTTTTCTTGACACAGGACCTCTTAGGGCTGCTATCCAAGTAACAGGTGCCATTCGGGTTGGCTCAGTTCCCAGGCCTCACCCCTCCCTGGCCCTGGCCCTGGAGGACCAGAGAGGACAACTCTCCCTACAATATGCCTAAAGGGGCTGCAGAGCCTCCATTTGAGCTTTTGGTGCAGGGGAACATGCTACCTCACAAGACAGCTGTGTGCTCTGTTAGAAATCTTTGTTTAGAAATTGTTTCTATCATTGCATGAGAATCTGCATCATTGTAGGTTTTGTGCCTCAATTCTGGTTCAGCCTTAGAAAGCAGTTAAGCCTGTTCCATGTGAAAGTTCTTGATAGTTCAAGGCATTTCTCAGACACATCCCCATTCTTCACCTCTCAAGACTAATATCATATCCCTGAGCCCTTCCAGATTCCATATATGATAAAAGTTCTAAACCCTACACTGTCTTATCACCTGCTCTGTGTTCCATTTCTGTCTGCCCTCCTAAGGTACTGTACCCAGGGATGAATTCTTCCCTCCAGATGACATCTGCCCAGTGCAGTCACCACGAAGTTATTACTTTTGGTTCACATTGAATCTGTGGGTTAAATAAATTCATAGATCTTTATTTCATGAACCAAATCCAAATTAAATCTCTTGCCTTAAATCATTTTTGGAACAAGGTGAGCAATAAGTAAATAAATGCACAAATGAATATAAAAAAATGATTAAATGTGCTCAATATTTTCAGTCCCAGTTTGAACCAGACATATCCCATGCTATACATTTTACTGAGAACACTTTATATGTTCAAATTATTAATAGTTTATAGAATCCTTTCACATCATTTGTGTTAGACTTTACCACACTAGAATTCAAAAATAAGGAAAGCAAAAAGGAACCAGCCATTGTTTTTCAAACAAAATGTCATTGTTTTTACTAAAATTCTGCATAAATTACTAACTTTCCCTCTTTTATCACAAAAAAATAGTTTGAGTGAATGGTTCCCATTCTGTTCCGTAAAAATCAGGATTTTAATTATAGTCAGGAGCCTAAAATGATCCTGATTTGCCATTTTCTAGGCTGCCTATTGTGATTAGAATTAAGATTTTCAGAAATATGAAGATTTCAGGGTTCTTTGTGAAGAGGAAGCTGGCAGTGACACTGTGGGGACTTGTGAAATATAACATCATAATATTAATAACTTGAACCATTCACTCAAAGTATTTTTTTGTGATAAAAGAGGGAAAGTTAGTAATTTATTCAGAATTTTAGTAAAAAGAATGACATTTTGTTTGAAAAACAATGGCTGGTTCTTTTTGCTTTCCTTATTTTTGAATTCTAGTGTGGTAAAGTCTAACACAAATGATGTGAAAGGATTCTATAAAACTAATTTATCACACTCATTTTGAAGAATTACCTTTTCTTACAAAATTGGGAAATGGACTGAACAGTAGCATTATGGAGCATCTAGCAGGAGAAAGGCACAGAATGAGGCATGATGTCAATGGTTAAAAGAGTCTGTACTTAATCTCACAAAATGTGCATTTTATTAGAGGTGACACATATAAATGGAGATAAGGCACTTCGACAGCCTGGATTTGATCATGAAGAGCTTGAGAGCATTTGGAGAAGAAACGCAAATCTACAATGTTTGGATGAGTGTTTGGATAAGGGAAGGAAGTCACATAGGATAGATGACATCTAACTGGGCTCTGAAAGGGGGGCTAGAATTTAAATAGGAAACATTATGTACATATGGGGTTACAATGTACTTTCTCATGGAGGGGGGCTTCTGAGAGCCCCCCACAGTGCTCCCTTTTCTGACCATCCCTTGTTAGGAAGCATGTCAATTTGACCTCATTCTGTTGAGGGGTAGACTAACAACAGAACCAGAACCAAGTCCAAGGAGAGAGGGTTGTTTAGACGCCCACCTGCCCAGTTTCTGTAGTGAGATCCAAGTCACACAAGACTTCCATTTAATTCTTCCTGCACTTGGGCTGTGAATTAATACAAAAATTCCAGGAAATCCAGGTTTCAGGACAAAAACTGAAGAGCAAAAGAGGATAGCCATGGGGAGAAAGAGTTCTAGACAAAGTAAATCTACATGGACAGATGGTGATGAGCCTAATTATTCAGTTCTGTTCCATCTTCCCATAAAGGTAAAGATGTGTGTTCTTTTTCCTGCAATAGCCGAGATGGTCTTGTCCTTAAATGAAATTCACACATATGTGAGTGTAGCTGTAAATGAATTGCATGGGGGCTTTTGTTTCCAGTTTAAAAGGAAAGAAGAAGGTATGTGTAAGCAGCAGATGGTAATGGAGAAGAAGATATGGTGTCTAGTACACTACCTGGCCTCATGGACCATGGCTAGCCAGGTTAGAGGCAAATCCAAGGAAGCTACCACCAGAAGGGTCTCAGTAAGTGCAGTTTTATGGAAATGTGTGACAGACAACTGGAGACTGTGTCATTGTCCTACCTTGGCCAAGGCCATAGCACTACTATTGACTGACAACCTAGGGTAATGGTCCCCTTGGCATAGACATTGACATTAACAAAGAGGTCAGTCTTAGTGATGGCAGAATTCAGATTCCTCTAAGTGGCTTTGGAAATTGAAGGCAATGATCAGGGGAGCAGAGCAGGAGACAGAAAGTGATGGGGTTAAGTAGTGACTTGCAGTTGACAGATCGGTGAACATAAGAGTGAATTCCAGTGAGTACCCCAAGAAATACCTGAGGAGTTAAAAGCTGTGTATGAGCAGGCAGGAGTAAAAGCAGATCTGTGTTATTACTGATCATGTGTCCCTTTTACAGTCTTGGAAAAAATCATAACTTTCAATATTTTCTTTGGGGCCCAAACAATTCTCTCTATAAAAATACCAGATTGGAGCAACACCAAGGTCCATGGGTGTTAAAGTAATTTCATGAGGCCGAATTGACCACTGAGAGCCAACATGACCCATTCACTTATATTCCCAGCACCTTAAAAGCCATGATCTTATGATGTACTTGAGAAACTCTGCATAGTTTGGACTGCAGGGGTGAAGCAATAAGAATTGGCTCTAAAATTTCCTATGACGTGAAGAGTGGCCATCCACCTTGTAGGTGGCTGATTGAGTCCCTATAATAAGATTTGCTCTGATGTTGAATTTCCACTCTGGTATCCAGCCATCCTGGTGTTTAGAACCCTAGATGGATAATATTTCCTTCATGTGCAAAGCCTAGATTCTCCACTGAGCTCTCTTTTTCCACACATATTCTTTTGGACCTTGATCAAAATTATGCTCCAGAATCTGAATCACCTGAGCAGGCAGTGGGGCCAATGGCAATAAGCTGGAAAGATGAAGTATATGTTCAGGGGTGAGAACTGAAGGTGATGGAAATATCTGTAAAGTCATCTAACAGCTCAAACTATAGAGGAAGAGTGTCTGGGAGTAAAAGGGGACTAGCCCCTTCATCTTTAAGCAAAGTCAGAGCACAGCTCCAGGAACACGTATATGGAGAGTTGATTGGAATATGAGCTCTGGGAAGCATTGAGAATCCTAAGAAAATAGTCACCTGCTAACCTAAAATTAAAACTCCTCTGTTTAGCACCCAGTAGAGAGAGACAACCAGACTGATTGAAAGACAAAGGACCTTAAAGGTACCAACTAACAAAGTGAGCCAGGATGCATAAGACATCCATAAGATTTCCTGTGTTTATTACTTACATTATTCCTCTCTATTTACATATAATGCTTAGATTTTAAATACTTAAAATAAGCAGAGGGTATATGGTTTTGGAGTTTTTTGGTTTGTTTCGTTTTTTTTAAGGAGAAGCAAAAAAGAGTGGAGCAGGTTGTGCTAGTTTACAGATGGTCCTGAAAAAGTAGGAATACTAAGAAATCCAAATTTAAAGAGTAAAGCAGGTTACATCCCTGAGGCCTTCCAGCAGCTGAACTGTCCCAGCCAACAAGAGGCAAGTCTGTGTGTTTTCCAGTAGTAAGCTCTGCAATATTCCAGGCTGAAGTCAATGAGCAATGGAGTAAGGCAACAAGAAGAGAACGAGAAGACAGGAAGATACAAAACCAACTAGAGCCTAGGGACCAGCCTTCATCCATCTTGGAATATATGGTGCCAAGTGTACCACCTGGCACGTAGCAGAGGCTCTGTGTGAACTTTTCAACATCAGTAGGCTCTCAAGAATTTGGGGCAATGCTAATGCAAAAAGAAAAGAAAAACATTTTTGTACTCTTTGTAGGCGAGGAGCTCTATTTTTCTTACTTGTATCTGACAATGAAGAATAATAGAAACGGAAATTCATTTATTGAGTTTTTCTGCATGGATTAGGTAGATTCCCAATAAGGTATCTGACATGTGTTTGCTAAAGGAATGAACAGATGAATGAATGAATAAATCAAGGAATGAATGAACAAAGAATGAATGAATCCTGTTCATCTTTTCCTGCATAGTGTTATAGCTAATGGAGTGGAAAGAGCACTAGATTTGGAATCAGAGCCAGGGTTTCTCCTTTATTTATTCTTCCCACAAGTATTCATTGAGCATCTGGGTGGTAAGCTGGGCTCTCTGCTTCTACTACCATGACATAGTAGGATGCTGGAGCTAGAGTGCACACAAGACAAAGTTCCTTATTTGTGAAAAGGAAGGAAGACACATCATCAACATCATCATCATAAATCAATAATACTAGTCCAGATAGCACAAAGCTATGTGGAATTGGATAGATAGGTCCTTTTTTATAAAGGAAGGTTAGGAAAGAATCCCTAAAGATACGGCATTTGAGCAGAATTATACATAAAGAGAAGGAGCAAGATAAAGGTCTGGAGTAAGAGCATTTTAGGCAGAAAATACAGGAAGTGCAGAGGTAAAAATGAACCCAAGGTAGAAAAACAAAAGGCTGTCCCACTGTGGCTGGGGCATATGCCAAGGAGGGGAGCAGAGTAAGACATAAGGTCAAAGTGGTAGGTATGGGCTTCCTTCTTTTATCTGACTGTGACTTTGGGCATAAAAGTAATAGCTAACAGTGTCACAAGTTTAGAACACGTCCATCACAGTTTGCACCATCTTATTTAATCCTCACAACAACCCAATAAAACAGGCAGGTGATATTAAAGTATTTAATGAGTACGTCATAACTACCAACCAGTTAGACAATGCCAGCCTCAACCGCCACTCTGGCCATCTAGTACAGACTGGCTTGATGTCAGGTACCACCATGGCTCCTTTTAATAGGTGAGGAAACTGAGCTCAGAGATGGGGTAATCACCTCAAAATTACACAACTGGCCATATTAACCCAAAATATATATGAAAATGGCAAGTAAACTACCTTTGATAAATGCTGCTTATAAGACTCAGAGAATTCTTATATAATGGGAAAATAGGTAACCTAGAGATTTACTATACACACAATGGAAGAAAGAGCACTGTGCTAGGAATATAAAATCATAGAACTACTCCTGGTACTGACACTAACTAGCTTTGAGACTTTGAGTAAACCACTTTACCTCTCTCATTCTCAGAAAACCTCTAGCATGGATGCTAAATTCCCATATTTCTAGGGCAGGAATTCTCTACTGGGGGCAATTTTGTTTCACAAGACACAACTGGATATTTTCAGTTGTCACAACTGGTTGGTGCAGGGGCGTGCTACTAGCATCTAGTGGGCATTCCTAGAAGTTAGGGATGCTGTTAAACATCCTACAATTCACAGGACAACCCCACTGCAAAAAATGATTAGTACTGAGGTTGAGAAACACAGTTCTAGAGGCCAGACAGGTTACAGACACTGTGAGGAGTATCGGGTGTGGCATTAGAGAGTGGTGGAGACTAGAGCAAATTGCAAAATACATACACTTTTCTAAAGGTATTTCATATAAAAATATTTATAAACCTATGTAGACTAAAGAAAAGACATATGCAGGCCTAACTGCATCCCTGGTTACAATGTCCTTTCACAGGTAAAGATGAAAGTGTCTTCTAGTCATCCAGAAGTCTGTGTGTGTGTGTGTGTGTGTCTACACATAGCCACACACATATATGTTCATATATATGCACTGGCAAAAAGATTTACTTTTAAGTGCTTTCCAAAGGGAGACCTTTCATCTCTCTTAGAATTGAGTCTCGGTTTTTTCACTTCTTTCCCTGGTCTATACTTTCCCCCTCCTTCAATTATACCAGCCTCTTCCTCTTGCTCTGGCTTTAGCAAGAGTGAAGTCCAGATGCTGCACGCCACCCACAAGAGAAACTTCTGGTTTCAGTTTTGATCTCTTCATGTTGCTTAAAGCCCCTGGGAAGGAGGCTCCCTAGCTCACATCACTCCTGTAGCCTTTAGAGACAGACGGGCTGGAAAAGACAGGCTGGCCCCACATTTACGATGTGCCCATGGAGTTATTTATGGTTTGTTTATCCACTCAGTGTGGAGCAGTTGTGGCCTATGACTTTCAGCTCCAGGGTGCATTAACAGCTTTTGGGGGGGAATTGGCAGTGTCAAACTATACAGTTGCACTGGGCTTTTCAGCCTCCCCCTGAAAAGCAAAGCCAGCATTAATCCCCAGACACTCAGGCATAGTAGCATTTCTAGAAAGACACCAATTACCCCATTGGCCAAGACATTGGGAGAAAGCCTGCAACAGGTGAGAAGCTGATGAAATTAGAATGAAGTTCTCTGTTCATCATTCTCAGAGATGGGAACAAGCATGGCCAAGATAAAGCTACAGATGTGGAATGTGAGACATCACCATGATTTCTGAGACAGGCAAACTAAAAGCGGATGGGGCATCAAGATGAAGTCTCCGAGGTGCTAGGAGCAAAAGCGCACACTGCTGGAGGGTCAGAGCTGTACCAAGGAAGTGTATTTCTTCAATGATGTGAATGAATGAAATATTTCCTCTGGGAACTTGGCACTTTAGTTTAAGTATTTGTTTAACACCTCTATGTACAAACATCTTACTTGATATTCTGCAAGCACAAAGGTGACCCCATAGGCTACCTGTTCTCTATGGTTTATCAGGGGGATAGATGTATTCATGTTCTATTGCTGCATAACAAGTTCCCACGGATCTAACAGCTTAAAACAACACACATTTATTATCTCACAGTTTTTGTGGGTCAGGAGTTCCCCCACAGCTTCTCTGGGTCCTCTGCTCAGGCCACTACCAGGCTGTAGGTAAGGTACTGCCTGGGCTTCTTTCTCATCTGACAACTAGACTAGGGAAGAATCCACTTCAAGCTCAATTAGGTTGTTGCAAGGATTCTTTTCCTTTGTAATAGTGAGGCCCCCAGCTCTTTACTAGCTTTTGGTCCTTAGATCCTACAGTTCACAGTTCCCCATCACATGGCACTCTCCATAAGCAGTTTACAACACGATTATTTGCTTCCTTAAGGAGAAGGAGAATCTTTCTATATAGTTTGTATAGTTTTCTAAGACAGATTCTTATGTAGTGAAACATAATCACAGGAATGACATTCCAGTACCTTTACCATGTAACGTAACCTAATCATGGGAGTGCTATCCCATCACCTTTGCTATATTCTATTGGTTGGAAGCAAGTCATGGGTCCTGCTCACACTTAAGGAGATTATCCACAAGGTGCAGATCCCTGGGGTCACCTTATGGTAGGTCTTCCATCCTCCACCTTGAAACCTCAAGGAGATCTCATTTCAATAATTTGTTTCAGATTACTGGAGCCCACTCTCATTCTAAATATTTGGCAAATTCTTCTGTCTAGCTGTATTATAATGAAATCTAATCTGTTACTAATTTAATAAAAGAAGAGCAATGTTCTCACTTAGCATGAGTTAGGACTCCATGCAATTCCAATTGTCAAGAACATAGATATGCAGATATATCTACATGTCTGATGCATGCAAAAGAATATCTTTAAGTGTTAATGCACAATAATAAAATGAATTCATGTACCTACATTCCAATTTAAGAGCTAGACCATTACCAACTCTATTCTATCTACCTGTGTACTTCTTCCTATCCCATACCAGAGGTAATCACTCTCTTACATTCAGTTGTTATAATTTCCTTGACTTTTTGATAATTTTATCAAAAAAAAACTTGTGCACTTTTGCTAAATTCTGAACGTTATAAAAATGGCAAGATATACCAGAGTTTTTTGCAGCTGGATTTTTCCACCGAACATTCTGTTTTTGAGATTGATTTCTGTTGCTTCACGTAGCTGTAGATCAATCATTTCCACTCAAACTATTCTGTTATGCTGTGCAAAGATGGCACAAATAAATATTCATTTTTTATCAATATACATTAAGTTCTCTCCAGTTCTTACAATCAGGAATAATGCTGTTGTGAACATTCTTACATGTCTTCCACTATCCTTATGTAAGAATATTGCTGGAATATACACCTAAAATTAAAATTACTGGGTCTTACGGACTGCAAATATTCAACTTTACAAAGAACAACAAATTGTTTTCCAAAGTAGTTGTATTAATGTAGACTCAACTTATGAGCACCCTTTAATCTACTTTAACCCCACCAACACTTGGCGTTTCAAGACTTCTTGATATTGCCAGTTGATAAGCTTTAAAGGGTATAACTTTAGTTTGTATTGTCTTGGGTATTAATAAGACTAAGAATTTTATATGCTTATTGGCCATTTACAATTTCTTCTGTGAAAGTCTGGTTCAAATAATTGGCCTGTTTTTCTATTGTTTATATTTTGCTTACTGATTTGTAGCAGGTCTTCATATATTCCAGGGCTAAATATTTGTTAATTCCTGTGTCAATAAAATATCTTCTCATAATACATGACTTGTTTTTTACTTTCTTTATAATATCCTTTAATAAAGAGAAGTGTTTATTTTTATTGTAGTCAAATATATCAGTCATTTATTTGTGCTTAGCCTTTCTGTGTCACATTTAAGAAATCTTTTCCTAGCTCAAAGAATAGAGAAAACAAAGATATTTTCTTTTATATTTTCAGGTTTTTAACTGAAAAAAGGTATAAATGAATGAAGAGGCTAAATATCATAAAGATGTCATTATTTTCATCTTTGGTGATTTATATGTTCAGTGTAATGCACATTTTAAAAAAGTCCTAAATGACTCTTTAGAAACTTTGCAAGCTTATTCTAAAATTTATATGCAAGAACAAAGAGCTATGATTAACCAAGACACTCCAAAATAAAAGCATACAATAATTGAACTTACCCTACCATCATCTATATGCATGTTTACATACCAATATAATGATAGGTATCTATACCCAAATACATATATATGACAGATATATACATATCATATATATACACATTGTTATATGTATATATAGACTATATCTAAATCTATGCATTTATATAAGTATATATCACATACACATAAATTATATATGTCAATATGTTTAAGAATATACTTGTACAATTATATAAGGATATTTATATAACATATAATTATATACACCCATTTATACATAAGTATATATAAGACATATACATGTATAAACATACATTAAACTCTATGGAATATGTGTTGGATTTCATCAAATGCTTTTCTGGCATCTATTGAGATAATTATATATATATGTTTCCTATGCTCAGTTCATGTGGTCAGTTACATTTATAGATAATCTAGTGTGCAACCACTGTTGTTTTGTGGAATAAACTTAATTTTATTATGATGCATCATAGTTTTATATACCATTCAATTTATTTTGTTAATGGTTTGTTTAAACAATTCTGCAACCATATTTGTGAAATTAACTTGAATTTTCCTTTTTCTTTGTCTCCTTGTCTGATTTTGAAATCGAGAGTATACTGACCTCATACTGAATTGAGGAGAATTTTCTCTTATTTTATCTCTAAAAGAGTTTTCATATTATTGGAACAATCATTTTCTTTAATACTTTTTAAAACTAGGACTGACATTCAGTAAGTACACATCAGCGTGCCTATACCGAATGTTTATGACTGGCATTGAACATGATTGTTTGAGACACATACTATACTCATTGTTAATGATTTTAAATTATGCCTTGCAAAACTAGCCTGTAAAATAATTTGGGTATGTTGTTTTCTTCACAGGATTATTATTTACTACAGACTGAATTTTATTAATTTTTATAGAACCCTTGAGGCTTTCTATTTCTTATTGAGTCAATTCTGAGTTTTCGGAAAAATTTATTTGTTGCATCTAAGTTTACAAATATATTGCCACAAAATGTTTCATGCTATTTTCTCATTTTATATACCTCTGCTTTGTCTATACTTATGTTCCTTTTTTATTTCCAACATTTTTACTTGTGTCCTCTCTTTCTCAGTCAATCTTGGCACAGCTTTTTCTCGGAAACCATTAATAAAAGAAGTTGTGCTTTGTTGGTCTGTTTCATTTATTTATTTCATTTGTTTTCCATTTCATTAATTTCTATTTTCATCTTTATTATTTCCTTTCTTCTACTTCCTGTGATTTATTCTGTTTTCTTTTTTAATGTCTTAAATTGATTCTTAGCTCATTAATTTTCAGCTACTAAAGTTACTAAAAAGTAACTTTTCATCTTCTTTTGTGATATAATTATGCTAGGCTGTAACTTTCCTTCTTAGTACCCTTTCCACTAGATGTTTAAAATTGTAAACGTATTTTCATTCTCATTTAGCTGTAAGGATTTTTAAAATATTATTGTTACTTCTTTTTTGACCCATAAGATATTTAGAACTTATAAAATTAACAAATATGGATGTATTTGAATTTATCTTTTGTTAATGACTCCTATCTTAGCTTCACTCTGATCAGAGAACATGCCCTGTAGATATCTATGTATTAGACATCTCCTGAGACTTCTTATATTGCCTAGAATACTGTCAGTTTTTATAAATGTTTCAAATGTGCATCAAATGAATGTATATTGCTACTTTTTGAAAATGTCTTCTATGTTTTTAAATCAAGCTTGTTGATTTAATATTCTATATTTTTAATATGATAACCATCACTATTAATAATATTATTTTACTTCTTGACCTATTAATAACTGAGAAATGTGTGTTGAAATCACTTGTGAAGACAGTAGATTTGTACTTTTCTCCCTGTAGATGTATCTTATTTTATTTTATTTATTTTAAGTATAGCTAACTAGATGTTTACAAGTTTATAATTGTTATTTAACAATTCTTATGGAATTAAACCTTTTATTATTATGTAGTAACTCTTTTATTAAAAATGCCTTTTTATTTTCAGAATGATAAATATGATATGATATCATTTATATAAATTTTGAAAACACATAGATATGTTTATGAATATTATGGAAGAGGTTATTTAAATGAGATTTTTTTCTATTGTCCCAATTGTGACTATGTTCCTCAAGCTGAATATATCCATCCATTCTAAAGAGGTTATATATATGGCAAATCATCTTCTCCAAATCTGTGGCTAGTCTTAAGTCTTTTCTTTAAAGGTACCTTTTGGAGATCTGATGTACAGAATGATGACAGTAGTCAACCAGATTGTAGTATATACTTGAAATTTGCTGAGGATAGATGTTAAATCTTCTCAACACACATACACAAACTCACATACATACACACAAAATGGTAACTATGTAGAGGTAACGAATAGGTTATCTAGCTTGATTATGGTGATCTCATATATATAAGCAGCCGCATGGCACAGGGATATTGGCTCGGTGCTTTGTGACAGCCTGGAGGGGTGGGATAGGGAGGGTGGGAGGGAGGGAGACGCAAGAGGGAAGACATATGGGAACATATGTTTATGTATGACTGATTCACTTTGTTATAAAGCAGAAAGTAACACACCATTGTAAAGCAATTATACCCCAATAAAGATGTTAAAAAAATAAATAAATAAAATAAAATAAAATATGCACAATTTTTACATGTTAAAGATATCTCAATAAAGTTGTTTTAAAAAAGACACACACACACAAAGATTGATAAATTCAACAACATAACATTTTTAAATGATTATTTCTCAAAAGGTAACAATACCTTTTGTTTTCAGATGGCTATCAAAAAATTTTAGTATTTTTTTCTGCCATGTCTTTTTCCATTCTTTCACTTTCAGGCATTTCATCTCCTTATGTTTCAGATGAGTTTCTTCAAAAAGTATTCTTAAATATTTTTTAAACTCCAATAATTAAACTCTTTGCCTTTTAACAGTTGGGTTTAGTCCAGTCAGATTATTGAGATTATTAGTATGTTTGCATTTGTTTCTACCATCTTCTTTTTACTACTTATTTGTTCACTTTTTTATACTTTTATTTTTCTCTTCACCCTTTCACCACATTCTCATTCTGTCTTCATATCTCTTAACACACTTTCTTATTCTCCTTGTCCCTTTGTTTTTCACGGTGGGTAATTTGTTCATACATATATTCCAGTTCAGTAACAATCTCTCAGTTTGTGCCTCATATGTTGTTTTCCCATATAATGAGCATTTAATTTTGGCAATTTTATTTATTTTTTTAATTTTTTTGGTGCAATGTGGTTATTTATGGAGAATAAGAGAAGTCAAAATAAAGCACAACTTACTAAAAGCTGATTGAGACCACAAATATCACAAAAAAATGAGGAATTAAAGCAATATTTATATTCATTAACAGATTAACACTACTATTTTATTTTTATTTATTTATTTTTTTTTGCGGTACGGTGGCCTCTCACTGCTATTCTTTTCTCCACAGCCTACATTTCTCCACAGCCCTTTAAGAAAGCACTGTACTGAAGTTTCTCTTTACCTGACTACATCCCATTTTCTACGGATGACTCTTCCTCACTGTGTTGGACCCAGAAGGAATGAGAGCAAGTCCAGACAGTGACATCCATAGACAATCACTGAGTCCCCTTTCATCAATCCATACCTTTCACCCAGTGAGCGATCACCATACTTTATCTTTCCTTCTGATCTTGTATGGCAGTTGTTCAAGGGGTAGAAACTATTATAGTTTTTCAAAGTTTTACCGGGTACAAAAGCATTTTCCATATATTATCTCATTTAATGCATACAACATCCCTATGAAATAGGTACTATTAGGATTTCCATCTTATAGGTAAGGCACTTCAAGCCTAAAAATCTTCAGTTACTTGCCCAGGGTCACACAACTGAAAAATTGCAGAGCTAGAGTAAAGACAGCCGCTTTCTTGTTTTATATTACTTATCTTTACAACAACTCTGTGAAGCGGATGCTGGTCTCATTGTACAGTGAGGAAACCAAAGCACAGAGAAGTTAGGTAACTTATGCAACATCACACAGCTAAATATGTGGCCGAGCAGAGAATGACACCAGAGCAGATTGAGTGGAGAGATGATGCTCTTAACCACAGGCTATGCTGCTATGTCTTCATCTGCCAATAAAACTAGAAGATGTGGTAAGAGTGTTGGTGCATCTCACTTTATTTTTATAACTATCCAATGCTAATAAATTTCTGTTGCTGCCCAGCCCTCCACCTGAGAATAGTATTTATATGAATATACACTTGCATAGAATAATGTTATTGTAGAGTGAGAATAAATAGTGGTGCAGTCTGGAAATGAAGTGAGATAGATAGAGAAATTTATTAGCATCAGAATTCAGGAGAACCTTCTCTGACGTACAGTTGTGACTTGTTGTGTGTTCCTTTATGTATTGAAGAGGGAAGTGTCCATTCTCTATTACTTAGAATAGAGTTTCTCAATTCTAGTGCTATTGACATTTTGGACCAGATAATTCTGTTGTTTAGTAACATCCTCTGCATTGAAGGATATTGAGCAGCATCTCTGGCCTCTATCAACAATATGCCAATAGCATTCCAGCCATCTCAGTTGTGGTAATCAAAACTATCTTTGGGAATTCCCTGGCGGCCCAATGGTTAGGGCTTGGTATTTTCACTGCTGTGGTCCCAGGTTCAATCCCTGGTCAGGGAACTAAGATCCCACAAGCCATGTGGTGGGGGAAAAAAAAAATTTCCAGACATTGCCAAATGTCCCATTTAGTCCCCTAAAATCACCTTTAGTTGAGAATCACTAATTTAGAGGATCTCAGAGAGCAAATATAAAATAATTTGTCTGTCTCTAAAATTAGACACTGCCTGCACTGAGTTGGTTAGACTGAGCAAGAAACCCCAGGGAGGGGTCTTTAGCTGGAGTGAGAGATTATCCTGCACCAGAGCTGAGTGTCAGGCCCGGTATGCCCATGCCCTCTTCTTAGCAAGAAAAAGGAGATGAGGGAACTGAGGGGACAGCCAGAGACTACAGGTGTGTTCTGAAGATTCAACTTCAAAGAAACTAGAGTGTGTTGGAACAAGTGTTTAGAAATAAAGGGGGAAAAATGACACCTTTTATTTACTGAAATATCATACATTTATATCATTTAATCCTCATGATAACCCAATAAAGGAGGTATAGTGTATCGTTTCTGTTTTACAGATTAGGAAAGGAATGTGAAAGATGCTGAAAGACTAGCCCAAGATTAGAAGGTGAGGGAACTGGAACAGAGGACAGAATTGTCTGACTCAAATGTCTATACTCTTTCCAATGTACCCTAAGGGTATAAAGATAATTCTCCAGAGATGATGTGGAACTGTTAACATTACACTGTCCTTTCATTCATTCATTCATTCATCTAACAAAATATATGCACACCTACTCTATGCAGATACTATGGTATCCACCAAGGGTGCAAAGATAAATAAAATCTGATCCCAGCCTGACAGATCTTAGATTAGTGAGAGAAAAATATATTTAAAAAATTACAATGCAGTGTGCTAAACACAGTGAAGAAGAAATGCATGCAGAGGCTGCTGTAAGAGGGAAACCTAATGCAGCCTTGGGAGTGTGATGGGGAGGGTCTCAGGGAAGGCTTCATGGAAGAGATGGCATATGAGCTGGATCCAGGGATGTCAGGAGTTGAGATTTGTTCTAGGAAATGACAGAAATCCCATAATTTACCACTACAAATCAACTGCTACAAATGGAAGTTTGCATCTAACAACAGAAAAGAGCACTAAAATTTTAAGTTAAAAGGAATGACAGAGTGTGTTGGGCTGAGTCATTTCCTTAGGGAAGTAGGAGGACTGATTGCTATTTGTATTAGTCAGTGTTCTCCCAAGAAATAGAACCAATGAGAGAGAGGGAGAGAAAGAGAGAGAGAGAGAGAAAGTGAGACGGAGAAAGAAGGAAAATTTTAAGGAATTGCTCACATAATAATGGTGATTGGCAAATACAAAATCTGTTGGGGGGGGGGAGGAATTTCAACAGGCTGGAAATGCAAGTAAAAGTTGATATTGCCGTCTTGAGTCTGAATTCCACAAGACTCAGCAGGTGGGGAAACTCAGGCAGAGTTTCTACTTTACAGTCTTGAGGCAGAATTTTCTCTTCTTTGGGAAACCTCAGTCTTTTCTCTTAAAGTCTTCAACTGAGTGGATAAGGCCCACCCACGTTATGGAGGGTAATCTGCTTTACTCAAAAGCCTATTAATATAAACATTAATCATATCCATCCACATATAAACTGGTGTTTGACCAAAAACTAAGTACCGTAGCCTAGCCAAGTTGACAGATTAAGTTAACCAGGCTACCACTAAATTTAGTTGCATATTTTAATACAGTCCTAGAGCCATAAATCCTAGCCCTAAATCAGGTCGCTGAAAGAGATCGAAGAATTCTTAAGGTTTTGGTGATTCGACACCCATTTTAAATACAAAGGAGTTTGCTTTTTAATGAACTTTAAGATGAATTTTTTCATAAAATGATAAATTAAGTAGTGATATTTTAGTTTGAGGAAACAGTCATGTGTTTCTAATGTCATACACTAAAAAGTCTTGACTTGGGCTCTGTGTATGCATGGACTTGTGTTTATTCATTCTTGTTTCTTAACTGACAAAAGAATGAAATGATTTCATTCAGGTCTAAGACACTAGTATGTTGTATGCATGTGTATATATATAGGCAATAGTGTCCATGAAGAGAATTTGTTGATTACGTCAGGATTATCATTTCGACTTTGAACAGTGAATTTTCCAAAAAAGAAACCCCCTTGCAAAAGTCTATAAGATTATCTCCCTGGAGTTCACTGCCATTTTTTGATCTCTTCATTTTTAAAAAATGCATTTATAAGGAACATATCAAATTCTTAGCCAGAAATCTTTAATTTAGTAGCCAGTTAATTTGTTGCAGAATTCACACACTTTGAAAGGCAAGGCATACAAAGAAATCTCTGATAAATCTAACAAAAATGAATCAGTCAGTAGGAAAAAAGAACTTTCCCCCCAAACTTCACCCTGACAGATAAGAGGGTGTCAGAAGTCCATAAGAAATGGCAGGCGTATCCAAACTATGTTTGATGACAAAAGCAAGAATTTTGCTCTTGTTCTGTAAAACGATGGGGGTGAGGGGTTGGAAAGAACATGATAAATTATTCAGGTTTAAGAGAGAGCGATAAAAATGTAAATGCAACCCTGCCACTGAATCTTTGCACCAGCTGAATAAATTCAGACTAGAAGCTGAATCAGCATCTTGCCTCTGATTAAAACCAATTGAAAGCACAAAGACAAGAAGAAGAAAACCTCAGAAGCTCTTTGGAAATGACAGATAAATTGATCAAGCATAACTGCAACCCTAAGATGAAACAGTTTTACTGATATTTACAAGAGACCAAAGAGTCCTTCCAGCTCGCTTCAAATGGAAATACTTGTAATCAAAGAATCAGGCTTTACTTAAGCCCAAAAGTGATTATTACTTCATTAATTATGGTCATGTCTGCTGTTTCATTGTGAGCACATTTAATCTTTTCCCAAGAGCAGTATATTAGCTTCATTTCGTCTTTAATCAGAATATCCCTTTCCAAGGATGTTCTCTGCAGCGTGGATCTAATAGCTCTATATGCCAAGCAGATTACCCACTTCAGCCCTGTGCTCAGTCTAACTTTATAGTTTAGAATGCAAAGTATAAGAAAACCTTACCACCTGGCAATGAAATGAAAACATTTTTTGTATCTATTTTAAAACAGATCAAGAGATAGGGTATAAATGTAAGTGAACGTATTTTTCTTGTACAGCCCAGTGATTAAAAGCATGGGTTTGGAATCCAGGCTGTCTGGGTTCAAAGACAGACCCGCCACTCAAAAAAGCCAGCTGCTCAACTTCCCTCAGCCTTTCTTATCTCTAACACAGGGATAATTACAGGGTTTGTTGTGAGGATTAAATGAGTTAAAACATGTAAAGGGCTTAGGACATGTCTGGCACATAGTAAGTGCTCAATAAATGTTAGTTCTTATTAATATTATGCTTACATTAAACATATGCCACCCACTTAGGAGTTAGACAAATGGGTTGAGCACTTAATAGAAAAATCACCAGTCAGTCCACTGAGCCACTCATGTGCATCTGTTTAACAGGACCACCTTGTCTGTCCATTTATATGCATAGATAGAATTACATGGATAATGGCTGATGTCTATATTCTCTCCCAATTTGGCTATAAGCCGTTAGGAGACATTTTAATGTCATAGTGTAGTGAAAATTATAAAATTCTATTGACATCAGATAGTAAAGCTGATTAATGAGCACATTCACATATATCCATTGGGAAAGGCCCGTGTGCCCAGAACTATGCCAACCGTGGTAAGGCACGAAAAGAACGAGAAAACACTCTAAAGCCTTCCAGACACTGACAACTGTTTAGGGAGAAAAAGGCTTATCCTAAACTACAAAAAGATTAGGCTATTATGTGAATTATGTAATTACAGACAGTTTTACAATAAGGTAATATACCATAATGTGCTATTTGTGGGTTGACAACTTTCTGCAAAGGAAAATGAGAGGTGATGAAGCTGGACTCGGGACCCATGTGTTGGGAGTGGTAGATGTGCATACACATATTTACTCCGTCCTCCCACCGTCAGGTAAAATTTCCTGGGCCCTACATCCCTGCCCATCCTTCTTTTCCAAGGAACCATTTAACTAGACAATTGTGGGAGAAAAGAAAAACTCCTTCCATGGCAAAATGGCATTCTGCAGGGATGTTGACAGTTTCTTATCCACTTCATCTTTGCATGTGGCTCCAGGGAGTTTCCTCCATGATTAGCAGGGATCCTGTAAGGGCCAGTAGGGCTGGAACAGCCTGCATTGTCCAGGCAATGGCACCAAGCCCACACCCAGCCTGACAGCATCCTGCAGCCGTGTGTTAACTCCCATTCCTCTCCTGCATGTCCTGTGTTTCTCCCTGGCTTTCTCCATGGCCAGCAGAGGAAGGTGAATGTCACCCTTAAACTATGTCACACAGCGTCACCAGCGACTGGAGGTGACCTGTTTACACACCGTGGTTTCTCCTAACCAGGATTTTTTTCCTGGCCCTACCCTCTACGGTCACACCAGAGGGCACAGTATGGGCCTGGCTTGCAGCCCGGTGTACCTGTCTATCTTGGGGAGAGATCACATTTAGGCTTGGGCATGTTCGCTTTTCTATTTAAACCAATTTGTTGGCAAGTCAGTGACCTAAGCAATTCAAGGAAGTTCATACAATAGCTTCTTCCTCGCCACCGCTCAGTAGCACTCTCTTCTCCTCCTCCAGGAAACAGCTTGTCCTCTTTGCTTAAACATTTCTGCTCTGGAAGGACAACCTGCTCGGGCTGATCCGTCAGCTGCAGTTTTCAGTCACAGGGAGTGATGGACTGGACTTACTTCTTTTGTGTGAAATTCCTGGCTGAGTGACCTCACCTTTGCAGGAACTAGGTCATAAATTGCACTGACTCTTTTTCTGGTACTGCAGACCCATTCTGAGCTCAAGACAGTGTGCTAGGTGCTGAGTGAGGACTTAGAAAAATAAGTCGTGTATAATTCTTGCCCTCATGTTGATAAGAATTTAGTTTTACTATGGGATTGGTAGGAAGTGGGGACAAGAATATCAATTATTTTAATAGAAGGGAGAAGCCCAGGTAGGTAACTCGGGAGAAGCTTTGAAAGGGAACAGTGTAAGCAAAAGCACAGATGCAGGAGAGGCCAGGGGTATTTGCAGGCTTAGGAGCAGAAGTGGATGGAGGCCATAGGTCACTGAAAAGCTGGTCACTTCACTCTTAGGTGAAGCAGAGAATTTCAGAGAACAACTGTCCCTCTCTTAGGGTTTTGAATCTTGCCCTCTCGAATACCACACTCAATTTGGGGCCCACTTCACATTAGTTTCTTGAAACTCAAAATGCATAGTAACGCCCTGAAGAGTTGTCCCAGACACTAAGCCCTTGTGGTTTCTAAAAATCAGAGAATCGTTACTTGGAAGGGAGAGATGCATGAGCTATTCGCCCTGCCCATCAACTCCTGGAAAGTAACATAATAAAGTTACTGGGCAGAGACAGTCTCATACAGAACAGCCAGTATACTTTTTCCTATCTTGCTAATGTTAAAAACTGGAAAACTATATCATTACTAAAACTATCAGTCATTAGAATGGGCTCCTCTGGGAACCAAGGAGCACTGAACAGTGTAAACAGAGACCAAATCATTTTGTCAAAAATTCTTTGAAAGGGACCCTCTGCTAAGTGGGAGATTGGCTCCACTTGTGTTTCTAAATCCAAATCATGCTGTGGTCCAGAAAACTATTTATAGTCCATAACATGGATGACAGGAATGAAGAGGAGGAGAGAGGCAGAGAAAGAAAGAGATGAGCAGTCACTGGGGAACAGAGTGAGGAAGCCAGGAAGGATGTAAGAAGGAAGAAGACATTGCTCTTACAACACGTGGGCCAGGATTTAGAAGATATTGAATGAGAATAACTCGGAATTCTAGCATTATGACTACCTTAAGTGAGATCTTCATTTTTGTGACAAAAGTGTGTGTATTGCCATTTTGGCCATAAATTGGATAAGAGAACAGATTGTACTACCCTGGTTAGAAGGAGAGGGTTAAGGGTCAGCTTTAGGATGACTGCACAACACCAAGGACCTCCAAATACTGAGGGGAGGTGGTGCTAACTAGGTTCCTGGGTTGTGATAGCTGGCGTCTCTGTCCAGCACCCCGAATTATAACAAGGGCTTGAAACCATGTCAAGCGCAAAAAGACCTAGAAGGATTCTAGCTCTTGACCACCAACGAGCTATGGGACATTTCCCTTTGTAACAAAAACTGAACCAGTCAGATTAAAACTACCAGCCTGTTGAATGAGATAATTTATGTGACAGTGCCTTGAAGTCAATAAAAGCACTGTGCCCCAGTAAGGTATCATTATGCAAATCGAGGTATAATATGAGGTTCCTGATACCAGCGGTCTGGATACACTCCATCTTTACACACATGCTCTCTTGCATGTGTATATATTAGGGTAGCTGTACACTGAGAATAAAAGATCTTCCAGACTCTTTTCTAGACAACTACTGTGTGGTCAGCAGAAACTAGAAGTAGATGGGAGGGTAAAAATAAAGGATTTTGAATTATGCTTTACAGAATTTGGAGCTATTCTGGGGCTTTCATTGGAATGGAAGAGGTGGTTATGTTGTAAATTCTGTAATTGATAATTTCATGTCTTTCTCTGCAAGCTTAACATAGTACATAGAAGGTGCTCAGGCAATATTAGACCTACACATACATCATATGCATCATTCGGTATGAGTGAGGTTGTGCTGTGATAACGATCCTTCCCCCCCACCCCACCCCCCACACAAATATCAGTAGCCTAAAACAACGAAGATTATTTCTAATTCATGCTACATATCCCTCGTGGCTTGGCTATAGGTTCTGTCCCATATAATCCTCACTGCGGGATTCAGCTCAATGAAGCAACTACCATCTAGGGTATTTCGGGTCCCTGTGGCAGAGGGAAAGAGAGCTCTGAATGGTTTCATACCAGCAATCAAATGCTTTACATGGAAGTGACACGTCACTAATATTCACAGCTCATTGGCCAACACTAGTCACATGGTACCATGAGTCGGATGGAGGGTTAGAGCAGTGATTCTCAACCAAGGGAGAGTTTGCACCTCTAGGGGACATTTGGCAATGTCTGGAGACTTTCAATTGTCATTAACTTGGGAGAGGTGGGGGAGAGGTGGGAGGGTAATACTGGCATCTAGTGGGTGAAGGACAGGAATGCTACTGACATCTTACAATGAACAGGACAGTTACAACAAAAAGAACCTGGTCCAAAATGTCTATAGTGATGAGTTTAAGAAACCCTGAGTTAGAGGGAGGCACATCATATCGAATTTTTAGGGAGAGATAAGCAGGGAGATGTCAGAAAGGACATACTGAAAAATACATTTGTGATTAAGAGATGAAGTGGAATTTTCATAAGCAGAGGTAGAAGGCAGAGTATAGTAGAGACAGGAGCATAAACATAGCAGGGGAAGGAGTATAGCAGATATTTGCAGAAAAGTAAAAGCCCATGCATAGGGAAGAAATATCAATAGAAATTGGAAAGGTGAGATGAAACTCAATTTTGGGAGATCTGGAATGCTAAGAATTGAAGTGCACAGGGCCTGGGACAAAGCAAAACAGTAAATGATCTCAGAGTATTTGTGTTGGAGCTGCCAACCCAGCTCACCAAGAATCACGTGTTCATACATAAATTAATTCCCTTTTTATTCAAGCATTCAGCATCAGTGTGATCTGTATATTGCCTTAGTCCTACCCCATCATTTGAAGAAGGGAAAACTAGGGCTCGTGGGATGAGGTCATTTGCCCATGGTCACTGGCAAGTCAGTGACTGGGCTGGAACCATAATCTAAGCGTGAGATCCAGTCTTTAGCCCCATTAAAATCACAGTCTAATTTTGTGTATATACTTGGGTCCCTGGGACACCAAAACACAGCTCACCTTTTCTCCCTTCAGTTATCCTTTATTATCTTTCTTATGCTTACATAAAGAAGATTGCTGATAAATCTTCTTTATTACCTCCCTCAGTCTTACTTAGCACCCAAAATGTGCAAGGCCAAGTGTTCTTGTACAAACCAAATAGCATTTTCCAACCTAAAAAAAAAAATGTTGTTGAGAAAAGAAGGTAGGAATAAATGGAAGAGTGGTGTTTGCCCTTTGGAGGCACTTTCAGAGAATCATGATTGGGCCAGACAGGTAACTCCCATTTCTAGCATCGCATGTGGGCTCAACTTTAATGAAGAATTGAGATTTGGCTAAAAAGGCAAGTAACGTAATCTTAACAAGCATCCCAGGGATGGATCCAGTTGAAGCAGCTTGTGCACAGAACCAACCTTCTTTGACCCACAGAACATTTCACAACCAGAGAGCTCAGTTCTGGAATTTTTGTATTTCTTCCTCTCAACTGGGCAAAGAAATTGCATTCCCAAGACCATGCTGCTGCAACATAAAAGTTATTTATTTTCAAACAAAAGAATTAGGAAATGTGAACTTTAAGGCTTTAAGACTCGCATTAACTCATCTGCTGGAGACAGATGGTATTTAGTATATTTCAATGAAGAGGCTGTTAAATGTGAAAACTTAATACATCTGGGATGAATCATCAGGGTGAGTTAATTCGCTAAAATCTTAGCTTTCGCATTTCCTGATTAGACTTTTTTCTCTTTTTGGTCTTTCAACCTGGCATCTGTGACCCTAACAATTTTCCATTTAACACAATGGAAATACTTTTTATTTTCCTTTATTTGCAGTCTCACCTAGGGTTATTCTAGGGTATTGTCCCCAGGCTTGTTTCAAATGATGATGAAACAATTTACAACAAAGACTTTAATATGAAAGTACCATTTAAGATGAAGGTGTCAGGTCAGCTTGATATAGCATAATATTGCTACTTAATAGAAATATTATTTCTATATTATTATTTTTATCTATAATATTACTTCTATAAATATTTCTACTTAATAGCATATTTCTTTTCACCTCCTTCCACCCCTGATTATTCTTGCTAAGTGTTTATGTGAGTCCCACCTAGAAGTTTTAGACTGGAGAGATAGGATTTTGATTTTGGTTTTCTTTTTTTCTTAATGTGCCCCTTTGGTGTGCTGGATTTCTTATTAACTCTATGAAATAGAAATCCTCACCTTCATTTAATGTATTCAATAGATGTTTCTTAAAAGTCTCATATATATGCATCCTTTTTGTAATTTCCATGACATTTGGGAAACTGTGAAGTTTCAGGATATTACCAGAAGAAAAAATGTTATTATGAGACATCCACAGATAACAGTTAGCTCCAGACTGTGGTACAAAACATTTCTCTTCTTTTCTCGTTGAGTTACCTATGAGTCTATAGAGTCCTCCCCCAGGGGACATCCTGAAATTCCATTTCTTTTGGGTGTCCCTCCTTCTTCCTTTCCCTAAGGACCCCTCAGTCCTTTCAGTGACTCTGTCCATCCCCTGGCTTCACCCTGGAAGTGTGGTTGGTCAGATCCTTTCGGGAGAATCTTCTACTGAACCAACAAAATTACTCTTGCTAATATTTGTTGGAATGTAGAGGTGATCATGAATCTCATTTCTCCCACTTCACTTTAGAACCAACTGAAACTTCGATGCAGGAGTCAGGTGATGGGGAGAGAAAAATATCAGCTTGATGGCTAATAAAACTACCTTGGAAAATATGGCCTGGATCCATGGTCACAAATGAGCTTCTCAACACTTCTTAATTCTCAGATCTAGACCTTAGGACCTATTCTCAATGGAGTGTGAGGGTCTGCAAAGAGAAGTCCTTTACCCAGTCTCGCTCTCTCACACCCATTAGGTCCCAAATGTCAGGAAAGAAAGTCTGTCCTCTGGACAGCCTCTAGTAGTTAGTCACACCCGGCCTCTGACCCTCATGAGCTCAATAGGAGAGAAAGGGCAGAGGCAGAGCCATGAAAAAGAAAACTCAGAGGGACTGAGCCACATGTTTCTAAGTCCTAAAATCCAATTACACAATCACTTAAGACAAGGGTGGAGAAGGGGAGGAGAGTTCTTCCCTATTTTTCCTTTCTGAGTAGTGT
This sequence comes from Grampus griseus, assembly GCF_964374135.1. Classification (NCBI taxonomy): domain Eukaryota; kingdom Metazoa; phylum Chordata; class Mammalia; order Artiodactyla; family Delphinidae; genus Grampus; species Grampus griseus. Next base: position 20,077,092 of record NC_139001.1, on the reverse strand, counting down.
AGTGGAAATGTTTTCCCCTTTTTGAAAACATGAGGAGTGGAGAATGTCTTCTCTAACACCCTCAAGATTTTGTTCTCTTAAACCATTGAGTTGTAATTGAACTCATGGTCACCCAGGGGTTAGCCTGTTCCCTCAAGCTCTCTCATAGTGGTCCTGCTTCCAACTTGGTGAAGTCTCTCTCCTCATGTCAATGTCCTGTCCTTTGGGTAGATTCTCTGGATCATAATAGAGAATTTAAACTTAGCTCTGGTGGGCTCTGAAATGAGTTAAACACCCTAGGCTGGAAATCCATTGTCTATTCTTTATCCCATCTCAAGTTGTCACTAGCCAAGATATGCCCAATATACTTCATCAGAAGTTATACAGCAAGTACAAGGAACAGCAATACAATCCAAAATACGATGTCAGCAGAATAAGAGTGACTCAAACTTGAATTTGAACTGCCTCCCAGTATTAAACTCCTGGGGAGCAATTAAAGTCCCAAATTCAAATCCTCCTTTACATTATAATCCAAACAAATTAAAGGCCGACATTCTTAAATTAAAGACTGCAGAAATTGAAGTCTAAATAATATCTTCTCCATTTGTGAAAAAAAAAATGTTGCTTTGTCACACACGGCAGGATTCTCAGATTCCTTAATAGAGTGTTCCTTCACATCTGCGGCCTCTCACTGGAATGGGGGTGGTTTCTTTAGGGTCTTGGATTAATTAGCCAATTCTTAAATATCCCACTTTTAAACATGTTAAGAAGAATTAATAGAAGTGGAATTATCATAGCATATACCAATGGACTTACAAACAAAACTACTTCTAGAACAGGTATGCAAATACATACATATATGCATGCATACACATATACATACATACATACATTTCCCAGAACCCAGTTTTAACTACAATTGAGAAGCATGTTACTGCTTCCAAAGACCATAATAGCAGCAGAGGAGGGGCAGAAGTTATAGTAGCCAGAACAGTTTGGCTCACTTAAAAATAATTTCTAACTTCTCACTTCTCTTCCTTTGTAAGAGAAGCTAGATAGCTAACTACTTGATTTTCTTTTTTTTTTTCCTCTCTTTTTTTCTTTTCGGTACGCGGGCCTCTCACTGTTGTGGCCTCTCCCGCTGCGGAGCACAGGCTCCGGACGCGCAGGCTCAGTGGCCATGGCTCACGGGCCCAGCCGCTCCGCGGCATGTGGGATCTTCCCGGACCGGGGCAAGAACCCATGTCCCCTGCATCGGCAGGCGGACTCTCAACCACTGCACCACCAAGGAAGCCAACTACTTGATTTTCTTAGTCATCCTCCAGCCTGGATTATCTATGTGACACAAATCTAGCCAACACAGTACAAATGAATGTCTGAATAAATAAAGCCTCAAGTAAAACCTTTTGGCCCTCAGCCTTCTTCAAGCCTAAAGCACAGATGTGGAGTTGGGAGATGTAACAACCACCCTATGACCAGGAAGGCAAAGGCATGTGCTAAAAATGGAGGAGCTGAAACAGAGGAAGAGTCTGTGTTTGTGATGGATCTCAGATGCATGGTATGCCTAGTTCTAGGTTTCTTGCTATGTGAGAAAAGTAAATATTTATATCTTTAAACGGCATAGAATTTCTGTGACTTTGTAAGTAAACACACTTCTGAATGATTCGAAGAATAAAGAAAATCCTAGTTCCAGCTTTACCAGCATGCAAGTCAGTCTGCAATGGTTGCCCAAAGTCTACAACTCGTAAGATTCAGGAGAAATATCCCATCATTAGGTGATTTCCACCATCCTTGGGGAAAACATCCACCAGTGCATGCTGTTAGAAATTATGCTGATGGCATCACAGTCACTAGACCTCCCTTGAAGTGTTTTTATTTCCCAATAGAACCTCTTAATTTCCTTTTTTTTTTTTGAGCTCCATGTTACAGTGCCCAACCCCACCCTCCTCCAGTGCTGAACTATTAAAATTATCCCTTAGGTTGATCAACCCTGCCTCTAATAAGATAATTTTGATGAACTACTACGTTAACGGCTACTAAATCTTGTCAAACACCACCTTCAGGAAGGAGGAAAGTGGGGGAAAAAATGAGAAGATGGGGTAAAACTTATATTCTCTCTCAAGTGCAAGGTATTATGTCTGGTGTTGGGCTCCTCCATAACATTTACCAGGTGTAGATCTCAAAGGACTCACGGCTAGTAGGCTAGACACAGTATACTCACTTATAAGGGTTACACACCTTTGGATACCACAAGAAACACGCGAAAAGTATGGCATCTTATGGGGCTCAGAGGACAGAAATAACTCCTGCTCTGGGTATTTGGGTAGGCATCAGGGAAGCAGTGTTTGCATATTGTACCCACCTTTTCTATTCCATCTCAAAAACTGAAGGAGGAAGAGGAGCAAAAAAGGAAGCATCCTGGCAGAGGGAACAGCATGAACAAAACACAGAGTCAAAGAAGGGCTGGGCATGTCTTGAAAACCTTGATGTGTTCAGAAATGCTTGCACCAGAGTATGAAAGCAGATGAACTTAACAAAAAGTTAGTTTAGGTCAAGTAATGAGTCTTGAATGCCAGGCTTAGGTGCTCCAATTATTTTTCAGGTGATATGAAATTATGGACAATGGAGAGAGATGGATCAAGTTGAACTTCAGGATAATAGAGGTGATGGCACTAGTCTCAGAAAGGGGCAGAGAGGGACAGAAATGAGGAGGTATAATTCCCAGGATCTTATGACTAATTGGATATGCTGAGCCAAGGAGAAAGAAAGTCGCTGATGACAGAGGTTTCTGGATGGGTTGCCTGGGAAGATGTGGAGGTCTTTAATTGAAATAGTCATGCCAGGAGAAGAGAAGAGAATTTCTTTCATTTTGGATCAGCACAAAAGTCATCAAGGCAAAAATGTCAAGCACACTGTCAAAACTGATGAACCAGAGCTTAGGAGAAAGGGTAGGACTAAAACTGAAGACTTAAGTGTTCTCCCCACATAGGACGTAGTGGAAATCATGATAATGAATGAATCTGCCAAGGGAGAGAATGCAGAGAGAGATGACTGTGGACCAGAAATTTGGGGATAATTTTCAGAATCATGTGAAAGCTGATATCACAGAAATCCAAAAGAGGAGAGACTTTCTAGATTGAAAAGATGAATATATTATTATCTCTGAGATACAGAGTGAGTGGAATTTTTCTTATACCTTTTGGTTTTTACCAATTTTTATTACTTCTGTAAGTAGTAAAAGCAATAAGTTCTACTTTTAAAGAGTAGGTAACTAGTGTAACATACTAATGGAGGCCAACTGGTAATGTCAATGACTGATGAGTTTTAAAACTTGAAAAAGAACATTTCACTGGGCTTATTACTATGTTCAATATTCATTTTCTTATTCATTTAGAACTTTTCAATAAATATTTATGGACCACTTGTTAAGTGGTAGGCACTCTTCTAGACATTTGGGATATATCTGTGGACAGACCATCAAAGATCCCTGCCCTCTTGTTGCTTTCATCCTCCCTTCCCTTGTTAGAATGCAAGGTTACTTGGACTTTTTAATGCATCTTATATACCCAATGTCTTCAACTGGTGGAAGAATCACAGCAGCATGATCTTCTGGTCAAGTCAGTTTATTTACCCAAGCTTCCAGCTCCTCCACTGCAGAATGCAAATGATTGTGCCCACTTTTCAGGGTGAGGAGTACAAATGGCATAGAGAAAGCCCTTCATAAGTGCCTCAAAAGTTCACCGTGAATAGTATCAGCATAAACAATTATGAATTAGGAATTCACTAATGAATAAGAGAACAGAAATTTTGCATTCTAGGTTTTGATTTTAGTTTCAAAATTCACAGTATTTTCTTAGACTTCACTTTTATTAGCTAGAGACGGCTAGATAAATAGATAGATAGATGATAGATAGATAGAGAGAAAGATAGATAGGAAGGATAGGGAGGGGATATTACTCAAGCCTTCATAAAATTTCCAAGTAAACTCCCAAATATCATAGATAAATGAACCGTGTACCCAGAAACCATGGGTATTCTTATACAATCAGGAAATTTCCTTGAAGTCATATTTTCTTTTAATATTTCTGTAAATGTTTTAATAGTTATTTTCATTTAACCATACCACTTCAAATGGTTTACCAAGAATTGATATTGATAATATCTATTGAGGATATTTTTAGTGTTATTCCTAATGCTAAGTCCTTTTCTTGCATCAGTTCATTTTATATTCCCAATTGCCCTTGACTTGGACATAATTATTATCCCCATTTTACAGGAAAAATAAAAGCAAAGGCTTACAGAAGTTGAGAAACTTGCCCAGGATTATATAGCTAGGAAGTGGTGCAAGTGGGATTCAAACTTTGGCAGTCTAGCTTCAGGTCCACATCTAGGATCTTAAGATGTGTCTTAGTTCACTGGTGGCTCCTTTTCCTACTCATACCCTCAAAACACCATGGTCCATCCTAGAGATATTCAGGAGTGCCATGTGAAAGCACCAATTCATGGTTTCTCCAATTCTATACCCTGCCCATTCATGCAGTGGTCATCCAACTCATCTAAGATTGGAAGATGAAGGACCATAGTCTTTCCTAGCACATGTGTTCCAGATACTAAAGGTTTCTAAAGGATACTAGAGTCTTCATTTCACCGTAGTTTTGGCAAAATGAGTGGTGAGTTGGTTATGGATGAGGTGTTTCTCCCGCAGTTCTATTCTTGCTGGGATGATTTACTTAATGTCTTCCTCATATTTTGTGGAGCAAATGGGAGTGAAAGAGTTGGGGCTGGGGGTGAGATGGGTGAAATGGATGGGGGGAGAGAAGGCAAGATTTATATTTAGACAGGACAGTGCCATTAGCCTGCCTCACAATGGAGGCTATTCATCAAGGCCACCAGGGCCTCAGGGAAATGAAGTGTTTGGATTTGTAACATATTCCATCAGCCTATTTGCTTGTGAAACTTAAGGTGACATGGAAGAAACTGATCAAGTGTCTGCTGACCTGCTTCTAGCTCCTCTGACCCCAAACACAAAGTTCTACTTTCTTTATGTGTTTCTAATCTCACTTCTCTATGTGTTTCCTCTTCACCTGTTTACGGTTGGTAAAATGATGAGCTTCTTTCGATTTGATATTCTTAACCCAAGGAAATGGTGGCTGCCCTGACAGAATACTCAATTTGGAATAAAGGCAGCAGATAAATCCAATTCAGAAGGAATACAGTGCACTTACAGAGACCTTATTCTTCATTCATACCAGTGTCCTGAGCAGCAGGAAAAGGGAATATATATCTTCAACTAGTATTTCCTGAGCATATATTTTGCCTCAGGAGCTATAGACACAGCACTGAAAAAGTCACTTAAGGTCCATACCCTCACAGTTCAGGGTCTGATGGGAGTGAGAAGTATTAAAACCACCTTGACATAGAGTTAAGCGATATGATAAGTATGGGGATATATGTGACCCCAGAACAGGAAGGTGCATTTAACTCTACTCAGTAGGGTGACTACATAGGGTCCTTCGAAAATCCTCCTTTTTAGGACCTTTGTCCCAGGAAAATGCCACCTTACAATGAGACTTCCTATTTCTGATCACCATAACATTCTCTAAAACAATTGAAACTATAGCCTGCAGTTATAAACAAGATGATGTATCTCTCTTAAAGTGCAGTGGCCCAAACACTAACTTTGAATTCATTAGAGTGTGCTTGGATTTAGCAATATAATATATGAGAATGTTTGTGGTTATTTGTGAATGATGACTTAGCTCGTGAATCCTAGCTGCACTGGAAGAGTTCAGCATCTGAGAGGAGCATCTGTTCCTGTCAAGGAGGATAAGCACTCACTGTTCATGTCATTGCTATTATCACCGATAGGACCTGTTGGTGAACCTGCTGAACTTCCCCCAACCAGGCAAGGTGAACCCGAGACCCTATGGTGACCTACAGGTACTGGGATGTCATATGCCCTTCCCTCTGAGTGGGTGCATTATGCCTAGAGAACTAAATTTCCTTTCCCATTGGCTAAGGACTTTCCATTCCCTCTGCACTAGGTCCACCAGAGGTGAGAGACAACAATAAAGCTTGCTTTTGTTTTGTTTAGAGCTGGTAAGTCTGTCCCCTCTGTTGAAAAGATGCACAGGTAGAGGAAAAGAACCTGCTATTAGTTCTACTTCCGGTTTTGTTTTGTTTTTCTTTTGGCCGCACTGTGTGGCATGCAGGATCTTATTTCCCCAACCAGGGATCGAACCCATGCCCCCTGCAATGGAAGCACAGAGTCTTAACCATTGGATCACCAGGGAAGTCCCATAGTTCTACTTCTGGAACTAGGAAATTTCTCTTTCTCTGGAGTTAAAGAGTAAGAATCCAGACAGTCTTCTCATAGGAAGGCAAGGTCAACTGAAGAATGGAAAGTGCCTGGCAAATGTGTAGAAAGGATTGTTTTATGAAAGAACATCTTGTATGAAGGCTCAGATCTCTGAAGCACAGAGAACACAGCACATGTAAGGTACTAAAGAGGGGTGAAGGCAGATGTGGGGCAGGCTAAGGAGGTAAGGTTTATAAATAATGTTAAAGAATTTAGAGTTTATCCCGAGGTCAAGAGGAAGCCAATGATGAGTGTGAAGCAGAGGAAATATACGTTTGATTCGCTTTTGAGAAATATTCTGGCTACAACTTGGTGAAGGAACTGGAAGGGAACAGATTGGAGGTATATTGGAGACTAATTTGACAACTGTGGCCATTGCCCAGGAAAAGAGAACAGGAACCTGAATTAGGGTGGTGGTAGTGAGTATACAGTAAAGTAGAAACATTCAAGAGATGTTGATGTCAGATGCCAGAATGACCTTGATAGATTTCAAGTATTTAGATGGTGAAGGAGAGAGAGAAGTCAAGGCTGCTTACTGGGTGTCTACTGGCTTGAGCACCTAGAGTGATGATAGAATCATTCACTATGTGCTATGGACTGAATGTTTGTGTTCCCTCCAAATCCATATGTTGAATTCCTGACCCCCAATGTAGTGGTATTCAGAGATGGGCTCTTTGCGAAGTAACTAAGTTTAGATGAGGTCATGGTGGGCTTAGTACCCTAATAAGAAAAGGATGAGACACCAGTGCTTCCTCTCACCACCATGTGAAGACATAGCAACAAGGTGGCCGTCTGCAAGCCAGGAAATGGACTCTCACCAAACACTGAATCTGCCAGCACCTTGATCGTGGACTTTTAGCCTCCAGAACTTTGAGAAATAAATGTCTGTTGTTTAAGCCACCCAGTCAAGAGTATTCTATTATAGCAGCCTGAACTGACTAAGACACTGTGACAGGGAAGAGAAGGTAGAACAACTCCAATTTCAGACAGGAGCAGGTGTGGATGAGGGGTTGCCAGATGTCCAAGTGGTTGAGTAGACATCAGGGGTCATATGAGAGGTCTAGGCTAAAGATATGGATTCTGGGCCATACCCCTACAGGAGGAATGTACAGTCATAGCATGTATGAGGTGACCAGGGAGGTGGGGAAGGGTGAGAAGAGAAGAGCCTTAGTGACACCAACATTTAAGGGAGCAGAGACAGCTTTGCCCAACATGTTCACAGTCACTAAGGTCCAGAGTGAGGAAGAGTCCAAAGATCACTGAGCCACCGGCAGGTAACCTAAGTACATAATTCTGCCCCACAAGAACTTTAGCTTCTAGCCTAACAACAATGGTACCCTAAGGCAGCGGTCCCCAACTTTTTTGGCACCAGGGACCAGTTTCATGAAAGACAATTTTTCCATGGTGGGGGTGGGGGAGGTTGGTTCAGGTGGTAATGTGACGGATGGGGAGCGATGGGGAGCGGCAGTTCAAGCTTCAATCACTCACCCGCTGCTCACCTCCTGCTGTGCAGACCGGTGGTGGTCTGCGGCCCAGAGGTTGGGGACCACTGCCCTAAGGAACTGACATCTATGAAAAGGTCTGAGTTAGACCTGTGGTCTCCTGTATACATCATGTGGATTTTAAATGCCCTGCAGCTATGAAGTGCTACACTGATAACAATGTTCACTGATTCAGGCTAACTACTATTCTCCCCCGTCTTAAAAGTAGAGAAATTACATTCACAGAAATTACTTGGTTTGTCCCAGTGAAAATGGTAGAGACTGAAGTCATTCTGGGTCTTGTGATTTAGGCTTACTGCTCTAACCCTGTCCTTGTAAGTTACTATTTATTGCTCTTATATGTTTATGTTAGTTTATTATTTTCTGAACCTGTGGGTCCTCTCCATTAGAACCCATAAGAGAAAAAGAAAAAACCTTCAGCTGAAGACATGGAAAAATACAGCATGAGAGAATTTCTCAGAACCTTTCTTGAGACCTAAGATGCCCTTCTCTTGCCACCTTGGCCTGTCAGCTGTTGCTGAGTCCTGGAGAAAATGGGGAGTCTGAAACGCAAGCTGTGTTTGTCCCTGCTTCTGCCTCGTGTTTTCTATTTCTTCTTCACACCATCATGATAATGAAAGGCGACTGGCTGCTTGGGTTTCCTTTCTCTCTGCCTCTGTCATTTCCATTTGCTGGGTCTCATGCCTTTTTAACATGAAGTTGTTGTGTTTGGGCTCTAATTTACCAGGCAGTGATAAATTCCAAGAAAAACCTATTCTTATTGAATTATTTTCTGAATGTTATGCAAACATGTCTAAATTATGTGGCAGCCAATTCCACTCTGAGATCTGGTTTTGAATTCATGTTAATTCAAGTAGGAGAGAGAAAGAGAGAAACAAAAACCCAAAATGCTGAGATGCCATCTTTCATTCTCTAGGAGAATTCTTTTTTTAAGTCTACTGCTTTGATACAAGAGCTTAAGATCCCTTTCAGAACCCTGGGTAATCAAGGCCATGTTCCAGTCCTGGGTACTCATCGTGGAATACTGAGGGGGAAAGCTTCCCACTTCAATTCTGTAGAAGATGAAGAGCTGAAACATGTTGACAGCTCATCACTGAATGTAGGGTGAGGCTATGATTCCCTTTTTTGACAAGAATCAAAGGACTTCTTTCAGTGAGTTCAGACATTAAATCTAAGCTCTCTTGTCCCAGGCAGCTTAAAAAAACAAGTAATAATGGCTATTTTCTACCCCTGTGCTCTACATCACAAACTCCAAGAACCAAGCTCTAATTACAAAAGAGACAATATATTTCTGATACAAGGGATGGATCTGTCCTTTTTCCATTTTCACATCTTCTAGCCAGAATCCCTCTTTTTTTATGGAACATTCTATTTCCCCAGGAGCCACTGATGACTCTTATCACCACCATTGGGGCACTTTTCTGAAACTGAATCCCAAATGGGAGAATGGACAGTCCTGAGGCAGAGTGCAGAGTCCTGAGCACATCATCTGAGCTCCAACTTCAGCCCATGCCTGAGTCAGGTCCACACCTGGGCTCAGTAAATAAACCAGTAAAAATAAGAATCTCAACTACTGTGTGTTTCAAGTTTTAACATCTTCATCCGAAAAATTTAAAAGCTCAGTATACTGAGCTTGTAAAAATATTCCATGGATGTCTGAAATCCCAGAAGATATGTCCACCATACTCTTGCTCAAAATGCCATTATGTGCACAGCAGATGATTATATAGAACAGAATTAGTGAAGAAGAGAAACAAATTCCTGAATTAAAACTTTATTGCAATGGCTCCAATTGTCAAAGGATTCCAATCAAAACTCCTCCACCTGGCTCTACCGGCGGCCCATCTACATTTTCAGCCTTATCCCTCAACATCCCTTCACATTTTCTATCCCCCTGGCCAGACCGAGCCCTGCACTTTTCTCCATGTATCCTCAGTACTGTCCTTCTAGGTCCCTACAATCAGGATCTCCTTTCTGTGGGATGCCCTTTCCATCCAGCCCCACCCCATATCTATATACCCCACAATCCCACCCATCTGCAAAGTCTCACATAAGCTCCAGCTTCTCCAAAAGTCATCCCTCAACTTCCTGTCCCCAACACCACTTTTGAGGAACAACTCCTTCTCTGAATCCCCAAAGCACTTAATTTGGACCTGACTTATGTTACTAGATTAAGTTCCCCTTATGCATCACCTGAGATTGTCCCCCACTCTCCATCCCCGCTTCCCCCCACCGACACACACACACACACACACAACACTGAGGTGCTTCATGGGCCCTTGTTGACCCAGCTGCCACTGAAGCAAGCAGCTCTGTGTGGTCTTGGGTCAAATGCATATGAGTACAAAATGACAGTGACTTTTTTCAGGTCCGTGTTCTGAACCTCTTGCTTTCCATTTTGACATATCCTTGTCGCTTCTGAAGCATTAAACCCAGTGGGATATACATGAAGCTTTGACCAATGGGAAACAGGAGCAAGGGAATAACTTCCCCATCTACCATGCACTTCCCTGAGACCCAATAGTTCACAGGTATCTAGGAAGACAGTCCTATGAGACTGAGAAATTAGAGACACTTATTACCCAGTAGTGTCCAGCTTGGTAAACATTCCCTTGTAATTGTTATCCTATCCTTCCCCATCCTCATTCCTCCTTTCCTAGGTTCTCACTCTCTGGTAAAAAGGTAGCATAATACTTTTTGTGGTTTCTGGTTCTGTTTTCTAGGATACACAAACCTATCACTTTTTACTTTATAATACAGATCCTTATGCATGCACCTTGGCCCTCCCTTACTTGATGACATAATTATTGTAGGTAGATTATGTATTTTCCATCCATGTACTACAGTATCTCAGATAAGTGCCTGGAATAGTATTGGTGCTCAAGAAATGTCAGTGTTGTACTAAATAGACATTTCTCCAAAGAAGATATACAGATGGCCAACAGGCAAATGAAAAGATGCTCAAGATCACTAATTATTAGAGAAATGCAAATCAAAACTATCAATACAATGAGGTACCACCTCACACCAGTCAGAATGACCATCATTAAAAAGTCTACAGATCATAAATCTTGGAGAGGGTGTGGAGAAAAAGGAACCCTCTTACACTGTTGGTGAGAATGTGAATTAGTTCAGCCATATGATCCAGTAATCCTGCTCCTGGGCATATATCTGGAGAAAACTCTAATTCGAAAAGATACATGCACCCCAATGTTCACAGCAGCACTATTTACAGTAGCCAAGACATGGAAGCAACCTAATTGTCGACAGATGAATGGATAAAGAAGATATATATATATATATATATATATATATATATATATATATATATATATATCTACACACACACACACACACACATACATACACACACAATGGACTATTACTCAACCATAAAAAGAATGAAATAATGAAATACTTCCATTTGCAGCAACATAGCAACATGGATAAACCTAGAGCTTATCATATTAAGTGAAGTAAGTCAGACAAAGACAGACCTAGAGCTTATCATATTAAGTGAAGTAAGTCAGACAAAGACAGACCTAGAGATTATCATATTAAGTGAAGTAAGTCAGACAAAGACAGACCTAGAGATTATCATATTAAGTGAAGTAGGTCAGACAAAGACAAATGTTATATGATATCACTTATATGTGGAATCTAAATAAATGAGACAAATGAACTTATTTACAAAACAGAAATAGCCTCACAGACATAGAAAACAGACTTATCCCAAAGGGGATGAGGGGGCATAAATTAGGAGTTTGAGATTAACATAAACATACTGCTATATACAAAATAGATAAACAACAAAGACCTACTGTAGAGCACAGGGAACTATATTCAATATCTTGTAACAACCTATAATGGAATAGAATCTGAAAAGTTATATATTATGTAATTTTATAATATATATGTGATTCAGTTCCATTGTATATATGTATATATTTAATGGAACAGAATCACTTTGCCGTACACCTGAAATTAACACAATATTGTAAATTAACTATTCTTCAATTTTTTAAAATGGTTTAAAAAACATGTCTGAGTTATGAATGACAACAGACTTCGGGAAATGTATTGTCAACAGAAACATGAAGACCCTGAATGGCACACCTATTATGGAGGGATGTTTGTTCTTATATTATGACTTCTGTTCTCATGCCAATGACTCGTTAATACAATCAAGGGCTGTTGGATGCACTGGAGCACATTTGATCAAGGAATATTTTCTTTCTTATCCCAGTAGAAGAGTGTGCCCAATGAGATAGAACACAGAAAATAATTAGATTCTTTTTCTGGAAGATAAGGTAGCAAGGCACATAGGGAGAGCAACTGGAGTGACTTCCCTTAGTTTTGTGAATGTAAGGCCAGCAGGCACCCATGGCTTTGGGGAAAGAATGTAAAAACAGTCTAATACTTTCTCACTTCCTCCCAATGAGTAGCACTGACATATATATGCTACCGAATGTAAAATAGTTAGCTAGTGGGAAGCAGGTGCATAGCACAGGGAGATCAACTCCGTGTTTTGTGACCACCTAGAGGGGTGGGATAGGGAGGGTGGGAGGGAGGCACAAGAGGGACGGGATATGGGGATATATGTATACATATAGCTGATTCACTTTGTTATACAGCAGAAACTAACACAACATTGCAAAGCAATTATATTCCAATAAAGATGTTAAAAAAAAAAAGAAAAAGACAGTCTAATACATTTCACAGTATGTGCAGAGGAGAAAGGCAAATTCACAAAGGGCTGAAGAGCTCCTTGGGAGAGAGACCTTATTACAACATATTATGGACTGAATGTTGTATGCCTCCCAAATTCATGTATTGAAATTCTAACCCCCAAAGTGATGGTATTAGGAGGTGGGGCTTTGGGGAAGTAATTAGCTTATTAGGTGATGCCATCATAAATGGGATTAGTGCCTTTAGAAGAGACACAGACAGCTTCATCTATCTCAGCTCTCCACCCGTGAGGATACAATGCAAAGACAGCCCTCATCAGACACTGGACCTGCCAGTGTCTTGATCTTGGACTTCTCTACCTCCAGAACTGCAAGAAATAAATATCTGTTGTTTAAGCCACACGGACATGGTATTCTGTTATAATGGCCTGAACAGACCAACACAGAACATCAGGAGGATTGGGATGGTCCCAACTAAGATCTTCTAGAATGAAAGGAGATCATAACCCCAAAAGACAGAATTCACCCTGAATGAACTGGAAGCCCTTCTACCAACCCCTCCCCCAACACCACCACCACAATGACCTCACCACCTCACATTGTGGATCATTGTGGCTAGAACCTGGGTGTCCATGTGTGGCCTTGAAATTACTGGCAGTGTTCATATCTGGGTCCACAAGGGTATGGCCACAGCCTTAGTAGTCTGTATCAGGGAAGCTTTTAACAAAAGCACTCATGGAAGGAGCTGAAACAACATGCATCCACAATTGAACGGACTGTACACTCAAGTTCTCTCTCAGACCTGTATCTGGAAACAGGACTGTGCACTTTGGACTATGTCCCTGGAGTTCTTGTATCTCAAGAGAGAAGTCTTCCTGCTAATGAGGACTCAACCAGTTAATTGCAAATTAAAAGATGTGACCACATTCTTTAGGTGATGAAGTGGTTCCTCCTGGTCATTGCACGACTTGCTAAGCCATCTCCAAGAAGTACACTCTGTTGACCACAGCCTTTCTACTGTACCAGGTGTAGCTGTGTCTTGCTGGAAAGTGTGGCCCATGCAGAGAAAAACAAAACAGGAGATGGGCAGAGGAGAGGAGCTGAATAACTGCACCTGTCAAAAAGTGAGGGTAACAGTTAAGCATACATCAGCGGAAGCTTTGAGTTCTACGGAGAAAGACACCAGGGCAAACATGAGGAATTGTTTGTCCTCAATCTCCGCTGGAGAAGGTAGCATTGATTGTTTGGGCCTGGTGGCCTGTATCACCTTCCAGCCAACACTGTTAAAAGTGCCTTCTAACACTTGGTGGTTAGCACAGTCATTTCACAACCCCTGACCTGCTGCCTATCCTGCAGATAAAGGCAGCTCTAATTTTGCAAAATGCTATTTTTAAAACAACCAAATTGTTCCACATTGCCCTCACTGCAGCCCAGAGGAAGGAGCTGTTTACCTCACCACGTCTTTGGCACCAAAGGACTTCACTGTGGATGTCTTTTTTCTGCTATCATACCATCCTGATTAAGATTAATTATTCCAATAGAAATGAGTCACTCAGAAAGGATGGGAAGGATAGAAGAGGGCAGTTTGCTTTTATTTTTTCTACTTCCATGTTTGTTCTGAGTGATCCAGAAGAATACAGAAGTGAAGCAAAGGAATTTAAAGTGTGGAACATGTAATAAAGGACATCAAGTGAAAAAGCTCTTATGGGCTCCATGTTTATCTTCAGCTCAGTGACTTGCAGAAGAGCATGTACTTGGCTGGTAAGCTTGGAGGATGTGACTGCTCCCTGCCAGCTGGAGCCTTGACCTGAACTCTCAAAAACCCAGCTGACCTCATCCAGCCCCATCTACCCTAAATAACAAGGCTAGGACACCCTCCCCTCAACAGACTCACATACATATACCCAACCACCCTCCAGGTGTATATATTGGAATCTCAAAAGCCCTTTCTGGGTGGAGAAGTCATATATAACCAAGGAAGAAACTGAATAAGAGCAAGAAAATATATAAGCTCTAAACTCAAGACTGCACGAAGGTGAAATAAATATTATATATAGAACATCTTTGACTTACTGGGCATTAGTGCAAAGGTTTACTCTTTCTGAATCACTTCTCCAAGGCTCAGACTAGCATATCCCCTCTGAATATGTTCCCCAGGCTCTAAGACCACACCCCACAACTTGTCTGCCAAGCACGTCAGGCTGCTTTGTTGGTAAAGTGGGCTTAGATGAAGCAGCTCAGGCTACTTGGGAGTATTTATAGAATATTTATAGAGATTGCATCCAAACCCACGATCTCTACTCTCATTCCAAATAGAAAAGATCTATCATTTATGCTTTTTCCTCCATCCTATTATCTTAACAAAAGGAGGGAAAGTTTGGCAATGAAGGAAATGTATGGCTTTGCCGATTTTGTGCATTCAGTAGGAATCAAGTTGTCATGACCTGTTGGGAAGACAATTAGGCAGGGTGTCAAGAGACCAAAGCACACAGCATTCAGCCCAGAATATGGTACATTTGACATCTATTGGAAAACGAGTGAAGTAACTTAGGTATGAATTCCAGACCACCAACTAACAAGTTGTGTGACCTTAGAAAAATTACTTCTATTTTCTGGGCCTCAGAGATTATCTAGTCCAACTTTCTCTGGTTTCAGGGGCTCTAACCTAGGGGATGACATACCTGTTTTTGCCAAATCCAGGTTACTGGCGGATGACTCTGCAGCAACTCACTACCCAAACAATTACTCATCTGAACTCCCTCTACCTCTCAGCCCCATAGATGCGACATGCCACACAATGATTGATGGTAAATCAAATACATTGCCTCTTTGTGTGGTTTGTGTGGCTACATCCTTAAGGTATAGAGAAGACACTTTTTATCCTCAAACAAGAAACCAAGGAATGTTATCATAATTCTGTCTGCCCCAGTATTTGATATCTCCACCATAGTTATTCTTCTTACCCAACCGAGATGTATTCATTCTTAAAATCAATCTCTCTCTCTCTCTCTCTCTCTCTCTCTCTCTCATCTCTCTCTGGCTCTTGTTCTCACTTTCTGTCTCAAACTCAAAAAATTAGAAGGATTTCCAACCGAGATTTATTCATTCTTAAAATCAATCTCCCTCTCTCCCTCTCTCTCTCTCTCTCTCTCTCATCTCTCTCTGGCTCTTGTTCACACTTTTTGTCTCAAACTCAAAAAATTAGAAGGATTTCCAATTTTTTAGAATTATCCTTCTAAAAAATTAGAAGGATAAATTTGTCCATTTATCTAACTCTTGGCCAGAGTTAGATAAATGAACAAAATTCAGGTAACATTTGGTCATTCAGAAGGTCCAGCCTAGATAACTTCAGTCCCCTATTGTCCCATGATGCTTGTCCTACCAATCCATCCTTTTCTTCCCTGAGTCTCAGACCTACTTAAGAACTAGAGAATATCAGACAAAAAAATCTCAAGATCCATTTCAGCCTCAGTCTCTTCCTCTTAGGGATGAGGCAGCTGAGATTCAGAGAGGTTAAAGTGACCTGTCAAAGTCACAAAGCCAGCATACCCCAGCCTTGTCTCCCAAACCCTCTCCTGTATCTTTTCTACTACCCACAGGATTCACCCAGTCATCCCAGTTTCTGCAGGGCCTTGGGCTTCCATTTCCAGCTGAAACTATTTTGGCAACAGTCTTTGCTAGTAACCAGCTCAAGCTTCCCTGAAATGAAAAATCAGGAGGTTAAGCTTAAGCACACAAGATGGTCAAGGGATCCACAGAGAAATAAAGGGCCCAGGAGGGAGGACGTTGTCACCCAAATGTTCCCCTAAAAGGCCAGTGCACACTGGGTATTTTACTTTGTGTTGCTTCTTTTTTGTTGAACTTCCCCCTCATTTGTGCCCCAACTTAGTTTTGTGTGGGAAAGAGATGGTCAAGGATCTGGAAAGGCAAAGAAGATATTTTATTGGTCAGAAATTGGCAAGACCTTATATTCCTGCTTCATCAGTATGCCTGACCTGTTGGTTGGAGATGGGTCTTCACCTTCTGGCTCCTTTTGGCCCCTGTAAATTCACGCTTTTTAATTTTTACAGAGCAGTTTATGGGCTACACAGAGGGGGAAGCTGGGGATCTGTTGTCAGGGGATGCATTGAGCAATGAACCTTCTTCTCGGTGTTCTTTTTCTTCCTTCCCTCTGTGAGTCTTGTAAATGAGCATTTAGACCCTCTGGGAAAGATGGGAAAGGCCTCTTTGGGGACAAGCCATGAAAAAGCAGAAGGGTCATGAAGAGGCCTTCAGGGAAATCTGAGACACTGGTCTGTCTCTAATCAACTTGGTTATTCAGGGAGCAGGAGAACATTTAGCAGATCATCTTCACAGCCCACTCTGAACTGTCCAGCCTATGAGGGGAAGGGAAATGTGTGACCTGATGATTTAAGCCAGAACTTCTCAACATATTTAACAGCTCACATTTTGAAAGGAGTGCTTTGGGAGGAATGTGGTGGGATCTAAAGAAGTATAAGTTAGAGAATTCTCTAAGTCTCTAGAGTTACTACCCAGGGTATCATACTCTACAAGTAACAACCCCCAGAGCAGCCAGATAGTCACTTAGAGATGATAACTGATAGAGACCAGCAAAGATGTAACAGAGAACTGAAGTTGAACTTGAGAAAAATGTTGTATGTAGGCCAGTTTAGTAAGGGACAGTGTAAGTTGCTAGGATTTTATTTATTAGTAGAGCAAAGTTTGGGAAAAAGACTAGGAGTTTTTCTAAGTGTCCTCATCTTTTTAAAGCTTGAGAACCCAATGAGAAGGACAGGTTAGAACAACTGAAGAGTCGTCGTTGTCATCATCATCATCATCATTTTCCTGCCTCTTACTGGACATTTATTAAAAGCTTTTTGGATGCCAAGTATCTTATAAGTGCTTTAATACATTATCATACATCATCTCTCTTGAGATAGGGCATGATTATCTGACTCTTACAGACCATGAGAATGGGAGGGGTCTCTCTCTCTCTCATACCCTGCAAAGGGGTGGCAAAGAGAAGAAACCTCAACCTCTTCCAAGGTCTAAACTCAGTCTCTACAAGTGAGAAAACAGACTCTCAGAGGATTTCAGCTCCTATTCAGGTGTTCAGATTTTCCCTTCTTCCCAAAGGATAAATCAGTTCATGCTAAAGTATAGAAGCTCCAAAGGGAAAGAAAAAAAACCATGACTTTTAGAAGAAAAAAAAAAATTAGACCTATGGTTCCACAATGAATTTGGGAAGATCCTGATGATGATGGTTTGAATCCCTCTCCATGCTTCTTTACTGCGATGTCTCTGTTTGGTTTAGGAAGACTTCCAGGAAAAGCCCCAGGCGATTCATGGAATCTTCTACATTTACCCCATCTTCTCATGACTCTGAATCCTTGGGAAGGTATTATGCATGGAACTGGAGAGAATTTGAACTCTGTGGGTGGTAGAGTGGCAGAGAGGTGGTCTTGTGTCTACGTGTGCAGAGTACTGCCAACAGCAGCTGTCCACTTAGCCTAACAGGCCTGAGAGGTGGGTGGGGGCAGTATCTCTTCTCTCTACTCTCCCTTGATTTCTGTTACTAAAGCCCCTTGAGTTTTCCTAGTATGTATCCAGTACCAGAGGTGGGGTGGTTATGTTTTATGCCTAAGGAAAGTGAAGAGGGAAGAAAAAAATATATGACCATAAAAGCAAAGTGGAAAAACTGGAATTGGAAAAATTCTACTAGGGAAACATACAATATGATTAAAGCACTTTAGATTCTTTTGGGAAGAGGTGAGTGTGAGGGGGTGGATGGTGATGCTAATAAACAGCACATACTTGGAGCCTCCAAAAGAGCAGGAAACCAGACTCTTTCCAAGGACAGGGGTGATACATTTAAAGAAACAACACCCCGGGATTGTCATAGGCAGCCCTGCTACAGACACAGCAAGGCATAGTGCCGGAACCCATGTACTTTCAAATTCGCAGCTCCCTTGGGTTATCAGGAATTTTATTTGCCTTTGGAGGGGACCAGCCTTATACACCATAAACATTTCATTCAGGCATTAAGTTTTGGGCACTGCCGCTCATTTCCTCAGCACTGCTCCTGCTGAGAGCTTACCTTCCATCCACTTTCTTTGGCCGAGTCTGATACAGTTAAGCTACAAATCTCCAGTTGCCCGAGGCTGCCAATGTCTTTTCATACACCACTGTTTCTCTAATTCCTCCTCAGGTTTAAATACAGATGCTCTGGTATTACCAGTAGAATAATGACACATCCCCCAAAACCTGTGAATACGTTACCTTACGTCTCAAAAGGGACTTTGCCAATGTGATTCAATTAAGGACCTTGAGATTGTAAGATTATCATGGGTGATTCGGGTGGGTCTAATGTAATCACAAGGGACCCTTAAAGATGGGAGAGAAGGGCAGAAGAGACAGAGAAGGAGATATGATGATGGAAGCGGAGGTCAAGCATTATTTCCTCTGGGGACCTTACTGTGTCCTCCTTTACGAGGTCAAATCTTTTCATACAGCCTCCCTTTGTACCATACACTTCTTCTTCACAGCAATCACCATCACAACTGTGGATGAGTTTGTGTGACTATTTGATTAATGTCTGTGTCATTTATTAGCACACATGAAGGCAGGAACTATGCCAGATTTTGCTTCCTTCTGAAGTCCCAGCCCACACCAGGCACTCAATAAATATTTATTGAATAAATGAGCAAATGAAAGGGTGAACAGGATCTAAACCTCCTATGGTTCTGAGTATTCTTTAGTGTGGGTGAAAACACAGCAGTGCATGAGGTATCCCACGGATTTGCTCTTTGCTTTCTGTTTTCCTACCTTTGCTCCAACCAGAATATTTATCTTTACATATGGTCTTAATACATTTCTGCTGCGAGAACAGCAGTATCTGTAATTCCAATCAATGGCTCAAGGAGTTTGGAGCGATGGAAGATTTCCTTTTTCTAGTTTATGATGTGTATTCAGATTATTCTGATTTTAACTCTTGACCCAGTTGCTCCACCAGTGTACAATGATCTCTGTTGTTAGACTGGAGATCTCCTGTTGCTTTCCTCTCCTCTGAATGTGAAAGATCATCCACTTATTCCAAGACCGAGGTCCCAAGCCCAGTTTTGCAATACCCCAGGGGGATCCCATTTTCAAATTAGCAGAACCAACTTTGTTGAAATTCACTTCAACCTTGGTTTTCTCCTGCATATATTTTTAAAGGAAGTTGTGAAGTGATTGCAAAAAATAAGCAATCATAAATACTGAAAAGGCAGATACACTCAACTCAGAGCATTATTGCATACCAACTATGTGTCAACCTCTGAAATAAGGTCTTTTTCCAGCACTCTCCTATTCCCCAACAATTGATTGCTTCTGTCTATAGGGCACAGCTAGAACATCTGCACATTTGACCCTCACAACTTGCCTGGGAGGGAGAAAAGGCAGGTGTTACTAATCTATTCAAGTATAGAAGTCACAAAGTAATTGCTCACTCTCTGTTTACCTGGGCATTTCATCTTTGTTTCCTGGTGCCTCTCATGCTGCCTAACACATAATTGTCTCGGGTAAGTAATTTTTGAAGGATTAAGTAAATGTCTGGCTTCTTTTTAATAGGAGCATTTTTGACTGACTTTCTCAGCATTACCCAGTTAGTAGATGAAGGGCTGTGGACTTGCAATCCAGCCATCTGGATTCAGTGCCCTTTCCTCTCTGCAGGCTAGGAGTGCATTCCTCCTGAGGGGCGAGGGATAGTGGGGACATGAGGTTTAAAACTACTTTGTACTTAAAGAGTCCTACGTGAACAGTGGACACATGGTGGGGAGTTTAAGTCTCTCAAGGCAAAGAAAAGTAAGCACAGAAGTCAGAAATCATTCAGTTTATTCCGTCAAGCATCAGGAAAAAATGTAGATAGACAACAGATACAAATAAAGGAACAGCGATACCTGGAATCTTCTCCCCACCCCAGCTATGCCCTGCAAACCAGAGAGAACCCCCCAAACCAAGCAAGTCGGGCACACTCCTGACATGGCATTCAGTCCAACCCAGAGGATTTTATAGCCTTCAGGATGTTTAAAGAAGCAAAAGACCTGGAGGACATGTATTTCTGGCTCATTAAAGAAAGTTTATTTTCAAATATTTAACATTTCTTTATTAAAGGAGAACAGGCAGGATATAAGCTCTATAAACTTTCTGAGGAGAGGACGTTGCTAACATTCCAAATGGAGAAATTATTGCCTGTGTGAGAACCAAGCCTTGAGCCTATTTCACTTTACAGGTGGCTGCGTATGAAATATTTTTCTTACAAGATCGTAATGCATAATGAGTTTTGAAAATTAAAACTGTAGGTGAATTTTTCTTGCTGCTTCATTACTATATCAGTTAGGGAGGAGATTTGTGGTTAATCCTCAGGACAGGGTTACCCAAGGCATACCTTATGATACATGGAATGTCAGCTTGGGGCACCCTGTCCTGCAGAGATAAGCTTTCTTCTCAGATTTTCAGGAACTAGGGTAAGAGTACCAATGGAGGCTCCTGGACTAATCCTTTTCTCTTTCATCCCAAGCTCCATCCAGCACCAGGAGGGGCTCACACGTGTGAATATGGACATCCTAGGGTCTAACACCCAACTTCCATCCACATCCTTGCAAACCAAATTCCTTGGCCACTCCTCTGGCCCAGAAATATACACACTGGTGAGGTGATCTACTCTCCAGAGGGACCTGGGCAAGCTGGTTAGGAAGCCAGCTTGGGACGAGTAGGATAGGGGATTCCAGGTCCCACGAATCCAGAAAGGTATGGGTTCCAGATGTGCATATCCCCAACTCTGCAAACTGCTTACTCCACAGGGAGGGGCACCGCTGGAGGAGAGCCAGAAAGGGGGCCTCTGAACTGCAGAGCCCAGAAGAGGGAACCTGGCTGCCTCCATCTGGGCTAGTGCTAATCAAATTTAGGAACACGTCACTTAAACTCCCCCAAAGCCCAAAGCTCCCAGCATAACATGTCATTTTCTCCGGGTTTATGTATTCGTGGTCCCCTGCTCTGCCTCATCTCCTGGCAAGTACTACTTCTGTTTCGCCTCACACTAACCCAAATTTGAAATGCCACCACTTGACACATTTTTAGGAAAAAATATTCTCATGTCAAACATCTTTTTTTTTTTTTTTTTTTTTTTGCCGTACGCGGGCCTCTCACTGTTGTGGCCTCTCCCGTTGCGGAGCACAGGCTCCGGACGCGCAGGCTCAGCGGCCATGGCTCACGGGCCCAGCTGCTCCGCGGCATGTGGGATCTTCGCGGACCGGGGCACGAACCCCCGTCCCCTGCATCGGCAGGCGGACTCCCAACCACTGCGCCACCAGGGAAGCCCAAACATCTTATTTTTAGTCAATTCTACTGAAGACTTGGGTGTTGAACTGTTCTCTTTTTATCTCTGCTTCCTCCTCTTTCCAAGGAACAAAATGGATTCTATTCTTATCATCAGAAAAAGGGTTGAGAGAGTGTGTGTGTAATGAGATTGTAATACATGTGTGTCTATACACAAATACACATGTAACTAAATTTCAATAGAAGCGAAACAGACACACGGGGCTCAGCTGAGGCACATTAATGACAGAATAAATGACTAAAGGTCTGCAGGGCACAGAGGGTCCCCGGGGCTCCGATTCCTCAGTTCTAAGTCCTAGTTAGAGTTGAGTTTCCCTTGGATACCACAAAATGTTTCTGATGAGAAACACCATCATCCATTCACTACCTTTATTTGAGCTAGCTGGAATTTCCATTCATTGCAAAAACTACTGCTTTGTTTTTCACTATTTTTTCAAATGGGGAAACTGAAATTTAGAAAAATTGTGACTTGCCCAAGGCATGCATCTACTAAGTGTTGGGCCACAAATAAAACAGCATATTTGACTATAATTTCCATGCTCTTTTTCACCCAAAGCCACAAGTTCACTAGGTACACAGGTAGATCGTATCATGGTTTAGCTCATACCTACTGCCTCCCCTACCCATTCCATGGGAGGAGTATATCTCTCTGCTCCTACTTTTCATCCCAAGAAGAACACGCCTCACTTAGCCACTGTTCTGAGGATCTGGAGAAACATAGAGTAGACAAAATTAACATATAGCTGGTGCCAAGCCCAGTTTAGATCAAATGATCCCCAGACAACTTGCAGACACATGAATAAGAAATAAGTGCTTACTTTTGTATACCACTGAGCCTCGGGGTGGTTTGTCACACAGAATATATATACATATGCATGTGTGTGTATATACATATCTACACACACATTTTTGTATAAGATAGATAGATAGAGAGAGAGAGAGAGAGATACAGAGATATAGATACAGGTATCTTATACAGGAACATAATCTGCCACCCTCCAAGATACTGCAAGTAACAGTTTTACCGAATGTTTCTCCACTGAATAAGAGAGTCACCAAGAAGTTTCCTTGCTGTGTAACACTTAACCTGGAAGCCAAATGTGTACATTTAGGTTTGCTGTTGCACTCCGGTTCTGATACCAATATTTTTATTAGCCAGCTTTAGTCCTTTATGTTGCAGCAATAAACTACCCAAAAATCTCAGTAGCTTACAACAACAAAGTCTTATTTCTCACTGACCTTCATGGCAGCTGTAGCTCTTTTCCATGGATCTTTTTAATTCTGAGATCCTGGCTGAAGGAGAAGCCCCTCCCTGGAACATATTATTCTTGCAAAAGAAGGAAAAGAGCAACAGACCCTGGTGATGCCTTTTAAGGCTTCTGCTCAAAGGTAGCCTACATTTCTGCTCACATTCCACATGGCAAATGCAAGTCACATGGCCAAAGTTAAACTGTGGGGTGGGTATGCGTAACCCTCTCAAATAGGTCGACATTAACTAATGGAGAACAGCAACACTACAATAACGAGCAACCTCTTCATCATCCTTCAGGAAGCAGCTCAAAATGTCATCTCCTCAGTATCACTCTGAGGACATCTCCCAGTCCTCTCTGTCCTACAGCATACATTAGATGTGTGAAAAAATACCTTCAGGACAATGTACTGTCTCCCCTACTACTTAGTGAGCCCTTTGAGGGCAGGGACTATCCTTTATTTTATTCTATTTTCCCAGTACTTAGCATAGTCCTTGAGATTTCATTTATTTCTATATTAATGCTTCCTTTAAAAAATTTTATAATAATACATGGAACCAATTATAAGATCCAAAAGATGTTAGGAGAAAGTGATACAGGAAGAGAGGGAGGAAGACCAGAAATTGAGCTTTGCACTTTTTAAAGTCGTTATCTAGATCTAGATCCAGATCCAGATATAGATATAGGTGTAGGTATAGATATAAAATACATATACAAGGATAAATATAGAGTAGACAAATGAATTTATAAGCCTAAAGTTTGGGAACCATGTCTGGGGTGGAGATACAAATTTGGGGGTCATCAGCATACAGATGATATTTAAAGCTCTGAGACTTGGTGATACCACCTAGGGAGAAAGTGGAGAAAGAAAAGATTTTTATCATGTTTCCCATTGCTTATCTCAGTTCCTAACCTGCCTGAAGTCAGAACTTCAACTGTTTCCTTGGACAGGCTGATTGGTATCTCTTGAATGGGTCTTCTTCACTCAAGAAGTCAATCTTGAGTGACCACAGGTATCTCATTGAAATGGGAGTATATACTCAGTCTCAAAGCTCAGATTTCATCCTCTTTGTACCCTTAGGCTTACCTCAGCATTGGGCTGGTCTATATTCTAGAAGGACCATTAAAGGACATTCCCTTCACCCTTGGACTCCTGCTGCATGTGTCATCCCCACATATGTCTGTCGCTTCCTTCCCTCCTCCTCTCCCATTTATCATGTTGGTAGAAGGGCAAACTTGTATTGAATGTGTAATAAGTGTCAGGAATGATAATGTATGCTTTGCATATGCTATCTCATTCCATCCTCACCACAAACTGGTAAGGTAAACATTGACCCAAACTTACTGATGTCATAGCTGAAGCTCAGAGAAGTTAGGTAATGTGACTACATCACAGCTAGAAAGGAGCTGGACTCTTGAATGGTACTTCAGTGAAGAGTCCCCATCTCTTTACAAACCACTGAGCTGCCTTACAACAGGAAAGGAGCTGATACTTGGGAGCTGATACTGGTACTTTGCAGATAAAGAAACATGCACGAAAGATAGATGATAGATAGATGGATAGATAGATAGATAGATGGCATATAGATACATGAGAATAGAGATATATAGAAATATTTAGGTTTTTTATTTTTATTTTTTTTTTTTGTGCTACGCGGGCCTCTCACTGTTGTGGCCTCTTCCGTTGCGGAGCACAGGTTCTGGACGCGCAGGCTCAGCAGCCATGGCTCACGGGCCCAGCCGCTCCGCGGCATGTGGGATCTTCCCGGACCAGGGCACGAACCCGTGTCCCCTGCATCGGCAGGCGGACTCTCAACCACCGCGCCGCCAGGGAAGCTCTGGAATTTTTTAAAACTCAGTACATAGTTCCCTACCTTCTTAAATAGATAATGAACAACATAGTTTAAACTTTCCTTCATACGTGTATTTTATGCCCATTCTGTGCTCAACATTGTGTCAAGAGCAGTGTTTTTATTTCAAATTAAATTTTGTCCTCAAAAATTCTCAAGTGTTTGTAATTTAGTTGAAGAGGGATAAGAAAGTTCCAAGTATTCCCATACATAGACATTAAGAAAGATCATATTAAGAGGTATAGACAATTCTTTTTAAACGTTGAAGACTTTCTAAGTTGCAAGACATTTCCCCATACATTATTTCATTTGACCCTCACAATAATTAACACTATTTTACAGGTGAAGAAACTGAGGCTTGGAAATTTTTAATACTTTGTTGAAGATTACACAATGAGCACAAGGCTAAAACTGAGAAATAAAACCTAGGGTGTCATCTAATGTTCTCATTAATACTGTGATGCTAACTCGGCACTAGTAAAAACTTTCTTATTCTTCAAGACTTTCAGGGAAAGAGATGCCACTCCCTCCTTCCATCACCCAGGATCCCAGCTCCTTAGGAGATATTGAGTCTTGGTGTTCGTTTCTGTTAAGCTGGGCTTTTGGATTCAGCTGGGTGATGCCTGAGGGAGAGGGTGGCAGGTGAGAGAATGTGTCTGCTTTGCAGCTCTTGCCAACCCTGGAGAGGTAGCATTTTCTGAAAGAATGCCGGGTTCTCAGAAACACTATTGATAATAAGGTTGCTCATTTCTACAATACTGTAACCAGATATTCTAGGAAAACAGACCTGGTTCCAGGAGGGCAGCCATGGTGTTTGGGTTTAAGGTTTGAGGTGGTTGTTCAAGATGAGCTTTCAGCTGGCCTGCCGACCTGCCACTGGACTGAAACAAGTCTGCACAATCAGGCCATTGTGTTAACGGAGAAATCTCAGGGCTCCTTGGAGCCTAAACCTGGCACGTACTAAAATGGACTTTTCACCTCCTGGGACTCTGGTGAGAATGAAGTGCATGCATGCGTGTGCATGTGTGCGTGTGTTTCAAATCAGAGGAAACCAGCTCAGGGATTACACAGAATCCCCTCTAGCCTCAGTAAGCCTTGGAGAAAAATGTAAATGCATTTGGATTGAAGAAGAAGGTCTCAGGCCAACGGGAAACAGGGTGGCACAGAGCAATTTCTCAGCCTTGGCAAGGGTGCAATTTTCCAGGAGGCAGAGTTTCAACTCGTGTGTCTCCCACAGGCTGGGCCGGGGCCCCACAGAGTAATAAATGAAGACTCACATACCACGGACAAGCCTCTATTTCTGCTTAGAGAGTCACAGATTCAGAACTGAGCGGGTCATCAATAGGCTGTCCAGCCCAACCCCCTACCTCCTGGACCACTTTCTTTCCATCATACCTCTCACCCTGTATCTATGTTCTTCATATTGAATGAGACAGGAAATGAATGCTTACTACATTTAATTATATGCCAGGTGTTTCACTTAACTTATGATGGGAATAACACAGCATGACAAGAGCTAACATTTATGGAACGCCTACTAGGTGCAGGCATGGGTCTAAGTGTTGGATACATACTAACTTATATTTAATTCTCACATAGACCCAAGTGGTAGGCTGGGTAAGTATCATCATTTTACAGATGAGGAGACAGAGGCACAGAGAAAGACTCTTGGCTAGCAAGTAAAGGAACTGGGTTTCTGCCCTTCACTCCAGAGGCCTCCACTTAACACAAAGCCAATCCTCCAGCCTGGATCCAAACAAGGTTCTCCACCCCAAAATGGCACATGGCCTCTTCCTGAGGTCATTCTGGTAAGGTTTCTTCCTCTTCTTCTTCCATCTGCTATCCCCGCTCCAAGGGGCAGAGCCAAAGATGACCATCTACTCTAGATCTTGTCAAAATCCCTGCGGACCACCATCTCTTAGCATTACATTACCAAGGACTTTAAAACCCTGTCAACCCTTAAAAGTTCACCAACCCATATGTGTAGCTGATCCACTTTGCTGTACAGCAGAAACTGAGGCAACATTGTAAATCAACTACACTCCAATAAAAATTAATTTTTAAAAAATGTTCACCAACTCTAATGAGTCAATTGACATCTGGTAGTGATAACATTGGTTCTACCTCTGAAAATTAAGATGAGTTGTGCCCAACAGTTCTATTTGGTCTGGGTTCTTTTTTACATTGGTGCTTATTATTCTAAAGAATCTATTAAATTAATGACTTATTAAAGTCATTTCTTCAGGAGCTATGAATGTTAACTGGTAAACGTGAGCCCAGTTCTCGAGATGATGATGAGTTGGAGTTATAGAAGAAAAGATCTTTCCAAAATGCAGTCTTGATCATAGTAACCTCTAGCTTACAACATACCTGGTTGTTGTTTTTTTTAACCTTTTAAGATCTTGTTTTTTACCATCTTGCTACTCTATGCACCCTCACCCTGGAGATTCCAAGCACAGAATCTCAGTAGCACAAGTCTTCCTGGGGAGACTGAAAACCACTCTGAATACACTTTCTCAGACCTCCCATTCCATCCCCTCTACCCAGCTAAATCCTGCTAATCTTTAAAAACTTCATCACCTCCTCCAGGATACCTTCCCCAGAGAATGTCTTGGAGGTCAGGCATACTTCCTGGAGGCTCCTGCCATATCCTGAGCCTACTACTCACAGCACCCATCTCTTCAGACTGCTGTTGCTAGATTCCTCTTAGCAGTTTGAATTCCTTGAGGCAAAGACTGCATTTCTTTTACTCTGTATCTTCAGAGTCTGACATCGTTCCTGGTACATAGCAGATACTCAGAAAGTACTTGGTGAGTGAATGATTCATGTTTATAAATCCACTACTTAAATGTTTTTAAGGCTTTAAAGGGACTAAGATATATGGACCAGGCACCCTAGGTCAAATATGATGTTTACAATGATTCAGAAGGAGGGCCTCCATTAAACTAATTAGGATGAATATATTAAGTCTATTCTTTGTTTTCATTTTAGTTTTTCTTACTAGGCATATTTTTATTGGGATCATGTTTTGGAGTACCATGGTATAATGTTCAACACCATAAAGAACAGAACTAAATTTAAGCATTTAGAAGGCAGAAATTAAGACTGATTGTAGGTCACACCAAGGTGCAGGCATGTCGAATGTACATTGACAAAGAGTGCAAACACTGAGCCATTATATAAATAGACTATATCTGTATCTATTATATAGATATAGATAGGTAGGTAGATACAGTTTATTGTTACATATAATATAGAGGAAAGCCTTGAACTTAGTTTTAACATTGGAAACAGTGATAATAATTAGCAAACAAATGAATCAGAACCATGTTTATATAATTCCTGACCATTATAATCACATATTTGTTTGAAAGGGGTTCTCACAGATTATTACACTTAACTGCCCCCTTCCAGAGTATGGATTTAGGTTTCAAAAGCTCTTGTTAACTTTTGGAGACTTCTCTGGTCTAGCTATTATTTGTTTTCTTTGATTCCTTACTGACTATTCTCTATTTTTACACTTTCATGTGCAGAGTTAGTGCATCCATGGGGAAGGGGACCAAGACAGGACTGAATCCAGACAGAAACGGGACAGAAAGTTTTCACATCATTCTTTCTGGAAGCAGAAAATTAGAAGTAGAAAGGGATTGTGTGTGTGTGTGTGTGTGTGTGTGTGTGTAGAAGAGAGAAGAAAATCCAGGATCAGGAAGCCCATACCCCCCTCCCTCCACCTCTCTGGACTTGGAAATTCTGTCTGAAATACAGCTGGCATTCACTTCTTATACACTGAGCCCCATGACCTTGGCTGGTATCCAAGTCTAAACTGCATCTATGGCATCCAAATAGCTAATTTCGTGTTGAGGAAGAAAGGGAAGGCAGGTTGGAATTAAGGAATGGGAAGGAAAAAAACTGCAAAAGTTAGATTTCCTGCCAGGTGGCTTCCAAATCATCCAGCAGCTTTATTCAAGGCTTTGAAGTCTTGAGCCAACAGTTCCAGATCTGTAATATTTACCCTGCAGTCTCCAAAAACAAAAGATGACTGTGTTCCTTGAAGTCAATCTCACCAGCATTTCAGGATGACAGATGGGAGAGTCTGGAAAAGACTTATTGGATGACCTGGAACTCCTCAAACTCCTCAGTAAGTTTCTGTTATGCCTCAGTCTGTCTGTCTGTCTCTGTCTCTCTCTTTCTCTCTCTCCTCTCTCCCCTTCCCTCTCACTAACATTGCTCTATTTCCACTATCAATTCCTGTCCCCCCAAGCCAATCACCTGTTGCGTTATTCATCAGGTATGTCAAGAACTCACCCTGAAACAGCAATAGCCAACTAAACTCTAAATCCCTTTAGCCCAGTAGTTGAATTCTGCCACGTACACCCATGGACTAAGCAAATAATAATATAGAGCCAATTCTGTGTGTGAGGCAGAATCTCTATCCAGTTATGAACTTATCTAGGATAGACCTTTGTGCAGGGGAAATAGGTGATGGGTGAATATAAAATTCTGAAACTAAAACATACTCAGGAGGAAAAAACTCTATCCCAATCCAGCCTTGACGGATACTTCTCACTTACCTTTCTCCCTTGCTATCACCCATCCGTCTTTGTCCCTCCAAACCCTACTCATTTTTTAAGATCCTCTAAAGGTCACCACCACCACACTCACTCAACAAATATATATTGAAAATCTACCATGTGTCAGGCACTGTTCCAGGCTTGAATTAAACAATGTCCTTGCCCTGTTGGAGTTCATGTTCGGATGGAAGGGATAAAGAATAAACACATAAATATAATAAATAGTAGGTCAGGTGGTGAACCATGCTATGGATAAAAATAAAGCAAGATGAGCAGGATAGAGAGAGTGGGGAGCAGGGGCATTATTTGTTGTGTGAGCAGAGACCTGAAGGAGATGAAGGAACAAAGAGGCTGTAATGAGAGAGGAGCCTTCCAGCAGAGGAACCTGCCAGAGCAAAGGCTCTGTGGTAGAAGAGGAAACAGCAGCAAGGCAGATTGGTTGGGCCATGGCGGAGAGAGGTAGGAAATGAGGAGAGAGAAAGACAGCAAAAAGCTGGCTCACAGAGGGTCCTGGGAGGCCTTTGACTTTAACTCTGGGTGAGACGGGAACCACTGGAGAGCTTTTAGCAAATAAGTGACATGATCTGACTTCTGTCAGACTTTGAGCTGCTCTGTTGAGAATAGATTATTTAAGGGGAAGAGCTGAAGCAGCAGGACAAGAGTCTTTTTTCATTCATCCAGAAAAGATAATGTTGGCTTAGACCAGGGTGATGATGGTAGAGATTGAATTCTGGATATGTTTTGAAGGTAGGGCCAACTGATATAATTGCTGATGGATTTAGATGTGAAGAACAAGAAAAAATGAGATGTCAAGGATAACTTCTCAGTTTTTGGCTTGAACAACTGGAGAGACTCATCCTTCCTCTGTGCCCCAAGTACTTTTATTAACATCAATATTATAAAACTCTAATAACAGTTGTTCATGTGTATATCTCTCCCACTAGGTGCACTTACTCTTAATTTTCAGGTCTTAATATGCTGAAACTCTAATGAAAGTTATGGACTCTTGCCCGTGAGGGGAAAAACACACATACACAAATTCATACAAATATTTGTATTTAATTTCAAAAGGTTTATTTATGTCCTGAAGCTCATCCATGTGTTCCTGAGTTGTTCATGGATCCAGGATTTGAAAACCCAGGTACTAGGTTAGTTTATTCTTTTAATTAATTATTATTGAGTACCTGGGACTCTGAAGACATTGATGATCTGATAGTGACCAAATATAGGTGGTATCCCTTTTTATGGAGATCACAGTTTGATGTGGGAAATAGACAAGATGCTAGTAAGCAAATAAACAAGTAAATAATTATAACTTTTGAGAGAAACTATGGGGGAAAAAAAAAGCAAGGGGGTGTAATATGCTACTATAGGGTATAGTAGAACAGCGTTTAATCAGGAAACAGAAGCCATCCAGGTATCATAAACAGAGGGGATTTAATACAAGGAGTTGTGGTACACATGATGGAAAGAAGAGAGGACAATGAAAGTCATCAGACATTAGCAACATAGGAAGTTCACTGCCACCCCCAGGGCTGGAGGGGCAAGGGGAAGTGGTGGTAATACCAGAGCCTGGAAGCCAGGACTACCTGCAAGTTAGAAGCATAGAAGGGGTGCTGCCCATGGGAATCAGGACTTGAAATGAGGGCTTATCTATTAGAGATGCCAACCAAGATAGAGCGCGAGAGAGAAAAGTACCCTGGCTTCTCCCTCTCTCTCATACCCCAATGTTCTACTAGTGCCTCCGCTTGGCCAAATCTGGCTAGAGCCAGCTCCCTTGGTTCAGAGTGGAACAGGAAAAGACCAGGGATGGATCAATCAGATGAGAGAGCAATCAGGCAAGTGATTGACACCTACTAGAAAGAGCAGTCAAGTAAGCTACTTGGAGAAGCCAAAATTTAAGTTGAAACAAGCTAAATCAGAAGATGACTACCAAGGGAGGAGAGCATTCCCAGCAAAGGGAACTGCAATGGAAAGTTCCTGAAGTGGTAAAGAACTCTTCCTTTTTGTGGGTAGTGGAGCCTCACCTAAGGCCAATCTGGCTGTTCACTGCTATAGCATTCTCTAGACAATCAGAGTAGGAGGTTAGCCATATGGCTGCTCTTCCACAACCATGTGCCAGGTGGCATATTGCAAAGGAAACAAGCCTCAGACCAAATTCCGCCAGATGCCCAAACATTTATTATTGAGAACACTGAAAGATAGCCACACAACTTGCTCTGTCCTTCGGAGCACCCCACAAATACCTTGTCTGAAATGTGAACCCTGAGGTAGAGGCATATTCTGACAGCAAGAATTTTCTGTCGAGGTCTTCCCCTAAGTGGAGGCACACAGGCTAAATGGAGTTCTAGAACAAAGAGGTCATTTAGAAAGTGCTGGTTACTAGGCTTGCTAGGTTCTTATAATTTATGCAAAGGTGGAGGTGCTATACAACCTTCCAGCCAATCACATATCTTGAACACCACTCATTTCATCACTGAAAAGTTATTTGCAACATTGTTTATAATAATTAATATATCCTTTAATGCAGATTTAGAAATTGATATTTAAAGCAATTGCTGAGGCCATTTCTAGAGCATGGCATTTTTATTAGGGTGATTTAAATATTGCCTAACTGCCCCCTAGAGTGTAGATGGAAGCTAAGCTGCACGGTCAGTTAACATGTACATCACACAGTTTATACGGAAAGTTAACTAGAGACAACGAAACAGATGGCATGACAGGCACCCAGTATGGCTCAAGTTTTGCTAGCAAAGAGGGGAGTAGATCGAGATGAGGCTGCTGGAGTGGGAAGGGGCTAAACCTCATAAGCTACCTTAAATAATTTGCATTTATTTCAAACTGCACTGAAGGATTTTAAACAAAGAGGTAACATAATCTGATTTGGTTTTTAAGAGCTCATGCTGGTGCTTTGGGTAGAATGGGCCATAGAGGAGGGAGAGTAGAACCAGAACATTCTAGAGGTTCAGATAGAAGTCATAGCATCCACCCTGCTTGATGGCAGTGCGGATGTAGAAAAGTAAGCTGTATTTTGGAGATAGAGACACAAGAATGATGACTGGATGAGAGTCTGGAATGGGAGTGAGGGAGAGTTTGGAATCAAGGATGATTCTGAGTTTTAGCTAATGTACCTAATTATAGAATGGTATCTTTTACTAAGATGGAGGAGACTAAGAGGAAAAGATTTGGTAATAGAGTGAAAAAAATAAGGTAAAAGAGGGATTCCACTGTGTACTTAAAAACAGGGAATATGAGCTGGTCTTATTTATCTGTGTGTTCACCAGCATGACCTTGGTGGGTGCTTAGTGCATGCCTGAGGAATTGAAAAGCACAGATATGCTACTATTTTTGTCATTTATCTCAGTGTTTAACCTCTCACTCACCCCCTTCCCCTTTATCTTACTCCCCACCCCCCCTTCTTCTTCTCCTTCTCCTCCTTCTTCTACTCTCTCTCTCTCTCTCTCTCTCTCTCTCTCCAATTCTAGATGGTGGCCCAAATAATCAAAGACAAGATGAATCAATAACATAATACACTTTAGACAGAAATAAAGATTCTCTAAATCATGAGGACTTGGCTTGAGTTGGCAGGGTGATACCAATAAGGAATTAAAAGGAAATGAGCTCAGTGATCAAGTATGGAGTCTGGATAAAAAGATGTAGACCACGAATTCCCTTGTCTCTGAGATGGCCTCCTGTTGCACTTGAAGTTTCCACCAGCTCTTTGCAACTCTGATAGATGACACCATCACAAATGTTACCATCCCTGTGGGTGGATGTGATGATGGTTTCCTCAACTGTAAAATGAAGGGGTTGGATAATCCCAAAGACTTGAAAGGCTCCTCTCAGATCCATCACATCTACCTTTATTTGCAAATGTCTTCCAGAGAACCAGCAATACAACAGCAGCAGCTCTGGAGACTTCTCTGGTAAGGTTTCATGCAGTAGACTGAATAGCACCAGACCCTTCTGTAAAAAATAACAGAAGTTAGGGAGAAGCAGAAAAGGGTCTATATTGGACTTCCCTGGTGGGAAGAAGAAGCTGTCTGCCAATTCAGGGGACAAGGGTTTGATACCTGGCCCAGGAAGATCCCACATACCGCAGCGCAACAAAGCCCGTGCGCCATGACTACTGAGCCTACATGCCACAACTACTAAAGCCCGTGCACCTAGAGCCCGTGCTCAGCAACAAGAGAAGACACCACAAGGAGAAGTCCGTGCACCACAACGAAGTGTAGCCCTCGTAAGCTGCAACTAGAGAAAGCTCGCGTGCAGCAACGAAGACCGAACACAGCCAAAAATAAATTAAAAATAAATAAATAAATAAACACACAACCCAATTAAGTAAAAGGATCTATATTTATATATCATTTCTGCAGATGGAGGAAACTCTTATTCTTGCTTTCATTTGGAAAAATATTACACTCTTTTCTGTATTTCTTTATAGTTCACCAAAGAAAAGAGAGAATAGTACTCTATGGTTTACTTAATTCTGAAGCACAGTTTAAGAGTTTTCAAGAAAGAAAAACCTACTGAAAGCCTCAAAAGTAAATTAAAGTAAAAAATTTATCCATGCTAGTCTCATAACAGCAGATTTCCTAGAGCTGTTCACCATATTAAATTATATATAGCACCTTTTGCCTAGGAAGGGAAATAGATATAGCCCTTTACCAGAAAGAAAACTTTACCCTGAGCAGATTATGCATATTCATATAGTCCAGACCATTTAACAAAATATGTTATCATATTCCTCCATTAAATCACTAATCTATCCATAGTTAAAATTGAGTCCAATTTGGTCCCAAGCCTCCTGATAGCCAATGCGAAACAAACACAGAATTGGCTACAAAATATTAATTATGACAAAGAAGGAAGCATATCATTTTGGAACGACAGTAAATACCTCCTTTAAATAGTGCGAGGCTGCGAGGAGCAGTGAACGATTCGGCAGTAGTCAGTAACCTTCTCACTCTTGCCTCTGCTGGCTGTGACACTTCGTATGGCTGTGTTCTTCACCAAAAGTCAAGGGCAGCCTGTTAAAACACAATTCATTGAAGGGTTAGGGCAAAACAGACCTTGGGTGGTGCCACTGAACCCAAGGATAAAAACAAACGACCTAGAATGTCTGATACAGAGGTTATGATCCATACGTGACTTGAAATGTGACTGGTCTGAATTGAAATGGGCCATAAGCATAAAATACACACCCAATTCTGAAGCCTTTATACAGCAAATAAAGGAAAAAAGATCTCAACATTTTAAATATTAACTATGTGTTGAAAAGATATTTTGGATGTATTGGGTTAAATAAAATATATGATTACAATTAATTTTACCTGCTTATTTTACTTTTTTAAAAATACTGCTACTAGAAATTTTGAAATCATAAAATTGTCTCATATTTGTGCCTTGCATTGTATTAATACCAGTGGAAAGTGCCAAGCTAGAGGGATGATCTCGCCACTTTACCTTGGATGTGTTGCTTTCTCTCCCCGCCCATCTTTTTCCTTAACTGTAAGCTGAGGAATCCTGATACCCATTTCCAAGGGTTAAGTGGACTGGCTTGTATAAAGTGCCTAACGTGTTGACTGACACGTTGTAGGAGGACACAGAGTCTTCCTTCCCTACTTCTCAGCCCAGAAGCCTACCTTTGGGGCCGAAAGTGGGAAAATGACAATATTCTGGCTTCTAAATAGCAATAGTCCTGCTAAAAGATCTGCCTGTAAACCTCCTTCCCCGAGGCCTGGGGCTATTTTCTCTGCCTTGAGGCAGTGCAGTACTCTGTGATTTCAGTGTCTCAAGACAGATAACTCTGGCCCCTGCAGAATAGCCAGCATGATGACAGAGAGGGCCTGTTTATAGAAGAGAGGGCTAGAACACTACTCAGGGACTTTGTTTAAAATTCTTTTTGTAACCACACAGCTCTCTGTTTGGGTTTGCTGTTCTCATTAAATAAATATCTGGAGAGTCTTTAGGGATCATCTCAGATATGTGTGACCGGGGTTTTTAAGATAATGAACCACACTCTTGAGTCAAACTCAGTGGATTCCCAATTCAGCTTTTATGAGTCACTGAAGGATGGTCAAGAGGGGTCGGCAAGGGATGCAATGAATTTCTTCCCAACGAGACCAAGCGAAAGGGACCCTTGTAGAGTTACATGCAAGGTTCCTACCCACCAGTTCCTTGCATAAATTTCTGACAGACAGTGTTTAGGTCAGTGAGAAGGCACAGGGAGGAGGAGAAAGACAAGACATATGATCTGAAAGGACAGAATTGGAGGGAACGAGAACATCTTGTTAACTTGAAGTCGGCCTGAGGCTCTGCTTCATGGTTTGTGTGAACATGTGCCAATTACTTATGATTAGCACAGAAACATAAATTTATATGTTTTTTTAAAATAATTTGAAATACTGATGATGCAGGAATATTTGGTGATCTAAATTTGACCCTCAGCAAGTCTAAGTCACTTTTAACTCAAACATTCCTGAAAGGAGATAGAGGAAATAGGGAAAAATACTTGGGGTAAAAGGAGCTTTCCTTTTTTAATTAATAAACTTTAGTTTTCAGAAAAGTTTTAAGTTTATAAAAAGTTGAACAGAAAGTACAGAGTTCCCATATATTCCTGCCCTCCCTCTAGTTTTAACACCTTTGCATTAGTGTGGTACATTTGAAAATATTAGTACACTATTTGTAACTAAATTCCATAGCTTACATTAAAGTTCATCCTGTGCTGTACAGTTCTATGTGTTTTGACAAATGCACATGTCCTTTTCCCCTAATACAATAGGATACAGAATAGTTTCACTGTCTTAAACATTCCCTGTGAGCCACCTAGTCATTCTTCCCCTCTTCCTCTACTCCAGAACCACTGATCTTTTTACTATCTCTACAGTTTTGCCTTTTCTGAAATGTCATATAGTTGGAATTGTACAGTTTGTAGCCTTTTCAGACTGGCTTCTTTCACTTAACCATAAGTACTTAACAGTTCCTCCAGGAGGCCTCTTTTTTAAAAGATCAAGAAAATAGTGCCTTTCAAGAGAGATGAGGAGCATGAGAATAAATAAAAGGAAAATTTTAGGCTGTGCTATTGTTTTTGGCTCCCAGTATCTGAGAGACCTACAGGACAAACTCACTCTGGAAGAGGAGATCCTAGGATAAAAGGAGTAACGTTGGCATGAGGTGAAGGGTATGAGCACAAATAAACACAGTACACACCATGGGAAAATAGGGCTGGAGAGCAGGGGAACCTTGAGTTTGTCCACAAAGAATATAACCCAGTTGTCCAACAAGATGGTAGGTACAATTTCTCCTGGGGGCAGGAATATGAGACGACACCATTTAGAGTTATTACGTTGTTTTTTTCTTGTCTAGTTTAATTCACTTTTCAGTCATTGACTCAGAAGGATAACTTGGCTCTACCATGAGTCAAACTGATTTATTTACTTTTCTAGACAGTTTTTTTGTCCATTGATATCTTTTTCTAGAATAACATACTCTAGCTCATTTCATTAGAGGATGCTCACTGTAACACAGAGGGATCTGTCTTAAATGTATCCTAAAGACACAAACCTGAAATAATAGTAACATTTTCTTAAGCAAAATTTAATTTGGGGTTTTTCATGTCAGAGAATCCTGATCAGGCCAATGTTGATAGAAGACATAGGTGAAGGAGACCTTTGGGCTGGAGATTAGTACAGCCTGTGAATAAGAAGAGCTGTGGACACCTGTCCTACCACCAAACTACTGTCCATCCTTGAAGACAGCAGTCCTCAAGAAAAGGCCATCGGTTAACCACGAACCAATAACTATTCTTCTGAACTTCTGGGTCACTCAGTGTCAGTTAAATGGAAGATCCAGGAATCTGACCCGACTGGTAGCACCACCACTCATGCCCTCAACCTCTACTGCAGTCTTTGATGGTCACTCCAGGAAAAAATCTCACTCTCCAAAGGGTCTTTGCCTAAGTGAGCCAGTGACACACACTCAGATCTCCTCTGAACAACATGCTCAGGAAGCCATGGACTAAAGGGGCAAAATGTTTCCAACCTTCACCCCTTCAGAGTAGTGTCAAATTTGGAGGAAGAGGCAGGCCATCACACCAAACATCATCAGTGAAATCAAATATCCTGGCAGTGTGAGGAAACAGAATTTATCAGGGCTCACCTCAGGAAGAATACTGTATGTGCTTAGAAGGTATATTAATGCACTTAGGGGCAAGGAGGTGAGATCTTCCTTCCTCCAAGGGTTAGGCTTAAGGAACCCTAGATACTTGTTAAGTAAGGAAGATGAGTCCATTTAACTTCAGGTCTTTGATTTGTTGAGTGGAATATGAAAGTCTGGGGCTAGAGTGGAATTACCATGGACAAGAGAAAGGGTTTGTATGCCCCCACCTGGGGTCCCTCTTCTCCAACTCCCCCCTACCCTCACAGCATTCAGTCTTTTCTTTAAATGAACTGTGTACAGCGTTGGAAGGAGTACCAAATTATTATCTCACTCAGAGGACCTAATCAATTTATCCATTTTCCCAGGATTCCTTAATGTCTTTTCAATCCTGAATGAAGTCAAGGTTCCACATCAAGATCCATCTCCTTGAAAGACAATGCCTTCCCATGCAGGTGGCAGCAACCTGAAGTCAAAGGTTTGCTTCTTCTACTTCCTCCATTTGGAACTTTTCTCTTTCTGTCCTCCATGTCTGCCTGTCTAAACTCTATCTATCCTTTAAGATCCAGCTCAAATGCATCTCCCCCAGCAGGCCTTATCTGGAATTAATTCGTCCCTTCTTTGTATACTCATAATTACTTGTATGCAGAAACAAAGGAAGTATGATGAGACTTTAGAACAAGGTACAATGTGCTATCTCTCACTAAAATGTAAGTTCATGAACATCAACAACGTCTTCCTTTCTATGTTTATGTTGGACTCAATCTAGGTACCAAAGGCCACACAGAGAATAAAATAAACATTTGATACTGTTATTGCTATTGATTTAGGGGCTACCTAGATTGCCATCCATTCTCCAAACTTATCCTTTAGGAGCAAAACAATGGTCCACTTCTCTGTGATCCATGTCAGACTCCAAGAAGCCACTGTGTGTTGTGAGGAGTCCCAGAGAGCCCTGCCCTAGAGAATGTCTACTACTAGACCACGGAGTTGATGTCTGGCTAGCATTCATCTTTCTTCTGGTAACAGCACTCTGGTTTGCCTTTGGGAACATGCCTACCCACACTTAATCCATGTGGTTTAGATGGTGCTAACTCCACAACTCAGTTGTAGAGGTAGAAACATGACCCAGATCTAGCCAGCATTTCATCCCCTTGGGCAGAGTGTTTACTTGTGAGTTGCCCACAAGACCCAAGCGAGGTCATTGAGATGCAGCCCTGGGACTTTTGCTAGAACTCTTGAGACAAAAGGGCTCTTCTTCCATGGTTCTTGGCTCTGAGATGTGAGTCTAGGGCCTCCAACGGTCATTCCGTCACCTCATGGCTAGAGCCTGCTAGAGAGTAATCCTAACATGAGAAGCAGAAGAAAGCTGACATAGGGTGTCAGGTAGAGATAAAATATAGGAAGCAATATGGGACAAACTTATATTAAAAAAATTGTGGCTTTTTTTCTGTCTCTAAAATCAAACCTAACTAGGTGTCCTGTATTTTTATTTACTAAATATGACAACCCGAGCAGCAGGAAGCCTGGATCTTGGTGACCGATTTTGAACCTCTCCATTACTCTACACCTCTGAACTTCTCAGCTATGTGAAGCATTACCTTCTTGTTTTTGCTTAAATTAGTTCGAGCTGGGTTGCAACATAAATTTTCCTCACTAATGTAAAAGTTCTGCCATTTTAAAGACCCATAGGTGTCCTTTTCAAAAAGAAAATATTCTTAGGAAAGAGTCATAGACCAGAGAGATTAACAGCAGGACAAGAAATTTTTGCCAGCTGTTTAGGACATGAAATGTACTCAGATTGGGTAATACCTTATGCTTGGGGGTAGTAGAAAATAAGCCAGTGAAAGACCACATAGCCTAGGACTATAGGTTTCATGGGCTGCGATCAAAAGTGTGTTACCATCACCAGTGTAATCTGTTCTGAGCATTCCTGCTTGTCCTCCAAAAAACACTTCACCTCCAAAGACTGTACCCCTACCTTAACTTCTGGGCTATCTACAGGGGAAAAGAGCAGACTCAAATCTCCAACACAAGCCCCAAGTGATGGAAAGAAGCCAATATGTTCTTGCAGTTTGAGAGGAGGAAGAAAGAGAGAGGGGGAAGAAGAAAGATTCTTTTCAAAACAGCCCCTGTCACTTGCCATCACCACCTGGGGGAAAGACAAACTGAGGGCAGTCTGGGTGGGAGAGCAAACAGAAAAGTGTCTCTCTGGCACCTGGAAGCAAGCAATCTGATCCGAGGGCCCCAGAGACAGAGCTTGAGGACAGAGCTTTTGGGGGTGGGGGAGGGCAATGAGCTGTGCAGATTCCAAAGCCTTCCCTGCCCTGCCCTGTCTCTGGGCGCCAGCGTGTCAAGTCGCTGCAAACAAACAGCATGGGGAAGGCTGCCAGGAGAAATGACAAGGGTGTTTGTGAGTTCAGAAGGTTTGCACCGACCAGGCTGGGCAGGGCCACTGAAGATCTCCCCCTTCTTTACTTGGATTTCTGCTGTGTTAGCCAGTGCCTTAATTAAGCGACTTCTGTATTGGGGTGCTGGGCTTGGTGGGCATTTTAATTCACTTGACAATATTTTTTCTGATTTTCTTGCACCGCTTTTTGGAAAAATAAGTCAAAACTAGTATCATAATTAGGGGAACAGGAAACAGATGTGGATCCCGTTAGATCACACAGGACATCAGTGCAGAGGAAGAAAGATCTTTGCATCTATGCCGTCATTCCCAAGGCAGGACCTTCTCCTCTCCAGTAATCAACATGGTCGCTTACATGTCAACAATGGGGAACCCTGTTTGTAACAATTCTCTACAATTAACTACAACAAAATCAAGTTTTTGTTATTGTTTTCAAAAACTAAAAGTTGTACTGATGGAGATAATATCGAACCCCACAATTAATAAAGAGGGCACTAAAGGCTTTACCAATAGGGTGTTTCATTCAAGTTTGGGCAAGTTCAGGAAATATCACCATTTATTATTGATTTTGGTATTCTGCATAGCCTGTATTTGTGTGGTTCTTTGAATTCTCCTTCAAACCAGTTATAACTTCTTGCTGGTTCCCTCATTAATTATTGAGGGATATAAGATCTTTGATATGTGTTCCTTTCATAATGTCCGAGAATTGTAGCTTTACTCTTTAACAATGACTTGGCTAAAGAGAAAGCACAGGACACAATGCATCTGTGTTACAAGATACCATCAAGGCAGATTTTTCTCAAACTTTTGAAAAAAATAAAAGCTTTGCTTCTGCATCATTACATAGTATTTTCTGCACCCTTATCCTCTTAAGGTGAGCCTGATTCCTAGCCCTCTCATTCTCCTCATTCCTCTCCCTGCTAACCCATTCAAACAACCCTCATCCCTTCCCTGGAAAAATTGGTTTTATGTAAAATCTCATACTTGTCCCTAATCAAGTGTAACTGAGAGATAAGCATTAACGAGTGTCCTTTCCTACAGAACTTTTCTAGCATGTTGCTAGGAAACAAAGCCTGAAGTTTAAGAAAATAATTTCTAGAGGTTGAGATTTCTAGGAGAAAATCTCAGACCATTCTGTGGAAAAGAATAAAAGCTTTTCAGAGGCCCTGAAATTAGAATTTGTCACTCTGCCTACGCCCTCCTCTACCCCCTGCCAAAAAGGAATATATTTTGAGTAATAACCTTGAGATGGGCTGTTTACCTATGGAACAATGGCAAGTTATGGAGAATAATTCTGAAGGATAGGGTCTTTGCTGCTAGAAGAATTTTATTTGAGGTATAACACTATCTTAAACAATCAAGTAACAGACACACAGAATACACACGTTGAGTACACAAAGTGAAAAAAAAATCTTCTATTACATAATTCACCATGACCATATATTGGGTATGAATGTGGAGAATGGCTGGATGGCAGCATCAACTTTCCATTGCCACCCCTCTGGGACAGAAGACGCTGGGCTTTCAGAAGACCACTTTGACTTTCCCACCCTGGCTCACTGTGATCTGCCATCACCAATGGCAATGTTTGGCTACCTGCAGCTAAATCTTCTGAGTTTTCCCACTGAGCACATAGGGGACAAGACAAGCAATATTTTCTGAGAATGAGTGTAATGAGAAGGTTTGATCAGGTCAACAGACAAGCTCGTCCCAGGTGCTTCCCCTGATGTGACCCTTCATCACTGTGTAACCTGCCCACTCACCCTCTGATATACAGTTAAATTGCTGAGACAGGCTTTGGGACTGGCACCAGAAGCCCTCAGAACGCAGTGGCATTGTAGATCAGACTCACCTTCCACCAAGTTTAGATGGGGGAAACTGTCTATAAGGAGACTTCCAGGGGTCTCAGACCAGAACCAGCCTGTGAGTATCCAATCTGGGGTCTTAGATATGATGAGCTGTAGCCAACAAGAACTCAGTCACCAGCAGTTACCAGATCTATCCAGAGTTATGACTCCATTTATTCCCTTCATCTCACTGCTGCCAACACTCCCACAGACCTTGTGCAGGACGGTCAGTCTATGGGAAAGAGCCAAAAATTCCTTCATCTGGGGCTCTGCCTCCACAACTCTGAGATCTAAGTGCTAGAGATGATCTGCCTTTCAGAACTCACCAGCCAATCTTTAAAAAGAACCTATGACTGAATGGCAACCACGTGGTTTGACCTTCACCCCTCCACTCCCTCTGCCCTCACACCCTCAATTTCCAAATATGGACAGAGTTCATGTGACACTTCTGGAACACATGTTGTTGTACAGTCATCTTTAAACTACATCACTTGAAAATGATTTAGTCTAATTCCATCAGAGAGCAAAGGGCAGGCCAACAGCTGCTTGATTGTGCAGTTTTCAGAACAAGAACTAGAACACAGAGCTGGAAGTATTAAGAAACTCATTCATCTGGAAGTCTCTGTCTCTAGTCCCTATCCTGTTTACCTCACTTAAAAATGAAATCATTTAGGATGGTGTATATAAAAGTGCCTTAAAAATAAAAATATGGAGCATCTATTACATACTGATCAAATGCTTTATATGAATTATCATATCTAATTCTTGAAGCTGAGGCTCAGATAAGTTCAGAAATTTGCCCACAAACACATACATCTATCAGATTCCAAAGCCTCTGTTTCACCAGTGCAGCTATATATCCCCCAAGCTATGTACCTGGTTAGCTCACCCTGACAGCCAATCTAATGCCCTCAGCTTTAGTTCTGGCTCTCTAGTTTAACATGTCTAAATGAGATTAAAAACAACTCCACAGTGTCCCAACACAAACTCCTTCACATGCCTCCACACTCCCAGAAAAGACAACTGCCAACGAGGAGGGAGTGATTCAATGACAAGGTGGGTGGCATTGTGTGAATAAGAAGGAACAAAGCTCTTGCCCAAAGGGCATTTATACTCCACTAGTTCCAAGGCCTGCAGACTCACTTCCTTTCAAACACCACCCATTATATAAAATGTGTCGCCCTGCGTGAGCCCCACAAATTCTGAGCCTTTATTTCCCAACCAGGCTGAAACAGTGGGTGTTTAATTATTATTTTTATTACTTCCTGTGTGTCAGCACTTCGGTGGATGTTTTCAAACACATAAGCT
This sequence comes from Grampus griseus, assembly GCF_964374135.1. Taxonomy (NCBI): domain Eukaryota; kingdom Metazoa; phylum Chordata; class Mammalia; order Artiodactyla; family Delphinidae; genus Grampus; species Grampus griseus. Next base: position 20,033,797 of record NC_139001.1, on the reverse strand, counting down.
CATTTAACACATTAGTAGAGACATGCAAAATATTACCCCCATTCTGTTGATATGAAAACTGAGTCCAGTAGAGATCCAACCTTGTATATTCTATATCCCTGATCAGAGCCGCTAACCAAGATGCAGAAGGCAATGAAAAACCTGGCTTCTTTTCCACCTGGTCTGGGTGTTGACAACCTGTGTGTCTTGGTCGATGGCCAACCTATTTGACCTGAGTGCCCTCCTGGTTACTGAAGGAAGTTTCTACATGACTGTAGTTCCCTAAGCAGGTTGCACAGCATTTCTGTCCCTTTCTAACAAGCTGATGTCACTTCTCTGAGTGATGCTTTGTGGTATATGAGAGGGCTATATCACATAACTTTTAGGCACCTATTATTTCACTACGTAAGTCTTAGGCTAAAAGGAATTTCAGGGATCATTTAATAAAATACTATCATGCATTGAATCTTTGAGGCTTTATAACACTTCACCATTTCTAAGCACTTTTACGTGCATTAGTTCATTTGATCCTCACCACTCTAGAAATTGTGTAGGAACAAACTTGAAGAGTTTTATAAGGATTCAATGGGAAAATGTATAAGCACCTAGCATAATGCCTGGTATATAATACATGCTTGATAAATTTCACCTTTTATTACTGTTAACACTTTGAAATTGGTAGGCAATGTGGTCCATTTTCTATCACACTCTCAAGGATCTTCAGAGGATGGAGAATCTGAGTTTTCTTGACCTCTCCTTGCCCTTCAATTTGTTTATTTTCTTTGCTTGTTTCCAGGTGATAGGTAAAACTCATGTTGTTATGTACTAGCATTCTCTAGTCAGACTTGCATCACATTAGGATAAGAAATTTCTCTCCAGCTCGAAAACTGGGGAAGGTCCAGTGTTTTCATGGCTGACAGATCTGAGAAGTTGACATTGGGCTCTGTTGCTCATGATGGCCTTTGGAATGTTCAACCAGCAGCTTAATAGCATTGGGTCAGGTTGGACAATGGGGTATTCTGCTGGAATGAGCTCTCACCTGGGATCTAGGAGTCAGAATTTAAAGGCTTCATCTTTCTCTACCGAGTCACTGAAGCCTTTCCTGCATGAGTTCTTGCCTCTTCAAAACAACCTGCTTCTGCTTCACTCATGTATAATTATAAAGCTTCACTGCATGAAGCTGAAACACCCCAGTATGTGACCTTATTTGAGGATAGGGTCTTTACAAAAGCAATCAAGTTAAAATGTGGTTATTAGGGTGGGCACCAATCCGATATGACAGGTGTCCTTTACAAAAAGGGGAAATTTGGACACAGAAACACACATAAAGGGAAGACAGTGTGAAGAGACACAGAAAAAAGATGGCCATCTACAAGCCAAGGAGAGAAATTGGGAACAGATTCTTCCCATACAGCCCTCAGAAGGAACCGATCCTGCAGACACCTTGATCTTGGATTTCTAGCCTTTAGAACTGTGAGAAAATAAATTTCTGTTGTTTAAGGAACTCAATCTGTAGTACTCTGTTATGGCAGCCCTAGCATGAAAGGAAGCAAGAGTATCTTCCTAGCCCACAGAAGCCAGGGTTTCTGGGAACTTAAAACACAGACCCTCTCTTTATTATGACCTGAAGCACAAGCTGCTATAAAAGAGCCACATCTGGTGGACAGGCTTCCATGACCAGGTTGAGCACTATTGATGCAGAAGGTTTTAAGACTCCTCCTACTTCCTTCCCCAATATGCACTTTTCTTAGCCAAGAACACAAGTGAATAATGACATGTATACTATGGAAAGTTCTGTGGGTTTTACTCTTTCACCATGGATCTGCCATATGTTTATCTGCACACAGATGTTGGAACTTTATTTTCTGATCAATTATGAGCTCCCAAACAAAGCTCCCAGCACAAGAAAACTTAGAGATGCTCTAATCCCACCATTTCATTTTCTAGGTAAGGATACAGGGACCCAGAGAGCAGAAAAAGTGAAAGCAATTCAGCAGGTTGATAGACCCTGGCCGATGTCCTAGCTCCAAGTCCAAGGTTACATCCTATACATCACATTGGTTTTCCTTCACAGAAATACTTTTTAGTATGGGAAATCTAATTAAGTTCTCCCTTACCCTGTATAGGATTCCCTTTATTTACTCCCTTTTTGGTGATTAAGGAAAAAGATAAGGCCTTGCCCTAGAATGAGGAACTCTGAGGTCATCTAACACCTCTACAATATTTTTATCAAGTGGTTTGCTAGTCTCTGATTAAACACTTTCAGAGATGAGAAACTTACTATTTCATTTCAAACAGCTCTAATGATGAGAAATTCCTTAAAAGTGAACCGAAAACATGCCCAGATCAAGAAGGCAGGGACTTTTTTTTTTTAAGTTACTTAGCTTGAGCTGATGCCCAGGGCTTTTGGTCTGCCAAAGTCTCTGCAATGGTCACAATGGTTCAGATGACACCTCCCTTCTATTGGGAGAACTCCCTTCAGGGTGGTGGTAGGACTTGGTGCCCAGCTAGCACAGAGGACACTAAAAATGTCCAGTCTTTTGGGAAACAAGACAAAAAGAGTAACGAGGAGTAGTGATTTCAATTTCAAAGAATCTGCAAAGTGTGTTGAGTTGAAGAGTGGGATTCTGCCATAAGGAGAAGCATTAGCTTATTTGTGAGGAGAATGTAAGGGGGCACCCAGGGCATAGCTATGGCCTGCTCAGGTCTGCTCCATCCTACATGCTGAAAACTGGCCCTGATCGTGGCCACTGGCCCTTCAGGGAGTGCCACTGAAGGAGACGAGGCGTGGGGGAAGGGCAACAGATCAGGTGACATTTTATAGCTCTTCCACCCAGAGAATTTCTCATGGGTACCATTCTGTCCCTCCTTTACCAATAGTCACAGATGGTTATGCATGGATGGGGCTCTAAATACTTTAAGGGTAGCTTGCTGAAGTCAAGAAACCTGGCTTTATAGTCCCAGCCTTATGAACTAGGACAAGTCACTGAATTTCCATGGACATTGTGTTTCTTATTGGTCTAATGGGAAGACTGAAGTTAGAAGAGAGCATGGCATTCTATAGGGATGCACGTCTAAATATGTCCACTTCCACCCATTCAGGGGAAATTCCTGATAGACAAGTTAGAGAGAATAAAACAAATCCTGGGTTGGAATAGAACAAAATTCTTCACTAGGAAAAATTGGCTTGGACTGTCACTTTTAACAGTAAATAACTGCTACCATATATTGAGTGATTACTGAGGTGCCAGGCTCTGCTCATCTCATTTAACCCTCCCAAGTTCCTGTGTCCATCAAGAGATGAATGTATAAAAAAGATGTGGTGTGTATATGTATATATACATTATATGTGTGTGTGTGTGTGTGTGTGTGTGTGTGTGTGTGTGTGTGTATATATATATATATATATAAAATGGAAAATTACTCAGCCCTAAAAAGAATGAAATTCTTCCATTTGCAGCAACATGGATGGACTGGGTGGACCTAGAGAATATTATGCTTAGTGAAATAAGTCAGGCAAAGAAAGATAAATACTGTATGATATCACTATATGTGGAATCTATAAAATAATACACATGAATGTATATAGCAAAGCAGAAACAGTCTCATAGAAAACAAACTAGTGGTTACCAGAGGGGAGAGGGGAGGGGGAAGGGGCAAGTTATGGGTATGGGATTAAGAGATACAAATTGGTGTGTATAAAACAGATAAGCAACAGGGATATACTGTATAGCACAGGAAATCATAGCCATTATCTCCTAATAAATTTAATGGAGTACAATCTGTAAAAATACTGAATCACTATGCTATACACTTGAAACTAATATAATATTGTAAATCAACCATACTTCAATTAAAAAAATAAAATAAAAATAGAGGGTGAAAAAAGCAATGTTTCACGTTTTTCAAGAATATATACAAATAATACACATTAAACACATGAGGAATGATTGCCTATGGAAATTTGGTGTGCAGGCAGAGAGAGGAATGAATGAATGAAGGTAGGGACATAGCAGGATGTAAAGAAAAATATTGTCAAAGTCCCTTCCAAAAAGTAATAGCGTTTACGTTAAAACCCACAGTATAAGAGAGTGGCCATTTTTCCATACCATTTCCAGTAGTGGATGTTATTGAACTTTAGAGTAATTTTTCCAAGCTGATGGTTATTATTAAACCTAAATTTTTTTCCAGTCTGATACTTGGGGTTACATTTTTCCGTGATGAGTGGGGTTGAGCTATTCCTTTGTCTTTTTCTGTAACTCAGGATACTGTCCACACCAGAAATGTCTTTTGATCCTCAGGGGGTTGACAGACCTAACAGGACAGCGTCTTAGATCAACAGGTCTTCTGCTATCCACAAGAATGTCACATGGTCAGTGACCACACAATCCAGAATGAAACTGAGTGTGGGTGCCATGGTCACCTCCAAACCCTCTCTCCAGCTTTTAAGTCACCAGCTAATGACTGGTGACCCCCAAATCTTTCCAAACTAGGAGCCCATCTGTGCTTGGTTGGTAACCTCAGCTGCATGTTCAGAACATTTCCAACACTGTTTCAAATTCATTCACACTTAATGCATCAAAAAGCACTGCTCTCTCTGCACTGAGTTCATGTTGTGGAGCTGTTTCCGTGAGCCCTTTTTGTTTAGCTGGGCTTTTTTTAAACCTTCCCTTCCACCTCTCCTCCTCCTCTTTTTTTTTTTTTTTTTTTTGGCTTTTCTTGGAAGAAGTTGATTCTTTGCCAAAACTAAATGAAACTCTGGCTCCAAGTTCAACTCAGAATTTACTAGCTGATAAATTAGAAGTGGGGTGTGGGTTGTGAAGGTGGGAGGAAAGTGGATGGGGGAGGCAGGCTTTCCTTTGGGAGCAAGTTCAAACTTGGAATCAGAAGCTATTAAAGTGTCTGATTTGTGCTGAATCATATGGGGCGGGAGTCAGGGGATGATGCTGGCTACCTGCCAGCCACACACACTGCCCAGGTTGATGGACGAGCCTCCAAAGGAACTACAACAGGATTATAATTTCACCAACATTTGAAATATATCATGAGAAGCCACGTGCATGACACTGAGGAAAGCCACACCTCCGGGGCCTCTTGTGTTCATCTATCTAACCGGCACCTGAGTTTTCATCTTTGTTTCTTGGGCCCCAGACTCTCATTCAGTTTCTTACCCAAACTTCACCCACTATGATCCTTCCTCTCACCCTTCCCTCCCTCCTCCTGCTGAGTCTTTCTAGAAACTTCTTATTCAACAAGAGGTGAGGTGGAACCATGGAGAAGACTCTAAGCTTTGAGGAGTTGAGAGGAGACTCTTTCCTAAGAAGAAGATGATGATATTAGCTCATCTAACACTGAAAGCAGTCTTATAAGGTAGATAATGTTATCTTTATTCTTATAAAGAATCAAAGCACAAAGAACTTAAGCAACTTCTCCCAGGTAACAGAGCTAGTGAGTGCAGAGCTGGAATTCGAATCTAGGATGTTTGTGCTCTTAGCCTACAACTTCTGCCCCTCTTTCAAGCGCTCTCATCTCCACACAGAAGTACTCATCATCTCCCAAAGAATACCTTCTCTCTCATGTTCCTGAGACTTAGCGTTTGCAGTTCTCTCAAAAGGCAGAGAAGTGGAGCAAAGAACAGGTCATTCCAGGTCTCTAGTTCCTTCCATGCCTTTCCTTACTCAAATTCTACTTCAAAGATCATCCAAACATTCAATCACTCCCTTTTCTCTCTCAACACTTTATTATGGAAAATTTCAAGCATGAAACACCCATGTACATACATCTAGATTCTACAATGAAGATTTTGCTGGTTTTTTTAATCATATCTATCTCTTCATACCTTTATTCATCTACCTGATCTATCTGGTTTTTTGGTACACTTCAAAGTAAGTTGTAACCGTTATCACATTACGCCTCTAACACTTCCGTGTTCCCCTCCTTTTTCCTTTATGCAAAATAAGAATCACAGTTAACAATTATTGAGTATTTACTCTGTCAGGCACTGTGCCAAGCACCTTCTGTGCATTACATAATTTGATTCTATTGGTAATCATATGAGGCAGGTGCAATTACCACACTCATTTTACAGATGAGAGGAACTGAATTATAGAGAACAATGGCTGCAGCCAACATTTATTTAATGCTTTCTATGGACCATGGGCCATGCCAAGTGCTTGTCATCCATTATCTCATTTAATCCTTACAACAACCATATAAGGTAAATATTATTCCAGATGAGGAAACTGAGAGTTGGAGACTAATGTTCTGCAACCTATTAAGCATTAGAACCTGGGTTTGAATCATTCTGACTCCACTATGCTCCACTTGCTCCCATCTGCTCACATCCTACTGTCACATCTCTTTTTCCTACTGCATTTTAGTTTTTTGCCTCCATTTATGTTTTGTATCAGACCATGGCCTCTCACAGGAAAGAGTCACATTTTAGTCTTCTTAGTCTCAGGTCCTCAGTCTGATACAAATAGGTACTTTGTAAATGTTTCCTGAATGGATTCATAACAATGAATAGTAGTAACTGAAAGCCCCATGTCTTAGAACCAGTAAAGTATTGCTAAGTTCATGACTAGTCTAGAAAAAGCAATGGAAATCTTGAAAGCTGATTCAGATGCTTCTGCTGGTCCCCTGAAGCTTTCTTTATACCAGTAGAACCTGCAACTCATCAAAGGCTCCCCACTTCATGCAGTCTGGGTGACCTGAAGGTTGGGTTGGTAGCCTAGACCATACGAGTGCTCTTGCTTGCCCAGGCTGGAGCACATATCTGTGCTCTTTGATTCACTGGGCATCTTTTATGTGTCCCATACATGGAGGACACCAGGCTACATGCTGGGGAAGACATAAAAGTAAAACATGCAAAGAATTACTTAAGAGTTCCTACTCTAAGCAGGGCAGAGTAAAGACAAGAACACTCACCACTAGAACAAAGGCTATGATTGGGTACTTCCTAAGAAAGAGACAAGTCTAGTTTTAAAGGACTTCCAAGGAAGGACAAATCAGATTCCAGCATGGGGAGGAGACTCAGGGAAGGCCTGATCAAGAAATTTTGTCATTTGGGATGGGCACAGTTTTCAACAAGCAGAAGCATGGCAGAAACGAGAGAGTAAGAGTGGGAAATACAGTCCTGTGATGCTCCAATTGCCAATCAAGGAAGGCCAAGTTATCCCATGCAGGGTTGGAAAACAGGCAACACTGAGGCCAAACTCAACCACCATGTATGTTTATTACCAAGTACAGCAGTACCATGGACATAGTGGTGACCACAAACCTGACTTTCAGGTAGAAGCTCATGCAGCAGGTTGCCCAGGATCCTACCTGCTATTGAGATGCAACAAAAGGCACAGTGTGGGAAGAGAAGATCCTGAAGGACCACCTCAAATGTTATGTCCCAGGCACCAAACACGGGCTGTGCAATGTTCAAAGTTCTTTACTATATATCACTTCATTTGATCCCCATAACAAGATGTGAGAGCTGTTATTAGTCCCAGCTTTTCAAATGAGAAAACTGAGGCTAAGAAAACCTGATGACTCACCCAAGGTCAGATGACCGGGAGAGACAAACCATTGACTCCAAATCCAGTGCTCTAGGAGTTAACTCTCAGGATGGAATAGGAAGGTCATGGTTTTGGAAATGGTTATGGCATGCCAGAGATAACTTCCTTTCTCCAAATCTGAGTACTTCACAGTCAGTCTGTGTTATTAACTGCCACTACTGGGGTTATAGAGTAAAAAAAAAATCTAAGAATTTCGAGAAGTTAGTCAAGCCTGACATTGGGCAAAACTAGCCACTCAAATGGAGTTTACTCAAGAACACCTTGTGATAATGCTTTGTGGTTACAAGTGTAGGCTCTGAAAGCAAATTGCCTGGTTTTGAATCCCATCTTACTACCTACTGGCTGTGTGACCTTGCATAATGACTTCACCTCTCTGCGCTTCAGTTTCCTCATTTGTATAATGAAGATAATAATTGTACCTACACATGCAGCTGTTGTTAGGATTAAATGCTGTTTTACGTATAAAAAAGCCTAGGAGAGGGACTAGGTACATAATAATTGTCCTACAAAAGTAACTTGATGTGTCATTTATATCCCATTTTACAACTTTCGTTAGGCACTTTAAGGTTTCAAAGAATGGAGACCTGTTCAGATGACCTCAGAGGACTGGTGTTTATTATAAAGATATGTGGCATAAACAAAGTCCAGGAAACTCCACAGCTGCATGATCAGGCCTCAGAGATCTGGGAAATCAGTCTTCACCTTTTAGGCTATTGCAGCCATAACGGGTCATATGACCAAACACTGTTTGTCTGCTTGTCGCCAACTTTGCTGCATGCTCCTCACTTTTTCTCCTTTCCATTTTTTCCTCCTGTTTTGTCAGTTGAATAAAGTGTGTTCCTCAGGCCATGGTTATTCTCTATATTATTTATATACTTTATCCCCTTTCCTGCATCCTTGTCTTTTTTTCCCCCACCCCTTAAGCAACCACTCTGATTTGCATTTAGCGTGTATCTTTTGATTTGTACCTGTTCTTGTAAAACATGCATTTTTTTAATGCATGTACTTTTCATCTTGAAAAATGCTACTTTGTTATATATCTCTTTCCATTTCTTATTTTTTTTCACCCTTCACTATTTATAAGTTCATCCATATTATTAGAAGTTCCTCTGGGCTGTTCATCTCACGTTGCTTATCTCTCCGACATATACCGACCATACGTTGCCTATCTAATCTCTGCTGGTGCATTCCCAGATTGCTGCCAACTGCCAATCACTACAAACAACACTGTAATGAACATCTCTGAACACATCCCCTTATGGACCTATGTGAACTCTTGGGAAATATGAGTAGCATTCATTTTAATTTGACTAAGTTTTGTCAGATTTGCTCTGTTTCTGGCAGCACCCTCAACAGCAGTGAATAAATCCACTCCAAATCATTGGCATCTCGCAGCTTTCTAACTTTGAATAAATGACTTCTCAGTCATTCTCCAATTTCCACAATTCTGCTTCTTTCAGGTGCTGCTTCTGCTTTAATCCTCCACCTGCCCCAACCTTGCTCCCTTACACTGCAGCTACCTGCTCTTGTTCTTTCTCTAATCTCCTGCACACTCTGCATGGTTTCTTCTTACTCATGGCTTCTATAGCTTTCAGGAGCAATAGTGTCTCTTGGCCTCCTTGTCTTTCTGTTTTACCTTCAAATACACTGACTGGGTCCCTCAGTCATTATCCAGTCTGGTGCACTTCTGTGTAGCAGAGTTCTGCCCCTGGGCCACCTCTCTGACTATCATTGGCTCAGACATCCACCCCTGGTCCAATCAGATGTCTCCATTATTCTGAGGGTCACCTGGTATATACCTTATTGACCTCTAGGAAAGGGAATATCTGTTGCAGACTCTTTCCATCGATGAGGGCTATGGATATGGCAGGCGTTCAGAGTTTCATGGACTGCCCTGTACACATATTGATTTGATATCTTATTAAATTGTTCAAAATTTACCAATTTTGATGTGAGGGAGCTGCAATTATTCAGGTAGATCATAAATCTCGAAGGTTATTTTATATGTAAACACAGTGGGAAATAATCTTCTACTTGCCCCTTGTTTATCTTGGGTCCCTCTTTTTCTTCTCCTTACATTCCTTCTTCCAACCCATACACATGTTATTAGAGAAATCCTGTCTTAATCCAAAGGACATATTATTCCCACTGCCTGGAACATTTTTCCCTAACTCTCCTTTTGGCCTGGCTAAAGCAACTCCATTCTTGAGCGGAATTAAATTTCACTTCTCCAAAAAGATCTTTACTGACCTTCACTCTGGATTAAATTTTTCTGCTGGATGTCCCCATCCCCTTCTATCACACACATCACGTTTTATTATAATTCAGTGTTGTTTTACCCTACAAGATATGAGCAACCTGAGGATATGGATTGTACCTGCCCTGTTCATTGATGCATTTCTTTTGCTTAAAAAAAGTACTTTGCATCTAGTATGTGTTCAAAAATATATTTGGGTGATTTTGTTGAATGATAGAGCAACAATATTTCCAGGGACTGGGTTTAAATCCCAGTTCAGTTATCAGGTCTGGGACAAATTGTTGTTCCTGTATTATCTACCACACAAAGCTTTATGTATGAAAAATTTTTTCACATTGTAAATGTCTACAAAAATATGGCAAGGACACTGGATGGGTAAAGATCATTAGATAATGTTATGTTTATTAAGAGGAATGTAAGTGCCAATTACTTGAGTAAGAGAATTAATACTCTGATCCCACTATCATTTCATGAAACAAGGGGACCCTGGAGCTTGTCTTGTCTAGATACTTTGTTTTAGTGGAAAGTAAATTAACCAAGAATCTATGACTTGTCACTTAGCTCTATACCAACAGGACTAAGAAAAGGGGTCTTCTAGAGCTGTCTCTCACATATCCCAAGACATGTGCCCTTGTGAGAGGAAGCACCATCCAGCTGCACGTGGTCTCTGAATGCTTACAGCAGTCAGGCAGCTTCCTCTTTGGCTGCTGCCAAGCCGACCTTGGATTCCAGCTTCCCACAAGCCATTATTTCTTAGAATCATAGACTCATCAAATTCTCTAGTGTTTTTTTTTTTTTCTTTCCTCTGTGCCTCTTACTGATCCAGTTCTTCCCACTGACGTATGAAGGAGTAGCAAAAAGAGATACACATACTGGGTCAGAGCTTTCATGTGCTATGATACAATATGTACCCCACTTCCTGCCACCCCACATCAGATGGCTGTGGAAATATCTGGGGGATTCAAACGCTAGACCTCTGATTTCCAGGCAAAGTGAAGTTGTTCCCCAACATACACATGGCTTCCCAGTAAGAAGAATTATAATATTTATATTTTTTGTAGTGGCTACAGGAATTAGAAGCAGTAACAAAAGCTAATCCTAATAAGGAGTCCTTTGTGCCCAGCTGTTATAAAACAGGGTTTTTCACAAGTATTTACTCTCTCTGCAGAATGAAGCATTGAAGTGCAAAAGTTTACCCCAAGCATGCCCACTGCTTTTCTTTAAACCTTCCAAAAGACACACAAGCCTCTTATTTTTCAGGGCCCATCTGGCTATAAATTGCAATCGACATTAATTTATGAAAACAAATGACACCAGCCTACTCCACAACATTTTGAAATGGGAGAATTAGGCAGGGCAATAAAACAGGAATAAAATAAAAACACTCACTCAGACCCCATAGCTGCCCTGGCAATATTCCAAGCCACACAAAGACCCTGAGTATCTCTATTCCAATACATTTTGCTTTTGCAAAGTTACAGTTATTTGATCACAAGACATGAAATTAGCTCTTTGTCACAGAGAGTGGCAGGAAATTAAGCACATCCAAGTCTTTCCCCCTGTGACTGGAATCACCATTCCATCTGCAGAGTATACATCAATGGTGATAACCACAGAGAGAAAAGAAACTGGATCATCAACACTGGCTGATGATGTAGCTAGTGGTTTAATCTATTTTCTCTAGGACCTGCGGAGCTTATTTTGTTCCTGGGACTATTATCCAAGATTTGGGGCATGGAACTCTAAGGAAAGTCAAGAGCGTGGTTTATAAGCATAAAGAAGGAATTGAGGCAATTTTGACCTCATTATTATGGCATCTTTATTTATTGGCATTAAGGAGACAAAACGTCAATGCATTGTGCCAACTAAGATACCATAAGAATGATGTGAAGAGAAAGGGCTTCACAATGTGTCTATGACTCTACACAAGGCAGCTGACCTCTCTGGGTCTCCATTTCTTTGGATGCATGAACCTTTTGCTTCTGAGTTTTTCAGTCATGAACACCAAAGGTAGTAAAACACACATATATACACAACAAGAATATTTGGAGCTCTGGGAGACAATCAATTGGCACAACTTTAAAAACCATTTTCATTTTAAAAGGCTACATTTAACATAAAACATTTAGATGGAGGCTGGAATAGGGGCTACAGACTCTTCCTCTAGACTCCGCCCCATTGAGAGAAAAGATACAAGGTTCATGAGACCCAAATGAGGATCAAAGGACCAGACTGTATATTGGGGATGTACCCAATCACTCTCTGAAAGTAGGATTTGTAGACAACTTTGGAGAATAGGATTTAGACCTTAAGTTTAGTGGGGCTTCTTATTCCAGCTACCCAAATCTTGGTCCTTAGGAGCCATCAGTTTAAAGAGCTGATCTGTGAGTCTGACCTGAATCCACCTTCCAGCTAGTTTCAAGGACCACAGGCTTGTCTCTACACCCTGGCACAGCTAGAAAACAGAGAAAGGATGGAGAGCCTCTTTTCCCCCACCTTACTGGGGCACTTTGCTCAGGGGAATTTACCACATGGAGTTTACCACAAGGAGAAGACCCAAGACCATGAGCCCTCAATTCCCATGAGAAAACACAGAAACAATACCATGTGTAAACTGTGGGCAACATTTAACACAGTCACTCCACCCACTAGTAAATATGGTTCAGTAAAGGTCAAGCCCTCACCAGTCAACTTCACTATCCACCCCCATCCCCTTTAGGGAAGAGCAAATAGGCAGTTGGAGGGATAAGACAGAAGTATTATATTCCTTCTCTAAGAGACAAAGAGCAAACGTGGGGAGAGGAATAAAATAATTTCTTCCTTCAGCTATCAGAAGAATTTTCTAACTGAAGGAATGGAGAAAACAGGAACAACCAGAAAAAGAAACTTTAGAAAGAACTTTCCTCAGAATATTTAAAGACTAGGAAAGAACCATATCATTCTGCACTTGAGAACAGAGACATATCAAGTGGAACAAAATTCCTAATTTCCCCTCTTGAAATGCATTCATGGTGAGACTTCTCTGATTGATCCCATCTTACAGTCTTCTTGGTTGGTCCTGAAAGATGGACAAAAATTATGAAAGCCGAGTTCTCCCTGATCTTCTTCTGGAAGGTGAAGTGATGGTCTAAGGCACCTGTGATATAGAGCCTGAGAGCAGGGTCCTCACCATTAGGGGAAAAGATAGAATGTTATCTAGACTTTCCCAAGACTGACATGAGAGAAATATACAAAATGTGAATCATTCATTTGAGAACAGCATTGGAAGAACCAATGAAAGCTCAGAGAATGCAGCGGGGAGAAAAACTTACAGGAAAAGATTTCCAGAGATACAGAGAACAATTTCTCAGTGAGCCAGCTTGGAAAAAAACAATTTAAAGGAAGCACATCTTCAGTCTGTCTTTAACAGATGTTTACTAACTCACTGTGGTCCTGGAGCCAGCTGTGGCTGAATAGGGAACATTTTCCATCACAGATCCTTTGTGGTGAAAAAGAATAAAGTTGAAAATGGATGGCACCAGACTGTCCATGATTTATCATTTTAGTCTTGTCACCAAGAATCAAAGAGCCCCATTCAGGGACGCTAGAGCAAAGGAAAAGGCAAAGAAATATTTGATTTGATATGAATCAGTTATTTGAGGTCAATCTGGAAAGTTTCTTTAGAGTAAATAAAAACCCAACATTTCAAAGAAATAAAGAATAATAATCTGGTGATCTCTCATGGCAAACTTTCAAGAATAAAGAATTTAATTTATTAAGGATGTACAGCAGCACATTCTAAGGATGGAGCAATATCTCAACAACTTAATAGGGATAGAATTACTGGGAGAGCAAGCTTTCTCCAGAGGTTATTTTGCCCTTTACCCTGACTCTAAGAAGAGCAGTAGTCAAGCCAAATATGGAAGTCCCCAGTCCTTATGGCTATTACTTGTTCCTGTACTTTGTAGTATTTGGAAGTAGCATGCTTCAATGATAAAATTTAGGCCAGTTTTTCTTTCATCTCTTGCCTCTTCTCAGATTCTTTTTTCTTCTCTCCTGCTTCACAGCTTTTGTATTTGTTGTCCCTATGCCTACAGTGCCCTTGCTTCAACTTTATTTGGCTGTTACCTTCTTACCCTCTGGTCTTGGGTGGAATGTCACCTTCTCCAGGGAGTCTCCCCTTATGGCCTCATCTAAAGTAAAGATGATCTCCTATTATTTTCTCTCCCATTGTTCTGTTTATTTACATCATAATAATTATCAAATTATCACATTTTTATAATTAACAGATCATTAAATAGGAACTTAAAAGGGAAATTAGAAAGTATTTTGAACTGCATGAAAATCAAAATTTGTGTTATGTCACTAAAGTAGTTCTTAGGAGGAAATATATAGTGCCAAACACCACATTAGAGAAATAAAATAAAATCTCAAATAAATTACTTCAGTTTCCACCATAAGAAATTGTAAAAAGAAGAGCAAATTAAACCCAAAATAAGTAAAAGAGTGGAAATAATAAAGATCAAAGAAGAAATCAATGAAATGGAAAAGAGTAATTATTAGAAAAATAAATGAACTGATGAAATAATAGGTAGTTCTTTAAAAGCATCAATAGAATTGATCATTCTCTAACCAGATCAGGAAAAATCAGAGAGAGAGAGAGAGAGAGAGAGAGAAGGTATGAATTATCAATATCAGGAATGAGAGATGGCATTATTATAGATTCTACAAAAATGAAAAGAATAATAGGGAAATATTATGTACAACTTTATGCCAATAATTTGACAACCTAAATGACATGGATAAATTTCTTGAAAGACACAAACTATCAATGTTCACTCAAGAGAAAACAGGTCACATTAACAGGTATAGCCCTATATCTAATAAAGAAATTGAATTTGTAGTTAAAAATCTTCCCACAAAGAAAACTCCAGGTTTAGATGCCATCATTGGTGAATTAATTTTAGGAAGAAATAATACAAATTCTAGGGACTTCCCTGGCGGTCCAGTGGTTAAGACTCTGCGCTTCCACTGCAGGGGGAGTCGGTTAGATCTCTGGTTGGGGAACTAAGATCCCACATGCCTCGCACCTCAGCTAAAAAAAAAAGTTACCAATTCTATACAAACAATCCCAGAAACTTAAACAGGAGAGACTGTTTTCCAACTCTTTCTATGAAGCCAGAATTACCCTGATACAAAAACCATACAAAGACATTATAGGAGAAGAAAACTCCAGACTAACAGCCATCATGAACATAGATGCAAAGCTTCTAGACAACATTTTAGTAAACCAAGTCCAACAATATATATAAAGAATATGGCACATGACCAAACAGGGTTTATTCCAGGAAT
Source organism: Grampus griseus (assembly GCF_964374135.1). Lineage (NCBI taxonomy): Eukaryota > Metazoa > Chordata > Mammalia > Artiodactyla > Delphinidae > Grampus > Grampus griseus. The sequence goes on along the minus strand of NC_139001.1, from coordinate 20,018,665 downwards.
ACAAGTTTTGATAAACATTTGATAATAAATCAATGTAATTCTCTATATTAGAAAGCCAAAAGAAAAAAATGATCATCCTAATAGATACAATAAAGCATTTGACAAAATCCAATATCCGGTTCTGCCCAAAACTTAAAATTAAAACACCCACACACCTTTTGGCAAGCTAAGAATAGAAGGGAACGGCCTCAATCATACTTAATGGTGGAAGAATAAATATTTTCCCCCAAAGATCAGGCACAAGCAAATTATATCTGCTCTCACCATTTCTATTTAATGTTGTACTGCAGCTTCCAGTCAGGAAAATTTGGCAAAAACAAGAAAAAAAGATCTATATTAAAAAGAAGTAAAACTTACTTCACTTACAGATTCCATGATTGTCTGGGTATAAAATCAGATGAAATCTACAAGAAAATCCATTGTATTTCTATATCCTAGCAAGGAACAATTGGAAATTGATATTAAAAACAATATTACTCACAATTTTGAAAAATCAAATAGTTATACATAATTCTGACAAAAGATGTGAAATACCTATGCCCTGAAAACAACAAAACATTGCTGAGAAAAATTAAAGAAGACCTAAAGAAATGGAGAGATATATTTTGTTCATGGATTGGAACATATATTGTTAAGATATCAATTTTCCTCAGACTGATCTATATATTCAATGCAATACTGATCAAAATTTCAGCAGATTTTTTATTTGACAATATGACAAGCTGATTCTAAAATTCATATGAAAATTCAAAAAACCTAGAACAATAAAAGCAAGTTTGAAAAATAAAAGCAAAGTTGGGTGTCTGTCACTACTAGACTTTAAAACTTATTATAAGAACTACAGTAATAAAGACAACATAATACTGGCATCAAGATCAATAAACAAATCAAGGGAAAAGAAGAAAGAGTTCAAAAATAGCCCCAGAGAGACATGCATATTTGATTTTCTTTTCTTTACCAAGGCGCAGAGCTGATTTACTATAGAAAGGGTAAGCATCAAAAAAATATGCTGGAATAACCAAAGATATCGATATGCCAAAGGATGTTCTTCAATTCATATCTCACACCACATGCAAATATTAACTTAAAATGGACCGTAGAATGTAAAACTTATACCATAAAACCTTTAGAAGACAACATAGGAGAAAATTTCTGTGAACTTGGATTAGGCAAAAATGTCTCTGTTACTACACCTAAATCACAATACATAAAAGAAAAATATTAATACATTGAACTTCATCAAAAACTGCTCTTCAAACACCACTGTTAAGAGAATGAAAAGACAAACATAGCCTGGGAGGAAATATTTGCGAAAAATATATCTGATAAAGAAGTTGTGTCCAGAATTTATAATGAACTCTCAAAATTCAATAATAAGAAAGCAAAAAAACAAACAAAAAAAACCCCAACAACAACAATAAAAACAGGCAAAAGGTTTAAACAGACACTCACTACAGAAAATGTATGACTGGCAAATAAGCACATGAAAAGATGCTTACATCATTGTTTATTAGGGCCATGCAAGTTGAATGACAATAAGATACTATTGCACATTTACTGGAATCACTAACATTTAATACATTGACTCATACCAAGTAGTGGATAGGATCTGAGGCAATGTAACTTTCATATATTGTCGGTAGTAATGCAAAATGGTATATCGACTTTGGAAAACAATTTAAGAGTTTCTTAAAAGGTTAAATACACACTTATCATAAAACCCAGCAATCTTCACACAAAAAACCTATACATGGCAGCTTGTTTTATAATTGTCCCAAACTGGAAATGATCCAGATGTCCTTCATTGGGTTAATGGTTAAACAAAATGTGATATGTCTTGTACATATAATGGTAATAAAAAAGAATTAATTATCAATATAATCCACGACATAGATGAATCTCAAAATAATTGTTCTGAGTGAAAGAAACCAAACCCCTCAAAAAAGATGCAACAATAAGGTTGAAGAATATCCAGTGTTCTACCCCAACCAGCCAATAGGATTCAGAAATAATTTTTGTTTGTCAGTTATACCTATGGTATGAAACACGTAGAAGATGTCAGAACCCATACCACTTGATTATGCCTGCAGACACTAGCTTATTTTCTGGTGTGCATTTTGAGATCACATCCTTTTATTTGCCATCACTTGGGTAACCGACATTTCTTTGGACACCTCCCTCCCCCTTCTACCACTGCCATCACAAGGCAATCTCCAGAGTTGTAACTCAGAACTTGGGAGCTGCTAGACCCATGCTCTGGGAAGATTAGACATTCTGTGATACTACCCTTGAGTTGCAACTATGATGTTTCTAGCTGGAAGTGGGAAAAACTTAATCATATAAGATGATCCCCAAGAGAGTACTCATGCCAGAAACCTCGAAGTTCAAATTCTCCAGAAACATAGCCTTGTCCTATATCCTGACTCATTCATCTCCCTTACTCTTTCCTGAGAATTTGAATCATGGAGAGCTGCTCTTGCCTGGTGTGGACAAATGGGGTAGGTATATGACAGGTGAAACACATGTTCACCTTATGCTCTACATTATGCTTCTGCCTTACCCCTACAGTTTGGCCTATGGGTTGTTTTCTTCATAGCTTCTAAAACCAGGATTGACTTATATTTTTTAATCTTCTACTTAATTTTATGACTAGTTTTCTGGTTAAAACCCCCAATTAAATCCATCCCAGGGGAATCTATTCTGTGGTCTGCCTTTATGGTCAACATCTCCTGTTCCATCTGTCACATTCTAATGAGGGGATCCAGCCACCCATCCTGAGTCTTCCATGCTGCTCTGCAACCTCTCTCTCAGGTCTACCTGAGTTGCAGGAGTTGCACACCCATAGGGATTGGAGAATTCTTAGAACCAGCTTACACACAGGAATTCTTTATACTTCTTCCAGTCCAAACAGCTGCATGTAAAGTACATATTCTTAAAAGGGTTATCATTGGCTAGGTCATCTGTCTCCAAACTCCTCTCCTAGCAGTCTCCAGTCCCTATCACCTCCATCTAATTCAACTCACTGGCATCGTTGCCTTAGGGAAAGTGAGAGTGGGAATTTCTGGGCCAGGAGCCATAGCCTAAGTGAATGGGAGAAGGATTTGAATGCATACTGTTGGCATCTCAGAGAGAGTCAATTAACCCCTGAGGAATCAGAAATACTAGATAGTCCTATGACATTTCAGTAATGCCAACATAGCAATTTGTATTAGTGCCACATACTTATTGAAGAAGGAAGTGAGTGAAGAGGAGCAAAGAAAAGAAAACAAAGAAATAAGTGGGGAAGGCAGGATGCTAACTTCTCTTTTTCTGCCTTCCTGGACTGTTTGGAAACCAAGAGTCCTAAAAAAGTTTAGTCATGACTCTCCAACTTTGCCCATCGCTGGACTCCTTCTGGGTTACCACTGCCAAATATTTGAAAATTTTTGAAATTATTTTTATGGAAATATAGCCAAAAGTTTCAGGGAAACAGACAAGTTTCTAAGAAGTTGGACTTCAAGAAAGGGTTCAGTGTGAGTAGAAAGGAATATTTTAAACAAATATGGTACTAAGACCTTGGCTATATTCAGGAATGATTAACAGCATTTAAGAATTGGTGAGAAAAATACCAAGGGGTATAAAGTTGTTTATTTAAAAGATGAAACAAAGTTTCTGAAGGGTTGATAAAGAACTACCCCATTTTGATAGAATGATTCTCTTTTTCCTCTTCTTTCTCTTTGATATCCATTTTAATAATGTATATGGCACTGTAATCCACTCCCATTAACTTTCCAGACTGCAGTGGTCAAACATCTCAACTATGGGTTCAGGATTCCATTTGCTTCTTAGCAGCAGTGTAGCCCAAATGGAGGTTCACCTCTTAGAGTGATGGCCAAAGGTCCTGAAAAACCATACAGAAACCATACAAACCAGCTATGCTTCCATTTGTATCTCTTTCCTTGATGACTAGAATCTCTGCATTAGCATGCAATGAGCACAGCTATAAAGATGGACTTCACCACTTTTCCTCTACTTATCTCATCTCCAGACACATGGTTTTTCTACTGTGTAAGATTTCATTCTAGTATGCCCTTTGGACCTGACATTCCTAGGTATCAAACATCCTGTGTTTTAGGTTTTTCTATCCCTACTTTATTTCAAAACTAAGAGTATGCCATAAATAAAACGGAGTAAGATTCCTCAGGTAATGTTTATTTTATCTGCTAATCAGTGGCTTCCTAACTTTGTTAGAACAAGCCCTCTAAAGAGCTTGCTACAGGAGAAGGAACATAAAAGGTAAATTAGAGAAAGCAAGTGAATATTCAGGAACATTCCAGGGGTCTCCATGACCCTCAGACACAGAATATTAGAATTTGGAAAGAACTTGAAATTATGGTTTGACTCCTGCCAGTTTCACTGGTTGTGGAGCTAGCCAGGTAAGCCTGGACACCATTTGCACTCTCTAAGTGAGAGTGACAGAGCCAGATCTGGGACCCAAGTTTTCTGATACCTTTCTTCCATGAAGACTTCCAAATTACATTACTTAGATGCTTGCTCACTCTTGAATGCAAATGGAGAAATACAAGCTTTGTTTCCATCTGGGATGAGCATTGTACCCTTTATTCAAAGTGTTCTCAGTTCTCAAAGCTGCAGCTACGAATGGTCAGGTCACCTTTAGAGGGCCACTGGGAGAGAGGCCCCAAATCAATCATACAACATCCACTAGCAGCTCTGAAACCTCCAAGGAGCAGCAAACCTCTTGGGAGAAATCAACACTGACCAGTGGTTTCCCTTTTCTACAAACAGGTTTTCTATCTCAATGTTCTTAGCTCTAAACCCCAATCTCAGCTCTGGAAAAGCAGGTCTTCCTTAAAGAGCCAGCTCTTGACCTTGCTCACTAAGGCCTAGAGAGTTCTTCATTCGTCATGGAAAATTTCCTAGGCAAAAGGAATGCAGTTATCTTAATTCTACCCTTATGTTTATATGATTTTTTTCCTGGGGATTTCTACTTTTAATTGAAAATAGAGAAAGAGGAAGAAAAGAAATCTTTGAAGAACACATTTTATAGCTCCCCGTACCCAGGTATCCACCACCTCAAGCAACCGGGATTGTGTGGTCAGATCATTTCCAGAGAGTATTCTCCTCTCCTGAAGGCTCACCTGTTTCAGCCTGCTAGACCTGCTTTGAAATTCATCTAGTTCTCAGGATGTTAGCTGGATTCTGAATAGGCAGGCTGCAGAACTATTGAGGAAAAGACAAGAGAAAACAGGAATTAGCATGACAACAGCAATTTAAGTTATACAATTGGCCAAAGTTTGCCAAGGAAGATTTTGAGTGCTAGAATAGAGTTTTAAATCTCCATGAATAGTTTAAGATTTAGGTCAAGCCAGGGATAGAATAAAATAAAAATAAAAATAAATCAAATGACAGAGATACTCATCTAATTCATTTTCCCATCTATGAATAACCTGGCATGCAGGCTAAGGAGAGAGCTTGTGCAAGGCAAATATTCTGAAGGGATGTTTTTTCCCTCTGGTTCTCTATGCTGTCCTTCCTTTTGGATTTTGTCTTTCAGTCCGAAGAACCATAATACCCTCATGTCCTAAGCATGTTTTGTAGATTAGTCACTTTCTAGCATTTGCTTTCCTTTTCAAGCTCAACTTCTGACCTTTGAAATCTGAGGATTTCTGTCATCCTTATTTAATACATCCCAGCTTCTCTCTTTTGACCTGTCTGTCCATGTCTCAGACTTGCCTCTCCACCACCTTAGCCCTCAATCACCTAGAACCAGCCCCAACCAGAGAGGATGAGATAAGCCAAGCCTGCTTTCTGAGCCCTCAAATTTCCCCAGCCCTAATCTCCTTTTGTTTTGGGGATTTAATGACCTACCTTATATTAATGTATGAATCCCCAGCATCTTCATGGACAAGACTGCCTTTCCCAGGATGCAGGGTCCAGTTCTGTGGAATTCCCTATGTTTTTCTTCCTCAGGAATCTGTCAATAGGTAAGAATTTGAAAAAAAAATTTAGACCTAGTCATGAGTGCCTGAAAAGTAACCTCATAACTTGACAGAGTTCTAAGAATAACAATGCAGTTTTTAACTCTGTAATCTCATACAATTCTCACAGTCATCCTATGAGGTAGCATAGAGACATATTACAGATAGCTGTGGCCCCAGGTGAAAAAGGAATTGTCTAAGGTGATGTCAATAGCTTTTCATCTCAGAGTAAAAACCAATGTCCTCAGCATGGCCTTCAAGGGCCTATGTGATCTGTCCTATATCTTTCTCTCCAACCTCATTTCCCACCACTCTCTGACTCTTCATTGATTTTTTATACTTTCTGTTAACACATAATTTTCCAAAGTTTAAAAATGTCATTCTAATAAATATATAAAATCAAGATATCAAATATTTTATTGAACTCACTAATTAATGAGAGAATCAGTAAGCTCTTAGGATTGGTTCAAAAGAGAATTTTAAGAACAGAGATATATGTATACATATACTGTAAGAAATATTGAAGTGAATTTGTTAATGGATGCAAAACTGGCTAATATTGTATGAGACAATAAAGTGTAATGTTTGAATCAATAAAGTTGACATGCATTTATCCAGGAGAGTACTCAGATTGCTAAAATCAGGAATGAAAGAAGAGACATCACTACAAATCCTATAGAAATAAAAAGATTTATAAGGAAATACTATGAACAACTGTATACCAACAAACTAGATAACTTACATGGAATGGATAAATCCCTAGAAATACACAAGTTAAAGAAACTTCCTCAAGAGATACAGAAAATATGAATAGATCTATAACAAGAAAAACAATTGAAATTGTAATTTTAAAACTTACCAAATATTCAAAGAATTAATAGCAATCCTTCAGAACCCTTCCAAAAAATACTAAAATAGAGAACATTTCTCAATTCAACATTTGAGTCCATTATTACTAGGTCTTCACACATGAAGACACCATAAGAAAATAAAACAACAGACAAATATCCCTTATGAATATTGACACCAAAAATAACAACAACAGCAACTCAACAAAACACTGGCAAATCAAATCAAGTAACATAAAAAATATTCCCTTATAAATCTTTTTATTTATATAAGATTTGTAGTGATGTCTCTTCTTTCATTCCTGATTTTAGCAATCTGAGTACTCTCCATAAATGCATGTCAAATTTATTGATTCAAACATTATACTTTGTTGTCTCATACAATATTAGCCAGTTTTGCATCTATTAATAAATTTACTTCAATATTTCTGACAGTAACATAAAAAACCTACACCAAGACCAAGAGGGACTTATCTCAGAAATGCAAGATTAGTTTAACATCTGAAAATCACTTAATGTAATGCATACCATATTAATAGAATAAAGGACAAAGCCATATGGTCATCTCAGTGGACACAGAAAAAAGTATCTGATGAAAATTTAACACTCTACATGATTAAAAATACTCAGCAAACCATAAAGAAAGGAACTCTTTCAATGTGATAATGACCACCTATGGAAAACCCACAGCTATCATATTTAATATTAAAAGACTGAATGCTTTCACCATAAAATCAGGAACAAGACAAGAAGGTCCAATCCTGCAACTTCTCCAACATCATAATGAAAGTTCTAGCCAGGGAAATTAGACAAGAAAAACAGGGCGGGGCTGGGGGAAGGCACCCAGATTGGAAAGGAAGATGTAAAAGTTTCTCTCCTTGCATATAGCATGATATTGTGTAGAGAAACTCTTAAGAAATCCACTAAAAACTATTAAAACTGATAAATGAGTTCAGTAGGTTGCAGGATACAAGATCAATATACAAAATTCTCTTGTATTTCTATACAGTAACAGTGAAAATTTTGAAAATGAAATTAAGAATTCAATTCTATTTACAATAGTATCAAAAATAATAAAAATACTTAGTAATACATTTAATAAAAACAAGACGGGCTTCCCTGGTGGCGCAGTGGTTGAGAGTCGGCCTGCCGATGCAGGGGACATGGGTTTGTGCCCTGGTCTGGGAAGATCCCACATGCTGCAGAGTGGCTGGGACCGTGAGCCATGGCCGCTGAGCCTGCCTGTCCGGAGCCTGTGCTCCGCAAAGGGAGAGGCCACAACAGTGAGAGGCCCGCATACCACAAAAAACAAAAACAAAAACAAAAGACATACATGGAAAATTACAAAATATCATTGAAAGAGATTGAGGAACATGTAAATAAGTGGGAAGATATTCCTTGGTCACCCATCAGACAATGTACTATTGTTAAGATGACTTTACTCCCCGGTTTGATCTACATATTTGTAACTATTACTATCAAGATACCAGATGCCTTTTTACAAAAATTGACAAGCTAATCCTCAAATTCATATAGAAATGCAAGGAACCCAAAAAAGTTAAAACAATCTTGAAAAAGAACGACAAAATTAGATAACTCATTTTCCAATTTCAAAACGTACTCTAAAGCTATAGTAACCAAGAAAGTATGAGAATGGAACAAGAATAGACATATTGATCCATGAAATAGGCCTGAGTTCCATAAATAAACCCATAAATTTATGATCAATTGATGCTCAACAATGATGGAAAAACAATTCTGTGGTGAAAGAACAGTCTTTTTAACAATTGGTGGAGGGCCCACTGAATATCCATAAGCAAAACAATGAATTTGGACCTTTACCACACAACATACACAAAATTAACTCATAATCGATCTTATATCTAAAGGTAAGAGCTAAAATACTAAAACTCTTAGAAGAAACCATAAGAGTAAACCTTCATGGTCTTGGGTCAGACAATGGTTTCTTTGAAATAACACCAAAAACACAAAGAACAAAAGAAAAAAATAGATAAACTTAAAATTAAAAAGTTTTATTCTGCAAAAAATACCATGAAGAAAGTGAAAGATAATTCTCATAATGGGAGAACATAGTTGTAAGTCATATATTTGATAAGGAACTTTTTTTCCAGAATATATACACATACATTCTTCTTTTAAATTGAAGTATAGTTGATGTACAATATTATAAGTTTCAGGTGTACAACATAACGATCCACAATTTTAAAGGCTATATTTCAATTTAAAATGTTGGCTATAGTCTCTACATTGTACAATATATCTTTGTAGCTTATTTATTTTATACATAGTAGATTGCCCATGTTGTTCCAAATGGCAAAATTTTCATTCTTTTTTATGGCTGAGTATTATTCCATTGTGTATATATATATATACCACATCTTCTTTATCTTGGACACTTAGGTGGCTTCCATATCTTGGCAATTATAAATAATGCTGCTCTGAACATTGGCATGCATGTAACTTTTTTAATTAGTGTTTTTGTTTTTTGGAGGCATATACCCAGGAGTAGAATTTCTGGGTCATATGTTAGTTCTATTTTTAGTTTTTTAGGCAACCTCCATATTGTTTTCCACAGTGGCCACACCAATTTACATTCCCACCAACAGCACAAGGGTTCCCTTTTCTCCATATCCTGGCCAACATTGGTTATTTGATTACAGATGATAGCCATTCTGAGAGGTGTGAGGTGATATCTCATTGTGGTTTTAATTTGCATTTCTCTGATGTTTTAATTTCATTATTTTACATGTAGCTGTCCAGTTATCCCAGCACCACTTATTGGAGAGCATGTCTTTTCTCCATTGTATATTATTGCCTTCTTTGTCATAGATTAATTGATCGTCAGAATATATATTCTTAAAATTCAATAGTAAAAGACAAAATTTTTAATGGGCAAAAGATTTAAACAGACATTGCTCCAAGTAAAAATATTAAAATGGCTAAGTGCATGGAATGATGTTCAACATCATTAATCCTTAGGGAAATACAAATTAAAATCACAATGACATATCACCTCACAGCAGCTAAAATGGCTATATTTAAAATGATGGATGATAATAAGTGTTGACAAGAATGTGGATATATTAGAATCCTCATACACTGAGGAAATATAAAATGATACAACCATCCTGAAAACAGTTTGATAGTGCCTCAAAATATTAAGCATGGACCTACCATATGACCCAGCAATTCCACTGCTAAGTATACACCCAAAAGAAATTAAAACATACACTCACACAAAAACTTATTTGTGAATGTTTATAGAAATATTACTTATACTATCCAAAAAGTAGAAAAAAACCCAAATACCCATCAACGAATGAAGAGATCAACAAAATGTGTTATATCCATACAATTGAGTATTATTTATCGATAAACAATGAAGTATTAATACACGCTACAACATGGATAAACCTTGAAAACATTATGCTAACGTGTAGTTGCAAAAACCATAAGTTGTATGATTACATTTATATGAAATTTGCAGAATAGGCAAATCTATAAAGACAGAAAGTAGATGAGTCATTGCTTAGGGCTCCTAGGGGGAAAGGGAATGACGGAAGGGAATACAGAATATCTATTAATGGGGTTTCTTTAGAAGGTGGACAAAAATTAGATTGTAGTGATATTTGTACAACCCTGTAAATATACTAAAAAAAAAATTGAATAGTAAACTTTAAAAGACTGAGTTGTATGGTATAAAACATTGTATCTCAATAAAGCTGCTTGTTTGGGGCCATCTTTTCTATAGGGTAGAATTCAGTTGTGTCTGTACTGGACAAAATTCATTATACTTTGGAAAGAATCACTTGCATCACTCTCAGTTTTCTACAAATTGAATTCTGCCTCTACAGAATTATAAAATAACTTGGGCAATAGGAATTCAGTCAGAGGGGAATATCTCAGTATAATCAGATAATCTCCAGAAAGTACCTTAGACAATTCCCAGGTCTCCGCTGAAAGGATACTCAGTATTATCTTGCCCATTTCCAAATCTTGGACAATTTTTTCCTGACACGCCCTTGAAAACTCCAAGCATGTTCCTACCACAAGGCCTTTCCAGTTTTATTCCCTCTGCTTCAATCTCTCTTCATACATATTATTACCTGGCTTATTTCCTCTTCTCCTTCTGGTCTCTACTCAATTATTACCTTCCAGAGAGAGCTTCCCTAGAGTACATACATTAGTTATTTACTGCTATTTAACAAATCATCCCCAAAAGCTCTGGCTTCAAGCAACAAATATTTAGTATCACAGTTTTTCTCAGTCAGGACTCCAGGAGCAGCTTATCTGGGTGGTCTGGCTTATGGTCTCTCATTCAGTTGCAGTCAGGATGTCGGCAGGGACGGCAGTCATCCAAAGGTTTGACTGAGGCTGGAGAATTGGTTTCCAAGATGGCTCCTTTACCTGGCTGTTGGCAGGAGGCCTCAGGTCTTTGCCACATGAGCTTCTTAAGCTGCTTGAGTGTCCTCACAACATGACAACTAACTCCCCCCAGAGCAAATAATCCAAGAAAAACCAGTGGAAGACACAATGACTTTATTATTCAAAGTCATACCCTCTCACTTCAATCTCATTCTACCTTTTAGAAGTGAATCATTAAGTCCAGCCCCTACTCAAGAAGAGGGAAATTAGGCTTCACCTATAGAAGAGAGTATAAAAGAATTTGTGGACATATCTTAAAGCACACTAACACACTCTTACACAAATATACCCTCTTGTATGGTACTCTCTATTGCCTTATTCATTTTTGTTTTCTTCATAACATTTGATATGATTACATGTTTATGTGGCAATTACTGACTTACCCACTACAATGTAAGACCTGTGGGAACAGGAAATTTGCACTATCCTACACTGAAAACTCAGCACCTAGAATAGCACTAGACGTATAGCAGCTCAATGACTATTTTGTTTCCTAAATAAGTGAAAGTGTGGGTGAGGTTTTAAGTTACAGGAGGAAAATCAGGCTTGGAAACTAGGTGTTATGACTCCTAACCTGGTATGTTTCCCAATATTTATCTTAGAGGAATTCTACTGATGAAATGTAACTTAAACTGTGGTTTGTAGGAAGAAAAAGAAAAACCCTCCCAGTCCTCTATGAATTCACTCCAACTGAGTCCTCGTCCACTCTTTCTAGATCCAAGACAAACCCTGCTGACCAAAATTGAGAAAAGTCTTTCTCTGCTCCATACACACAAAAACATTCCCATTTTTTAAGCATCAGTGAGGGGGCTTGGTGGGGGACAGGGACCATGAAAATGTCTCTGTTAGCCCCACATTTCCTCCCCTACTTATAAAGAGAAAGTTGGGGAAGCACTGAAGCAAGCCTAGAGCCTAGGGTTGAACACAAGCATTGCGTCTGGCTTTAGGAGTAAGAGATCTTGAACACTACCTTGCATATTCACTTTGGTTTATTCAGGATTTAACAGCATTTCTGAAGCCAAATGTTGATGCTGCCTGGCTCTGGGGAATAAGGAAATCCACATGCAATTAGGAAGCAGATTGTAATGGAAAGTACACAGGATTGGTACTGCACTGCTAATTTGCTGGAAGTCTTATTTTCCATACCTGTAAAATGGCAGGTGCAATTGGAGAGAGCATAGATAAGTTCAAATTCCTATTCAAGTTCTAAAATTCATATAAAGTTCAGAGATGTCTTAATATCCCTTGAATAGTATTTTTCAGCTTCTTACCAGAAATTTCAACAAGGATCAGCACAGGACGCACTTGCATTTCTCTCTCCCTTCCCTAGCAGCCTCTAGACTGTAGGAAGATGGGACCAACACACATGCACACATACACACACACACAAACAACGCAAAGTCTATGAAAGGAAAAAAGTCATTTCATCGTAATTTTGGTAGAACAGAGAAAGGTGATGGGAGATGTTGAAGACAAACTCCATCCATTCATATTGTATGACACTAGGCAATATGAGGCAAATGCCAACATTGGGACGCTGGAGAATGAAAGTCCTAGATATTCCCTATCACTGCCCAGCCTGAGTGGAGGCAAGAAGAATGCAACTACTCACAGGTTGAGAGGAGGGTGTTATTTCAAAACTGATGGTGAATTCACCAGCTCTCAGCAGGTGTACCATCTCACCATTCCTCTTGGTGTCCCTTTAGTGAAGCTTCTAAATTAAGACAAAAGGAGCCCTGGTCCTTGGGGCAACACCAAGCCTCAGGAGTCACCTCATTGAGCCTGGCATTCTGGTTGAAGAGATGGTGATGAACGTGGGATGAGAATAAGAAATTGATATTCACCATCTAGTTAATCTGCAGCAGGAAAAAAAAAAGTGTTTTAAAATCTCCTGTCAATGTTGTCTGCCTCTGCTGAATGGAAGAGTGGCACCCCAAAACAATGTGTCGATAAAATAAAAACAATGGCCACTCTTTGTAAGCCTTGGCTCCAGGCAACTCCCTTCCCTGCTGTGACAGCAGAAGGAAAGGTCACGAGACCGTCTCCCTTGGGAATGTCTGGGAAATCATATCCTGGCTAAAGGTTTGAGTCCTAGGGCTGCCACACGGCAATCAAAATCTCCTTTAGCAGGATGGAGGAGGAAGAAGAATAAAAAGGTTATTGGGAGGTGGGGAATGAGTGAAAGGGCAGAAAATTCAGATTTTTATTTTGGGGCCTGTGATATTGTTAAGCTGACAAATAAATGAATATCAGTGCTAAGAAAGCTCTCAGAGATGTAATCCAATGCCCTTGTGTTTTAGATGAAGACATGGCAAAGAGGTTAAAGGATCCATTCATAGTCATGGTAGTGGGAAGATCAGGTAAGGAAGCTATTGTTAGAGTTGCAGACAGGACTGCAAGGGTCTGAAGAATACAAGAAACAAGTGAGAACCAAGTCAAGGTGCTGGCTTCAACTTGTTTATACAAACAGTGAGCAACCGTATTTAGTAACTATTAAGAGGGAGTACAGTAAGGTTGAAATCTAGGATGTTGGTAGATTGCTGGCTTGGAGACTGAGTGCATCAACTGTGTGACTTAATAAGATGGGAGACACAGGAGAGGGAACAGGTCAGGAATATGAGACTCTGTTTCCTATTTGAGAGGGAAATTCAGTTGCAATGTCCATTAGTCAGTTAGGCTTAGAGTTCTGGAGAGGTTCAGATTTGAGGGACAACAGCATGTAATGGAAGTCACAGGAGTGGATGAGTTCTTTGAGAACAAATTTGTGAAAGGGGGAGCAGAACACAGCACTTGAAGAACACTGGTGCTTGGGAGGCAGAGAGAGAAGAAAAGAAATGAGAAAACAGGAGATGCCAGAGGGGTAGGGGAGAACCTGGAGTGGGAGTGGGAGAGCTGAAAGCAGCGCACTCCAGCATCCAAGGATTGTTGGGCCCATGTGTGCATGGCCAGGCTCTGGGAACTTTTGTTCTTTCCTAGTCTGTCTGTCCTTTCCTGGTCAGAATGAGGCAGGAAAATCTTCGATCCATTTGCTGTGTTTTGTCCTCCTAGACTTCCTGGTATGATGAAGTTGTGAGAATCCTGATGCAAAGCCACAGTTCCTAGATGTAACTCAGGGTGGGTGCCTCTAGACTCAGCCTCCACACAGAGGTTTCCCTGAATGCCCCACTGACCCCACTTTAGGTGTCCTACACGGAGGGTCTGGTGTGCAGATGTGTATCTTCAGGCCAGGTAGATGCTCCATCAATATCTGTGAAATCGCAACCACCTAGACTGTCTCCTGTTTAGCAGACATAGATAGAGATTTGCAGAAAAGATGAGAGGAAAAAGGGAGAAGAGAAAGAGTAGGGAAAATGGATAAAAAGAGCAAGAAAACAACAGTTAAAACCAACATTTAAATAGAAGTCTTTGCTTTCAAAGACTCAGTTTCTCTCTGAATTCTTCAAAGTGTCATTAGCAAATAGGCAGTAAGCTTCCACTATGTCCCCTCAACTCAGTTTGAAACAGGAGATACTTATTTCCAAAGAATCTTAAACTAGTAGGTTTCTCAAATCAAGAAATATAGACAATGGGATGAATAGGTCAGGACTTCAAATGAGCTCTACAAATCGATGAACTAGGAGTCAATGGTTGTAGGAGAAAGCACAAGGGTAAGAGTAAAGATACCTAAGTTCTAAATTTGGTCCTGCCACCAATGAGCTGTGGGCCTATGGATATCTCTGTTCAAGAAATATTTCCTGAGCAAATAGATGATCAAAGCTCTATGTCAGATCCCACAACAAGCAATGACACATAAGACATCATCCCTATTGAGATGAAGCTCGTTGATGTCAAAGCAAGCACATAATACTATTGGGAATCAAGAAAAGGGAGTAAAGATTTGAATCCCAGGAAAAGAAAATTAGGTTTTGAAAAGTAAATATGATCTTCAGAGTGGATAGTTAATATAACTATTTTAGGCAACAACAATTTCAGGAGAGAAAGCACAGAGCAGAGAAAGCATAAAGACGTGTGAGGAAACCCTAAGGATCCATTTTCACTAGACAATTTTCATTTGATCAAGATAGGACTGGGGATCCATTGAAGGTCTTCTGTTACTTGTGAGATTTTTACAATTGAAGTTTTGCCTTATGAAAATCAAGTTATCCTAGAAACCGCTAACCCATGAAGTGGGAGATACTGTTAACCCATGAAGTGGGAGACACTGAATCTGAAAGGCCATTCAGGAAGCTGTTTCATCCACTTTTCTATGAGCCTCTCTTCTGTCAACTACATGAATCACCTAAGGGAGGATTGTAGCACCTAGTATCCTAGGTCTCCAGTCTGTTCTAACATCCTACTTATAAACTTAACTAGATGTAAGTAAATCAAGAACTAACAGGAAATTCTCAGGAGAGGTAAGTGCCACATTGGATAAAGGTGCTAAAAGGAGATTTTGCCACTAATTGCGTGTATGTGTTGTTACTTTTTAAGTATTTGAATGTTTCTCAATATTATTCAGCAATTCAGTCTCATTTGATCAGAGACTAAGTTAATATTTTTAGCATTCCTTAAGTGCAGAAGTCATGTCTTATTCGTTTTTGACCTTCTCAGTGTTTGGTGTCAAATAGGAGCATAATGCATGTCCTATGAATGAACAAACTCAAGGGACTTAATGTTAACTCTACTACAAAAACCAAGCATAAATACCCAAGTGTTTGGTATAACAAAGTTTGAGACCAAATATCCGGTTCCTTCATGCTTCTCTTGGGAGGCTATTTTCCTTGATTATCCACACCCTCACCTGCACTGGCTGCTTCAAGTTCTGGTTTCTCCAACACATTTTAAGAATGAGTAGCCATTCTTGATGCTAACTGTTCATTATTTCAAAATGAAAATTTGTACAAAGTATGCAGGCAAGCGCAGAGGTATGCATTGATCTCAAGAAGTCTGGACTGTCCCAATGTAATCTTCCCCATTACTTTACACTGTGGGTTCCCAGACGGGTTGGATGGGGCTCAGTATTCTTCAGTTTATTCCATATTTTGCCCTGCCACCTCCTCAGCAGGTACGGAAAATGAGAACATCCAGCCTGGAATCTCAGGTCTGTGGACTGTGTATTTCCCAAACATCCAATCTTCATCCTTAAAAGGGTCTACTCTGTCAAGGACCCATCCTCTTGATTTCAGCTCAACAATCTTGCCTGCCCTGGCAGGACCTGCTCACATCAAGCTTGGATGCAGTGGTGTGTTAGGGGAAGAGGAGGATTAAATACTTCTCCTTGTTTCTTCTTGCCCTCCCTGAAACATTCAACTGAACTCTAACATTTAGTTTGGGGAAGAATTTTATCCTGAAGCCATCTGGCGAGACAGAGGAAATGTTTTTTTCATATTCTGCTTTCCTTGGGAGTTCTGGGCCAAGATAGACTCATGCTTGTCCCACAAAGAGGAGATGACAATGGGTTCTGGAGATATCTCATTGTAGGGCAGCGAGGTCAAGGGAAAAAGAGGATGGGAAAGTAGGATGTTGGTCTGTTTCCACTCGTCACCAGATTGGAGACTTCCTTATACACCAGCCTCTAAGGTCTCTCTTTCCATGTGGGTAAATTTAGAGTAAGACCCACATATATCACCCCAGTTTAATGAGGCCAGGAGAGGAATAGTGAAAGTTTAAGCAGCACTGATGTGGAAATCGTGATCAATAGAGTTCTCTATTAACAGACTCTTGACTGAGTTTTATAGGTTGATTTGTTTATGTAGTTTAGGGCACTCTGATCCATCTAAATGACTCCTAAACTGATTTGATCCAAGGTATACAGCACAATCCTTCTGCATCTTCTTTCTCTCACATTTCTCACTTCTATAGAACACAACATATTTCAGTATATAACTGCACATCAAATAAAATTTATTTGGGGGTACATGGCATCTAATCAAACTTTGAGTCCTTGGCTAGGCACTTGGAATGTATGAAGCAAGAGTTTGGCTAAATATTTTTATATAACACTACAGAGTGAAATGTAATAGTACCAATAAGGAATTTGGGTAAGTCTTTGAAGCTTCTTATCCTGAGCTACATTCACCTATAGTGAAGAGAGAACACCCATTAGTGGATCACTTAGGTGGTGACCAAGAGACTGGGTGCTCCTTTGCTTTCACACCTTATGAGTGGCCTTTCTGTGTCTGCGCTGTGGGTAGAAGCTGCCATGACGTCATGGCAAGTCCTGCTACTTTGAAGATGCTACTATATCACCCTTATGTATTCTTTTTATTTTTGTAAATTTATATACATTTATATGATCTCCTCTTCTGTCTTGGTGGGAAGCTCATTTTGTGATAGAGCAAAATGAGTCAACTGGAGTGTCCATTAAATTACCAGTAAGATACACGAATAGGCTGGGTTGTTACTTCATGCCTAGGAAAAGGGAAATGGTCCTGAATTAGAGACTAGGTGCAGAAGAAATCAGGTCAGATACCCTGAGACCAGGGAAACACAAACATAACATGGATTTCTACTTTCTGTTTCAGGTATAATTCCAAGAAAATGTGTTTTTTCTACTTTACATCCCAAACTCAGGTAATGAGCTAGGAAAATTTAATGTAACTTAATAAGACAGTTGAAGAGAATAGGGTCTTTCAGTCTAGTTCCCCATTGCTGGACCTTCATCCCAGCTAAGCCACCACAAACCATAAAGGAAAAGTCTTGAGATGTCAAATAATTGGGTCTAGGCATACGTCACTTCTCCTTGTTTTACTTACTCCTGGCTGCATAACACAGAGAAGATTGCTACTCTCTGGAATTTTCTATCTATAAAACTATACTAAATTATATTACAGCCAAGGACTGACCTACTAGAGGGCAAGAGAGTATATTTCAGCACCTCAACACCCCCATGCTACATTTGGGTTGCTCAACCTAAAGGTCATGACGCATGACTCTGGCCACAGAGCATAGTTTGTGTGGCTACAACTTCCTGCTGTGCCTCCAGCCCAAGGCCAGGAAATCTCCCTTCTGTTCTTTGTTGATTTTTTGTTTGCATGTGTTGTTTGTTTTCTTCTTTGTAGGTTATGAGGAGTTGGGGTAAAAGAGGAAGACTGGTGATCTAGAGACCTTGAGGGAACTGGATTTCAGTTATGAGTCTGAGCACTTAGTTACACCAGATACAAGTGTGATTTGGGTATTGATGGGTGAGGAAGAGTGTGTCTGGCAAGAAAGGAGGAACAGACAAAGAAGAGAGGGTAACATAGGATGACAGGGAAAAGAATGGACCCTCCTAAGGGTCCTAGGACCCCTGCAGAGGGGTCCAGACCTGCATAGATCCCTACAATTAGGAGCTGGCACCAGTAAGGGAATTTACAAGGGGCAGTTGGTCCTTCAGTCCAGAGACTTCCCTTTATGGTCTGGCAGCCAAGTTCATGCGGGTTCTCCAGGTGAGGACATTGAGAGCTGCTGTCCAAGTGGCTGTGGAAAGCATGGCTGGCAGACCCCCCAGATTCCCAAGATTTCACCACTGTCCCTGGTATGTTGGCTAGGCCTGCCTCACTCTTTCCCCTCCTTCTGATTCTCAGAAAGGGATGCCAGCTTGTCTGTCCTGTCTGGGAGACTTCCGCTGTGTTTCTGAGAAATGCTGGCTATTGAGAAGCACCTCCAGGCCTCTGGTCCTCCTCTGGTTCAACCTAGGTATAGGAAGGCTGTTTGTTCCCTGTTTGCACCTTGACAGTAGGGAACCCACTCACCTGCTTCTCCAGTCTCCTCTCCCACCCCCTCTCAAAGCTTACTCAGCCTAGGCTGGAGTGCCCACCTAAATTTGCCAGGGCCAGGATCATTCAATTCAGAAACAAGGGGATGGATAACTTTGTAATTTCTGAGGCCTTGACCTTTCTGAAAATTTCATTGTGTGTCTTTGCTAGTCATAGCTAACCTTCCTGGTCCCCATTTTTCCTCACTTTCAGTACTTCTGGCCCCTTTGTCAAGCCCTCATTCCATTGAACTCTGACACCACAGTGTCTCCTGGGAACAAATGCACTGAAACACTGCTCTCCCCACCACACACACACACACACACACACACACACACACACACACACACACACACACAAACCCTTATGAAATCTACAGGGAAAAGTCATTGACTTTCAATTACTTCTCAAGACACTAATTTCTTCTTCCTTTTTAAGAAAATTATGTTACTACTACAGAAAAGAATACACAGTCTTTATTTTTAAAATCACACAACACTGAGAAGTACAAAAGAAGTAAAAAAAAAGCCTCTTTAGTATTTCATCATTAAAATAGCCCTTATCAATATTAGGTAAGAATCATTCCTCTCAATGCATGGAGATATGTATAATTTTTTTAAAATGAGATCTTATTACTTTTTACTTTTAAAAAATCAAAAGGATTAATTTTGCTTGAATGTAGAAGAAGAAAAAGGCTATTATGAAACTTAAGGAATTGCTGAATAGCAGAAGAATGTTTCTTTTCCACATAAGACATTAATTCCTAAAAGAACCCTCTTTGTTTAGAGGGGTGGGAGAAAGGAGTTGCTAAACTTTATATGAGAATTACTATCTTTTAAAACTTTTATTTATTTTAGACTGTGGCTTTTCAGGCTAGAGCTTGTATTTTACATGTGTCTTTAAGCTATGTTCTTTAAAAATAAAATCAGAACTCACCAAGTGTTTTAACTATTATTTACATTTCTGCTTTGAAGCTTTTGCATTGTGCTTGCTGTGTAAGCAGCACTAAAACTCCCCTGGCAGAGAGCTACCCAGTAAGAGAAAAGTGTAAGGAAGAGACTAGAAGGATTAGATCTCTGGAGAAAACCCAATGGAAGGAAGGTAGTCTGGCTTTCTGCCTAATTCCCCTTTTCTTTTAGTAATAACAGTCTAATAACTTGCTTTAGCCAGGTTTCTAGAAAATTAGTCTCCTCACAAAAAACCTGCCCTGTACCACGTATAGGCATGTTAATATTAAAATATTAACCCTTATTTTATTGACATTTATTTATGTATGTATGTTTGTATAAAATTACCTAAAAACTGGAGTAGGTAGGTGTCAGAGTAAGTAAGCTAAAAAGCATTCAGTGCCAGAGCAGTACTGAGTTAAAAACACCACAGCTACACAGGTCTTCCAACCTTTACTCACATCTCTCTCTCTCTTAATATTTCAGGAGGTTTAAGAATATAAAGCAAGATTGTTTTTAAAGTCCTCATCTTCTCCTGTTCTTTACCATCTCAAACTCCCTGACCCTCGTGCTTTCCAACCTCAGGAGAACTTTCCCTTTCATCCACACCACTTGATCCCGCCATCTTTGTCTCTCAATCCTCTCTCCGCCATTTCTCCCTTACCAGGGGGCTCAGGTGTTGTCATGACCCCTGCTGCATGCAGCCCCTTCTTTCTCAAGAATGTGCTTGCCCTTTCTCTTATCAGAGAGAGAAGGGAGGGGAGAAGAGCAGACAACATCTAAATGTCCTCTCACAAGAGGAGAGAGGCAGAGTCCTAAACCCCGCCATGCTGGTGAGTTGTGTCTAGTCGCACTAGCTTTGTGGTTGGACTCTTGGGAGAGGTGGTAATAAAGGGTGGGAGGTGGGCTGTCTGAAACCTTATCATCTCTCTTTTGTTGACTTCTCTACTCCTGGGGGGCAGAAAGAGTGGGAAGTTAAATATGTGGCAATGGGGTAACCTTTTAATTAGTGTCCCCAAATATCAGAAAGAGTAGATTTTCCCCACATTGACAAGCTTGGAGTAAGAGTCTATTTAGAGATTGTTTTCTGTGTTAGACCAAGGTTTCTTTGTTAATGATTCTGAGTTTGATTCCTGTGTCTGTGTGTGTGTGTGTGTCTGTGTGTGTGTGTGTGTGTAGTAGGGCTTTCAGTGGGGGTTGAATGGAATAAGAAAAAGAGGAAAACAATGAAAAGTATGTATCAGGTGCTTTTAAAAAAATCAGTGCGAACAAAAACAGCAAAGGGATGTCTGTGGCCAGTAGGATGCCTGTGAGCAGAGCTGGAGAGAAGGCGCTGCCTGCAGGGGCCGCGTAGCAACAGAGCTCTGATTGGCTAGAGCTGTGCAAATAGGCCCTGAGCAAGGGCTGTGAGTCCTCGCTCCTGCAGGCAGCTGAACTGGAGCAGGTCCAAGCAGGCCCTGCGAGGCTGTGCTTCAGAGCGATCCAGAGTACAGGGGCTGGCTGACAGCAGTTGTGAGTCCTCATAGCATTTGGCGTTGTTAGCCCAGCACTTACCACGGCAGCCTACTGCCTCTGCCTGTTGCCCCTGCCTCCCATGGGTTGGACTTGTGTCCTCACAGACCATAAACTATTTGAGACAGGGTTTTACCTACCATGATAACACAGGCAGAGAATGTCTCTGAAAGAAAATCGGCCAGGGTGTCAGGAGGTGCCTGGCTTCTAGTTCTACACCAGGTATTAATTACTGTATACTCTATCATTAACACAAGATTCACAACAGCTCAAGTAGATAGAAACAATTATCCCATTTTCCAGATGAGAGAACTGAGTCAGAGAGAGGTCCGGGGATATGCAGTCTATAACTGTGTGGAGCCCATGTGGATGCTCAAATACCTGCTGGCTGACAGTAGCTCGGTGGACGATTAGATAACAAAGTCTTCTGGCCGATTTTGGCCTGAAATGAAAGCATTAGGATGAGCCAGTAGTTCCTATTATTTAAATAAAATACCAGGAGAAAAGATGGATAAAACCTGAATATTTTCAGTGGAAAATTAATAAATACTATGTGATAGATTCACAAATTAAATACTTGCAACTTTAAAAAGAATGAACTTGGCACACATGCATAGAAAGAATAAATTTCAAAAACATTGTTAACTGAAAAAAAATGAGTTGTACAACAATGCACATGATCTGAATCATTTAGGGAAAATTTTTAAACATATAAAGCAATGCTGTCTATTGTCTGTTATGTAAACCTGTAATAAGCTAATACAAACATGGACCAGAATGATACGCATCAGATTCCTTTTTTTTATTGGAGTATAGTTGATTTATACACATCAAATTCTTGATAGCGACTGTCTCTGGAGAGAAAGGGAGGGGACTGGGATGGGAAAGAAGAATAAAGTCCAGTAGTTTTCAACTTTAACTGTAAGATCATTTATACACACACATATTTAAAAACTATCTGAAGGCAAAGTGACAGCAAGTAAACATTTCAAATATGAGTGGGTAGATGTATGTGTATATTATATTACCTCTTAACTTTTCTGAATTTAAAAAAAAAAAAAAAAGCAGAGTCTTTCCTGCAGGCATCTTCATTCATGCCACCCTGCACATGTGATGCCTAGAAATTAATCCATGGGGTGATTGATCCTGGGAACCTCCTATAGTACCATGAGGGAGAGTAAGAGATGAAGATGTGTGTGCTATTTTGGAATTAAAAGAAAGTACCAGCAGTCAAGAGTCCTGTATTTCAGAGAGAAAAGAAACTGGAAGAAATCTTAAAGATGTTACTAAATGCAGTCTGATCTCCTCCCCCTTCCCTTCCCTTCTCAGTCAGAAAGCAGCCTTTATTAAGCTCCTTGTCTGTACAGGGATCCAGCCAACCTCAAGGGTCTATATATGTTAATGTAATTGCTACATTTTTCTAAATATTTCAAAAGTAATGTACACTTATCCGTGAAAACAAGTTCTCATTCTTTGCACCGTGTTTGCCTTTATGTCTCAGAAAATAAGAAAGGGCAAAGAACATCTGAGGTGGGAAGAGAGTAGAGGAATGTTCCAAACACACTGTACCCTGCAGACCAGAGTGGAAGGGAAATTACCTGCATGTCCCAAGTGGGAGAAAAGAAAGACAGAAGTAGGGCAAAGAGATCAGACTTGCATGTCCTTATTTTCCACTCCTGGGATGAACCCCAAGGCCAGAGGAGACACGGTGGAAACTTTTAGGTAGGTATGGAAGGAACCTGAGAACATTTGGGGTAGGGGACCAGGGCCACCATTCCCCAAGCACAGCCTGGAGGAGCATGTGAGCCTCTTGGCAGAGCTGCTCACAAAACCAGAGTCAGTGTGTCCTGGGCAATAGCTTAGCAGTGCAGCAGGGAAGTGCCTAGGTAGGAAAGCCCATAGCATTCTTTTTCTCCCACTACCCAGAACCCTGGTGGTGAGCAGTATACCCAGAAATTCACAAATGCTCCAGAGAGAGGCCAAGGAGGTGCTGAGAAGGCTAAGAGGGTTGAGAAGGTGCCACATTGGCCCCATAGGCCACTTGAGACCAAGGGTCACCAATCCAGGGACAAGTCCAGACCATCTACACCACAGTGGAGAGTAGTGGGAATCCATGATATCATTTTGGCTCAGAACGCCCTCCTTTTCTTCTCCCATGAAGTCTCCTTAACTTCCCCTTAACCACCAGGTGCCACCCTGGAGAGGCGCAGTGGAAGGAGGAGAATTCCAAACAGCTCTGAGTCTCTCTGGGATAAGTGTTACTTAACTGGAGGAGACTGAGCTATCACTAGGTGGCAAGGTTGCGTTCCCATTAGCCTGTGCCATAGGGACTCATATAAGATCAGTCACAGAAGAATTTGAAAAACTACATGAGCCACATTTCCTTTGTATATGTGAGCGCAGTGTGTATCAATTGGTAACCATGATACATAGTTCAGTTTTGTCCTCTATCACAGAATAAATATCAGAGATCCTAATCAAGGGAGGCACATAGAAAGGAGACCTTATAGGGCTATTTCGGAATTTAAATTCTCCGTGTTTGTTTCATTACCTCTTTAAATCCTCAATAATTGTGAAAACATTAATTTTGTTTGTTTGTGTTAACTCAATGTTATGGCTCAAAAGGCTGTGGTAGGGCTTCCCTGGTGGCGCAGTGGTTGAGAGTCCGCCTGCTGATACAGGGAACACGGGTTCGTGCCCCGGTCCGGGAAGATCCCACATGCTGCGGAGCGGCTGGGCCCATGAGCCATGGCCACTGAGCCTGCGCGTCCGGAGCCTGTGCTCTGCAACGGGAGAGGCCACAACAGTAATAGCCCCGCGTACCGCAAAAAAAAAAAAAAAAAAGGCTGTGGTAGAAGATATGGAGTTTAAATTTGGAATAGGGACTATGGTTAATAGATATAAATAGAAATATGTTTTCCACTGTGTACATGCACACACATATCCACATGCAGAATACACAAATGGACCAGACGTATGCTCTGCCACTAAGCTGCTGGGAAATTACCTGGAATCTAGCATCAGCAGGAGCCTGAGTCCAAAATTAAGCAGGCAGTTAATGAGTTCAGCTTCCATCATCCCTGGCATCGCTGTAATTCTTTGCTGAAATGAAATGTAAAATAGGGCCTAAAAGAAGCTTGGCTCTAAGCAGGTAAGGTTTCATCATTTGCCTGGTCTCAGGGGCTCTCTTGCAAAGACAGCAAGCCCACCCAGATGGGACAAGCTTTGCAAACTCAAGCAGCCTTGCCCGTGGTGGGTGTGGAGACCGTGACCCAATCCCCTGGCTGCAGGGGATGTTCTAGCACACCATCTACCCCTGCCCCTTTCACTGACCTGGGCTGTGGGATCTCCAGGCCATCAGATGAGCGCCTTTCTCAGTTCTGACCCATGGGCTGTCCTAAGCTGAACTCTGCTCAGCTCCATCCTTGCTGCTCCCTGCTCCCTGCAGAGTGAGCCCGCCCCTTGCTGGCTCAGCCTTCCCCTGCAATATTTGGTTTAAGTTACTTCTTTGAACTTTGCTCTCATTATTTTTGGACGATCATTTGGTCTGGAAGATTTTCTTGCCACGGGTTCCTTCTGTTCTCCCTCCTTTTCACTCTCTTGGATGTGCTTCCCAAGGCCTCTTTTCACAGTTCCTTTGGGGTGGTTTTTATTACTTTCATGCATCTTAATCTAAGTAGGAAGCATTGTCATCCCCCCTGAACCCCCATATCCCTGCTTGTTTAGTTGTTACAGGAGCTGTTCAGTTTAAAGAGCTGGGGGGACTCTGCTTCTCCTGCAGCTCATGACCCAGTTCATGGAATGGCCTTTTCTAGTTTGGTGTGTGAGAAAAGAAGTTCCACTGTCATCCTGTGCTCCCACACCTCACTTCCTACTCTCAGGGGCAGAAACATAGATCTGGGGCTGCCCTTCAATGGTCAAAGATCCAATGGCACAATGTCTTTCTCTCCCCCATGTTAAATAGAAAGACTTTAATATGGTAGTTGAATTGATTTGGGTGCTTTGAGCTGCAAGAATACATCTCAACTGGTTTGAACAATTAAAAAAAACATGTTATCTCCCATAATAAAAGTCCCTGGGCAGAGAAATTCCAAGATTGGCTAAGTCAGAGCTCAGTGACATCAACAAGGTTCTGGTTCTTACCTTCTTTCTGGTCTACAACCCTCACTGTATGCTCTCATCCTTGGGCTAACTAAGCTACTGGATTCTACTGCAGTCTTACCCAGATACCACGATGTCTAACTAGCTGTGAATTTTTGCAGGTTACTTTGTCTCTCTGGACCTTTATTTTCTCATCCAAAATAGCAATAATTAATAACAACCCCCTATATAGTGATTATATGCCAACCAGTCTTCTAAGCCTTCACATACGTCTCTACACTTAATCTACACACAATGCAGTGAGGTAGGTACTATTATTTTTCTCACTTTAAAATGAGGAAACTAAGGCACAGGAAAGTTAAGTGAGCTGCCACAGCCACACAGCTCATAGGAGCAGAGCTGTGATCTAAGTCTTTAGAGTTCATGACCTAACTATGCATTTTACTGCCTCTTAATGAAGCAGTCAATAAAAATATTGTTTACCTGTTCATGGACTGAACATGATTAAATAAGATAATACAAGTCAAGCCTTTAACAGAGTGACATGAGCATAACAAGTACTCAGTGAACACTAGGTAAAACGTCTACAGTCACCTCAAGTGTATGGTTGAGAGAGTTAAATAACCCCTTACTGGTTTTCCCTTAGACCAAACCACTCTCTGTGCTACTTCTTGTTCTAAACTGACCCTTAGATTACTTGTAACTCACTTCTTATACTTTCCTAGCTCTTAACAGACTGAGGCAAAACCTCAGTGGGTACAAAGTTACTTGATCTACAGACTCAGCCCGTATCTACCTGGCTGTGACCTTGGGAATCCTTTGCAAGTCTTTTCTCGGGTGTAAGGAAATCCCCCATTGCCATCAAGCCATACTGGTCTTAAACCTGTTTCTGCAGCCATATAGTTCTACATTTCATTTGTTTCTCTTTAAAAATCATGAGATATTGGGACTTCCCTGGCAGTCCCATGGTTAAGACTCTGTGCTTCCACCGCAGGGGGCACAGGTTCTATCCCTGGTCAGGGAACTAATATCCCGCATGCCAAGATTCCACATGCCACACAGTGCAGCAAAACAAACAAACAAAAAAAAAACCAACTTAAAAAAACATCATGAGATATTTCATGATAGAGAAAATCATAAAGAATGATAAAACATACACACACTTGTACCATCACATGTACTTTTTAAACGTTAATATCATTGTGTATTTCAGGCCTTTTGAAAAATAAATAAAACATTAAAGGTACAGCTGAAACCCCCTTCCCTCCTTACCTTCTCCTTTTTGGTAACCACTCTCTTAAATATACGTATCCCACCTGCACAGGTTTTTATATTTTTAGTACATTTTTGTAGCAAACATTTATTATTATTTTGTGTGTTTGGTAACTTTAAAGGTAAGTGGTGTCATAATGTATGTAAGATTCTGGAGCTTGCTCTTTTCAAAATCAATGTTTATTTTCACTAATTTTGCATTTGCTCTTTTCATGCTTCTTTTTAAAATCCTCATTTTTTTCTCCTTCCCTGCCTTCAGTTGTATTAATATAGCGGTAGCTATTCTTCCCTCCTCCACCACCTTTTCTCCACTTGGTTTCTGGTTTAGAAGTTAGGTTGTATTTCTGCTGTTCTAATGGTCACTCATACATTTTTAATACACATACTTAATATACACATTTTTTCTAAGATCTAAATTTGCTCATTATCTCTAGCACCCTCTCAAACAAGACAAGGATGTCAGTGTGTTCTAACTGCTCAGCACTCCCACCACCAACATTCTTTGGTGCTTATTATCTAGACTTACATCCCCACGTTTTTAACGTAAACATTATTTTTACACTGTTAGTAATTAATGGACTTACTGAAATACTTTACAACTCTTTCTATCTTGTTTCCAATTCTTCTCTCTAATTTCACTTTTCTCCTTTTTGAACTACATACATGGGCCCATGAGTTGTTCTTTATGTAGCTGAATGTGTCCTTGTTTTGCCCTCACAGTTGAATAATTATTTAGGTGGGTATGGAACTCTAAGTTAACTTTTTTTCCTTAGTGCTTTGAAGATATTAACTCATTTGTATAGAGGTCTCATGTGGCATGGCTGATGACCATTCTTTCATCAATCTTATTGGTATTCCTTTGTAGGTCAGCTTTTAGTATTTATTTCTTATGTTCTACAGTTTCACTACTGCATAAATAGATGTGATTTCACTTTTATATGTTCTGTTTGCACTTTATGTGAACTTTTAACCGAAGGATTCATGACTTTATTTCTCAAAATTTGTATCATTCTCCGTATTTTTCTTTTCCTGGAACTCCTAATCAGACATATGTTGTAGCTTCTCAATCCATTTTCCATGCCTCTTAACTGTCTGTCATATGTTTGTATATGTATGTATAATTTCTCATTCTATCTATATTTTGTTTTTTTCTCTGAGTTGTATTTTTCCATTGTATTAGTCAATTTTCCAGAGAAACGGAATCAATAGCATGTAGATAGATAGATAGATAAAGAGAGATCATAAGGATTTGGTTCACACAATTATGGAGACTGGTAAATCCAAATCTGCAGTGTGAGCCAGCAGGCTTGAGACCCAGAAGAGCCAATGGTGCAGAGGAAGTCCAAGGGACAGTCTGCTGGAGAATTCCCTCTTACTTGGGAGAGGGTTGAACTTTTTCTTCTATGCAAGCCTTCAAGTGACTAGATAAGGCCCACCCATATTATAGGGGACAATTTGCTTTCCTCTACTGATTAAAATGTTAATCTCATTCAAAATCACTCTCACAGAAACATACAGAATACTTTCGACTAAATATCTGGACACCTCATGGCCCAGTCAAGTGGACACATAAAATGAACCATCACACCCATTTACATACTCTCTTCTTGACAGTACCTAGCTTACAGTTTATTCCATTTGTTGAGTAATTTTTTCAATATTATAAAATGCTATATTTTTAGTATCACAGTTTACTATTGTTTAAATATCGTCTTACATGCATCTAATTTTTGCTTCTTTCATCATTCTTTGTTTGATCTTTCAGTTTTTTTGTTATTGTTTTTATTATTCCTTTATCTCTTTGACAATCCTAAACAGACTTACTTTTAAAGCATTTCAGATTGTTCTATTATTTTAATTTAACCTGAGGTTAAGTTATTTTTCTATTTTTTATTTTGTTAGGTACCTATCTTAATATTCCTTATGTATTTCAGAATTTTGGTTTACAGGTTCACCTTGTATGAGCCCATTTCAGAACCAGGTTATATATGGGCAGCTTGGAATTTCCATCTTTGTGTGAAATTAGTGTTATTACAGATTTAATCTTCAATCCAGTAGGTGTCTTGACCCAGGTCTTAACTCAGTTCTGTCTTCTCCTGCTTCCCTAGGCATGTAGTTTTATATAAGCTATAGACTCAGGTTGCTGAATTTTCTCCAGCCTCTTTATGACTTGATAACCAAGGCAGAGATAAGGCTCTTTATACTCATTATTCCACTAGCCGTATTGACTATGCAGCTGTTTCTGCCTGTTTTTTTGACCTGTGGCTTCACCAGGCTGGAGATTCAGCCACATCTACATGTCTGGTATTTTATTGATCACTGTGATATGTCCAAGCAGAGTGAAGGCCTCAAGATGTGAACCAACAATACCATTCTGAATAAAATTCCCCCAATTCTATTGTTTTTCAAGCTCTATTGTTACAGTTTTTCTAGTGTGTTTGCTCCATGTTCTCAGCATTCTCTGGAGCCTTATAATGAAAACAGAGCCTTTAATCACCTCCCCACCTTTTCCAGTCAAGTCCCCAGCAAGAAACAGATGACATACTCAGATGGGGTAATTCAGGAGAGTTTAATAAAGGGACTACTTTCATGGGTGTGGTCAGAGTTAAGGAAAATCAGAAGGGCTTGGTGAAGCTCCCAAGACTAGCAACAGCAGGAACCCAATACCACCCTAGGCTTGAAGAAGCAAAGAGAAAGGAAGCTGTTAACAGAACTAGTAGAAAGTTAGAGCTGTAGCTACAGGAGAGAGCTGCTTGGCAAGAGTTGTGTCCTTTAATAGAGAATCATGGTCCACTGCCAAACCTTAGCCAGGCAAGGACAGGGGCAAGGGAGCAGATACCCCAAACTCCTTCTCCCTGTCTCTGATCTCTTGTTGGTGCTTCCCATTGGCCAAACCCAACTGGAAGCCAGATCACAAGGGGCCCCTTAACATAGTCACAAAAGGTCAGCCTCTCAAGGCACACAGCAGGGTAGAAAAGGGTAAAGAGTGGATCCGGATGTGGTAAATAGAGAATATACAAAATATCGCCTATCCCAAGACTACAGGTTTCTCAAGTCACCTCCATCTTAAAAATACCTAAATAAGTCT
Organism: Grampus griseus; assembly: GCF_964374135.1. Taxonomy (NCBI): domain Eukaryota; kingdom Metazoa; phylum Chordata; class Mammalia; order Artiodactyla; family Delphinidae; genus Grampus; species Grampus griseus. The sequence goes on along the minus strand of NC_139001.1, from coordinate 19,988,758 downwards.
TCTTCCTTTTTCACGTATCCCTCATTAGCTACTGCCTTTGTGCCCTTTTTCTTTCACAAGTCATTTCTTGAAGGAGTTGTCTGAATGCACTGTCTACAATTTATTCACATTCACTCTCAACTTTCTATAGTCCAGTTTATGACTTTATAAACCCTGAAATTTCTCTCAAAGGAATTACTGATTTCCTGCTGAATTATAAACTCAATCCAAACTCCTCAACTCTTAATGACTTCATTGAGGCACCTCTTTCCTAAAGTCCCCTCCCCTCTTGGTTTCTGTGTGACTACTTTCTCCCAGCCCTTCTTTTATGGGACTGAAATGGCAGCACGTAGGAGAAGCAGCTACCTGGGCTGAAGAAAAAGCATCTTTGTAAGATCTGAAGGCTCCAAGGCAGTGAGGCCAGCCATGGCTAGAGGTGTGGTGGAGGGGTGAGGGTGAAGAACACGTCCCAGCAGAAGAAACAGCATGTGTGATGGCCATGACTTCTTTTTTGCCATCAGTAGTTATACAGTTGACCACCCAGCTCGACAATGTCCCTCTTAGGAATGGGAAAAGCTAAAGTGATCTGGAAGGAATGTAATTTTCCATAGCAAAGACATATAGTATCCAACAGAGGTATCTGTTTTGTTTTGTTTTTTCTTTATTAGACTATCATTGGTTTACAATGTTGTGTTTGTTTCAGGTGTACAGTAAAGTGAATCAGTTATACATATATCCACTCTTTTTCAGATTCTTTTCCCATATAGGCCATTACAGAGTATTGAGTAGAGTTCCCTGTGCTATACAGAGGTGTCTGTTTTTAAAAATACATAAATCCTAGCCTTCCATCAACACTCTGTTCATTTGATGTCACCTCTTCACCCAGACCACTTCTTCTTCCTTTCAGAGCCTCTGAAGCAGTATCAGCTGACAGCACCCTGTCCTGTAGGACATCAAAACTGAGGCATCCTAAACAAAGACAGGGCAGTCAGTAAGTCCTGCAACCCCGTGTTGCCCCTTCATTCCTCTGACACCTGAGAGATGCAAGAAGAGAGAAGTAAGGTAGAAGAAGATGTGCTGAAGACTGAGCAAGCAGGTGGAATTCAAAGTCCTGTTTTTTTCCAAATTAAAGAGACATATTCTCTGCCAGGGCTTCTAGGCCCTGATAGAGCAATAAGTCAAACACAAGCATTCATCTCCTTGCAAATGGGACCCACCTCCCCACTTTGGAGCACAGACAGAATACAGTTGAGAGGCCCAATGGAAAAGCTGAGTATGGCTCAGCAGACCCACACAGGCCTTTGCCTCTAGATCCCCTTGCGTTTCCTCCCCGGGAGTGCTTGACAAATCTATGAGGCTGTCCAAGGAATGCAACTGTCTCAGTCATTCATTACCAAGGCTCAAAACCACCGGGCAGGAAGAGCTGACAGAGAGAGCTGGGTAGGATCTGTCTCCAATGAGGTTTGGAAACAGGAGATGCCCCTGACTAGGCAGGCTGAATTGATGTGGTCTGGCCTAGGAGCAAGGGAATGGACAGAATGACCTTCACAGCTCGCGGCCCAGCCCGGTGGGTCTATGAAAAGAGACGTTTGATTCATTCTCGGGCTCTACCCAAGTGACACTGAAATATTCCTAGACAGTTGCCAGGAGAGTCAATGGTTGGTGAAACAAAGATCCAAGAGCCAAGATTCCGGGTTTCAAGCCATTCCCTACAGCCCCTTATGTGTTTTCCTTTGTCTGCTTGCTGATTCCTCTTCTCATAAACTGTAAGACCCCTGAGGGCAGAGGCTCTTTCCCCTTTCTGCCCCCTCCCGCCAAGCTGTGCTGGGTTGCCTTAAGAAGAAGAGTTACTGTCTGACCCAAGGTCATTTCTCTGAGTCGCAGCTTGTCAGCCACAGGACTATGGAGAGGATGACCGGATCAGCAGTGGCAAAAATGATGACGAGGAATAAAGCCTGGGATTATGATGATTACTCATTTACGGTCTTCCTATTTATATTCCACTCTGATGTCCACTAAAGAGAAAGGGGATTAGTTAAAAAAAAAAAAAAAAAGGCATCTTGCCATCCCACACTCAGAAAATCAAATCTCTTACCTAGAAGAAAATGTCATCAAATAAGAAGGTTAAGTGGGGACCCAAAATCTGGTCCCCACCCACATCTGGGCACGTTGGTACCCTGTTGAGGTAGCTCTGTGCAGACAGACAGATACGTTGGAGAGGTCGCTGGAATTGGTCAAGCAGGGAAAGTCAGAGAGAGAGAATCGAGAAAGCTCTCCCACAGGATGAATTTTTGAGTACGGATTTGTGGATGAGGGGGAAAGTCATAATAAGGAGAGGCCAAGATGGTTCTCTGCAGGTTGTTATGATGGGCAGTGAGTGGAATGCATGGAGGCTGAGGCAGGCAGACAAGGACCAGGAAGCATTTTAGGAGAGCTGCAAATGGTGAGAGGTGGGTACATGGTGAAATTGGGCTGGGGAAGTAAGGGTGTGGAGAGAGGTAGCTCTTAGAGCTCACACTGAAGAGATTGGGTTTAATACAAGGGGACATGTGCAGCCAAGTTGGAAATCCACCCAGACATCTGTGGAGGCATGCAAGAAGTTATGGTTTCTCAAGGAGAATCATGGGGACTCTGTCTGAGGGTTTACAGTGCAGGCAGATCAAGGGGAGAAGGAGAAATGCTTTCTCAAAAGAGCTCAATCAGGCGGAGGTGGGATTAGCCGCCAGCAAGTGAGAGCATGCACCTCTAATCAAGATTTTAAAAGAGATCTCCCCAATCCTAGAAAAGGAACCAAAAAAAAAATACCACTCTTTGGGTGGGAATGGATATAAAAAGCCTTGCTTTAACATCTGTAAGTTACATCTGATAACTCAAGTGTGTGGAAGAGAACACTGGGAAGGAAGGGGGTTAGAGGAAAGTCACTGCATGACGTCCTTTATTGTACTGGGCACCTAAGACTAAGAGCTGGTGTGAGGGCTGGTCCTTGGTGTTTGATGGCTGCCCTATACCCACAGCACAGGCAACCCATGGTATGGAAGAGGCTCATTTCAAAATCCCATTTTCTCCAGTCTGCTTTAGTTCTACAAGCAACTTTTTGATGTCTATGTCAAGCCAGACACAGTTTTGGGTACTGGGAAGCACCAGGATGGATATATCTGCCCTAGAAGAGATGCTTGCATTCTAACAAGAAAAGTGGAAACTAAACAAGTAAACATACAAAAATAAGATGATTTCCACTGCTGCCAATTACTATGAAGGAAATAAAACATCTAGACCTAGCAGGGAAAGAAGTGGCCTTGCTGGGAGTGGCGGGCAGCGTGGGGGTTGGGGGCATGGGCAAAGTCCTGCCCAAGTAGGTGCTGTTTGTGCAGAGACTGGAATAGCACTAACTGAACAGCCAAAAGACATAAGGAGAGGCTTCCTGGAAGAAGAAGCAGGCTTCTCAAAGCCTTAACCTGAGGCTGGGATTTATAGAAAGCAAATTAATAAGATGATAGTCACTGCTAAGTGTTCAGTGTCCAAAGAGTGAAGGCTGTGTCTAAGATGTTACACATACAGATGGAAATGGAGGAGAGAAAAGTAAGATTGAATGTTTAAATGGGACTTAACAGTAGTCAAGATTGAGAGAGAGACAAAAAGAACAGTACAGCCGGTGAGCAGCATGTTTCCTGTGTGTGTAACTCTCCTAGTTAATTAGCTTGGGCTCATGGGGCCTGTAAGAGTGTGGTCACCGAGCTCACGCTTGAATGCTGTTCTGGGGGACTGAATTCCAAGACCCTGAGCACCAGCTGAATCTGTCTCCAGGAAAGCAGTTTAGAGGAGCGGAGAGAAAAACACAGTGAGCGAATGCCTGGGGCCTCACCCTCTCCAAGGTGGTGATCACTGCCCATGCTTTCAAGGTCTGTTTTTCCACAAGATGGTCAGAGCCTCAAGGCACATGGCTACACTCAGTGTGTGTCCACAATGTAGCATTGTGGCCATAAGGAAGAGAGCAGGGATTCTCTTCACACCCTCAACCACTGTTATTATTTTAAATAAAGGAAATAGAAAGATGGCTGGCACTGAACACAACTCATTTCTAAGATTTCTGAGCTCCAGGCCTGGCTGTCCCACCAACTCTCCATGTTTCTCTCCCCCTGTGCATTTTAGTTTACCGTATGTAAAGCTAGGAGACTGGAAGTTGATTTCTAAGGGCTCTTCCAGCTCTGGCAGTCTCATAAAATATAGAAGGTGTATTATTAGAGGAGATACATGGGAACTCTTAGAAGCTACAGCATACCAACATCAAAAACCAAAAGAAGCAGGGAGATCAGACACATTGGTTAGGAAAGTATTTGACTGCAAGTAACATAATGTAACAACAATAGCTTAAGTTAAAAGGGGTTTATTTTTTCTCTTATAACAATGAGCTGAATTGTTCTAACACAAGGTCTATGCTGAGTAGGAAAGAAGTAAAGTTGGGCCAGAGGGGATTGGTTATCAACTAGTGTACTTGAGAGAACAAAGATATGTGATGCCATCCAAGACTCCACTCGAGTAGTAGAGCAAGAGCAAAGGAAAACCAGTTGTGGTCAATAAGGGGAGTAAGTTGTTTCAATATCAGAAGAAGAGTTCTGGGAGATAAGAACACTCAGAGGGTGGTTTGAGAAGAGGTTGCTGAAGTGCAGTGAGAGGGACAGGGCACTAATGATTACTCTTCTGGGCCTTGATCCTTTCTCAGCACCCCCTGGAGACCCCACCTCCTGACTGGTCCCAGCACACCCCCTTTCTGCCTTACCCAACAAATCACATCTACAACAATAAGAAAGAAGAAGTGGGAAGTGGTGAGAACAAAGGAGCAAGGGCACCAGTAACAGCCTGCCCTGAATGTTGGGTACCCAGCTGGCAGATGTAAAGCTGAGAAGGAAAGCAGGCTGGCAGAATTGAATGTTGGTACCTCTCAGGGGTGGCAAAATTATAACTGGTCTGGAAGCAAGAGTGAGGATCAGGGAGAATTCACCTCACTGTATGCAGGGACAACGAATAAGCAAACCCAGCTGCTCCCTTCCTGCCGAGGGCTTCTCTGTGCTCCAAGGACCAGTTTCAACCTGGCTATGAGAAGCTCCTCAGTGCCCGTCTGTCATGACTTGTCATGACTGCCATGCCATGATGGGCTCCAATGGCCATTTCTCCTGCTTTTCTCTCTTCGGAGATCTTAACCGCCACTGCCTCTGTCACTCCAACTATTGAATGCCACCAATATCACAATTTTTTAGAGAGCTCCAGATAGGATAGCTTACTCTCAGCATTAGAGTACCCCTAAAATACGAGGACATAGAATATAAATTCCATGAACCTTCATAAATCATTAGCCCGCTGGAACAAAAGCATCATAAGGGCCAGATTTTGCTCTTTGCTCACTGCTGATTCTCAATAATAAGATCAAGGCCTGGCACATAGTAGGTGCCTAGTTAATATTTCTTGAGTGTTTTTTTTTTATATTGGGGTATAGTTGATTAACAATGTTTTATATTGGGGTATAGTTGATTAACAATGTTGTTTTAGTTTCAGGTGTACAGCAAAGTGATTCAGTTATAAATATACATGTATCCATTCTTTTTCAAATTCTTTTCCCATTTAGGTTGTTAACATAATATTGAGCAGAGTCCCCTGTGCTATACAGTAGGTCCTTGTTGGTTGAATATGAGCAGCTGTGTCAGAGTATATTTGTGTGTCACTCCAGTGTTATACCCCATAATATCCCTCCCTGTCAATAATCAATCATCCTGCCAAAGGCCAGTTACCTTGACCCTTTCCTGCCTCAGGTGAAGTTTCTATCCATTCAGGGTAAGGGGAGATCTCTTGCTCTTCATGGCCCCAGTGTCCCAGGAACCTTACCATTTATAGAAGTTGTCCTGATTCTCCCAGAGCCCCACAGGTTCTCAGGGGCCCAGCATCCAGCATTCAAGCACAATGCTTCCCTCTGGGGCCTGGAAGACAGCCACACTTGCCCCCTGGAGGTCAGAATGGTTTCAGAGCCTTCCAGAAGCCAGCTCCTGAGTTATTCTCCAGCCTCTTCCCTTCCACCACTCACTTGTGCTTTGCACAAACACTTTGGTCATGACTTATTTTATGAGGCAGGAAGGGATCAAGGGAGGAGGGAGCCAAGGGTCTCAGGTCTCCAGTGACTGGGCAACCCAGAAGAAAGTGAAATCTAGGCAAATAAGCATCATCTCCTCCCAGCACTCCCACTCCCCCTTTTCCTCATGGAAACAAAGTGGATATGAGGTGAAACATCTGCTTTGCTTTGAGTAGACTTCGTTTGTCTTTTCTCTCTCTCCTCAGCTTTAACCCTCCCTCTACCATTGAGAAGCTATCGTGTCCTCCACACTTAATCCATCTCCCTGGGGATAACCAAGGTAGTCTCCCTGAGGGGTGTTCCCTTGTTTACAGACTACCGGGGATGACTTGTCCCTCCTCCTCTCTTTGGCTACCGTGTGTCTGAACTGAGCTCAGAGAATTAAACAATGTCTGCCCACTTCATTCATTCAACAGTTGTCTACTGGAAGCAAAGTACATGTCCAGCACTGTGCTAGCTGAAGACACAGTGACAAACAGAATAGACGTAGTCTTTTGGGAGATTATATCCCTGTGCAGGGGACAGGAGAAGGAATAAACCCATAAATAAATGTCATCACAACCTGTGGTCAGTGCTTAATTAGGCAATAACTAGAGTTTTATGAAAGATAATAATGGGGTCAAAGTCACGGAAGGTCAAGGGAGGTCATGGAAGGCCAAGAAGGTCACATAAGGCTTTTCTGTAGAGAAGACATTTAAGCTGAGATATTGAAGATGACATGGAGATAGAAATAGTTGGAAAGAAAGAAGTGAAGAGGACTTTGAGAAGAAAACATACAGAGAAACAACTTTAAGGGAACAAAAAGAGTTTGGAGTTTTCTAAGAATTGTATAAAAAATAAAAAATTATGTTGACATAAAACAGAGCATCTGGTTCTTGGTGAGTGAGGCAGTAGACAGTGACACAGTGAGATCAGAAGGCAGGCAGCCTGGAGAGGAGCTTAGATTTTATTCTAGGTGCACTGAGAAATCCCTGAAGAGCTCTGAGGAAGGTCATGTGTACCTTGAGAGAAATCCCTGTACCATCTTAGAGTGACTCAGATATCCAACCCAGTGCCAGCCCTCAACCTCCATTCTCAATTCCCACCCTCACTCCCAGTTCCAGCGACCAGAGGGAGTTACTATCATGTTGAATTATTTCACAGATTCTTTACTCCTCTGATAGAGGCAATAAAGAGATACAGTTTAAATCAGTCCATTTGGCAACCTCTGAGAAACTGGAAAATTTGGTCAATGATCAACACTCAGCAAAAATGAGATTTTTGAATTATTGTTAGAAGCTTCAGTGATTCAGCCTCTCCCTGTTCCCCATGACTGTGAATAATCCCAAATTTGTTATAGGACCATACAGGTCTTCTTAGGCCAGAGGATGTTTGCCAGATATTTCTACTCTGGGTGGTTACAAAATCAACATCTAATAACAACTCAGACCTCTTGGGGTCAAAGGCTCATACTACACCCAGATGTGCAGAGAAAGTGTGGCTTCTTCATGTTTCTATAACCGATATGATCGTCCCCAAATGCCCACGTGTGTTGAGAAAAGAAAAAAGTAAATGTAATCCAATTGGGTCATTTCAGTCAAATGCAATAATTTAAATAATGCTTTTAAGTAAAATGCTCAGGTTCTCAAACTTTGACTTTTTTTATTGAAGTGTAGTTGATTTACGATACTGTGTTATTTTCAGGTGTACAGCACAGTGATTCAGTTATACAGATATATGTATATATCTGTATTCTTTTTTCTATTATTTTCCATTATAGTTTATTATAAGATATTGAATATAACTCCCAGTGCTATACAATAAATCCTTGTTATTTATCTATTTTACATATGGTAGTGTGCATCTGTTAATCCGATACCCCCAATTTATCCCTCCACCCCCCTTCCTTTTTAGTAACCATAAGTTTGCTTTCTATGTCTGCAAGTCTGTTTCTGTTTTATAAATAAGCTCATTTGTACTATAATTTAGATTTCACATATAAGTGATATCTTTGTCTTTCTCTGTCTGACTTATTTCACTTAGTATGATAATCTCTAGGTCCATCTCAGACTTTGACTTTGTTACTCTCCTGTCCTTTCCTTTCCCAGTATGGTTTTTATGCATATGAGCATGGCTTATTATGTCCAAAAATCAGTGGGAAGAGAAGAGGTTCTTGAATCCACGTGGTGTCCCCTGAATCCTTGTTGACCATTGCTATAGAAAAGGACCTTTTAGGAAGATTTTCTATCCTGGGAGATCTGCTGACTTTGGCTATTCAGGGCATTAGCTGGTAGAGCTCATGGTTTAATCTTTCAGCCCACAATCCCTCCCTGGTTGGCCTGGCCCTACCTGGGCTCCTGCTGTCTCTATGGATATATTGCTGAGGTCTAGCTGGAACTTCCTCTGGTTTTGACTCAGATGACGCATTCCATAGCTACAAGTCTCTTTAGCCCTGTTGCATAAATCCACTTCCATTCCCTCAGTAAGCTCCTTTTCAGCCTCTTAGCCAATTTCTCATTCCCACTTGCAAGCCTGAAGGTTCACATCCTGCTCACGTTACACAGGAATCCAGGGCACATTGAGAGAACAAAATCCAGGCTTTCTCTCTCCCAAACTAAGGGGCATCAACAGTTTGATTTTGTTGTGGCCACCCCTGGATTGGTGCTTTTCAGGTGAGCTTCTCCAAAAGACAGGAGAGATGTTTTGCTGCCTTCAAACTTTATTATATCTAGATACTTGGGATGCCTAAATCCTTGCCCCACCTACCATCCCATCTCCTGCTCAGCATCTCCCTTCTCTTCTCTCTTTTTCTTCATTTCTTTTTCCCAGAGTCCCTTGAAGAGCAAACACAAGTGGTCCTTTTCTATTCTATATATTCCTACAATCCCAGTTACCTATCTTAGAATCTTACAGGATTCTTTACTTGTGTTCCTCCCTTTGTATCATCATTTGTGGCATAAGGTTGAATAACGAGTGCAATCTAAAAACTGTATCTATTGGATCTCGAGCCTTGAAGTATTTTCTTTTAAGTGGTGACAGACAACTTCTGTTCTTTCTCTGTAGGTCCAAATACATTATCAAGTCTAGAGGAAATAATATTTTGCAAATCTGGTTTATTGGTTTTCAGTATTCATATAACCATTGAAAAAAAATTTTTTTTAAGTCGTATGACTACAAAATGGCATGCAAATGCTAAAAATCTGCAAATTTTAGAAGGATGGTGTACTTGACAAATGCTTGAAGGTAGGGAGGGTGGTCAGAGAAAGGTGGAAGGAAGTGACTGCATGCTGAATTCCTTGTACATTTGGGGGATATGAAAATACATCCTAATTTTTTCAATGAAGAAATAGAGGTTTTCATAAATTGTTTAAAGTGATAAATATACCTAATGGAGGCGTTACTAGAAATAAGCTAAATTTCTCATCTATGACAGTATCAGAAGATGCTATTTAAGGCTAAAAAATAAAAAAAAATAGAGGTAAAAGCATGTAATTTACATTTATGGAGATAACCCGCAGAAGCTCTAAAAATAGAAAACACTCTAAATGTTTACCTTTGAGGAGTAGGACTGTGGGGAAAATTCGTTTTACTTTTCATTTTTCAATTTCTCTGAATGATTTATTCCCCACTGACAACATCCTCATGGAGAGGTAATAATTGACACAGGTCCCAAAGATTGAAACCATAGGAGACAGGAAGTGGGTGCTATGGGGGCTGAGGTAGGCTGTCCTCAGACCCAGAGAATTGGTCTTGAGGAGTGTGCACTGCAGTGTTCTAAATGCTCTTGGAAAGTTGTTGCCCAACAACATTACACTTCAATTATTTTTACTATCCTCCACCTCAAGTCTCCTAACCACACAAAGAAATTCACCTAAATCCCCAAGCCACTTACCCAGACTCAACATGCAAACATTTTCATGAGCTGAGACAGAGAGAGGTAAAATAATATGTGTTTGCTATGTCCTTTCTTTCCAAATGCGTCCAAAGCACTTGTTTTCACTTGCACATTGAGTACCAAAAGGTTGGGCGGCCATTCCTTTCCTCTCTGGAGACTAGGAATTTTACTTTTAGCAAAGGTTTTAATTCCCTTAAAATTCCATTTCAACAAATTATGTAGCAGAACCCTAGTGTGTGTTGTAAATTTTGCATATGCAGCAAATTGTGATTTTTGGTTAACCAGCATCAGGGATAGAGCAGGGTTTTTTAACCCTCTGACCATCTTCACTCATCTTCCCCACCCCAACCCCCTGCCTCTGGCAATCACAAATCTTATATCTAAGAGTAGTGTTTTTTTGTTTGTTTGGGGGGTTCTTTTTAGGTGCCACATATAAGTGAGATCATATGGTATTTGCCTTTCTCTGACTTATTTCACTTAGCATGATGTCCTCAAGGTCCATCCATGTTGTCACAAATGGCAGGATTTCCTTCTTTTTATGACTGAATAGTATTCCATTTTGTATGTATATATATATATATATATATATATACACCACATTTTCATTATCCATTCAACCATTGATGGACACTTAGATTGTTTCCATGGCTATTGTAAATAATGCTGTAACAAACATAGGGGTGTAGACATTTTTTTGAAACAGTGATATCGTTTTCTTCAGATAAATACCCAGAAATGGAATTGCTGGATCATATGGTAGCTTCATTTTTAATTTCTTGAGGAACCTCCATACTGTTTTCCATAGTGGCTGCACCAATTTACATTCCCACCAACAGTGTAGGAGGGTTCCCTTTTCTCCACTCCCTTGCCAACACTTGTTATTTGTTGTCTTTTTGGTAACAGCCATTCGGACAGGTATGAGGTGATATCTCATTGTGGTTTTGATTTGCATTTTGCTGATGATTAGTGAGTACTTTTCATGGCCATTTCTTTGTCTTTGGGAAAATGTCTATTCAGGTCCTCTGTCCATTTTCTAACTGGTTTGATTGTTTTTTCTATTGAGTTGCATGAGTCCTTTATGCACTTTGGCTATTAACCCCTTATCAGATATATATTTGCAAACACCGTTCAGCTCTTTAACCACTACCAGTGATACTCAGTGATGAGCCCACACTAGTGGTCTTATAATGCCTACTGACCTTTGTTGCAGGCTTGGGAGCCATATAAAGGAAGAATAAACCATGGGCCTGACCTCCAACAAATTCATAGACTAGGACTAGAGCAAGGTTCACCTTTATGATTTACTGTCACTGGAGCCCAAAAGCCCAGCAATGGAGACTAATATCCTAAATAATGATATTTCTATGCAGTAAGAAAAATGCAACCAACCATTGTAAGACTGAGATAGCTATAAGTGTGCTGAGAACAAATGATCTCCAAAATAAATGGTTAAATAAAAATAGGCTAAGTGCAAAATGGTAAATATAGTATGCTACCATTTGTGTATAAGAAGACTCATACTCATTCACTTCTCCCAACCTCACTTCCAGACATATTCTCTGTGTGTACATATGTATACTGTCACAGAATAGACCTGAAAGGATTCACACACACACACACACACACACACACACACACACACTCACGTTTATCCTTTTATATCCTTTTTTAAACCATAGACATGAATTTATTCTTCCTATTATTTATTTATTCTTTATTATTTCTATTAATATTGAGATCATTTAAAAATGACCCATGGGTAACAAGCATTGAGAGAACCAAGGAGTCTTGTAAGAACTTGAGGACTTCAGACACCTCCACAGGTTGAAACATCAGAAAAGGCCCCACAGAGGAGGCAAAGTATGCCTGGATTTGGCAGGAGTGTCTGTAATAAGAACATGAGATCAGCTGCTCACTAAGGGAAGTCTCTAGGCTCAGACTAAAACTCTTGACACTTGAGGGCTAGTAAATTCAGACCAATCATAGCCTTCAGCATCATTACTGTGAGGGAAAGACCTCAGATTCAAGGCAGGACTAGAAGTGCCTGGTCAGCACCCATGACCCGCTGCCTGGGCAATCGATAAAGGGGAGAGGGTGTGGTTAGGGACTAAACCCCTTAGGAGGCAGTGTAATCAAATCCTACACTTTTCAGAATTACCACTGTTGGTTTGGACTTTTATGAGTTCCAATTCTTTTTATTATTTTCCCAGCCTCTTTTTCATTCTCCTTTTGCTTTTGGTTTCACAACATACTTTGGCCTTCTCCCCATCTCTTTGAGCCAGTTCATTGTTTCTCAGGAGAAACTAAGGATCGATTGCTCTCTGGACATAAATACTGCTCATGGGGTTTCCTCACTTGATTACAAGTTCTATCCTGCTTCTACAGGAAGGGAGAAACACTACTCAGGCCCCCATTTTGAATGGGACCAGAAACAGGTCCAGAACACTGGGGTATTTTAGGGATCTACGTTGTCTCCAGATGCAGGTACATCATCCATCCTCCAGGTCCTCATAGGTCATTTCTGGCCCAGAAGTAGTCAGGAGCATTGAACTTCCATGGCTAGACAGGGAACACTTTGATTCACTTATCTTAGGCTATATCTAAGGAAGAGGAAAACCAGTGACTAAGCCAATGCCCAAGTATCTAGAAGTAGTTAGATCAAGACTAAAGCCCTACATCCAGTACAGAGCAGCCATCCCCTGAGCCCACTGTAGTGTCTAAGCCACCACCCCCCCCCCATTTCCACTGGAGAAAGGCACTGTAGGTAGCTGTTAAATGGTCAGTGAGTCTTACAAAAGGAGGTTACGTGATGCTTAGCCATCATCAGTCATTCGCAGTTAAACTTCTATAAAGCAGGCTCACCCTTGATGCCAGAGCAGATCCATGGGAAAAGAGAGACAAACTAAACTGGAAGAAGCCTTAGGGATTATTTAGCTCAATGTCCTCATTTTACATTTAAGGAAACTGATTCCCAAGGCTACCATTGTAATGCAAAGCTAATTACAAGTGGGAACAGGTAAATTCCCTTCCACATGAGGATGTGTTCCATAGGATCAATTCACCTAAGCAAGCCAGTTTAGCACTGGAACACTCAGGAAGGAGGGTCTTAGGACAGAATCAGAGATTTCAGAAAATATGAAGGTATTTTACCTGTTGGGAAGGATGAGGTGAAGAGGATAGGTGTTCCAGCTACTGATGTGTAACACACCACTCCAAAACTTAGTGGCTTATAATAACAATAACACTTATTTTGCTCTGAATCTGAAATGTGGACAGGTCTCAGTGAGGACAGCTCATCTCTGCTCCACTGCACATCAGGTGGGGCAGCTGGAAGGTTAGAATTATCTGAAGACTTGTTCACTCACTTGACTAACAGTTGAGGCTGATCGTCAACTGGGACATCAGATGGGGCTGTGGTTAGAACCCTACATGTATCCTCCTCCTGTGGCTTACTCAGAGCATGGAGTCTGGGTTCCTAGGGTGAGAGAGACCCAGGCACAAAGCAAATCACTTTATATAGCCCAGGCCTAGAAGTCACACAGCATAACATATGCCATATTCATTGTCACTGCAGTCACAATGTCTGGCCCATCTTCAAGGGAAGGGGAATCGGGCTCCAATATAGAGGAATGAATTGGAATGAGGACAAAGCCGACATGTCAGTCATCAGATGTGAACACTGAAATCTGAAAATGGGGGCAAGCGGGGATAGATGGAAAGAATACAAGACAGAGAGAGAGAGAGACTGTGGAGAAGAAGTAGGAAAGAGGACACAGAAAGAAAGAGAGGAGAGAGAGGGAAAGAGTGCATGTGTGCCTGCACACGCATGTATGAGTGTGTGTGTGTGTGTAGGTGGATGCCATACAGGGAGAGAGAGAGAGATGGAGAGAAAAGAGATAGGGAGAGAGAAAGATGAGAGAAGAGAAAGAAAGAGTGCGTGTGTGTGTGTGTGTGTGTGTGTGTGTGTGTAAAAGGATGACAAAGAGAGAGAAGAGGAAGGGAAAAAGAAAAAAAAGTTGACACTTGAAAAGCCTTTCCTTATGTTGAGACCACAGTAAATCAGACAATAATGAAATTCTGTACAGATTAAATGCCCGACAGAAAACTTGGAAGCAAATGAGGAATTATATCACAAAACCTCAGTGTCATGTAAATCTCACTGAACAGGGAAATCAAAATGTTAGCAACAATTACATTCTTCTTATAACAAAATTGGTTCTGAAAATGGAAAAAAGAAGAATGGAAACACTTCTGCAAATGATTAAAGGGAGAGCGGGGATCGTGGTTGGGGGAGGGGGAGCTGGGAAAGGAGAGAGGGGTGTGCTGGCAGCGATAAATATAGAACCATAATTTAAGAGACAGTAGGAAACGCTTTGTGTGTATTAATTGGAAATGCATTCTAGAGGATGCAGTTTGTTCACCATGAATATTGTGACCTTGGGTTCCTTGAGGGAATGTGGGCTCCACCCTGTCCCCATGGTGAAGGGAAGAAGAAAGAAACCATGTCATTCAATGGATGAAAGAGGCTCCAATTTATATGGTGGAAGGAACCATTTGTTTTGTTTTGTTTTTGTTTTCCTGTTTCATTCTTTGGATTAAAGAGAGAAACACTGTGGGACTGCAGCAAAGCCATCTTGTTTGCCAAGGAAAGAGTCTCAGAGATGGGATGGTTTGAGAACAGCCTCACCCCATGTTAGAGTGACAAGATGGATTCTCTTTTCTGCTCTTGGTGGCCAAAGATCCTGGTTAATCAAATGAGCATTTGGCCCAAGGGAAATGGAAATGTTGGGAACTGGCTTTGGGAAGAAGATTCCTCCTGCTTATCAGGGCCAGTTTCTCTTTCTCCGGGGACCTGGCGTTGGCAGTGACGGCGCTTCCTGGCTCTGTGTCTCAGAACAGAAAAGAATGGGTCAGACTGGCTCTGGTAAACTGCAGAGTGGAGGTCTGTTATGCATCTGGGCTGAAACCCTTGGCTTTTGAATGAGAAAAATGGTAAAGGATAATCCTTCAATAAATTTCCGCCAACTAACTTGCACTTCGTCACTTGGTTTTCAGATCTCCCTGTACTTCCATCCCTTCTCACACATCTTGCAACACAACTAGAGCATTTTAGAGCTTAAGCCTCAAAGATGAGCTGGGGCTGTGATGCCCAAGTGATAGCTGTACCCCAGATGCAAGGGAGGTACATCGAGAGCACAGCATAAAGCTGATAAAAATCCAGGCTCCCAAGTCATCCCAGACCCACCTAATCAGAATCTCTGGGAGTGGTGGGACCAGGAAATCTGCATTTTTAACAAGCTTCCAAATAAGCCTCACGTGGTTAGCCCAGCCCCTAGTCTCCACACCAGCACTTGGGGGCCATTGAACACCAAATCCCTTATTATAACCATGGAAACTGAGACTCAGAGAGGGAGGTCACTGACAAAGGCCACATACATCTGGGACTAGAACACAAGTATATCACTTCTCAGTCCAGAACCTTGACACTACCTGCAAGCTCCTTCAAAGCATGAGTAAAACCTGAATCTTGTTCACCACCTATGTCAGGCCTAAGCCTGTCTCTAGGTATGCCACATTTGTGATAGCCGTAATGATGGTGATGATGATATGATGGCAGCAATCATGTTAGCTAATACTTACACAATATTTACTATGTACTTGAGCCTGTAGAATAATCTATTTAATCCTCAAAACAATCCCATGAGGTCAGCACTATAATTTGCCCATTTTACAGCTTGGAGAATTGAGGCACAGAAAGGTCAGGGAAGTTTTGCAAGACCACACAGGTAGAAGAAGGTAGGACTGGGATTCAAGCTCAGGACTGGCAGAAGACAGGAAGTACCAACTTCCTCAACACATTCTCACGTGCATTTTAGCACCCCTCCTTTTGGTCATACAATATCATTATAAATTATAAAATATCTCTTGGTCTCAACTACCCCCTTTACTACCCTCCCTACCTGCTTATAGGTGCCACAGAGGATGGCAGCACTATCCTGGGATGAAGGAGAAACACTCAACAGGAACCCTATGCCAGGAGGGTCTTTTAGGAGTGGGCCTGCGGGCCAGGCATACAGCCAATTATTGTCATGCCTTCTTTCCCCCTCCCCCAGGTGCTACAAAATTGAAAACAGGACTCAGATGAGGATCAAAGTAAGCAATAGCTTTGTTTCCCTGCCCCCAGATAGAGGGGTTCTGGTTTACTATGCTTGATTTACTCTAGTTTACTGTTTACTATGTTGGAGGACATGACTCAAACCTTCTTTGATTCCAAAAGTTCTACAGGAAACTTCCTTTCCACCACCATCCCCACCCCCCATAATCCAGATACAAGGATCTATCTTGCAAAAAGTAAAGAAGGCAGAGCAAACTCTGAGCCAGTTATTATGAGAGAAGAGCCACCAAAACCAATGACCTTGGACATGATCTCACTGATCAGATGAGTCATTCTTCCTCCTTGCTTGTTGGAAGCTGGAGCAGGCAGTAGGTAAGGGTTATAGGGGGAGGAGCCAGCAGTGTTTCTCCAGTTCTATTCCCTCCAGGGTGATGTAACAGAAGTCCCTCCTCCTCTACAGAAGTACGCAGAGTCAAATAATGAGTGTTGTCTACTAATCCCAGGCCTTGTCTCTGATCTACTGCAGGACTGTCTATGTACTAATTATCCCACAAGTGCAGAGGGTCTTTGAACTCTATTTCCCTAGTGGAGCTGATTTTTCTTGAGTCATTCATACTCCCTTCCATTCCCTTCTGTGACCAAGGGAACTTTGAATCATAGAATAAACCCAAGCCTATGACCCAGGCATGAAAGCAATGTCTTTGAGCACATATAGATCACTTAACTCAATATTGTTCCATTGTCTCTGACCAAAATGGAGAGTTCAGCAGAAAGCATCAACCCAGTATGATATGACATGATCTTGGTTTTCCTCACTTGTTCAAAATAAGAGCAAATACCCTTGAGTGGAAAGAGAAGCAGGACAGGGAGATTTTAGAAGTGTCTTAGGGAACACTGAGAATCATCACTACCGCTTGAGGCCAGAACTCAGTCCATGGAAGGCGCTGCTTATCTCTAGGGATGCCACATCTGCCTTCCTGCAGCATCTCAGCAGGAAGCTCTTAGCTTATGATCCGCCTCCACAGCCTCCTGGGAAAGCTGGATCATGAGCATTTGGGATCATTTCATATTTCATAAATGGGCTTAGCTCATACTCATGAGGTCAACTGGAAGGCCTACTGGATTTGATTATGCTGGAAAGCGAGGCAGCCAGAAACATCTCACATGGAGCAAGAGAGAAGCAGCCTGGAGAGAGCAAGCAAGCAAAAAGGAGATTTGATGGGATGTGAGTCATGCTACTCAGAATGAGGGGCTAAAACCAGGCAGCACCCCAAGGAAACAAAATAGCAATCCTTGAGCCAAACAGAATCTAAAGGAGATTCTGGTCCCAATCCATCCCCAGGAAGGCTTTGAGAAGCTAGTTGGGTTTATACCACATTGATGAGTGCAAAATAAGCCATGTAAAATGGCACGTACTCCTGTGTCCCAATCCTAAAAAAAATTGTGGTAAAGCACAAAAGAGATCAATAGAGTTGATATCTTTCTCTTATGTTATTTGTTCTGAGTTCTGTGTCTATAGAATGAGGCTCACAGATTTCATCCAAAGTTGACTCAAGGAAGATTTTCTTGGGACAAACAACAAGAATCCATGTGAAAGCATGGAGGAGCGACACTGACAAAAAGTCACAGAGATAAAATAAATGAGGAAGTGATGAGCTTAAATTCTCTATGACAACATAGATTCATGGAACAATGGAAGGAACATGATGACTAAACCAACACCGGCCAGTGAGACAGGTAAGGATTGGGTTTTTATTAATCCTGTGGCAAAGACTACTCATTATTCTCCAATATCTCTTCTCTCTCTCTTTCTTTCTTAATAAGATTTTTAGCAAGATTTTTAGCAATATTGCTACTCATAATAAAGATTAATTTTCCAGACTCTTTTGCAATGTGTGGCCAAGGGGCTAACTTCTTGGTGGTGGGATATAAACTCAAGTGTCATGTAGCAGCCCCTGGGAACCTCCCTTAGAAGTCAGGCATGCCCCCTCAATACCTTCTTTATCCTCCCTTTTTCCGTGTGTTGCCTTAAATATAGAGGGTACCATCTTGGCCATGATGTCAAGAGCCACATCCCAGGGACAGTGAAGTGATGAGCCCAGTGGAGGCTTAGTCCTCAAGAATGTTATGGAGCAGAATTATCACACTGGTCCTAAAAGGCTTACCTTCAAACCTTTTGTTTATTCTTCAAGCAAGACAGCCTATACCCTGAAATGGGTGACTGTATATTTAGGACCAGGTTTTGGCTGCAAGTGGCAAAAAACCTAAACTAACTGTCATGTAAACGGTTTATTTCTCTCTCACATAAACCAAAGTCCACCTCCTGTATTTTAAATCATTTTCTTCTTTCTCTAAAAATAAAGATCATTAACAGGTAACATAGTCAAACCTCTTTTCTCAGAAGTAAATTATCCCAATTCAATCACTCCTCTTCAACTGTAGGCTTCCTTTCACCCTTGGGTCTCTGCATTGTCCCCTCAATATCTGCCTTCCCACTCCTTCCCATATCCTTTTTGAGTTTAGGAGTGTAGAAGATTCCAGTCAGAGGCTAAAAGCGCCTTAAGTCAAAGCAAAGCTCCAGGAAATCCATAGAATCAGACAGATGACTTGAATGTGGGACCAGCAAGCCAGCAGAGGGGCAGACTGGATTCAACCCAGCTCAGTGCTCAGCATCCTGGACATGACCCTGGAGGCAGGGCAGCCCCAAGGAGAGAGAGAGAGAGGGAGTGGGGCTCCTGCACATGAAAGCCCACACGCTTGAGCAGCCCTGCAGGCTGGAGGCCAAGATGCACGCCACCCTCAGCTGCCTCCCAACCCTGATGACTTGGGATCCCCGAACCCCCTGTGCTTTTTCATTACCCGACCCAAAGACCTTTGAGGCAAATAAAGTTCTCCATGTAGGGTGAAGTTATTGAAGCGAAAAATAATAAACTTTCATGAGTATGTTTCAATTTTCACTTTTGTTTATGGCCAAAGGTGTTTTTTATTTTAATAATCGCTGCTGGAACCAGGGCAAGCCACATGCTGCTAAGTTTTTAAAGAGAAGGGGAGGGAGGAGAGAGAGAGAATGAGTGTGAGCGTCTGTGCTCAGCTGTAAATTTCCCAACAGCTCAACTCTAATCCTCCTAGTTTTCAATCCCACCCTTAAAACCGTAATGATAGCAAAAGGGGTAAAATAGTATCTGGACCACGCTCTGTTGACAGCTTGCCCTGGCCTCACTTTAGTCACGACAAGCAATTTTAATGTGTGTGTCTGTGTGTGTGTGCGCGCGCACGTGCATGTGTGCTTTAGGAGAGAAACATCAGTGTTCTTTGGTCCCATTTCATAATGGAGAGTGTGTAAAAGGGAAGGAATTTGGAGGAACCAGACTCCTTCCAGTTGGACGTCAACTTGACCGTTGTTTTCAGCTCACTTTTATCTGGCAGAGTTTCTGTTTGCTTTTAAATGTCAGAAAAGGTTAAGAAGCCTTTGAAATCTGCAAGAGATTTCCTAGACTTCTGGGGAGGATGCCCACCCCATAATAGCAGAAATTGATTACCCCTCCCCACCTTTGAAATTGCTTTTTAGAAAGAACATATCTGAGGAACCGAATGAAAGACAAAGGATTAAAGTAAATGTTCGTTTGTGGATCTGAGTATTTTACTGCAGAATGAGTGAACCTAGAGATATTCAGATGTTATATTTCTTTCTGTCTTTTTCATCTGTCCTGGCTCACATTTTCCCAAATCATGTCGATTCGAGAGAAAATATTGTGACTAGGAGAGTATTAATATACTTTCTCCTTGACCGTAACTCTGAAGCCTGCGCCAATAAAAAAGGACTTAGGGCCCCACGTGACCGTGGAGCGCCCCCCCCCCCCGCCCCAAGTCTAGAAGGAGCTCCTTTTAGCATCATAGCTGCTTAATAAAGACAAGAGAACTGACTGAGTGGCCACCAGCCCTGCAAGTCTTAGTAGGCTTTCGTATGCATTGTGTGCCAGCTTGCAAACCGCCGTCAGGGTACACGGGAAATCGACCCATGTGAGGGAATAATAACAAAATGTATAGTTTGAGGTGCTATCTGATGTGCTTACATTCAATCCTCCCAAGAATCCTGCACCTTCCCCAAAGCAGAGACAAAGTTTAGGGGCTCACAGAGGACCAAAGCCCATCCAGACCTCAGGCCATTTATCCACATGGGTGTCTGCAGACATACCCTTTGAGCACTCGGTCACCCATCAATCCAAGCAGATTTGCTAACATAGGTGCCATTCTGCTGTCTCTGTGCCATGCTGAGGCTCGGAAAAAGCAGGAAGTCACCTTCTGCTGAGACTCACAATATAGACATTCCTAACCTGAGGTCCTGTCTCGGAAGCAAGGGCCTCTCTTTCCTGTACGACCAAAGGTAAAAATCTCATCATTATCTCATCCATTTTCTTCTCTACTTCTGCCTGGGGTGGGGGGGTATTTTCTAGTAATGGTTCCCCCAGGCATTTTTACTGTGCTTTGAGTCCTCTCTATTTCCCTGAGATAGTGGGCTTTATAACTATGTATGGTGATGGATAACTAGACTTATCATGGTGATCATTTGTCAGTGTATACAAATATCAAATCATTATGTGCACACCTGAAACAAATATAATGTTACATGTCAATTATACCTCAAATTTTTTTAAAAAACTGGAGCTACAGATAGTTTGTTTCTGTTCTCTGGCACTACCTAGGCCTTACCTTGCCCCAAGAACATTCTACTAGGTAGAAAAAGGTGTGTGTGTGTGTGTGTGTGTGTGTGTGTGTGTTCCCACTCACACGAGCACATGTGGCACGTAGGTGCAGGGGGATGGATGGAGTAAACTATTGGAGGGAAAAAGTCAGTTAATATCTTGACACGTTCCTACTATGTTTATAAATTGTATCCCCAAAAGTTGATAAACTCTCAATACTCCTAGCATTAATAGAATAACTGTAGAAAATTGTCATTTTCAGCTCTTAGAAAACAATTAGATAAACTGAGTGATATAGATGCTTAATTTCTCTGAAATTGCTCCTGCTGAGTTCTGACTCATCCATGAGTTTAGTAAACTGGAGTAGAACTGGAGTTGGAAGGACCCTTGACTGTCTCATGCAAGCCCCCAGGAGGGCATTGAAGAGACACGTCCTGAAGTGACCTCCGGAGTGCCGCCCACGGGACTTCCCAGCCCTCTGCTCTGGAGGCCAGGCCACATCACTGTCCCAGGAGTAGGTGGTGGTGTGCACGGGCCAGGTGGTCAACATCAAGAGCAGCGGGAGGAGGGTGTGGTGGTACCGTGACACTCAGCAGTCACCAGTTTTCCAAACACCAAGTCCCATCCCAGAGCAATAGAGCTAATCTCGCAACTTGGAATCTGAAAAGGGAAAGGCACGAGTCAAACTAGCCTCACAAAGTCACAAGGTGCCAATTTCCACCTCATCCCTCAGTCATAATCCTCCAGGCCTCAGATCACTCAAGCTAACCACTACTGCCAGCCTCAGGCCTCCTCCCACCCCCTTAGTCCCAGCACAACCCAAGACTCCTACTAGAACGTGCAGAACAACAGGCCAAAGCTGTGGGGTGAGGGCTGCACTGGGTATCACGTAATTTATATCTCTAGGCAGAGCAAGCCTTTGTAAAGTGCTGAGCCCCCTTAAATCTAAATGTCTCCAGCTCTATTCTACTATTATCCTTGCCCTACTCCACTTCTTGGCATCCCTCTTCCCCATAAGGTCAGAACATTCCTGCTCGCATCACTTCCAGAAGATAGCTGTCGATAAGCAGAAGCTGAACTTGAAGTTTTAAGGCCTACACTGGAGCCCAGGCCCTGTCAATAGCTGGATGATTCTGGGAAGCTCGGTACTCGGCACATGCCAGACCTCTAATAAATGTCTGTGCGTCTGAATCCATCAGGATCTCAGAAAGATTCTGTTATCAGTAACTCGTACCTCAACCACGTTATTTGTTCTAAAGTGTGGCTCCCAACTTTTTATAAGTGTGAATATCATTTTTTAATGCCAAGAAATTTCATAGACCATTAATATCTATTGATTGAGAATACCTCAGAACCCAAAGCTATATAAATTCAGCACTCCTCTGAACATGAGTTGCGTTGTTAATCACAACTGCAGCTACTCGATTAAAAATCATAGTACACATACGTGCAAAGTTTACCATCCATTCAGTCAATGACAATTTTTTGTTTAAAATGCAGATTCCTGGACCCACTCCCAGAAACTCTAATTCAGTGGTTTTGGAAGTAGAGTCGTGGAATCTGATTTTAACGCTCAGTGGGCTTTTTAAATGGTGGTCGTTCCCTGACCACTCTTGAGAAATACTATTCCAGGGGGAATTACCCTTGAATTATCTGTCTACCTACTGTGTAGACAGATAATTTATAATTATCAGCTCTTCCTAATTTAACTGAACAGCTGTTGTTCAATTTGGTATTAGCTTTGCTCATCATCTATCCTTCACGTTTTCTGAAGTCTATGAAGGTAACCATGGGAAATATTGGCTTGATGGCTTGGTGCTTGGTGCTAAATGATTGAATTTAGTGCCTTGTGAGTGTCCTCCATTAAAGTATCATGATTTCCAATTGTCTGTCTTTCACAGTAAACACTCAAGGCCTGCGATCTTGATTTCTAGCCCTGCAAAGAGAAATTGAAAGAGGTTTGTGTTACTTCTCATTGGCTCTATACCAATTTTACAAACTCAGTTTTGGCCAGAGTTATTCCCTTAATTGTGTGTCTTCCAAATCATACAACCTAGAGATCCATAGCTGGACAACTCGTGTAGTACTAGAAGTTTAGCTTCCCTTCTACAATAAACATGGGGATGACCATAGCATCACTGTTCTTGATCTGGACATGGCATTTGGCTCGTCCGTTCAGGAGTCCATAGAGAATACGGATGGTTTCAGAATCCTTTTTGTCTAAAGAGAAAAGAGATTTTCTCCTTTCATAATGCCATGGATTTTCCAACATGATTATTAAGAGTTCTGATGAGTCAAATTTAGGCTGGGTTTCTGGCTCCATGTAACTCCCACATTCTTTGAGTTTGGGCTTCCTCTAGAATTCATCAAATCTATGTCCCACACTGACTCCAATTTCTATATTATACTGGAGGTCTGAGGAGCACAGCAAGAATCTGTTTACCTAGCCCAAGTTTCCATTTAACTCAGAAAACAGAGCTCTTAATTTATATTTCCTTTGACAAACAATGGTTTAACTTACAGGGGAAAGGCGTCTCAGGAACTTGGACTAACTTAAGAGAAGAACTAAATTAGAGGTTAGATAAATCTCAGCCTTCCCAATTCAGCCAGGTTCTGCCATCTCCAGTTACTATAAACAATTGTGATTTTGAAAGTGTTGAAAAAAAATACATTGACAACCTCCCCCAAAGGAGAAAGGGATTATAAGAACATTTCGAGCCTCTGTGATGCTCAGTAGTGATGTGGCTATACAGGACAATCTGAGCCCCAGACAAGCAAAGACACCTCAATACTATTCCACTGAGCCCTTGGAATGGGGAGTAAATTGTCCCAATGTTTGTAATTTGTCTGATAAGTCTTATTATGAGATGTATAGTGAATTCATACAATACTAGGCAATGTCTTCTGGAACTAACTCTCTTTATCTCTTCTCCCCACCCCACACTTCCCACACATGGGAAAGGTATATTTTCATCCCACTTTGCAAGCATTTGGAGAGTACCTACCTTGTGCTAGGAATTCCATGGGCAAAAATGTTGAAGATAAGGGTCAGAGAAGACGTGTAATATGAGATCTGCTATTCAGCAATAGAAACGCAACAGCATCCTTTTGTATGCTTCTTATGAAAGAGGAAATCACTATTCCTGTTTTTCCAACACAGACAAACCAGAGAGGGGTCCTGATTATCTTTGACTCAGCTTCAGTGGCTGAGGTACATCTCTATGATGTTCTCTTTATTTCTGCAAAAGTGCAGTGACCATCACCTATCCAAATTTTCCAATTTGAGGAAATCACTACCACCCCTAGACAAAAAGCTTCAAGGACTCCTAAAGTTAAACTGGGAAAAGGTGGGAGTGTGCTTTTCTCACCTGTGACTTTGGTCAAATCTGTTCCCCCACCCTGGGTCCTTGGTTCCCCAAATGCACAGAGAGGAAATCAAACTAGACCTCCAAGGCCCCTTCCAAATGGGGTGGTCCTCAGGTCTGCAGACTCCCAGACCTCACAGCTCCTTCTCTACCCTGTGATAAGACCCTGAGTCCTCTGCACTTCTTGGTTTCCCCAACCAGGCCTCCATACTCTCAGAGGAAAAGAGACAGAATAAATAATCTGCACTAAAAAATCAGAGTCCAGCCATTACTTGGGTGACTATCTCCTGCTTGGGAGTGGGGTGGTCTTTGCATTTTAACAAGGCCCCTGGGATTTCAACATCCATACAGCCAATTGAAGAAAGGAAGGGAAAAGGGAAGTATAGACTTCTTGGAGACCTTCAGCTCATCCCTTAAGCCCCAATGTGCCATTTTTATTAACAAATGGTCCTAGAAAGTCCTATTTCATAGATGAGGGAGACAGTCATGGTCTAGAATCGTTATAAGAGAAAAAAGGAGAAAAAAAAGACTGGTGGGAATTACAGCAAAAGTAAAGATTAGACCGAAAAGCCTACTGTTTAGGATATGCAAGGAGAAAAAGAACTCAGATGATCAGGGATGGCAAGTGTGTATCCAGCAGGCTGCCAGCCCTGGAAGACTTGGCTAAATGATCAGAGCTTTTCCTGCTGTCTCAAATTGCTTCTCAATGCAGCCTCCAGGAGCTGCCATCATTGATCTGTTGGTGGAGGATGTTGAACCTCCTTGCCATCCATTAGGTTACACTCGGCAATTTTAGACCCTGGCAGACAGAAGTTAGAAAGAAGCCGTGGAGCTCCTCTGACATCTTGAGGATGATAACAAAGAGCTACCCTGATGCCTACTTACCAGAGCCATTGCCAGAGATAGAAGTGCATGAACCATGGTTCATCTCAAATTCTAAGCAGTCAGAGCAGTGCGGTACTCTTCCTGCCATTCCAGATAGAAGCCACCTCTACATTCCACCAGGTTTCCATCTAGTTTCTCCCTGAGAACTTCCAGTAGCTGGGAACTTGTTAGTTTTGAGACTGCTTCACTGTTAGACAGCTCTATTAGAAAGGTTTCCTTGAGCTGAGAAAAAGTTACCTCTCTAACTTGAACCTACAGAGCCCAGCTCAGTCCTCTGAGGCCACACAGGAAAAATACATAACTCCCTTCCTTGTGCCAGTTTTTAAACCTTGGTGTCATCTCTCATGTCTCCCTCCATCCTGTCTTCCATAGACCAGGCATGCCTGGGTCCTTCAGCTGTTCTCCATCCAGCATGCTTTCTAATCTAACCTGGGATGGTACTTCTTACGACTGTGGAGAATTGATGGTATCATTTCAATCAGAGACAAAGGATAATTTTTCCCCATTTTGATTCTAAAAGATAAAATTTTTGCTATGTCACTAGGCCATGTGACCTTGGGTAGGATGTATCCTCTCTCTGAACTTGGAGGAGTTTGAACTTCATGGACCCTCCCACCCTTTACAAATCTGAGGAAGTAAGAACTGGCATCATCTGCTGAGCCCATACTCTTGAGGGCTATCCACCAGTGAAATGTGAAGAAAACTTCAGTCATTGGGGGAGAAGCAGAGGATCCTGCTGGTGGTACTGTAAGCCTCTCCAATGCTTTTCTGTACAGAAGAACTTTACCTTTGTCCCTCCTATCTTCACATACGTCCCCCTAGTGTTCCTCAACAACTTCTGTTCTCCTTTACAGCAGCTTTCCATTATCTATGTTTCATCTGGTTCAGAGAGAAACATGGGGATTTCATCTCCAGAACTAGGCTACAATGCAAGCATTTAAGCTTTGATACCTAGGAAATTGGGATTGCTTCTCAGCCTTTTAGCTAAGATTAACTGTAGTATTTGTCCTTACCAGTTTAATAGCAAGGAAATTTGGTAAAAATCCTGGAGATAGTGTTGAGTGATAGGAGTGCTGGGAGAAATATATACTCAGTTTACTAACTGGCCTGGGGCTATTTAAAGTCCTTATTGGAGACCAAGAAGATAAGTCCCAAAACCTGGGATAGGCTTTGGACAGGACAGAGCAGCCAGGAATATGGGAATTACAAGACCCGGACCTGAGCATAGCCAAGGAGTTCTCAACAGCTAAGGATACAAAAAATCAGGGGAAAAAAATTCACCTATAGGGTCACTGCTATTATCTTCATGTATGATTTGTTCTCAGTCCCTTCCCATTGCCTATAACAGGGCCTGGCCTGTATCAAGTGCTCAATAAATATATGTGGAATGAAATGAATCTTCAATAAAAACCTTGTTAATAGCTCTAGTTTTGCATCTTTCAGTCATTTACACAACCAACATTTATTCATCACCTTCAGTGTACTAGGTACTGTGTTAGACATGGGAGAATTTATAGATAAATTTGACATGAGCTCAGAGATCAAATTCTGGCAGGGTAGGAAGGTATTTTCCCAAGTGGCAGTAGCGCACTAAAAAGTGATCAAGATAAGACACAGTGGACACTAAATACGGGGAGACGTTATAAAGGGAGTTAACAAAACGCCTTCATGCGAAAGAACTCACTTCAACTTGTCTTACTCTGTTAGATTTGAAGTTCGATATCCCCTCCTCAGTTACAAGAACTCAGACTGGTTATTGAAACTAATATTCTTAGACATAAATTTCCAGTCGGATCTGGAGGGAAAACTTTTCCCATGGAGGTCCTTATGGCTGGCTCGCTCTCCATTTCCTGGTGAGGTGTCAACTGGCACTGCTCCGGGCAACCCGCCCTACTGTAAACTTTTCCCTGGCAGCTCACCTTTTCCCTGGACTTGCAGCTGGGAATCTCATACCTGGCTACAGCCAAAAGATTTCAGGAAATGGTGTTTTGGAAACACACCTTTCAAATGAAAACAGATAAAGCAGCTGGCAGTGGAGCCAAGGAAAACTCTTCTCTTTCTGAGAAGCCTGGAAACCTACCTGCTCTAAGACACCACTACAGCCTTTAATAAATGCACTAGCACACACAGAGACACACGTACACACAAACGCTCAGCAACTGGGCTGCAGAGCACGCCCTTGAAAACTTGAGAAATGGTATGGCTGTCATTGCTTTTTGGAGGGCGCCATGGCTGCTAGAGCCTGCAGCCCTTCCACAAGGCCTGGATCACACACTTCCTTCTGGAGAAATCTTTATGGCTTCCTCCTTCACACTGTAGACAATGTAAACCAAGTTGAGTGGAATTTTGGTAGGCATATCTATGTTAGACACACCTTTTAGCAATCTCCAATTATAAGCCCTGAGGGCTTTGTTTCCAATTTAGTAAAAGGAAAAATAAAAGATGTGAGTTGGGACCATTTCATCTACTAGGGTGGCATTAGTAAGTTGACCCTCACTTTGTGAAAGGCAGCCGAACCCTACCAAGAAAGGCCACTTAAATAATATTTCCTTGCATGACTGTAATACATTCCAATTTATAAAGTGCTTCTACATGGCTGAGCTCAAGTGAACCTCACAACAGACCTCTGGGTAAATTGGGCAAGATGATAATCATCACCCAGTGCAGATGAGAAAACTGTGACAAGAAGTCAATGAGTGACTTGCTCAAGCGCATGTGGGAAGGAAGCTGCTAACACACCTGTTGCCGGTTGTACCTAGGCTTCTGTCCATCACTGCATACATTCTGTTCCTGTAGGGGTTCAAGGTTAATCATAATTTGAACATCAGGCAATTCAACAAAATTACTGAAATACAGGCCTTCTGTAACCTGAATACAGGTGGGTGTCTTGGAATCCCACCTCCACAAGTCAAAGCTTCCCCAAAGCACAGAATTGAATAACATGGGTTGTTTTCTAAGTTTCTTTAGAGAAACAGCACAAGTGTTTTCCTTAGAAAATCCAGAAACACAGAGACCTTCCTCTGAAAACTCTTAACATATTGCCAGTGCCACTTGTGGCAACTAAAAAGAGTCTCTCTCTCTCTCTCTCTCTCTCTCTCTCTCTCTTTCTCCATCTCCCCCTCCATTTCCCTCCCTCTCCCTATCTCTGTCCCTCTTCCTCCCCTTCTCCCTCTCCTCCTTCTATCCCTCCCTCCCCTCCCCCTCTCCCTCCCCTCCCCCTCTTCCTCCCCTCCCCATCTCCCTCTCCCTCCCCTACTCCTCACCATGCCTTCTGCAGACACCTCACTACACTCTATCCACATTCTCTCACCATCTCCCCCCTTCACTTCTTGCTCCCTGTATCCGACTCTCTAGGAGGGCACAGACTGGAGGTGTGAGTTGAGTGGGAAGTACTGGGGTAGTTCTAGTATCCCTTGACAAGCAGTAATGATAGACACAACACAGGGCCACAATTCTGGGAGTGTGTCATTGGCGGGAACACACCAGGGCATGGACACAGTTCTCCAGCACATCACTAGGACCAGCCCTATCTAGGCCTGAAGTGAAGACTCACAAGACAGGGAAGAAATCTCCCAACATTTGCTGAGCTGATGAGACACGAGAGTATAGTCTCTGGCAATTCAAGAGACAAGATGCTGACATTATCCCCTTAATGGAAGATGAGCAGAGAGCCAAGGGAGGAGGGTGAGTATTTCCTGAAAGGTCAATATGGAGATATCCTTAGGGGAAGGTGGGCCTTACATAAGTAAGAAAGGGATTAACCCCCAAAAGTGTCCAAGTGTTGGGGGACACTGAAGCTGATTGGGAGAACCCCAGCGGTCCTGATCTGCCTCTGCAACTCGCCCAAGTGAAAGAAGCAGCGATCTTATTTCTTTAGGATTAGTCTGTGAATCCTGCATTGCCCATGCCCTCTACTTCCCATTCACACTGTCAGCTCTTTGAGGACAAATTCTAAGCATCTTTGTAACCTCAGCATCTAGCACAGTGCCTGAAGTCTTGGAAAATAATAAACAAATGAATAAATGAAAGACAAAACAAAGAAAGAATGTCCCTAGTCATTACCATTTATGGATGGGAAAGTTTCCTTTCTTCAAAATGTGATGGTCCCTGGTTCTTGTAATCAACTTTACGAAGCTATATCAGAATTGTCAGTATCTTACAATGAGTTTTTGTAACTTAATCCCTCTTCAGTGTAGAATGGATTGGGGAGCCAAACTCAAGAGAATTATTTGGGTTTGTAGAGTGAGGCTGGACTGTGGGACTCTAGGAAATCAACGGGACTGGCTATAGCCTTGAAGATAGTGGATGTCCCTTCAGGAATATTATTATCAGGAATATGATTAGTTACTAGGATGGTGATTTGCCTATTTGTTATCAGATTCATTGCCAGGCCTTCTCTGTCCTGTTCTGCATCATAGGAGCTGACCCCTGCCAGCTACATTTTCCCAAACTCCTGTTCCAACTGGATTCTGATTAAGTTCAGCCCATGGGAGTATCTCAGCAGAACACCGGAGGAATGAAAAAGCCCAGATACTCCCCTCACTCCATGTTGTAGGAGGCATTCTAGCAGCAACTTAGTCTCTTCTGGGGCTCCACAACCACTGGGAAGCTGCTCCCTCTGCAATTCTAATTCCTAAATTCTGGTAACACCTCCTCTTTTTCACACCAGCCTTAGAGACAGGAAATGGCTTCCTGCTCATCTAGCGCTTGGCTCACCCATTTACCCTTTTAGTTACATCAAACTTAAAATGTAGCTATTTACATATTAACATTTCCCATTTTCCTCCCTTGACTTACCTGGCGTAGATAGGTTCTGTTTTCTTGGCTGAACCTTGACCAATACAGCCACCATTTTATATGAGACTTTCTCAGCTCCTACTACTCAGCCTAAATCATGAGGAATTAAAAACTACGTATGTTATAGGTTCATGATGAAGGATCTTTGGGTTCAACCAACTTCCTAAACTAGATGATAACCTGGCTGGAGGAGCTTAGACAGTGGTGTGCCAGGAAATGTGTAATAATGGGTTCTCTGAAAGAGAAATCCCAATTTACAGGATTCACCAATTTCCCTGGTTTAAATACTCCCACCGTGGTGGATTTAAGCTACTAATACAATGTCACTGAACATGGAATCGGAAAGAGATGCACGGTAAGGTTGAGCTGGTGCAGCCAAGGTAGAGCTGGTGCAGCCAGTATGCTGGAAGTCTAAGGATCAACAACCGTACGTCCCTGAGGCAGCTTAAGGGAAAGGGTATTTGGGCAAGTGTGAAATTCCTCTAAATCAAATAGAGAACTTTTGGGGGCTGCAGAGAATTCAGAGAAGCCCTGGAGGGGAGAGGAAGGAGCAGAGAGTCAAAAAGGGAATCAGGAAGAAATATCAAATGGGCATTTGGGGAGTGAAGTATTAAGAGTTGGGAGCTGTAGTTTCCTCCAAGGAAACTATGGAATCAACAGTAAAGGCTCTCTTTTTCATTAATGTGTTGGAGAGTTGGGATTATTTGGGATGAGAGAGTGAACTGAAGAGCTGACGGAGCTGACAAAGAAGGACTCAGCCACAGGGGGGTTACAACAGGTCACAGAGTAGCCTTGTAGAAGGGGGTCTCAGAATCAACCATTCTAACAGCATGATTTAAGAGATGAGGAAACCAAGCCTCAGAAAAGTCACAACCACCCGAGTGAATAGTGGTAGCACCCAGACTCAAGCTCAGGTTTCCTCACAAGACCATTCATTCAAATATCAAATATCATTCAACAAATATCACTTGGCAGTGGAAGTCTGTTGCAAGCACTGCAGACATGGTCCTTATCTTCAAGAACCTTCCTATCCAGTGGAAGACAGAAGGATTAAATAGCTTATCACAGTTTGTCACTATCTTTTCATGAAGGAAAAGTATAAGATGTTTTTGACAGACCTCCCATGAAGACCCAGTTTAGACAAAGGGATGTGGGGAGGTATCTTTGAGGAAGTCTGACACTGAGCTGAAATAGGAGTGGAGAACAGGGGTCTATCAGGTAACGATGAGGGAAAAGAGGGTTCCAGGTAGAGGGACACAACATGCAGTGACTCTGGCTCAGGGTATGAGTCCCCAGACAAATGCCACTTATATAGCATGTCTTCTCTTTCATCACCAGAGAGCCCTGAAATGTTTCAAAACCTAAAGCCCTGAGTTACAAGCAAGATGATAAAACTTTGTCATAATGTAGTGTGTTGAATTTAGGTGCAAATATACGAGTGACTTTCACCCATGTACTTTGGAATGAAAACTGGTGGGTGCCTTGAGCCTGGGCAGTACCACCCGGAATATTTAACCTCTCTCAATCACTGAACCCCACAAATCCCACACCAAAGTAGAGCCTCTGATTCTCTCTATGAGGAAAATTGAGATACACGAACACATTGTCCAGGCTATGTCTTTGTATTTTTACCTGCTAAAACCCACTGGTGATGTCCCTGTGTCTTTCCTGACTGCTTGGGGTAGATAGCACACCCCTGGGAGCCCACAACTTCCTTGGACAATGGCCCACTCCCCACTCCATTGTGGGGGTGAGAACTGTCATGCATGCCTCTCTCATGAGCTTGGACTCTCCCCCCAGCCACTTGCCTCCCAACTTCATCTTCTGAGGCTGGGGGAGACATTAAAGCTCATTTTTGCTTTTGTGTAGAGCGAGTCCATCATATGCTTCCTAGTCAGTAATTCCATCACATTATTTTCAAATATCAACTGGAACTAAGTTTATATTCAGAGTTTTTCATGACCCCTCCAGCCCTAAACTTTAGACAAAGCAAACACCACCACTGCATCTCAGATAGACTTGCTACCAAAATTTGGGTCGAATTTCCTTTTCCTTTTCTCTAAAAAGGATGCATACAGGCCAACCTTTGCATGGAATTGGCTGTAAGGAAAAACAAATAACCGACTTGTAAATGCTCTGGATTTCTTCCTGAAGCACCATCTGGAGAACCTAGTTCTATAATCCCATGGATAAGACTGTGATGTCTTTTGTGAAAAATGCCTTTTTCCAGAAGGCCAGAATTCCAGTCCACTAATATTTCATGACTTTTGGCATGTTGCTTGAATTCTTTCAGACTCAGTTTCCCTCCTTTGCAAAATGGGGTAAATAATACAGTCCAGTCAACGGGTACCATAGGAACAATCCTAAAACAATTTTGTGCATTGTATAAGGAAAGATGTCAGGGAATCCACAATTTTTTGTGAATTTTTTCAGATTAAATTACTTCAACTAGAGGTAGGGGATTTAAAAAATCCAAATGGGGAAATCAGTGAAGATGTGCACACAAATCACTGTCCTTCTTTTTGGCATATGGTGTCACTAAGCATTGTGACGTCAAAGATAGGCACTTTTCATCAGTAGTTTTTAAATGTGCTGAGTCTTATTTTCCTGAGGCTCCCAGATGCAAGAGGCTGAATAGATAGAAGCTGTGGGTGTCTCTGGAAAAGAGCTTATTTCATTTCCCATGCTCCCCAACCCTACCCAAGATCACTTGTCATTGAGATGAACCTTTGTGGAGAGGCACATAGGAGCAGAACTCTCTGGGAGTATGGGAGCTTTTTCAGGATGTCAGGAACTGGAGAATGTATATGACTTAAGAATGACACCCATCCGTGTTAGAGAAGAAGGCTGAGATTGCAAAACATGCCCTGGAAAGGAAGAGAGCAGATGTTATACCTTCACTACCTCGCTGTTTTGAAACCGGAAGGCATCAATCCAGTCCCTCCCCTCCCTGGATATCTTCTCTGGTTCAGTTAATCAAATGTTCCAGAAACTAGCCCTTCCCCCTTCCCAACCCATAGGACTTACTAGTTTTCATGTGAAAGGTATTGATTCAGAAACTCCCAATGGCTCCCTGCTAAAGCATTGATTTTTATTAAACATCCTGTCCCCTAATGCATTTGACAGATTCCAGAATTCTGTTCTCTTGCGTTCCTTTCCATTTTCTTCATTGTAAGGCCCTCCTCCCTCAAATAAACCCTAACTTGGGTTTAAGACCTTCCTGGAAGATGATTCTACAGCCTCCCCTTCTAGACCTTCCCAACCCTCCCTCTCATTCAAATGAGAGAAGCATTAAAGGCCCCCTTGTCCTTGTCCCCCAGCAGACCCTCATAAATCCACAGGGAAGTTTTTTTTTTTTAATTAAAGCGTCCAAATAATTAATGATCAACTCCATTTGGGCCATTGAAAACCCAAATGTCACACGGTTGAAAAGACCCAACCAAATAATTCAGTGTACCCTATAAAGCTTTAAAAAAGCAGAGCCCAAGATGCCTGCATGACTGGTTTCTGTGCTGTCTGAAAAGCTTGGTTGGGTTTTGGGGCACTTGATTGGATTCCAGGAATAATGTGCCCTGAGCACAAAGGGCTCTTTTGATGTGTCTGTGCCATAGCTCCTCCCCTTCCCTCCTCACTTTACCTGGAATACACATTCTCCTTGTCTCCCAAGTTGGAAAAAATAACCCATGGAAGAGAGGAAAAAACAGCAGAGGGAAAATTGAGGGTGGGGGTCGGGGGTAAACTGCAGTTCTTAGTCTGAGTTTGGTTACTAAAGTCTGGTTATTCCAGAGGAATAGAAGAAATGGAGTTTATACAATGTCTGTGACTAGACACTGGAAAAATGCGATGAAAAGATGCCTCTTGCTTGAACTTGGTCCCTTGAGCTATGAGTAACAAGTGAGTCTCCCAGCAATGAC
The DNA here is from genome assembly GCF_964374135.1 of Grampus griseus. Taxonomy (NCBI): domain Eukaryota; kingdom Metazoa; phylum Chordata; class Mammalia; order Artiodactyla; family Delphinidae; genus Grampus; species Grampus griseus. The sequence goes on along the minus strand of NC_139001.1, from coordinate 19,955,008 downwards.
CTGCTACTTTCAGAGTCAGAAGAACTACAGATTACCAACCCTGGAAATCAACGTGGAATTACATGCCCAGTTCAGGCAGAGAATCTCATAGACAGTGAGTTCAGCTTGATTTTTCATAGGTACTAGAATATTCAAGAAAGATAGAGAGAAAGAAGGCAGAGTCCCCATTGCTAGAATGCTCTGAGAAAAGTGACAGAGCCAGCTAAAGGTCAGTACGAAGCACTGGCCCTGGGAGAAAAGGAGTGCTGTTCTAGCCCCAACCGTAGAGGTGCCCAGATTGGCAGCAAAGGCCAGTAAGCTGGTGGTAGAAGAGGTCTAATAGAGGTCTTCCTGGGCTAACTTGAATAGGCTGTTTGACCCTTCTAGTCTTATTTTCTTTATCTGCAAAAAGATGAACTTCAACTACATAGCTCAGAGATTCTGTTTCAGAAACCTATTGCTGCCCCCCAAATTAATGTGGGCATAGCAATCTGCTTATGTAGGAATTCTTTATTTCAATAATGTTTTATATATATATATATATATATATGTTGTATACATATAGATTCATTCCATTTACTCCAATGATTTGATATTTTTGATGTTATTATAAGTGGTATATGTTATTTTATTTTAAAATTATTTGTTGTTAGTATATAAAAATACAATTGATTTCTGTATATTGAATTTGAACACAGTAACTTCACCAAATCATCTATTAATTCTAACAATTTACCTATAGATTCTCAGTCAGCTCTCACCTGCTGAGATCACAGAGAAGATATTTGATATATTTGTTAAATTTCTTTGGGCTGCAAGTAGAAAAAGTGACTCTGGCCAACTTAAAGCAGGATTTGTTTACCTTAAAGCTACAGGTTAGTTCTGTGAGTCACAGGAAAAAATGAACTACCAAGACTCAGAAAAGGACAGGGCCCAGAGTAGCATTAGGGGACAAATCGACTGTTTCTTCAGGATATGCTCCATCAGGATAAACTCTGAACTTCCTTTGTGTGACTCCTCTTAAGATTCAAATTCCTCAGAATCAAATCTTGTTGCCACTATTGAGAACCAAACATTGACCATGTTGCCAGTAAACTGACAGGCCCACCAAGACTACGTACAATTCTGGAGGAGTGGTACCCCAAAGGAAATTCACCTTGCTGTTATAAGAAAGGAGAATTGATACGGGAGAAGCAAGACAACACATGGCCACCGTGTACAGTATCTAATTGGATCGTTCTGCCCCTCACCCATTTTATCAGACTACGCAGATTAGCACTTAAATTTTGATGATGACACTGGTGATGGAGAAGATTACCATCTCAGACAGCCCTGTCTTCCTATCTAGGCATCAAGAGCACTTGGAACTGTCAGTGACCCATGTTATTCATTTATACGTGAAAGTAGATCTTTTGCCTTCCCTGGGTTTCAATCAACCTCCTCTCTTGTAATATGTCTTGTGCCACCATTGAAGTAGAATTGATTAATAACCTAATGTATGTATGTTCCTCCTGCTTTCTTGCCTCTATCTTCTGTCTCTTTCTAAGGGAGGTGGAGTGTTTATTTTGCTGCGGTTACTTTGCAATAAGAGACCTAGTATTTATGCTGATACAATCAGTATGTACACTGAAGTCTACCTGCTTGTTGAACTGCTGGCTCTCGGCTTGAGCACACTTAGTGTATAAAAGATGTTTGTGGGACTCCTAGGTGTTTTTAATCCATGAGAAGATGGATCGAGGTCATCATAATCAATTTTCTTAAGGAGAGAAGTAGAGTGAAAATGAAGTGAGGTTAAAAGGCTCTTATCTTTGCCATCACTCATTTCCACCTTTATTTATTTCACTCTTTGGTTTTAATTAGCATACTGACAAACGGAGCTACAGACATTTTCATCCCCACACCAACTACTGCCCTGATTTCAGTTCCAAGTTATAAAACCTAATCTGAACCTTAGACGGGAAGCTACAAGCTATAACTTTAAATTTCGGTTTGCAGAGTTCCCTAGGATGGAGGGACTGAGTCGGGAGAGGTCCTGGGAATCAGAAAACAAACTACCTTCCCCCCCTAAAAGGACCTGAGGACATTTGAAACAAAACTCATAAAATACCATTTTCACAACATCTCCACTGAGAAGAATTGCAAGAGTACATCTCGTCCATCCCCCTCCCAGCAACTGCTCCTAACTAATCCCAGACTAAAGGAGGTGTCTCTTGTTCTTCAAAATCACTTGAAGGACATTTCACAATTCCCCTTGGTCACCTGTTTCAAAATATAAGAACTGCATGCCAGGAAAATCTTCCTCATATTCAAACACTTGTTCTTTCTTCAACTCAGACCATTTGGATAATTAAAGTATAAAATTTCAGAACTGGAAGTTACTTTAAATACCACTTAGTCTAGAGGTTACAACTGGTGACCCAGGGATTGAGACATATTTTACTAGGGTCACAGAAAGTTTAATTTTTGAATTTTTGTATTAGTTGCCAATGCTTAAATATTTCCTTTTTAAAAATCCATATAGTTGCATCTCTAGAAAAAGATCAGAAGATCTGGAAACACTGTGGCCCTCATTCCTATGGCAACAATCACAACTGGGCACTCCTCTTTACACTGGGGTAATAGGGAGAAAATAAACTCTAGTACATCAAAAAGCCAACCAGGCCTGCTTGTCTCATTTTCCCTAAATGACTAGCCCCTATAGGCATTTAAGTCTGTGATCCCTGCTTTTTTGCTGACAAGAAAACTGAGAGTCGGAAACAGGTTAACTGAGGTCATCAGCTATAGGTGTGTCAAGAACTAGAACCCAGGACTCGTGCCTCTTGGTCCAATTCTCCTCTCCTGTAGGGCACTGCTTTCAGGATGTAGCCATGCTGACCTGGGGCAGCTAAAGAAAAAAATGATAGGAAATGAGGAGTTGGCATAATAAAAGACAAAAAAATACCATTTTCATATTTCCTGTCACTTTTTACAGTCCTTGGGTCAGCTCAGCAGTATGCTGATAGAGATGTGCCCTATGAATCACTAAGGAAGATAACCAGCTGACACCCAGTGAATAGCAAAGGAAGGGTCCAATGGGAAGGCTTAGAAAACCAGGCTCATTTTTATGTTGAGGAGTGGTGTGTGTGTGTGTGTGTGTGTGTGTGTATGTTTGAGGGGTGGTTCTTAGTGCTTTTAATCCAGGAAAAAAAAAGAAAAGCAAGGTGGTATGCCCATTTCCAACTCAAGTATGGTCTGGAGAAGACAAAGACAGGACTTACAGAGAATATGAAGATGGGGGTGTTGTCTATCAAGAAAATAAAAAACAAAGATTCCAATCTAAGTGTATGTTTACAAGAGGCTGTTCAACTTAGAGGTCAATTCAGCAAAAGTAAAGGTTGAATAGTATATTGCTTAAGAGATTTCCCAAACTAGTCTTTTCATACTAAGTATATAGAACCTAAAATGGTCTTTTGAGCCTCTGAAGAGGGAGTGACCCCTGGGCAGAGTAAGAATTTTGTGTTAACCCTCTCTTGCAACATGAAAGAAAAAACTAGGTTAAATATTAAGCAACATGTAGAGCCCCAAAGTACCTGATCATTGCAGTCAGTTCAGCCTCTGAATAGGTTAGCTATCATGTGGCCAAAACAGCTGAAGGATTAAGTGCATCATCACAGCCACCAAGTATCAACCAATCCTTTGAAATGCTTTCTGGCTGTGAATGTGGCTCAACATAGAGAAACATGGCCAAAACAGGCTTTCAGATTTCCTTCTTGTAGCTCTTCAATCATAACCAAGAAGAGATGGAGAAGTAGCCCTTCTTCCCAAGAGCAAAGACATGACTTGAGCTTGAGATATTTGAGTTTAGTTGAGGTTTGAGGGCGTTTAAATCCCTCCTTTTCCACTGAGACACAATTGGCATTCATGTGGAGAATAGCTTTTGCTAGTTGGGAAAAGACTTAGCCAAGAGTTCTTTCTCAAGGTCAACTGATTAATAAGCTTAGTGGTCTTTGTGGGTTACAAAACAAACGGATTAATATCCATTCCCTCCCAGAGCTCACCAACTAGAGACACTGTATTTACCAGTTGACCAGGTCCTCTCCTTCCCTTAACTTCTTCCTTAAGAAAATCGGAAATAAATTAAAAGAGCATCCTGGAAGGCCAATTCAGTGCCTGGTGGTCTTAACAAAATCATACACAGTTGATTTGTCCTCCCTTTTGGTATCAATTTGATGCCAGAAATGCTTCTTTTTTTTTGCAGTACGCGGGCCTCTCACTGTTGCGGAGCACAGGCTCCAGATGCCCAGGCTCAGCGGCCATGGCTCACGGGCCCAGCCGCTCCGCGGCATGTGGGATCTTCCCGGACTGGGGCACAAACCTGTGTCCCCTGCATCGGCAGGTGGACTCTCAACCACTGCGCCACCAGGGAAGCCCCAGAAATGCTTCTTGAATGGAGAATTTCTTTCCTGTGATGATGGTGAAGTTTTTTCTAATGAAACAAGAGGAATACTATATTAAGAAACACAGTATAAAATCAGTGGATAAAAGGTGCTGAGATAATTGGCTATTAATATACAAAAAACTTTTAATTGAATCCATACATCTCACCTTAAACAAAATTGTATTTAATGTTGATTAAATACAAAGATATGAAAAAGAAAAGTTGAAACCTTTTAGAAAAAAGTATAGCACATTTAAAACCTGTAATAGGAAAGAATTTTTTGAATCCATAATATACACACGAAAAAACATTTTAAGCAACTACTTTAAAGAGACTTGATAAATTCACCTATATTAAAACAAATACAAAACATATATTAAAAAGATACACAATAGACTGGCAGAAGATATTTGCAAACATATAACAGAAGATTAGCATCCAGGGTGTATAAAGAACTCCAAAAATTACTAGGCAAAAGAAAAATGACCATCAAAATGTCTAACATCCATGTAGAGTCCCAGACGGAAAGGAGACAGAGAGTAGGGCAAAATAAATATTCGAAGAAATAGTCGTCAAAAACTTCCCAAATTTGGTGAAAGACAAAGCAGCTCAGCAAACCCCAATCATAAATTTGATAAACTCAAATAAATCCCTGACTATACACATTGCAATCAAACTGCTGAAAGCTATGAATAAAGAACAAATCTTGAAAGCAGTTAGAAAAAAATGACACATCACATACCAGAGAACAATGATTCAAATGACAATGGATTTCTCATCAAGAACCACGGAGGTTGAGACCACAGTGGAATAACATTCTTTAAAGTGCTGAAAGAAAAAAAAAAGCTACCAACCCAGAATTTTATATCCAGCAAAATATTCTTCAGAAGTAAAGGTAAAATAAAGACATTTTCAAATAAAGAAAATCTAAAAGAATCACTGCTAACAGTCCTGCACAACAAAAAATGCTGAAGGAAGTTCCTCAGGCTGCAAGAACATGGTACTAGAGTAAAACTGCATCTTCAGGAAAGGATGGAGTATCAGAATGGTAAATGTAAATATCTGGTATATAACTCGTGGTTCAACCTGAGACGTATATAGATAGAGAGATAGAATAGAGACAGAGATAGAGATGAGATGGAGATGGAGATAGACAGGGAGAGAGAGAATAAAAGAAAGAGAGAGAGAAGAGGGAGAGAAAGGGTTATTACAAAGAATTGGCTTATACAATTACGGGGTCTGGTGAGGGCAGGTGATCAAGAAGGGAAGATAATGAGTAAGTTAGAACCTCACAGGTTTGGAGTCTCTGAGCTCAGGGAAAGCCTAAGCCCTGTTTTAAAGGTCTAACCTAGGATTATATTCCTTTTGATTAAAGTCAACTGGTAATAATTGAGGACTTTAGTTACATCTACAAAATCTCTTCACAGCAGCACCTAGATCAGTGTTTGACTGACTAGCTGGAACTGTAGATCAACCCACCCAAGTTGACACACCAAAAAGCCACTACATCTGGATAAATAGGAAACATTACTTTCTTTCCTCTTAAGCTCTTTAAAATATATATAGTTGCTTAAACTAAAAATTTTTATATTGGTGGAATTTTCAATGTTTGTAAACATATGACAACTGTAATATAAAGGATGGTGGGTATCTATGTTTTAAATGAGTGGTAATACTCTTAGTAGACTGTGGATTTATATAATTTACAAATATATTAAACAACCACTAAAATAATACAATAATGTATAGTTTTAAGCCAACATATAAATTAAAATAGAATACTAAAAATACTCAATCTTAAACAAGGCAGGAATTTGCGACAACACGGATGGACCCAGAGGGCATTCTGCTAAGTGAAATAAGTCAGACAGAGGAAGACAAATACTGTATGGTCTCACTCATATCTGAAAGTTTTAAAAAAACAAAACAAGCTCATAGTACAGAGAACAGATTGGTGGCTGCCAAAGGTGGGGGGTGGGGGATGGGCAAAATGGGTAAAGGAAGTCAAAAAGTACAAACTTCCAGTTATAAAATAAATATGTCATGGAGATGTTAAATAAATAAATAAAAACAAGGCAGGACATGATAACAGAGCAGCAAAAAACAAACAGTAATATAAAGAAATAGTAGACCTAAATTCCACCCGATCACTAATTACATTAAATGTTAGTGGTCTAAGCGTTAAAAGGGAGAGATTGCCAGAATAGATCTTAAAAAAGCAAGACTCAGGTGTACTGCCTCCAAGAGATGCACTTTAAATATAAAGATACATGTAGTTTGAAAGTAAATGGTTGGAAAAGTTATACCCTGCAAACAGTAAGCATAAGACTGGAGTGACTATATTAGTATCAAATTTTAAAAATAGACTTCAGGACAAAGAGTATAACCAAAGGTAATTTTTAGAAGGGACAACTCACCAGGAAGACAATAATTATAAATGTGTTTGCCCCTAATAGGAGAAGCACGTGAATCAATACTTGACAGAAATAGAGGGAAAAAAAGGACAATTTCACAATTATAGTAGGTTTTAACACCTCTCTGTCATCAATGATAGAACAACCAGAAGATCTAAACATTACTATTAACCCTCCTGATCTAACAGACATTGATAAAATTCTATCCAAATACACATTCTTTTTAAGCACACATAGTACATTCACCAAGATAGAACATATACCATGCTATAAGACGTGTCAATAAGTTCAAAAGAACTGAAATCATGTAGAGTGTGTCCTATAATCACAAGAGAATTCATCAATAATGTATCTAGGAAAATCCAATTATTCAGAAATTAAATGATATACTCTAAATAATTTATGGGTCAAAGACAAAACCACAAAGGAAATTAGAAAATACTTTTGAACTGAATGATAAAGAAAATACAATATGAAAATTTGTAAGATTGGACTAAAGTAGTGCTTAAAGGGAAACACAGCTTTAGGACTCCCCTGGTACTGCAGTGGTTAAGAATCCGCCCGCCAATTCAGGTGACACGGGTTTGATCCCTCGTCTGGAAAAATCCCACATGCAATGGAGCAACTAAGCTCATGTGCCACAACTCCTGAGCCTGCACTCTAGAGCCTGCGAGCCACAACTAAGCCTGCGCGGAACAAGTACTGAAGCCTGCGTGCCTAGAGCCCTGCTCTGCAACAAGGGAAGCCACCCCAATGAAAAAACTGCACACAGCAACAAAGAGTAGCCCCTGTTCACCGCAACTAGAGAAAGCCCGCACGCAGCAACAAAGACCCAACACAGTCAAAAATTTTCTAAATTTTAAAATTAAAAAAAAGAAGGGAAACACAATTTTAAGTGCAAAAGAAGGTCCAAAAACAATCACCTAATCTACCTTAACAAGCTCTAAAAAGAAAAATGAAGCCCACAGTGAGTAGAAGGAATGAAATAAAGATGAGAACAGAAATCAATGAAATTGGAAACAGATAGTTTATAGATAAAATTAACAAAGCCAAAGCTGGTTCTTTGGGAAAAGAATTACAAACTCCTAGTTAAACTCATCCAAAAACAGACAGAAAGGGAGAGAGAGAGAGAGAGAGAGAGAGAGAGAGAGAGAATACAATGTCGGGAATAAAACAAGGGTTATCACCACTAATCCTATGACATTAAAAGAATAATAAGTGAATTTTGGAACAACTTTGTATCATCATAGTTTACAACTTAGATGAAAGAAATAATTTCTTGAAAAATATAACTTATTAAAATTGGTACAGAAACAGAACTAATGAATTGCCAGGTTTGAAATAGATTTGATGAACCATCAAAACCACCCCAAAAGGAAAACAATCAACAAGTGGCAAAATACACGAACAGACAATTCACAAAAGAGAAAATCTGAACAATTCCTAATCCTATGATTAGGATGCTTGATCTTTAGGAAATATAAATTAAAATTACATGAGGAAACGTTCCAAATTTATCAAATAGGCAAAAATTAAAAGCCTAACAATAATAAATATTGGTGAGAATACATGAAAAAGAGAAATTCTTATAAACTTCTAGTGGATCTGCAAATTGGTACAAACACTTTAGAGGCAATTTGACAGCATCTAGTAAGGCTGACAAAGCAGATATCCAGTAACTCCACTGGTAGGTATATGTTTAGAGAAACTCACGTGTGTTCACAGGAAATGTGTATAAAGATGTTCATCCAAGTTTCATTTGTAACAGAAAATGTTGGAAACAAGCTAAATGTCCATCAAGAGGAGCATGGATAAAAAACATGCTTTGATATATACATATATGGAAATCTAAACAGGCGTTAATAGGACAGTACAGGAGATATATGTTCAATACAAATAAATATCAAAAAGTTAAACAAAGAAACCAAGTTGCAGAAGGATACACAAATGATGCCATTTTTTTAACACTTAATATATGAAAACAATGCAACATAACTTTAAGGATACATGGAGAGTGGATATATAAAGGCGGAGATGGGAATGATAAATACCAAAACCAAATACCGTTGTCTCTACTGAGAAACGGGGGGATGGGATCAAGCATATTTGTAACGTTTTCTTTTCAGGTTTATTGGTGCACATAAGGGTATTCACTCTGGTATGCGTTGCACCTTTTCGTAAGTCTGAAATATAATGTAATTTTAAAAATTATAAAGGAACCAGAGTCCCAAATATGGCTGCTTGGCAAAAGCTGGAGGCTTCAGTTGTAATGAGGGAACAGACGCCCTTGCTGAATGCCCTCAACTGTTTTGACTTCTGGAGGGGCGGGCCGTGATTACAGCTGCGATTAGGTGACTCACCATAATTATGTTTTGTTGAAATTGAATTTGTTGAAGCATGAATCATTCTGCCCGAGTCCAACCTAATTGCTCCGACACTATGGATGGGAAGGATGGCGAAGGAGTTTTCCGTGGAGGTCACCGCAGATGACTGTGTGCGCGTACGCGTGGGCATGCGTGTGCATGCCTACACACATGCGTGCCGCGCTCGACTTGCACAGAGCCAGCCGCGCTGCTTCGTTCTCTGTGATGATGGGAGGTTGGCAGGGAAGGTTTACAGGTTCAACTGTGGTTTATTCTGCCTCCCACCCCCTACTCATATTTGTGAGTAATTCACTACTTGGCTATTTGGCGTCCTGGGGGCGGGGGGGAGGGGAGGGTCTCTGGGCTTCAGACTGGCGCCCCTCTGGGTGTTGTCTGGCTCCTCAAAGCTGCTAACCGGCAGATTTTATCCATGTTCTCCCAGCTCAGACCCCCTACTGCTCAGCGGGTATCTGAAGGATGCCCTAGGAGATGTGTGCCAGCTGCAGAGCTGTAATTTAAATCCACAGGGCTTTCTGAGGAGGCAAACTGCAAACCCAGAGTGTGGCAGAACCCCTGGAGTTTCCCTCTCTGCGGCGCACTTACAGGGGGCACTGGGGGATGGGGACTACTTGAGCTCTTACACACTGTGAGTCACCCACAGTCACTCCAGCAAAGAGCTTAGAGCCTTTTTCCTGACTCGGAACTGTGAAGACGTGAGCCCTCAAGTCATCCGGTCATTGTTCATCTCTGTTATACCAATGGAACAAATGAAATGAGCTTTGCCTATAAGAGGTTGAGTGTAGGTTAGACACGAGTGAGAACTAACTGACCAGTGGTTTTTCTGATTGCAGATGAAAACTGCAAAAGGACAGCAATGAGAGCAAACACTTGTCCACCACTCACTAGGAACCAGGCACTGTCCTAACCACATTTTAACTCATTTACTCTTGACAGCTTTGTGGGGTGGATGTCTTTACCAGCAGCACTTTGCAGACTAGGAAACTGAGGCATGGGAAAGTTAAGTAACCTGCTCACATTCACTTAGCTAGTAAATGAAGGAGCCCAGATTCACTCAGACTGTCTAGTTCCAGGTTTCATGCTCTTAACCACTCCCCTGCATGCCTTGAACATGGCAGACACTATGCTGGGAGCTTTAAAAAGTCATCTGACTTACTCCTCAAAACAATTACCATTTGACACATTTGAGAGCACTAAAGCTGAAAGAGGCAAAGTAACTTGCAAAGATTACACAAATAGTAAGTCATACAATTAAGATCTGAACCTTTTGGTTCAAAATACCTGCCTGGTGCTGAAGCAGAAGAGAAATGCACAAGACAGGATAGGCATGAGCAACAGTCCATGGGCCCCAAAGCTGTAGTCCATCCAACTGCTCATTGGAAGCTTCTCCAGGCATGTTCCTGAGCTCCTTTCTCCTCCTCTGATTCAGACTTGGGTGTGATCATGGCAGTCTCTTTCCAATTACTACATCTCTTGCAACCATCTCTTCTATGCCATTATTAAACACAGTAATGAAAGTACTAGCATTTTAAACTAGCACTTTTTAAATCCATTGGCTTTTTTTTAATCTTTAATTTCTACTTACTAGAGTCAATTATTAAACAGTAAGCACTCCAGGGAGAAGGTAACATTTTAAACCCATGTTGACAAACTTTTGAAACAATTGGTTGAGTGGTCACTGACAATGAGGAATTCTGGGTATAGACTCACAGTGGGCATTTGGAGAATCAAAGAGGCAGTAAGTTTAATTAATAGAGAAATGCAACTCAAAACTGTAATGAAGTATCACCTCACACCAGTTGGAATGGCCATTGTCAGAAAGTCTACTAATAATAAATGCTGGAGAGGGTGTGGAGAAAAGGGAATCCTCCTATACTGTTGGTAGGAATGTAACTTGATGCAGCCACTATGGGGACCAGCATGGAGCTTACTTTAAAAAAATGAAAATAGAGTTACCATATGATTCAGCAATCCCACTTCTGGGCATATATCAGAAAAAAACAAAAACTCGAATTTGAAAAGACACATGCACCCCAATGTTCATAGCAGCACTATTTACAATAGCCAAGACATGGAAACAACCTAAATGTCCATCCACAGATGAATGGATAAAGAAGATGTGGCATATATATATATATATATATATATATATATATATATATATACACAATGGAATATTACTCAGCCATAAAAAATAATGAAATAAGGCCATTTGCAGCAACATGGATGGACCTAGAGATTATCAGACTAAGTGAAGTAAGTCAGATAAAGGCAAACATCTTATGGTATCACTTATATGTGGAATCTAAAAAAATGATACAAATGAACTTATTTACAAAACAGGAATAGACTCACAGACATAGAAAACAAACTTATGGTTACCAAAGGGGAAAGGAGGAGGAGGGTTAAATTAGGAGTTTGGGATTAATAGATACACACTACTAGATATAAAGTAGAGAAACAACAAGGACCTACTGTATAGCACAAAGAACTATATTCAATATCTTGTAATAAACTATAAAGGAAAAGAATTTGAAAAAGAATATATTCTTTTATGTATTCTGAATCACTTTGCTATACACCCAAAATATATAATTGTAATTTATATATTACAATTATATAATTGTAAATCAATTATACTTCATTTTTAAAAAAAGAAAAACACTTTAAAAAATAAAATAAATTAAAGACAAAAAACAAAGAGCCAGCAAGGAATGGTGATAAGGTCAGAGACAGGACCCAATTTACAGCCCAGTTATTCCAGGAAGAAGTCTGTGCTCTTTTCCTTCCCATTCTCTTTTGTTGCCTCTGAAACACCATAGATTCAAAGCTGGTGGATGAGCAGCAAATCCCAAGATCCTTGCAGACATGAATGTCAGAGTGTCCAGGGCTCAATATACCACCCAGTTCTTTCAGTTTAGAAACCAGGAGACTCACACCTCAATGGCTACATGATTGTCTATGGTTGCACAGCTGGACAGTATCAGAACCAGTAATAAAACTCAGAAGTATGGTCCTGAGAGAATCAACAGCCCTGAACAGCTAAAGGAAGGGACAGACGACCAGTCCTCTGACTTTCCCTGTCCTTTAAAAGACTATTCTTCTCTAGTAGCACCACAGAAATGTCCTTCCCATGAAATAGTGGGAGTGCTGCATGGTAGAGGAACATGAAATGTGCACTTGGAACTCTACATTCCAAGTCCAGCTCTGATACTCATGACCTGTGTTATCTTGGGCAAGTCACATCCTTTCAAACCTCAGCTTCCTCAACTGTCAATTGAAAAAAATCATCAAACCTTTCTCATTGACTTGTTTTGAGCATGAGATAAAATACCACTTTTGAAAGCACCTGGCATAGCCTCTGGTCCTAGCACATGTTCACCAAGCTTTGCAGCCTCATGAATGCTTTGTCATTGCACTTTGATTGCAAGAGGAGAAATTAGGGTAACAGGTAACTGTTCCTGTTACCTTTGCTTTTTTCCAACCTCTTAGTTTGGTATCATTCTCTGACCTAACAAATTCACTATCAAGTTTACCATCCGGAATGCAGGGATGTTTTAACAATCACTTTTCACCTATGAATTTTATGGAAGCTCACTTATCACCCCCCAGCTTTGGCCTCTCCCAAGTACACCTCTATTCATTGGAAAGCAAGGTGTGCTGTCAGCTGTGCAGCCATTCGTACACCTACCTAAGATCTGAGTCCTCTTTTTCTTATGCCATTTTTTAGTCAAAATGCCTGCTGTCCTGTTTCTCACTTGAAAGTTATTCCATCCTAACCTCTCATATTACTTTTTCCTTTTTCTCTTCTCCTTTCTCTGATATCCTTCAATTTCCCCAGTTTCTCTTCTTAACTTCACCCATTAACCACAGCATTGCTCAGGTTCAGTACGTATCCCTCTGCTTTAATTTCTATAACTGGAACAATGGTAACCTCACTCTTTTTTCCCTATTTGGAGAGAGACTCAGGAATAAAATGGCATCTCATCAAGGAAATCAATCATTTCTTATTTGAGTAGTCATTTTAAAGTGATGACTGAGTCTTTGACTTGTAAAGGAAAACTTAGACCTGAACATTAACAACACAGAAGTATCTTCAAACACGCTGTATATGTAGAAGATTTTATGGAAAACTCTGGATTTGGGAGAGGGGAGCAATGAAGACCTAATATGAATATTTTGTCATTGTTATTAAAATTAAAGAAAGAAGTGTAGTTCCATGTTTCAATGAATGGATAAAGGTATAGGAAATCCCAAGGAACAGAGAGGAATAAGAATACAGGGGAAGTAAGAAGTTAGGAATGGAAGTGACCATAAAATTTTAACTTGCTAGGGTTTTCTCTGTACCAACATAACCATAACAAGGAGGCTGTACTTTTCTTAGAAAGTGGAATAGAGATTTAGGACAACATCATCTATTTATAAGATTTAAATTACAACAGTTTTTAAACTAGCACCAGAGTTCATACAAGTCCAAAATAAATATGCACTGCTGATATTGTCTTCAAGGCACCATCTCTTCAGCAATGACACCTCAGTCTGCCCAATAGCAGGCTTATAACTTGGAAACATCTTCTCACTCCTTCATCCCCTGCCCCGTATCCATTGTATATCTAAACTGTGCCAACACCACAGTGGGTGACCGGGCATGACCACAGTAGATTCAGATGTGATCAGTGATCAGTGCGTTGTTGCAATACACCAATTTTAACCTAAGACAATCCAATCCATCTGTGAAAAGGAACAATAAATTCCCATCCTTACTTTTCATCATGTAAACTGGCCAAAATAAATTAGATTGGTGGAACCATTTGTTCCCATCTGGTTGTCACAGGACATGTAGAGTCAGCAGTTTTCTTGGACTTCATCTTCCCTCTAGTTCTTATCCTCTCTCCCATTTCTTTACTACCAGATGCCTGAAGTAGCCTCCAACTTATATCCATCTGTCTCCCTCTTGCTTTAACCTCTGTGATTAAACTGATTTAGATTTAGATTTAGATCCAGGGAAATTGAGCCACGTTTTCACCATTTGTTGGTCTCACCTCAGACCAATAAATAATCATTAGTATACTACCACATGTAAACAGGAGACAAAGTAAATGCATTTGATCTAAATATTTAAGACATTGGTTCTTGGTAAATACAAACTCTTTTCACCTCTGACTACATGTGTTTGAGCAGACATTGGATGAGGGGAAATGGATTGGGGAAGTTTTATATCATATTTTGGGGAAAAGAATGCTAAAACTCTACCACTAGGCCATCTGGAAATTTTGAGTTATCCGTACCAGAGACTAGAAGATCTAAAACTTGCATTCCAGAGGATTTGGCATTGCTCTCTGTGTACCTATCAGCATGTATATGTAGACAAGCACTCAAGGGAGACGGGGATTGGGCAGCTGGTTGGATTTACTGAGACATCTTGAACTATTTTTTGAATGTTTGGGGCTTGGCAAATAAATGCATTGTGCCCCAAGCACCTTTTTCCCTTCATTTAAAACCCATGTGTATTGGAGAAGAAATTTAATCCTTATGCTCCTGATTCACTTACATTTAACCCATCAAAATCCAGCTTAGTGGGAACCATTGGATGCCCATGAACCTTCTGAAACTTGTGTAATAAACCACTTGGAGCCGTCTGTTCTTTGAATCTCAGAAACCACAATGAGGAACTATTTTCAGTGGCTTTAGTTGGGAGAGCAAGATGGGATTTCGATTTTGCTCTCAGATTTTGCCACAGCCAACAAATTCTAACTTTGGTCAACACATTGCCATGCCTTGTATTTAGTTTTTGCCAATAACCTGAAATCCAGGGACCACCATTTTTGAAAAGTCAACAAATATGGACTGAGAGCCAACTCCAGCTATGTGCTGAGCACTGTGTGGGTCTCTGGCACTGGGTCCTGATGTCCTCACCAGTGGCCAGCCTCTCCCTGCTCTGGATCTCTGAGTGGTTCTCTTCCCCTCTGTTATAGTCTAAATGTATAGGAGATACTGTTCATTTATAAAGAGTAGTGGAGAATGATGGAAAAGAGAATAACATCAGGAAATAAAATCCTGTAAAGGTAAACAGAGCATGATAACCTATACACTACTGACACAAATTATGGGGACATTTGCGAAATATGACTGAAGTTCATACAATCCATATGCTCACCCAGAGTTTTATCTTTAGACTACTTCAAATGTAATGTGGAAATTAAGATCACTTTTGACTAACTTAATTATCTACATCAGTTGGTAGTAGATGAAGGGAGAATAGTAACTAATATGCAAGTAATTATTATCCAGCTTTGGCTTTTGATTCCTCTGTAACAATCACAGGTAAATTCAAACACGTAATCTCTTCTTTGCCTGGGCCTGAATCTCACTAATATGTGAGAGACAGAGACAGAGACAGAGAACTATTTATTTCTAGCTCACCTCTCCCTGTTTTCTTGCCCAATTGGATACGTGGTACGAGAAGAAGCCAGGTGGTCTTGACCTGTTCACAGATACCCTGTTCACAAGTAGTCAGGAGTTAGCTTTCCTCCCTGTACTATAAGCCAGGCCTTAGAATTTCCTGACCTGTGCCTATGACATTCCCAATATGGTGTTTCATTAAAATCAGAGTGCTCATAAACATCGTTCCTGGAGCTCACATTTCCCCCTCATCCCTCAAGGCACACCGTGTCTTTCCCGTGAGTTCCACAACTCACAACATTTGGAGGAGAAAAGAAGGTCATGAAGGTGTTTTTCCACCTTTCCACTGAGACTACTGTGTTATTTATGCCTCTTCATTTCATCCAGAACCCTACTCTGGGCTACCAAGTTATTAAACATTCACTAATTTCAAGGCTCGTGAAAGTACAATTTCCAGAAGGACAGTAGTTTTTATCGTCCCTCCTTGGTCTCTGAGTAACTTACACCATCAAAAGAGAAAGGGCTGAGGTTTCTCTTGCTAATTCAGTACCAAAATGGAAAAAATAATAATAATAATTTGAACTCCAGAAAGATAAATAAAAATTAGATTAAAGAAGGAAGTTCCTGAGTTGGAAGAGACTACCCATTTGACTAGAATGAAAATGAGATACAATGACACCAAGTACACAAATTCCCAACACATTGTCCTCACATGAGTTGATTAGTCTGAATTCAGCCAGGAGAGCTGTCATAGGAGGGGTACTAAAGGCTTTGAAATCAGATTGACCTGGGTCCAAATCACACCTCTACCTTTTACTACCTATGTCACTCATCTTTATGAGCAACAAGGTTTATCACCTACAAACTAGGAATAATAATAACTTCCTCGGTGTTATCATGAAGACTGAATGGTCTATTTATTTAAAGTGTCTAGTGTAGAGTTGGTACAGAGTGGAAGGTAGTAGAATGGTAGTTATAAAATATCTAGCTCGCATACCTTGCTGTTTTTCTGGAAGATTTCATTAGTTGTCTTTTCAAGTTAAAAATCGAAAGTTATTATTAAAAATCAAATATGTTACCTAGAAGAAATAATAATCTCTTTCAGTGATTGCCACCTTGACATATATTAGTATGCCAGCCAAGCTTTCTGATGCTATAAGGACCTGAGATAGGTAGATTTTAATGGCTAGAAGGAAAGGGGAAATTTTTGGAACATGGTTATGCTGGTGTTAAATGATAAATTGAAGGACATTGCATTTTTAAGAGTTTATTTGAGCAATAACTGATTCAATTTGGGCAACCAGAAGTGATTAGAAATGTTCCAAAAGCAGGAGCTAGGGAAAGACTTTCATAGAGAAGACACAGTGGCAAAGCAAGGAAATTATTTGATTGGCTGTAGCATAAGTGGTTGCATCATTTGGGAAAGCTTAGTTGACTATTTGTGATTGGTTGTCCTTAAGCTTCAATTTCATGATCTTGAGGCATTACAGACTCCAGTTTGCTTACACAGGCTACTAAGGCAATAAAGCCACCTCAGTCCAATGGCCTCCTTGTTTAAATGAACACTATGAAAGCAAATTCAAGTGGGCATTTATTGTTGAAATTCCAGGAAGTCAGGATGCCAAATGAGAGTGGGGAGGCAGAGCAAAGGGAAATGGAAGAAAGGATGAGAAACTCTGCATAAGGAGAAATTTCATAGTTTTGCTTAGGAGCCCAGGATCAAATCCTGCCACAACCTGTGCTTGCATCACTAGTATACCACCCCATCCATGTCATCATTTGCCTTCTTGTGCAACTCTGCCTGGAGCCTAGTTTCTTCATAAGATCCCTTACAGCAGCATATATAGTAGGAACAGAACATATGTGGTTGGATGATCCAGGGACTCCAGTAGGAGTTGTAGACACCTGTGGATCAACAGGCAGCATTCCCAGCCCTTATCAAACAGGGTCTTTGTATTTCTCTTTTGCGACAAATACAGAGCGATAGAGTCTCCACTCAGGAACCTTTGACAAGTCACAGAATATAAAATAACTGCTTGAGCCTTACTACTTAAATGATGAGCGTTGTCACACGCACCTGCCTCAGGAAGCAGAGAGGAGGCAATGGAATTCTAGCAGCACAGGGAGATTAAAGGGTTTGGATAAGTGGTACCTTAGTGATTATTTTCTGGAAACTGATAAATTTGCAGACCACATCAAAGTTTCCCCTCCTGCTAAGCGGGAAGTTTTCCACCCATGGGCACATTGGTTTTATGAGAAAAGTATTTAATGGGAGACCCACACATTTCATAATGGCCTTCAATTCTGTTAGGAATTGCTTTACGTAAGATGGTGTCAAGCTATTCTTCAGGCCTGCTGAAGATAAAAGGAGTTTTCTAAGATGACTGCAAAATGAACATATTTTAAATGTCCATCTTAAAGCTCTGCAAGAGAGGGAAAATGTGCCTATCACGCAGACTTTCGCTGTGTGTTTTTCTTTCGTGTTTCTTTCAAGATCTGATGATATGAGAGATGGAAGACTAAGAGAAGGAAACTCTTCACCCAGTCTTCCTGAAAAGAATGCTCTTTTGAAAAGGGTTTTCCTTAGAGCATAGTAAGGATATTGGGTTAAACAGTGGGTCCAAAGTCTATAATAAGATGCTGAAACTAGGGCCATATTATTCTCCCAAAGTCTCAAAGTTTTCTTGGCCAAAATTATTTCTTTATTTCTGTTTGACTTACATGTATCAAAGAAGAAAACTTGATTTCTTCTATTGAGGCCTAGATAGTTTCCCATGGACCACTTCAATACAAGGTACTGTACTGAAGCCTGATTATTCTTCTAGGATGGGCCAATTATTGACCACTCACCCCTGCTCCATCCCATTTTCTGCCATCTATGCCCTGTCCTGCTCTCTGGTCATCTGATCCCCACAGATTTCTTTATCCAGGTTCCCTTGGCAGCTGGTTTTAGATGTTTTGGGTTTAGCCAATGGAAGATACTGACCGGTTATTTAAAAGTAAGGGCAAGAGGTGATGGCAGCAAAATGGTAGAGTAAGGACTTCCAAAAAATTTCCCCTCCATAACAGCAACACCCCCAAAATTGCAACTGTCAGAATCAATTTTTCAGAATTCTAGAAATTAATCAAAGACTTGTAGCAATCCAGTAGCTTTCACTCAAGAAAAACAGCTGAATCTCTGTAAAAGCAGCAACTTTGACCCTGGTCCCATCCCCACTCCCCCAGCTTAGAGGTAGCCTTGAAAAATAACATCCTGCATTCCTGGCACCTGACAGAGCAGAATGAAGCTGGAGCTCTTTCAAAGACTCATTCCCAAAGAGCAATCATTTGACCTATCTCATGGTTCTCTAGTAGATCCAATCAGAAAGCTTCATTTTCACTCAAAAGTCTTTATTTCACCTGTCTCAGAACTTGCATAGTGCTGAAAGCCCCTGGGGATAGGGACATTTTTTTTAAATCATGTATCTGGTAGTGTTTTAATATACTGTCCAAGGCAATGTGGGGAAAGCAACAGACAATCAAAAGGATTAAAAAGAAAAGCTGGACAATGAGTTGACTACAGGGGCTTGGAAAGGCTTCAACTTAGTCCTGGAAATCTGGAAGGCCAAGCCTAAGCCCAGGGCTATGCCCATGTTTACAAAAGACCTGAGAAGGCCCTGGCTGACCTTGAGGCTCTGTACAAGCAGGAAATCAGTGAAAACAACCCAAATACTCACCAATTGATGAATGGATAAACAAATGTGGTATACCCATACATTGGAATATTATTCATCCTTAAAAAGGAATGAAGTAGGGTTTCCCTGGTGGCGCAGTGGTTGAGAGTCCGCCTGCTGATGCAGGGGACACGGGTTCGTGCCCCAGTCCGGGAAGATCCCACATGCCGCAGAGTGGCTGGGCCCGTGAGCCATGGCTGCTGAGCCTGAGCGTCCGGAGCATGTGCTCCACAAAGGGAGAGGCCACAACAGTGAGAGGCCCGTGTACTGCAAAAAAAAAAATATTATATATGCATATTTCTTCCATCCAGCTTCTGGGCTTCCCTGGTGGCGCAGTGGTTGAGAGTCCACCTGCCGATGCAGGGGACACGGGTTCATGCCCCGGTCCGGGAAGATCCCATATGCCATGGAGCAGCTAGACCCGTGAGCCATGGCCTCTGAGCCTGTGCATCCGGAACCTGTGCTCCACAACGGGAGCGGCCACAACAGTGAGAGGTCCGTGTACTGCAAAAGGAAAAAAAAAAAAAAAAAAGGAATGAAGTAGTGATACATACTATAAGATGGATGAACTTGAAAACATTATGCTAAGTGAAGGAAAAAAGACACAAAAGGCCATATACTGTATGATTCTATTCCTATGAAAAAATGTCTAGAATTGACAAATCCACAGAGATAGAAAATAGACTAGTACTTGCCAGGGGTTGGAGGAAGAAGACAATGGGCAGTGACTGCCTATGGGTATGGGATTACTTTTGGGGACGATGAAGACATTCTGGAATTGGATAATGGTGATGTTGCACAACCTGTGACTATATTATAACCACTGAATTGTACATTTTAAAATGGTGAATTTTATGTTATGTAAAATTTTATGTGAATTATAGCTCAGACTTTTTAAATGTGGAGGTGGGGAGGTTGGCATATTTCTTCTCCCCTTTCTTACTGTTCAGTTAAGCCTTTCTGGAAGCAGACATGTTCTTCTACATCTATATTTCCCACCAAACAGTCCCTTCTTCATAGCTCCACCCCACACTAGGCTCCAGGAACACTTTTTCTTCTCCTTGCCCCTTGGTCTAAAAGTGGTAATGGTGCCCCACTCTTGCTATTCTCTGGGAGCCTCAACTTCTTTGTTTCCTTAAGCTTTCTGACACCACTGGAAGTAGTCCCTTCATTAAAGGCACAGACCATCTCAGTGACTTCTGTTTCCTGGTGAGAGCTGACTGTGAAGCCATGTTCTCTGAAGCTCTGATTCTCTGGAATGGGCTACCACGGAGAATGGATAGGACAGTAGGATTCTCAAGGAACACTGATGTTTTCCAATATCCTGTTTTCCCATTGTCATCCCATTCTCTACTCCCTTGAGAGATTTCATGGCCCACAATGGCTTTAGCTATCACTTCTTTACATATACTACTCAGTTAGGGATTTCTGTCTCTAACTAGATTCCTGAGTTTTAAACAAACCTTTCCAACGGCACATGAAAGTCTCCCCATGAATGTCTTACAGATATAGCTCAGTATGCGCACTTGGCAGTTTTAGTGAATGGTACCACCATCTGTCTTCTCATTCAAATTAGACACTTAAACACTTCAAGTCTACTTTCTTCCTCATTGTCCAATCGGACCTCAAATCCCACTTATACTTTAGAAATATTTATGAGGGGGAGATCTTCAATTCCCCTGATTTCCTCATCTTATGTTCCTACTTCTAAATAGCCTTTCTACTACCAGTTTCTTCTTTGTAGGACATTTTCGAACATACCCAAAATACCATGATAAATCTCTAGAAATTTAACACTGATGCCATAATGTTATCTAAATACAATAGTAGTCAATTTTCCCAATTATCCTAATAATATCTTTAATGATTAATTTTTCCAACCAAAGTTCAAATCTAGTGTCATAGATTACAGTTATTTGTCATGTCCCTTTATTCTTCATTAACAATTCCTTGCTTTGTTTTTTGGTCTTTCATGACAGTGAGATTTTTGCAACACCTAAGAAAGTTCTTCTGTAGCCAGTATCATAAATATGACTCATGTTTAAATTCTGATTAGACATATTTGGCAAGAATATAACATAAATGGCATTGGGTCTTTCTCAGTGCATCACATCAGGAAGCATATAATGTCAGATTATTTCATTATGGGTAATGATATTCCATTACTGGTTAAGATAACATCCAACAGATTTTTTCCAAAGTAGAAATAGCTTTTTCTCTTTTGCAGTTAGTAAGTAATTTGTGAGGTTAAACTTTAAGACTATACAAATATCTTGTTACTCAAGAACATTCTCCCAAATTATTTTAGTATCTACTGTTGCTACTTGTTTGAATGAACCATTATGTCAATGGAGACAAAGTGGTTATTTTCTAATTCTACTATTCCTTCCACACTCTACTAGCATCCTTCTGTAAAAAAACCTCTTCTTTACCCTCCTACCTCATTTTGTTTTGTTTGTTTTTGAATATTATTTTTTTTTTTTTTTCAGTACACGGGCCTCTCACTGTTGTGGCCTCTCCTGTTGCGGAGCACAGGCTCTGGACGCGCAGGCTCAGCGGCCATGGCTCACGGGCCCAGCTGCTCCGCGGCATGTGGGATCTTCCCGGACCGGGGCACGAACCTGTGCCCCCTGCATCGGCAGGCGGGCTCTTAGCCACTGCGCCACCAGGGAAGCCCTCATTATTCTTTTTATGCTTAAGTTTTCCCTAATCTGGCCAGTGGGAACATCTTTAAGCGTCTCTTGTGTTCATTTGACATGTTCCCATTTTCTTGCTTTCTGAGACATTAAAATACTCCAGATTCAATTTGAATTATTCTTTCCTCATACCTCATTGAACAGAGCTAACAAACATGTGTTTAAATCATGAGCTCATTCTGATACCTTCAAATCTAATACAGAGAGCTTTTCATCTCCTCCCATTCCTTATTTCTAGCTCCTTTCTCTCATAATAAAAAACACCAAATATTGCCTCATTTGCTCTGTCATACAATTTGCACAAAGTAGTGTGGGAATTGGTACAACAATACCACAACCAACAACAAATCTACCAAGTAAAGTGTACATTTCTTTCCCATTCATTTTTGCCCTTAGACTATATCCCACTGAGCATGTACAGCAGATTTCTGTGTTCAGTTAGTTGGGTTAATTCTTTCTTTTTGTGGGGTTCTGTTATCAACTAGTTGTACAGTAGGGTTCATTTGCTTCTCTTTTTGTTCAAATTAGTGGTGTGCCCTTGTTTATTTAATTTTATTTTTAAATATGCATAACTTTTTCATGATTTAAAAGTCGAAACTATATTAAAAGTTGTCATGGCTTCCTCATCCCCTCTATCCTTTTCTCATTCCTGACCTATACCTGTTATGCAGGCAACCATTTCAGTAGCTTCTGGTTTATTCTCTCCATGTTTCTTTTTACAACAGTAAGTGTGTGTGTGTGTGTTCTTCTTTCTTATTTACTCCCCTTTCTTACATAAAAGTAGCCTACTATTTGTAAACTTTTTCACTTTGTGTTTTTTACTTGAAACAGATCCTAGAAGTGACTCTGAACAATTAATAGAGATCTCCCCCATTCTTTTTATAGTTTAATAGTTGCTCTGATGTGTGGATATACCATAGCTTATTTAACCAATATTTTATATATTGTATTCAGGTTGTTTCTGTTACTTTACTCCTATAAATCATAGTATGATGAATAACCTCGTGCATATGGTTTTTGTTTGTTTGTTTTTGAGGGTTAGCTTCAGGGTCATATTGCTTGGTCAAAGGATAAATGTTGCACAGATAATTTTTAGATACTTAGATGTATTTCCCTCCAAATAGATTATACCATTTAAATATCTACCGGCAACATATGTGCCTGTGTTATAGCCTGAATTTTATCACTCTAAATTTATATATTGAAGCCCTAACCCACAGTATCCCAGAAAATGTGATTATATTTGGAGATAGGGCTTTTAAAGAGGTGGTTAAGTTAAAATAATGTCATTAAGGTAAATCCTAATCCAATCTGACTGATGTCATAAGAAGAGGAAATTTGGACACACAATGAGATACCAGGGATGTGCCTGCACAGAGGAAAGTCCTCATGAGGGTACAGTGAGAAGGCAGCCATCTGCAAGCAAAGGAGAGAGGCCTCAGAAGAAATACAACCCACCAACAATTTGATCTTGGACCTCCAGCTTCCAGAACTGTGAAAAAATAAATTTCTGTTGTTGAAGCCACCCAGTCGGTGGAATTTTGTTATGAGGCCGAGCAAACTAATACAGCTAATTTCTCCACAGCTGCACCAACATTTTTGAGCATTTTTCATGTGTTTAAGGATCATTTCCCTATGTTTTTGTGGAGCTTGGTGATTTGGGTTTTTTTCTCAATTTTTAAAAGTACTTTATATATTAAGGAGATAGCCATTTATTTCTGACACATCATGTTGCAAATATTTTCCCCTAGTGAGCCATTTTTCTTTTGATTTTGCTTATTTTTTTGCCATGCAATTCTTTCTTAATTTTATGTAGCAGAATTTATCAATCTTTTGTTTTTGTTCATATGCATTTTGAGTCACATTGAGTAAACATTTTCCCACACTAAAGTTACAAAAACATTCATCCATGTTTTCTTTTAGTACTTGTATGACTTGTTTATTTTGTATTTTTACATTTAAGTCTCTCACCTTTTTATAGTTTATGGTATATGGTGTAAGGTAGGAGTCAGTTTTATCTTTTTCCTAATGGTTATTCAGCTGTCCCAACACCATTTATTTAAAAAGCCTGCACTTTCTCCAGTGATTTGAAATGCCATGTTTATTTAACAATACACTTTTGTGCATACTTGAATCCATTTCTGGACTTTATTCAGTTTCTCTGGTCTCTCCATCCATGTGCTAGTACCACACTGTATTCATCACTGAGCACTTAAAGTGTGTTTTCATATCAGGTAAGATTCTTCTCCCTCATTGCTTCCCCCTCCTCCTGCCCAAGATTTCCTAGCTATTTTTGTATGTTTATTTTTTGACATGACTTTAGAATCAACTCATTTATCTCATGGGGGGCAGGGGAGCTTGTTGGCATTTTTCTTTCAACTGGATTAAATTTATATGCTAACTTGAGAAGAACTGCCATCTGAATAATGTTGAGTAGTTCTCACCAAGAACAGATGTCTTTTTACTTTCTCAAGCCTGCTTTCACCTTTTTTGGGAAGATTTCTAAATTTTCTTCATTTAGATTTTGCATGTTTCTTTTTAAGTTTTATCTTTTTTGTTGCAATCACAAATGAGTTTTTCCCCTTATGTTGTATCTTATAATTGGTTATTTTCTACAGAAATCTACTGATTTTTTTTCTTTTAATTTATTTTATTTATTTTTGGCTATGTTGGGTCTTCGTTGCTGCGCACAGTCTTTCTCTAGTTGTGTCGAGCAGGGGCTACTCTTCATTGCGGTGCACGGGCTTCTCATTGCGGTGGCTTCTCTTGTGAAGCACAGGTTCTAGGTGCACAGGCTTCAGTAGTTACGTCATGCGGGCTCAGTAGTTGTGGCTCACAGGCTCTAGAGCACAGACTCAGTAGTTGTGGTGCACGGGCTTAGTTGCCCCGTGGCATGTGGCATCTTCTCGGATCAGGGATCGAGCCCATGTCCCCTGCATTGGCAGACGGATTCTCAACCACTGAGCCACCAGGGAAGCCCCAATCTACTGATTTTTGTAAGTCAATTTTATATCCTACTCTCTGACTGAGTTCCTTACTAATTTACATTAGTTTAATCACTAATTCTTGGGTTTTCAAGCTTCATTATAATTTCATCTATATATAGAGATGGTTTTTCTTCTTCTCAAATGGTAATGATTAACAGCTGCAACACAACGTTACATAGAATGAAAGTAGAGGGTATCTTCACCTTATTTCTAGTCTTGGCAGGAGTGTTTCCCATGCTTCTCAATTAAATAAGATGCTACATTTAGGATATATGCACACACACACATAATTAAATCATATATATATACATGCACATATATGTAAATTGTGTAAAGAAATTAACCATCTATTCCTATTTTACTGAGTACATTTTTCAGGAATGGGTGTTAAATATTATTGAAGGTCTTTCAGCATCCATGGAGACAATCATATGATTTTTCTCCTTAAATCTATTGATAAGGTGAATTTTATTAGTAGATTTCTTCATATTGAAACTCCTGCCTTCCTGAAATTTGGTCTTGATGTTTTATTTTATTAAGATAGCTTTGGATTCTTTTTGCTAGAGTTTTATTTAGTTTTTGCAACTATAATTATAAAGAAAATTTGTCTGTAGTTCTCTATAAACTATATTATTATTATAATTATTATTAATAATCTTTATTAGGTTTAGGTATCAACATTACACTTACTTCCTAAAAAGAATTTGGAAGTTTTCCTTCATTTTCTATATTCTAGAACAATTTATGAAACATTGAGATTATCTGATCTTTGAAGGTTTGTAGAATTCCCCTGTGCAACCATCTGTGTCTGGTGTTTCTATATGGAATAATTTGTTGATTACTTTCTCCATCTTTTTTTCACCCTGGAGAGTGGTCTGTCTGAGCTTTTTGTATAAAATGGGGTCTGTTTTGGTAAATTACATTTTCATAGAGAATAATCATTTTCATAGTTTTCAAATGTATTAGCATAGAGTTTTGCAAAGTAGTCTACTTATGATTGATTTTATCTTTATAATAGTTATTTCCCTCTAGTCTTTCCTTAGTTTGCATGTTTGTGTTTTGCCTTTTTTCTTGATTAGGTTAGCTATTGGTATGTATATTTTACTTTTTTTTTTTTCCAAAACAACCAGCATTTTGATTCATTTATTAGTTCTACTCTTTTTACTGTTTTCTATCACATTAATTTATTCTTTTATCTTTATTATTTCCTTCCTTGTGCTTCCTTTTTGTTTGCTTTGTGATTTTTCTATATTTTTGACTTAGGAATTAGATTTTTTTAATTAGTTTTTTATTGATTTAAGTAATTAAGACATGGATTTTCATCAGATCATTGCTTTAATTGTATCTCATAAATTCTGAAGGGCATATTTTTCATTCTAATTATTATTTTTACAAATTCTGCAATTTCAGTTTTACATCCCCTTTCACCCAATAGTAGTTTAATGGAGAATTGTTGTTGTTGCTTAATTTCCAGATGGAAGGACCTTTTAAAGTTTTCTTATTAATTTCTACTTTATGGCACTTACTAGGACTTTCTTTATGACCCAACACGTGGTCAATTTTTGTGAACATTCTATTTGTGTTTTAAAAAGAAAGCATATACTCTATATTTTCAAGGTTTGAGATTTGACATAAATCCATAATACCTACTTTATAGATTATGTTGATTAGGTCTTTATACCCTTATTTATTTTATTGTTTTCATTCTTCTGTACTATCTTTGTTAATCTCTTTATTCTTAGCCTTTCTGAACCACTTTGTTATAGGTCTCTTTTGTTATAGATGTGCCTTTCCATTTATTTTGTGGGATTGAGCCTTGCTGTGAGTCAATTTCAATGTATTTTTAATGAGGGAGTAATGTAATTTATTAATAAATGTTTCAATTAATTGTAATAATATAACAAATATAAGTTATTAATATGACTGCTTGTTCTCAACTCATATTTTGTGTAAAATTGACTGTATATATATTCTTTTCTCTATGTGGTTGGTTTTCTGTGCCCATTTTATATTTCTTTTGGTATTTAGGAAGTTTAGTATGTTCACTGTAGTGGCTGCCTTTTCACTAATACCATTTCGTAATGCCTTTAGTCCATTTTTTCTTGCTTGCCCTTCTACATTTTTGTCTGTCTGCTTTAAATGGAATCCTTCACTCTTACCTATTGTCTATGCAACAGTGTATTATTTCACTTTTGTCAGAACATATAGCAGTCATACTGTGCTTCCACTCTTGTCCCCATCCTTGTTTTAGGTACAGATGTACATTGAAATATATTTGACCCTCACGCTCAATCCATTCATCAGAGTTTCCCTGTCCTGGTCCTATCTTGATTGAATCATGTTCACCCTCTGGCAGATTCCTTACAGGGGAACAGCAAGTATTCTGAGTTTTTGCACATAGAAAACTGCTTCTCACAGTCTTAGTCCTAGGCGATGAGCTCATCTAGAAAGAGAATATTCCTGTCACACTTCCTTTCATTTCCTGAAAGTGCGACTCCATTGTTCTCTTCTTTTGTATGAAAAGTCTGATGCTTACTTGATTTTCTTTTCGATGTAAGTGATTTAGTCTTTTTGCCTGGAGACGTGGCAAACATTTTCTTTACCTTTAAAGTATAATATTTTCCTGGTATATGCCTTGTCTTTCACCATTCCAGGTTTATTTTCCCAAGAACACAATGGGTCCTTTAAAGATGCAGATTCAAGTCTTCTTTCAATTTTAAAAATTTGTCTTAGTTTATAGTTTGAAATACTAGTTATTTTCCATTGTAATATTGTTCTTTTTCAGACTTTTCTGAGCCTATTGTCTATCAATTATTTTCCCTCTGATCTTTTTTCCTTCATTCCTTATTTAATTTTCATCCTCTTTCTATTATGTTCCTCAATGTCTCATCATCTGTCATCCCATGAATACCTTATAATTTAGCCTCTATTTTTTTAGATGATTTTGTCTTTTCCTTCCATTTCTTTCCTGAGTTTATTCAACTCTTATTTCACATTTTCCCTGGTTTTTTGTCTATTTCTGTTCTAAACTTTAGAACTTCTGATTTAAGATTTCTTAAAGATTTCTTTAAGATTTCTTTCATATTTTCAAATGCTTGTTTTAGGATATTTAATTCAATTTGGGTGTTATCTTAAAATTTTCTTCGGCTTCTTGTTTGATTTAGATAGTAACATTTGCATCTGCTGAAATGTTTGGATTCTCGTATTTTGTTTTCTTAGTGGCCTCGTACATATGTTGTCTGCCATTTTCTGTTTATATTTAAGTGTTTACATAAAAAGTTGTATGTAGGCACAATTATGGTGGTTGGGTGACTGACAGTGTTTCTTAGCTCAAGAGCACCCTCTTCTGTTGGTATAGAAAAGTGTAGTTTCTTTCACTGATGGCACTTTAAGGAGGAGGGATTGGTATCCCTTCTGATTTTTGAGATTCACTTTCGTTTAGCAGAACAATCTCACTTCCTTATTTCCCTTCTCTAACAAGCTTCCAAAAGCACCCCTACCAAGTGGTCCTCTCTCCTCCAGAAGTGATGCGTTTCCCACACTACCAACCCCTGTCTCATGCACTGTCAAGCCCTTCCATTCAATTCCCAGAGAACCTGTACTTCCAGCTACCTGGGCTCAGCGCTGTTCTCATTATTTTTCACTCACTTGTGAACTCCTCTTTCTGAGCGTTATTTTATCAGTGACCAGACCCATCTCCTCTTTTCCCTGTGTCTTCAACCTGGTTCTTTGTTCCAGCATGAGGGGGTCTGTTGTTGACCCTGTTGGACTAGTGTAATTTGAAGTTGGGAGTATTCTCTCTCTCCTAGTTATGTTATATGTATGTGTGTATATATGTATATATATAATACATATATATTTATACATATATAATTTACACATATACATATAATTATAAATATATAAATATGCATACCTATTAGAGAGACAGACAGACAAAGAGAGAGAGACTCTGGAAGTCTTTATTGACTCAGGGAATTCCTAAAGCTATTTTGACCATAAGAAAACTAAGTTTTAGGGTTACTAATGAAGGCTTATTAGAGTCAGGTCCCTTGGCTTCCAGACCAGTTTTCTCACTAACACCCCATGTGGCCTTGGACAAGTCACTTAACTTCCCTGGATGCCAGTTTTCTTTCAGTGGAAGAATATCTGTAAGTGTCTTGCCATTGATATTCAACAAGCTTTAGACTCCTCCATCCCTCTTACCGTCTTGGCTCCCTTCCCCGTATGACGCACACAAATGGAATTAACTTGCATCTTACAACTCAGAGGCGTCAGCATCACAAAGAAAACTAGCCCAGTGTTAACTGATTCTTGGCAAAATGCAAATATTAACTTGCTTCCCCTGCTGGTTTAAAGAGAATTGAGGTCTCTGTTAATTCAATTTGTAGCCCTCCCAGGGCTGAAGGCTCAGTTCGGAGCTGCCACATGTCTGTGTTGCATTTCTTTTACAAGGTCAGGATGTTCCCTCTCAAACACACAGAGTCCCCAGCAAGTCCAGGGAGAAACCACTGCCACAAGTGCCTTCCCTTTTCTCCATGCTCTTCTGGGCTTGGGGTCCTGCCCTTAAACAAACTCCCACTCTATGAAATATCTCCACTCCTAAAGGAGACCATAATTTTAAATAAACCAAAATCGGGAAGATGCAGGGGAATTGCAAGGGTAAATGTGAAAACATACAAGGTCACCATAACCACTCTTGCTCAATAATGAGAATTTATGCAGTGCTCTCAGTTTTCATGTGGCTAAAATAATGATACATACTCCCCACTCATAGTGGCTGAAGAGATAATATCACAGATGATTCATCCCAGTAGTGCCCTCCAGAAGTCATCTTGCCAATGCCCTTGCCTCACTATGAAATGGCCCTCACCCATTATAAACAGATATGAGTATTAAGTGGATAGAGAGAGCCTCCTATTCTTAATGCTGTCAAGGTCAGGAGATGCGTCTACCCCCTCAGTCACCTGCTCGCGGGTTCCCACCACTTTGACATTCAGGAAGCCAAGCAGAAATAGACTTCCTTTATCAGCATCCAATATCCAGCCCTATTCATTCCAAAACTGTATCCAACTGTCACTCGTAGGCTTTCTATCTCTCTGCATCTGCATCCAGAACACTGGCTGCAATGGTGACAACAATATCAGGCCAGCACACACACACGCACACAGACACACATGAGTGCACACACTCATATACACACATGCACACATGCAGATATTCACCCACCCATGTGTGCCCGTGTAGTTAGGTACAATGTCAGAGAAAAGAGGAAAATATGTTAAAATGGAACATATCCTTGGAGAAAGGATTGGAAAACCAGAGGGAGAAAGAACAGACCCACACAGCCCCCTGAGCACCCAAATATCTCATCTAATTTTACCGTCTCTACTAATCCAGCTTCATTCCAGAGGTCAAGAAGGTTTATTCTGATCTCACTCTCTGGCCAGCCTCTTTGCAAAGGAAAACAGAACAACATTCAAACATGAATCTGATCTTAATTCTAGTGCATAGAATCCTTCATTGGCAGGAAAACACTTGAGGCCACATGAAGCTCTCAGAATAGCTGACTGAGGTTAAAGGAGATACATTAACCATACTACTGCCAAAGATGGAATACTTTTTGTTATTTTTATCTTCTTCTAATTCAAAAAAAAACATATTCTATCTAAAAGCTATGAATCTCAATGCATCAAACATTACCAGGCTTGTGGTATATGATGACTAATCTGTTTGCCAAACCTGGAGACATCAGGCAAAAATCAAGCCCCCAAAAGGTGGCTCAAGGTTAAAAGAGGTTTGACATTCCATATCCTCCCCGACACGGCCCCAGCCCACCTCTCGGACGACAAATCTTTTCCACTATCTCCCTACATTCCACTCTGTTACAGACCAATTTAATCACTCACGTTTTCCAGACGTGTTTCTTAGAATATTGTTCTCAAATGTTTTCATATCTCTATGTCTCTTCAGGGCTTGGTAAAATATCACCTTCTCTGTGGAACTTTCCCTGGATCTCTAGCTGGAAGAAATTTCCCCTTTCACTGAGTTCCTTTTCTAACTTCTTATCATACTTGGCACATTCTACTTGGTAAAATAGCTATTTACCAACATGTCTTAGCTTAGCTGAGCTGAGAAATGAAAAGCCAATGAAGTGTTCTAAACAGGAGAATAAGGGTCAGATTCGTGTTTGAATGACTGGCTCAGTTGAAGATGGAAATGCTAATATCTATGTGATATTGGAATAGCAGGAAGGTCTCTATGCAAAGAGGAATAATACAGGCAATGTAAACCATTGTAAGCCAGTCTGCAAATGGCCACCTGGTAGAAGCACTTAAGTCCAGTCGTGACCTTAGCACTATTTTAAACTAGAACTAAAACTAGTTTGAAATGAGTAGGAGGTATAATAACATAATGGCCAATCATCAACTCAAGTAATAGAGAGAAAATGGCAGAATTTAGATATAAATCCTAGTCTTGCTGTGCAAAAAAAAGGTAGTAGGTCACTTCTCCAAGTCTCTGTGTACTTGTCTGTAAAATAAAGATACAAAGGGTGGCTAGTCCTTAGAGTTACTTTGAGGACTCAATGTGGTAATATACACAGAGTTCTTGGCATCACCCCTGGATTACAAAGGGGACTCAATAAATATTCACTGACTGTTTTTGAGGAAATAAATATTCAATAAATATTAGTAAGTAAAAAGGAAGCCCTTTAAATATAATCAACTGGCCTTTGCCATTGAAGCAAAGACAGTCTAAAACAATTAGAGGAAGAAGAACAAAAACACCCCAAGTTAGAAGAAGGAAAGAAATCATAAAGATCAGATCAGAAAAAAAAAGAAAAAGAAATGAAGGAAATGATAGCAAAGATCAATAAAACTAAAAGCTGGTTCTTTGAGAAGATAAACAAAATTGATAAACCATTAGCCAGACTCATCGAGAAAAAAAGAGAGAAGACTCAAATCAATAGAATTAGAAATGAAAAAGGACAAGTAACAACTGACACTGAAGAAATACAAAAGATCATGAGAGATTACTACAAGCAACTCTATGCCAATAAAATGGACAACCTGGAATAAATGGACAGATTCTTAGAAATGCAAAACCTGCCAAGACTGAATCAGGAAGAAATAGAAAATATGAACAGACCAATCACAAGCACTGAAATTGAAACTGTGATTAAAAATCTTCCAACAAACAAAAGGCCAGGACCAGATGGCTTCAGAGGCGAATTCAATCAAACATTTAGAGAAGAACTAATACCTATCCTTCTCAAACTCTTCCAAAATATAGCAGAGGGAGGAACACTCCCAAACTCATTCTACAAGGCCACCATCACCCTGATACCAAAACCAGACAAGGATGTCACAAAGAAAGAAAACTACAGACCAATATCCCTGATGAACATATATGCAAAAATTCTCAACAACATACTAGCAAACAGAATCCAACAGCATATTAAAAGGATCATACACCATGATGAAGTGGGGTTTATTCCAGGAATGCAAGGATTCTTCAATATATGCAAATCAATCAATGTGATACACCATATTAACAAATTGAAGGAGAAAAACCATATGGTTATCTCAATAGATGCAGAGAAAGCTTTTGACAAAATTCAACACCCATTTATTATAAAAATCCTCCAGAAAGTAGGCATAGAAGGAACTTGCCTCAACATAATAAAGTCCATATATGACAAACTCACAGCAAACATCGTCCTCAATGGTGAAAAACTGAAAGCATTTCCACTAAGATTAGGAACAAGACAAGGATGACCACTCTCACCACTCTTATTCAACATAGTTTTGGAAGTTTTAGCCACAGCAATCAGAGAAGAAAAGGAAATAAAAGGAATCCAAATCAGAAAAGAAGAAGTAAAGCTGTCACTGTTTGCAGATGACATGATACTATACATAGAGAATCCTAAAGATGCTACCAGAAAATTACTAGAGCTAATCAATGAATTTGGTAAAGTAGCAGGGTACAAAATTAATGCACAGAAATCTCTGGCATTCCTATACACTTATGATGAAAAATCTGAAAGTGAAATCAAGAAAACACTCCCATTTACCATTGCAACAAAAAGAATAAAATATCTAGGAATAAACCTACCTAAGGAGAAAAAAGACCTGTATGCAGAAAATTGTAAGACACTGGTGAAAGAAATTAAAGATGATACAAATAGATGGAGAGATATACCATGTTCTTGGATTGGAAGACTCAACATTGTGAAAATGACTCTACTACCCAAAGCAATCTACAGATTCAATGCAATCCCTATCAAACTACCAATGGGATTTTTCACAGAACTAGAACAAAAAATTTCACAATTTGTATGGAAACACAAAAGACCCCGAATAGCCAACGCAATCTTGAGAACGAAAAATGGAGTTGGATGAATCAGGTTCCCTGACTTCAGACTATACTACAAAGCTACAGTAATCAAGACAGTATTGTGCTGGCACAAAAACAGAAATATAGATCAGTGGAACAGGATAGAAAGCCCAGAGATAAACCGACGCACATATGGTCACCTTACCTTTGATAAAGGAGGCAGGAATGTACAGTGGAGAAAAGACAGCCTCTTCAATAAGTGGTGCTGGGAAAAATGGACAGGCACATGTAAATGTATGAGATTAGAACACTCCCTAACACCACACACAAAAATAAGCTCAAAATGGATTAAAGACCTAAATGTAAGACCAGAAACTATCAAACTCTTAAAGGAAAACATAGGCAGAAGACTCTATGACATAAATCACAGCAAGATCCTTTTTGAACCACCTCCTAGAGAAATGGAAATAAAAACAAAAATAAACAAATGGGACCGAATGAAACGTCAAAGTTTTTGCACAGCAAAGGAAACCATAAACAAGAAAAAAGGCAACCCTCAGAATGGGAGCAAATATTTGCAAATGAAGCAACTGACAAAGGATTAATCTCCAAAATTTACAAGCAGCTCATGCAGC
The DNA here is from genome assembly GCF_964374135.1 of Grampus griseus. NCBI lineage: Eukaryota > Metazoa > Chordata > Mammalia > Artiodactyla > Delphinidae > Grampus > Grampus griseus. The sequence goes on along the minus strand of NC_139001.1, from coordinate 19,921,047 downwards.
TCAATAACAAAAAAAAACAAACAATCCAATCCAAAAATGGGCAGAAGAGCTAAATAGACATTTCTCCAAAGAAGATATACAGACTGCCAGCAAACACATGAAAGAATGCTCAACATCATTAATCATTAGAGAAATGCAAATCAAAACTACAATGAGATATCATCTCACATTGGTCAGAATGGCCATCATCAAAAAATCTAGGAACAATAAATGCTGGAGAGGGTGTGGAGAAAAGGGAACACTCTTGCACTGCTGGTGGGAATGTGAATTGGTACAGCCACTATGGAGAACAGTATGGAGGTTCCTTAAAAAACTAAAAATAGAACTACCATATGACCCAGCAATCCCACTACTGGGCATATACCCTGAGAAAACCATAATTCAAAAAGAGTCATGTACCAAAATGTTCATTGCAGCTCTATTTACAATAGCCAGGAGATGGAAACAACCTAAGTGTCCATCATTGGATGAATGGATAAAGAAGATGTGGCACATATATACAATGGAATATTACTCAGCCATAAAAAGAAACGAAATTGAGTTATTTCTAGTGAGGTGGATGGACATAGAGTCTGTCATACAGAGTGAATTAAGTCAGAAAGAGAAAAACAAATACCGTATGCTAACACATATATATGGAATCTAAGAAGAAAAAAAAATGTCTTGAAGAACCTAGGGGTAAGACAGGAATAAAGACACAGACCTACTAGAGAATGGACTTGAGGATATGGGGAGGGCGAAGGGTAAGTTGTGACAAAGTGAGAGAGTGGCATGGACATATATACACTACCAAATGTAAAATAGATAGCTAGTGGGAAGCAGCCGCATAGCACAGGGAGGTCAGCTCGGTGCTTTGTGACCACCTATGGGGGTGGGATAGGGAAGGTGGGAGGGAGGGAGATGCAAGAGGGAAGAGATATGGGAACCTATGTATATGTATAACTGATTCACTTTGTTATAAAGCAGAAACTAACACACAATTGTAAAGCAATTATACTCCAATAAAGATGTAAAAAAAAAAAAAAAAAAGACAGTCTCTTCAACAAATGGTGCTGGAACAAATGGGCATATGTACCAAAAAATAAATCTCAACACAGACCTTACACCCTTCACAAAAATTAACTCGAAATGGATCCTAAATCGAAGTGTGAAATTCGAAACCATAAATCTCCTAGAAGATAACAGAGGAGAGAACCTAGATGACCTTGGATTGGTGATATCTTTTAGATACAACTCCAAAGACACAATCCATGAAAGAAACAATTGATAAGCTAGACTTCCTTAAAATTAAAAACCACTGCTCTGTGAAAGGCAATATCAAGAGAATTAGAAGACAAGCCACAGACTTGGAGAAAATATTTACAAAAGACACATCTGATAAAGGATTTTTATCCAAAGTACACAAAGAACTTTTAAAATTCAACAATAAGAAAACAAACAACCTGAATTTTTAAATGGGCTAAAGACTTTAACAGACAACCCATCAAAGAAGATATATAGACAATAAATAAGCAGATGAAAAGAGACTCCACATCATATGTCATCAAGAAAATGCAGATTAAAACTGCAATGAGATACCACTACACACCTATCAGAATGGACAAAATCCAGAACACCCACAACACCAAATGCTGATGAGGATGTGGGGCAACAGGAACATTCATGCACTGCTGGTGGGAATGCAAATTGGTACAGCCACTTTGAAAGACAGTTTAGCAATGTCTTACAAAACTAAACATACTCTTACTGTATGTTCCAGCAATCACACCACTTGGTATTTACCCAAGGAGTTAAAAATTTGTGTCTGCACAAAAATGTGCACACAGATGTTTATAGCAGCTTTATTCATAATTTCCAAAACTTTGAAGCAACCAAGATGTCCTTCAGTAGGCGAATGGATAAATGAACTACGGTAGGTACATCCAGACAATGAAATATTATTCAATACTAAAAAGAACTGAGCTATTCAGTGCTTTGTGACCACCTAGAGGGGTGGGATAGGGAGGGTGGGAGGGAGATGGAAGAGGGAGGAGATATGGGGATATATGTATATATTTAGCTGATTCATTTTGTTATACAGCTGAAACTAACACACCATTGTAAAGCAATTATACTCCAATAAAGATGTTAAAAAAAGAACTGAGCTATTAAGGCATGAAAAGATATGGTGGAAACTTAAATTCATATTACTACATGAAAGAAGCCAATCTGAAAAGGCTACATACTGTATGTATGTATGTCTAACACAAATGACATACTTTGGAAACAAAAATATCATTTGTTGCCAGGAGTGACAGGGGAGAGAATAGGCAGTACACAGAGAAATTTTAGGGCAGTACAAATACTCTGTATAATATTATAATTCCATTATGCTTTTGTCCAAACCCATACCCCTAAGGTAGACTACGGACTTTGAGCGATTATGATGTGTCAATGTAGGTTCATCTTTTGTAAAAAATGTGCCTTTCTGGTAAGTGATGTTGGTAATGGGGAGGGTATGCTTGTGTGAGGCAGGACGCATGTGAGAAATATCTATATAATTTCATTGTAAGTCTAAAACTGCTCTAAAAAGTAGAGTCTTAGTTTAAAAAAAATTAAAAAGTAACATACCGGAAAAATAAAAAAGAAAAAGGAGAACATAAAGATGATACTATTCTGCATGGCCCATTATCCCCATCAAGGCTAAGGATAGCTGTTTAGAAGGGGAAAAAAAAGTGAACCCCATAAAAGCAATTAAACATCCCTAAGCAGACACGGGTTTGGTGGAACTGGTGAGCATGGTTGGATCCTGCTGAAGGGTCTCAGGACTAGGGGGAAAGATTTCTTTATCATGGTCCAGACTCTGATACTAATTGATGTGCAGATTTAAGCAAGTCACAGCATTTTTCCAGTCCTTAAATTTTTTGACTTTAGAACTGCCAAATTGTATATTCCGAATTCCTTTAGCTCTCTTTCTCTGAGGTTGTGAGATGAAAGCAGACAGTACCTAAAGACCCTTGAAACCCAATGTAAGTGGCTTTTGAGAAAAAGTCTGGTTACTGTCCAACAGCTGAGGCAGGGGACTGAACTAGAGAATCCAGATGGACATCCTTTCCAGACAAAGACTTTATGCTTCTGGAAGGATTGAGGTCATGTTTGTCAAGGGTCCTGTACAGCAAAGACCTTCCATAGAGAGGAGAGACTACCCCTAACTCGGTATCTCCAATAGGTGTGACCAGTTTTCACTCTTCCCCTTGCTTCATTGAGACCAAGTCAGATCACAGCAAAGAAGAGATCTTAAAAATATCACTCTCCTCCTCCTTGTATTTCAGAAGCCTGCCAGAGATGCCCAAAAAGCAGTTTAATGTTTTTTCATGGACTTAGAAAATACAGTCCTTCTCTTCTTCCCTGGGTCCAGGGAAGCCTCCCATCTGGAGCTCTTATCTTCAAAACTTGCAAGGGATGAGCACTGTTGATTCACAGTAGCGCTCCATGTGATTTAGACTCATAAATCGAGAGATTGTCTAGGAGTAAACTGCACAGAGCCTTAGGCTAGACGCAGCAGCCCTGGGTTTAAACAATCTGGTCTAATCCCCTTGGCTAACAGGCTCTCCTGCTCCAGGGAATGGCAGGCTGGACTGCCTCATGTGCAAGTCTCAACATTATTCATGATTTCAGTCTATTTCTAGTGGGGCTTTGGGAGACCGTCCTCTCAAACCAGAGTCATTTTGAACCAACTTATCTTCTCCCATCCAAGGATAAACAAAAGCCAGCTCTGGCATTTAAGAAAGTGTTCTCAAATATATCAAAATCAACTGAAGCAAACGCTAAGTCCCTTGCCCCTTCCAGGGCCTGCCATTACTGGCTGGGGGATCTTTCTGGCACCAGCAAGATGGATTCCCCAGTTGTACTTTGACTCAGAATCTCTCCTCTAACACAAGACAGAAACCTGGGGCCTGTATTTTCCAGGCATGCAATTGACAAGAACAATAGAGCTGTATTAAGTTCAGGTTACATATGGGGGCACATTAGTTGAGCCCAATCTGTGGCTCCCCAAGGAGGATGAGTTTAGAAGTTCCCTAGGAGGGCTATCAGGTGGCTCTCTGACACTAGTGCCCTTTTTTAAACTGCTCAGCAAATACTAGCTGTTCCAAGGGGTCATGTGGCTTCTCGGATCTCCAGGCTAGAGGGTTTGTGTCTCATTTATACTTCCTGGAAAGTGTCAGAAGCTCATGGGCAACTGGTGGAGAAAGAGAGAGACCAAGGGCAGTGTGACCTCAGTCTCCTAGCCTGGCCCCTCACGGAGTACCCAGCACTAGGGTGTCATTGCAGAAATTCATGCTTGTGAGGTTTGGTTTCTATTTAGGTGGTTCATCTTTCAGTTCTTCTGCACACAGTTTCAGGGAGTGTCCGGCCTTTCTGAGGTGACTGTTGAAGCCTGTGGAGTATCAACTCTTCCAGGCAAGGCCTTTTAGGAGTTCCCTCCCTCTATCATGGTGCCAGCCCTAAGTCTCCTTTCTGCTCAGCTTCACATTGACTTAACAATTAATTTCCCCTTGAAATGTGCTGTTGTCTCTGAACAGTCTGAGAAGGAATGAAGGTTTATGGAGCTTGCTCTGCTAAGAAGGAATAAGCATGGGATGGCAGCTATCAATGGCTGAACTCAGAGTTGTCACAAGGTCCAAAGATCTGATAGTCTGCATGGCACTGGGGTACAGGAGAATGGCCAAGGAGGGTGTCTTAGTCTGTTCTGGCTACTGTAACAAAATACCACAGACTGGATGGCTTATAAACAACAGACATTTATTTTCCCCAATTCTGGGAGACTGGAGGTCCAAGATCAGGGTGCTGGCATGATCAGGTTCTGGTGAGAGTCCTTTATCAGGTTGCAGACTGCCAACTCCTCATCGTGCCCTCAGGTGGTAGGAGGAACAAGGGAGCTCTCTCCAGGACCTCTTTTATAAGAGCATTACTCTCATTCATGAGGGCTCTGCGCTCATGATCTAATCACTCCCCAAAGGCCCAACCTAATACCATCAAAACAGGCACTAGGATTTCAACCTATGAATTTTTCGTGGACACAAACATTCACAGTAGCAGGGGAGAAATTAAAGAAGGGGTATTTAGGCCGAATATATGGAATATAGTTATCAGGGACACCAAACATTTTATATACATAGCTATTTAGTTCATGCTATAAATCTGTGAAGCAGGGATCAGGACACATCAGGAAACAGGCAGAAGTGGGTTAGGAGGTTTGCTCAAGTTCACATTTAAAGAGTAGCAGAGACAGGATCTGACCCCAAGGCAGTGTGTCCCAAAACCCATGATCTTCTCGTGATACCAGTGAAACTCCCTCCCAGGAGAACCAAAGTGAGAAGATAAGTTCCCAGGCCCCTGCAGCATTCAGTGGGCATATGGCATAAAATGTGGAAAGGGGTAGATATCACCAGTTCTGTGAAAATCATTTCAATGAATGCCCATTTGGTAAAAGCTAATTCCCTGAAAGGCCAATTGGCTGAAATAAAATTCCCAGGAAGCCAGTTTTTAAATCAATTTGCCAAATAACTAATTCACTAAATTTACCAAATTCATATGTTGTGATGTTTAATTGTTTTCTTAATTTCTCTTTCTGGTAGTTCATTTTTAATGTATAGAAATGCAACAGATTCCTGTATATTAATTTTGTATCCTGAAACTTTACTGAATTCATTGATGAGTTCTAATAGTTTTTTGGAGGTGTCTTCAGGATTTTCTATGTATAGTATTTTGTCATCTGCAAACAGTGACAGTTTCACTTCTTTCAAATTTGAATTTCTTTTATTTCTTTTTCTTCTCTGATTGCTGTGGCTAGGACTTCCAGTGCTATGTTGAATAAAAGTGGTGAGAATGGACATCCTTGTCTTGTTCTTGATAATAGAGGAAATGCTTTTATCTTTTCACTAAGAATTGTCTTCTAACTAATTCTGATTCCTTTGGGATGGTTTTGAATCTGTAATTAAATTTTAAATTACAAATTAATGTTATAAAATTCTGCTTTATTTTGAGTACTGTTTAAAGTTAAGTTATTTTTGTTTTAATTTAAAGTTAACTAAAAATTTACATCCACTTGGCAGCTGTGTGCAGAAACATTCAAGGGGAAAAGGTACAGCAAAAGCAGTGGAAGGGATCTGAGGATGACCAGAAGAGATTTCCCACACTTGTCATGTGCCAAGGATCAGGCATATAGTCAAGGAAGAATCAACTTGAAAGTAGCAGGAGTAACCATTTTGCACTTTAAAATGTGGTTACTAATGACTGAAAACCAAGGTAGATTAACATCTGAAAAATACTAAAACTGAAAGAAGATTGGCAAAAACCAAAATTGACATTTAAAAATATATTTCTAGTTGCTTAGCTGATTTACCAAAAAGGGACAATGTCACTTTTGTCACAAGATATGGACTATTTCTCATAATAGCTACAGGATCAATAGATCTCAATTTTTCTTTATTGAATGCTGCAAATTTACACTGTATAGGTAATGGGTTTTTTAGACAATTCTGATTTCTATTGTACTCCAGTGTCATTTTCCATTTTTCTAAACATCAAGCACTTTTCAGTACTATTCACCAATTCCTCAAACTGCATATCTAACTTAATTTTGTATTCCTAGCAATTCAACATTTAATTTATGTTTAAAAATATTGGAAATGCATAAGAATTTTAAATTAAATTTAAATTAAAACTAAATCTTCAACATGGAGTAAATCAAAAGTGTAATTTTAAATTTGAAAACATACAAAGTAAATCCATTTAAACGAGATTAAATTAAAATTTATATTCTAAAGCATACAAAGAAAATCAAAAGTAGCTATCAGTTAAAACAGTTCCACATAAATATAAGCATAAATTGAAAAATTCCCATGTGAAATGCTGATATAGCATTCCTAATGATAAAATATGTTTATTTAACACCATTAATAGCAAAAATGAGACATTATATTAAGTGTAATATATTAAATTCCTGTTAAAGTGGCTAAACACTCTAGTCATATACTGCAAAGTATCCAATTTGGTAATTTTGGCATATTAATCAATAGGTGAATTGATTATTTAGCAAGTTTGCTTTCTAATAATTGATTTTCGGGGAACTGACTCAGTCCTAAGAGTATTTGAAAGTGGAAAAGGAAGTAAGTTTCAGTATGAGGGCTTTAGGACAGAGGGGCCGGCTGTTGTTTTTCTTATAACATCTGCTTAGAGGATGTAATCTGCCCTGGGGTAGGGGTGAGGGTAACTGAGTCATCCAGATAGCCAATACTCCAAGTGAAACCACAGTGCTGATGGTAATGCAGAGATACAGAAGTTCAAGACATAGTCCCATCTCTCAAGACAAGCCTCTTCCTTTTGAAGGAAACCAGATGCTTTAATTAATCAAAATTACTAGCCTTCACCAATGTAAGCTATCCTTTCATTTTTACAGGCTACAAACGCAGCAGAAGCTCAGAGGGGGCTGCATATAGGCCAGTAACTATACAGTTAAGCCAGGTCATTGGATCTCCTGGGAAAAGAGAATCAGTTCAAAGCTCATTCCCCTCTAGATTGAATTTAGGGGTGTTTGGTCACCTGGGAACTAGTAAAATATACACCAATTAGTAAATTTATGATGGTGTTTTATTTGGTGCATCCAGATTTGTTGATGAATTGTTCCAACCAGAGAAAGGAATTGTTCCAAATTCAGGAAGACTTGAGCTGCAACAATGATGGGAGTTTCCAATACAGAGGCTGGGCTTGCCTGTGCTCTGCCAGCATGTGGTGTGCTCCAAATCTCCATGGATGGAAGGAGACAGGAGACAGCCACACACTGAGCCCCTCAGATGTATACTGTGCTCGACCCTTTACAAATCTTGTCTCCTTTGCTGTCCAACAGCTCAATGAGTAGATAACTCACGAATTCCTATCCTTAGTCAAGCCTCTCCTCCCAGCTCCAGACCCACACCTCCAACTTCCAGTTGGCAAATGTGTGTTCATACCCAGGCAATTCCTCTTCCCCAGGGTGGAAATTACAGACACCTGCAGCATCAGGTACCTCTGCTTCACAGTACTCTGTACTTTTTATGATGGTTGATTTAGCTCATAGTAGATCGTATGAAGAGTTTCTGTTTCTACTTGGCATTATATTTCAAGTACCTGGCAGAGTCTGATATGTAAAGAAAGAGCTCAATTAATGTTTGTTGACTGGAAAAATTAATAAATAATTGAACCTTTTATGACAAGTATTATGATCTTCATTTGAAAGATGATAAAACAGAGGCAAATAGAGATTAAAAAACTGGTCAAGTTTACACTGCTGAGTGCTAGGTCCAGGATTTGAACCCTAGGTCCACTGACCCTGAGTGGCTCCACTGTGACATTTCAACATAAACTGAGCCACCTACTGTGTCCAGGCACTCTACCGGTCATTTCTTGACCCTTAACCCATTTAGTTCTCTTAACAGTCCTGTGAAAGAGTTACTGTTATTTGCCATTTAGAGGTGAGAAAACTGAGGCTCAAGAGGGTCAAAGATAGAGCTAGAAAGTACTGGAAATGGTGTTTGAACCCAGGTTTGTCTGACTCCAGTGCCCTTTTCCTTCCCACCATTCTATGTTATATAATAATAATAATAATATTGTCACTATATATCCCACACCTGTACAGTCTATATTCTATAACTTACCACCACTCTTACCAATAACCTTATTAAGAAGGAAGAGCTATCCCTCCCTTCTTTTCACTAGTGGAAAAGCTCATGTTCTGAAAGATTAAATGACCTGTCCAAATTCACACAGCTAGTCAGTGGCAGATCATAGAGATTATTTATCCACGTTGTTCAAGATGGTAGCCACTGAAGCTTAAATTAATAAAATTTATAAGTCACTTCCTTGGACTCACTAGCCACATTTCAAGCGCAAAATAGCCACTGTGACTAGTGGCTGCCACATTGGAGAGCTCAAATACAGGACATTTCTGCCATTGCAGAAAGCTGTATAGGACAACACTGAATCCTTGCCACTGCAGAGCAGCAGCTGAAGCATCACCTGGGAGCTTATTAGAAATGTAGAATCCCAGGCCCCACCCCAGACCTACAGAATCAGAATCTGCATTTTACCAATATTCCCCAGGAGATTTGTGTAAAGTTTGAGAAGCACTGACCTAAACCACCTCACCTTCATTTTGCAGTTGAGACACTGAAGTCTGTAGAGATGAACTGACTTGGCCAAGGTCTCATAAAAGGCTGGGGGTGGAGCAGGAGCCAGGACTCAGGCCTCTGCTGCTCAGCCTTTGAGAGGACACAAGGCCATAGAGGCTTTGCTGGTACCTGGCAATGGAATAGAGAGGGTGCTGACAGCTCTCTCCCTGCTGCAGCAGCTAAGAGGGCAGCAGTGTTGGCCTGAAGTGGGCAGGAGGATGCTGGTGTTTGGCAGATCTAAGAGGCCTATGAAGGGAGGGAAACTGGCTTTGGAACCTTGTCCAAGATGGGAGGTGACACCTTAGAGCAGCCAGGCCTAAGAGCAGCGGTGGAGGCCTCCTGACAGGCCAGGACTATAGCCAAAGGAGTGTTGGTTACACAGTTGTCTCTACTACAGTGAAAGTAGGGGAGCCTCCCTCTTCCGGCAGGGGGCTCAACCCCACTCTGAAGATAGCCCCCCATAGTGCTGCTAAATAAATTTATCTCTTGGGTCCTCCCTATCCCCAGCAGGCACCCCAGGGCCACCCATTCCTTCTTCCCTCAGCCCAAGCCCTTCAGCATCTTTCACATACCTGGAAATGTCACTTGGTTAATCAGAGAGTCAGCCAGACTAAAATCCACAGACAAAAAGAAGAGGCAGTTTCTGTCCTTTGAGATGTGCTTTGAGTCCCTGAACACAATGTCCCAGTTCACTGAGGCCTCCCTGCAGAAAATTTCAGGGCTTGGTCAACAGTGGAGGGTGGTCCAGACTAGGATTCAGCTTTATACTAGACTAGACTGGTTGTGTGACTCTAGAACAACACCATTTAAGAGAACTTTCTGCAATGATAGAAATGCTCTGTATCTGCACTATTCAACACAGTAGCCACCAGCCACATGCAGCTGTAGAGCATCTGAAATGTAACCAAGAAACTAAATTTTAAATTTAGCTCATTTCAATTTAAATAGCCTCATGTGGCTAGTGGCTACCATATTGGACCACACAGCTCTGGTTAAATCTTTCCTCTTCTTTGAGCCTAAGCCTTCTCAGCTGTAAAATGGAAACTTTGACTAAATGGACTGATTCTGAGTCTGAACTAAAGCCAAGGTGGCAGAGTTTTTTGGTTTCCTTTCAGTTGACATCTCACAGGAGGATGGTGTCCACCTGCTCTTCTCTCCTGGGCTGATACCCTTCCTACTGTATCACCATAGTGATGGGGAAGAAAATGCCTTCAAGCAAATAGAGACCCAAATTTTCTCCATTAGTTAATTTAAAAAGAAGAAATAAACCAAACAATGTGTTTGTACTTTTTCCTTGGTATATGTCAGGATCTAAAGTGCCCAATACACTTACTTACTGACACAAAATTTTAACAGATATAGTGGTTTTAAAACATGGCTACAAGTTTTTTGACAGTCCTCTACTGAGAGGACTCAGTAGTGTCCTGTTATATATGAGCAGGTTTGAGACATCTTGACCAATACTGGATAGAAGAAGTGAGGCTTGGTGATGTTCAAGGCTAATAAAGGGAGGCAGCTCCACCTTCATGGGGGCACTCAGTCTTGGAGCCCTGAGTCCATGTAAGAATTCCCTCTATGAAGCTAAGATACCACAAGTCAATGTTACAGATGACTGCCATCCCAACCAAGGTACCAGGTGTGAGTGAAGAAGCCATATTGGAAGTGGATCCTCTAGCCCCAGATATGCCAGCCTCCAGCCACTTGAGTCTTCCCAGCTGAGCGCTGAGACACCATGGAGAAAAGAAGAGCCATTCTCACTGTGTCCTCTCTGAATTACTGACCCTCACAATTTGAAAACATGATAAAACAGTTGTTGTTCTATACCACCATGTTTGGGGGTGGCCTGCTCTGCAATAATAAATAACAGAACAGGATATAGCTAGATGGGAACCCTGTTGTCTGATGGGTGGGTTCTCAAGAGGAAGGTTTCTCCAACACCCAGGTTCAAAGCACAGGTCTTAGAGCTGGGTGCTCAAGTTTGCACCCCAGCTCTTCTCCTCAGTGATTATCTGGGCATGGGCTTAACCTCCTTAGCTTCTTCCACCAAATAGAATTCTGGTTGTGGTGATTAATGGGATAATGTTAATGAAGGCCCTTCAGTGAATGCATCACAGTGAGAGACAGTGACTCTATATACAGATTTGCAGATCTAGGTACATAGCTGTGGACAAAGAATGCTTATAACAGTGTTTTCTGGTGAGATAACCACTAAACAGTCTAGATTTAGGAAATTAGAAATTATGTAAATTTAAGAGGTTAGGAAAGCATTTGAGCCAGGAGCTCTGCTCAGGAAGTAGCCATATGGTGTATGAATTTACCTCCATGGTCTGGGAGTTGAAACAGCTTACCTATTTTGATGACAGTGATGACACTGTAATAAAAAAAAAAAAGGGCACCAAGTCCAGAATGCAGTCTGCTCCAGATGATGCCTTCGGGGTTTTGAGTCCTAGCTGTGGTCTTGTGCCTTATCTGATCTCACATTAGGCTACCTGGTCCAGAAGCTGTCTTCTAAGCACATCTTCTTCCTCTGAGCTTTCTCTTGAACTGAGACCTCTATTAAAAATGACACTTTATATTCCACATAAATGGAAATCAAAAGAAAGCCAGAGTAGCAATACTTATATCAGACAAAATAGACTTTAAAATACAGACTTACAGGAGACAAAGAAGGACACTATGTAATGATCAAAGGATCATTCCAAGAAGACATAACAATTGTAAATATATATGCACCCAACCTAGGAGCCCCTCAATAAATAAAGCAAATGTTAACACACATAGAAGGAGAAATTGACAGTAATACAATAATAGTGGGGGATTTTAACATCCCGCTTACATCAATGAACAGATCATCCAGAAAGAAAATCAATAAGGAAACACAGGCCTTAAATGACACATTAGACTAGGTGGACTTAACTGATATTATAGAGCATTCCATCCAAAAGTAGCAGAATACACATTCTTTTCAAGTGCACATGAAACATTCTCCATGGTAGATCACATGCTGGGCCACAAAGCAAGCCTCAGTCAATTTAAGGAAACTGAAATCATATCAAGCATCTTTTCTGACTACTGCGCCATGAGGGTAGAAAACAACTACAAGAAAAAAACTGCAAAAAACACAAACATGTGGAGGCTACTGAACAATATGCTACTAAACAACCAATGGATCACTGAAAAAATCAAAGAGGAAATTTAAAAAACTGGAGATGAATGAAAACGAACACATGACAATCCAAAACCTATGGGGTGCAGCAAAAGCAGTTCTAAGAGGGAAGTTTATAGTGATACAAGCTTACCTCAGGAAACAAGAAAAATCTCAAATAAACAACCTAACCTTATGCCTAAAGCAATTAGAAACAGAAGAACAAATGACATGCAAAAGTTAGTGGAAGGAAAGAAATCATAAAGGTCAGAGCAGAAATAAATGAAATAGAGACATACACACACAAAAAAAAAATAGAAAAGATCAATGAGACTAAAAGTTAGTTCTTTGAAAAGACAAACAATATTAAAAAATCTTTAGCCAGATTCATCAAGAAAAAAAGGGAGAGGGTCCAAATCAATAAAATCAGAAATGAAAAAGGGGAAGTTACAACTGACATCACAGAAATACAAAGGACACAAGAGATTACTATGAGCAACTATATGCCAATAAAATGGACAACCTAGAAGAAATGGACAAATTCTTAGAAAGGTACAATCTCCCAAGACTGAACCAGGAAGAAATAGAAAATATGAACAGACCAATGACTGGTACTGAAATTGAATCAGTAATTTTAAAACTCCCAACAAACAAAAGTCCAGGACCAGATGGCTTCACAGGTGAATTCTACCAAACATTCAGAGAAGAGTTAACACCTACCCTTCTGAAACTATTCCAAAAAATTGCAGAGGAAGGAACACTTCTGAACTCATTCTATGAGGCCACCACCACCCTGATACCAAAACCAGACAAAGATATTGCAAAAAAGGAAAAGTACAGGCCACTATCACTGATGAACATGGATGCAAAAATCTTCAACAAAATACTAACAAACTGACTCCAACAATACCTTAGAAGGATCATATACCATAATCAAGTGGGATTTATTCCAGTGATACAAGGATTTTTCAATATCCATAATCAATGAATGTGATACACCATGTTACCAAACTGAAGAAGAAAAACCATATGATCATCTCAATAGATGCATAAAAAGCTTCTGATAAAATTCAACATCCATTTATGATTTAAAAAAACTCTTCAGAAAGTGGGCATAGAGGGAACATACCTCAACGTAATAATGTCATATATGACAAACCCACAGCTAACATCATACTCAATGGTGAAAAGCTGAAAACATTTCCCCTAAGATCAGGAATAAGGCAAGGATGCCCACTCTTGCCACTTTTATACAACATAGTTTTGGAAGTCCTAGCCACAGCAATCAGAGAAGAAAAAGAAATAAAAGGAATCTAAATTGGAAAAGAAGAATTAAAACTGTCACTGTTTGCAGATGACACAATGCTATGCACAGAAAATCCTAAAGATGCTACCAGAAAACTACTAGAGCTCATCAATGAATTTGGTAAAGTTGAAGGATACAAAATTAATATACAGAAATGTGTTGCATTTCTCTACACTAACAATAAAATATCAGAAAGAGAAATTAAGAAAACAATCCTATTTACCATCACACCCAAAAGAATAAAATACCTAGAAATAAACCTACCGAAGGAGGCAAAAGAACTCTTCTCCAAAAACTATAAGATGCTAATGAAAGAAATTGAAGACAATGCACAAAAAGTGGAAAGATATACCATGTTCTTGGATAGGAAGGATCAATATTGTTAAAATGACCATAATACCCAAGGCAATCTACAGACTCAGTGCAATTCCTATCAAACTACCAATAACATTTTTCACAGAACCAGAGCAAAAAAATTTTTTTAATTTGTATGGAAACACAAAAGACCCCGAATAGCAAAAACAATCTTGAGAAAGAAGAACAGAGCTGGAGGAATCATGCTCACTGCCTTCAGACTATACTACAAAGCTACAGTAATCAAAACAGTATGGTACTGGCACAAAAACAGACATATGAAACAGGATAGAAGACCAGAAATAAACCCATGCACTAATGGTCAATTAATCTATGACAAAGGAGGCAAGAATATACAATGGAGAAAAGACAGTTTCTTCAATAAGTGGTGCTGGGAAAACTGGACAGCTACATGTAAAAGAATGAAATTAGGACATTCTCTAATACCATATACAAAAATAAACTAAAAATGGGTTACAGACCTAAATGTAAGACCGGATACTATAAAACTCCCAGAGGAAAACATAAGCAGAACACTCTGTGGCATAAATTGCAGCAATATTTTTTCTGGATCTGTCTCCTAGAGTAATGGAAATAAAAACAAAAATGAGACCCAATTAAGCTTAAAAGCTTTTGCACAGCAAAAGAAACCATAAGTAAAACGAAGAGACAACCTATGGATTGGGAGAAAATATTTGCAAATGATGTTACTGATAAGGGATTAATTTCCAAATTATACAAACATCTCATACAACTTAATATCAAAAAAACACAACCCAATCAAAAAATGGGCAGAAGACCTAAATAGACATTTCTCCAAAGAAGACACACAGATGGCCAACAGGCACATGAAAAGATGCTCAATGTTGCTAATTATTAGAGAAATGCAATTCAAAACTACAATGAGGTATCACCTCACATCAGTCAGAATGGCCATCATTAAATAGCCTACAAATCATAAGTGCTGGAGATCGTGCAGAGAAATGGGAACCCTCCTGCACCTTTGGTGGGAATGTAAATTGGTGCAGCCACTATGGAGAACAGTATGCAGGTTCTCTAAAAAAGGAAAAATAGAGTTACCATATGATCCAGCAATCCCACTCCTGGGCATATATCCAGAGAAAACTGTAATTCAAAAATATACATGCACCCCAATGTTCATTGCAGCACTATTTACAATAGCCAAGACATGGATGCAATGTAAATGTCCATTGAGAGATGAATGGTTAGAGAAGATGTAGTATATATACACAGTGGAATACTACTCAGGTATAAAAAGGAATGAAATAATGCCATTTGCAGCAACATGGATGAATCTAGAGATTATCATATTAAGCAAAGTAAGTCAGAGAAAGACAAATATCATATGATATCACTTATATGTGGAATCTAAAAAAAAAATGATACAAATGAGCTTATTTACAAAACAGAAAAAGACTCACAGACATAGAAAACAAACTTATGGTTACCAAAGGGGATAGCGGGGTAGGGAGAGATAAATTAGGAGTTTGGGATTAACATATACACACTACTCTATATAAAATAGATAAACAACAAGGACCTACTGTATAGCACAAGGAATTTTACTCGATATTCTGTGATAACCTATATGGGAAGAGAACCTGAAAAAGAATGGGTATATGTATAACTGAATCACTTTGCTGTATGCCTGAAACTAACACAACATTGTAAATTAACTATACTTCAATTTTTTTTAATGGTTAAAAAAAAATGGCCCTCTATTTTTCTTCCATCACTGGCCCTAGCATCTGTCACACCTCTCAAGTTGGAAATTCTCAGTGAACTCTCTCCCTGTCTCTTACACACACAGGTACACACAAACACACACACACCCCCCACATCTCTTATCTCAGTTCAACACTCATAAAAGCTGGAACAGGGATCGTAAATTTCTTAGAATCAAAGCACTTTCTATTCAGTGCTTAGCTGATCCCTTAGCTACTGTTTCTCTTATCACATTTTATGTGGGAAAATGGTATGAGTGGCAGAAAAAGAGGGAGAGACAGAGTAAGAGGAGTTCCAGGACTGAGCACCATGAGGGTGGCTCCTGGGCTGCTCTGTGGAGAATGAGCTTGTAGCATCCACTGGACTGCCTCCCTGAAGGTCTCTTTCCATCCCCTTCCAAAGACTAAAATCAGCAAGAAAGAGCCAATGGTGGGGAGAGGGAGGGAACTTTATCTTTGGAATTCCATCTTCTCAGTGGTTCAGAAATCTCAGAAAGGGCAGAGCATTCCATTTATCTTCCCAGATGGGTCTCGGGTACCTGACACTGCCTGGCAGCCCACGCTCCTCCTCTGATTTCTCTGTTGCCAGGAGCTTGGCAACTCTAAGAGCCAGGGAGAGGCTCTGGGTGGGGCAGCAGCAGAGAGAGGGAGGTGTGTGCTCTGGCCCTGGAGTAGGGAGGTGAGCAGACATCACTCCTAGAAGCAGCTGGAGGGGTGGAGTGTGGAAAAGGGGATGCTGAAATCAGGAATTCAGGGTGCGATTGAAGAAGGTCAGCCCTACCATTTTGCCTTTTCTGATCTGGACATAATTTAAGAGTTAGAAAAAAAGAGAAGTGGAATAACACAGGAGGAAAGTGCACGGATGATGAATCCAGCTTCACTCTCTTCCTGGCTTTGACACAACTGCCCACATTTTTCTACCTAAGAGGAGGTCTTGCAGAGTGGAAAGAGCCCAGCCTTTGTGCCCCACTGACACCAGATTTTTTCCGTGTGGCCTTGAGCATGTCACTTAACTTCTCTGAGCCCCACTTTTCCCCCATTTCTCATCTGTAAAATGAGTTGTACAATCTCAAAGAGTTATGGTGAGGATTAAATAAGAAAACACAGATGAAGTGCCTTGGCAAAGTATTAGACCAGTTCAGATGATCTCTAAATGCTAGTTCCCTTTCCCCATTTTGCCTTCTCACCACCCACCTTCATGAGAGAGAACAACCTCTCAGCCAGAAAGTAACCAGAGAAGAAGCTGTGGGCAAAGGGGCAGGTTGCTGCAACACTGGTTCAAGGCATGTAATCATCGTGAAGTCAACTTTCATAGCTTATATTTATTTTGCACCTGTGCTTGAAAAACTCTATCCCTTCAGCCACCAGATGAGCTCAGTCATCTTCATGAACAGCTGAGTGAGGTCAAGAGAAAAAACACATGTCATATGCCTGACTCAGGTTGGAGAGCTCAACTTAGGAAGTTAAATGATTTGCCCAATGCCATTCAGGTAGAACAGAGACAGAACTGAGGTTGGTATATCAAGAGTGATTGTCCAGGGAATTCCCTAGTGGTCCGGTGGCTACGACTCTGTGCTTTCACTGCCAAGGGCCCAGGATTCAATCCCTGATGACTGAGGAACTAAGATTCTGCAAGCCACATGGCTAGGCCAAAAAAAATTTTTTTTTAATTTAAAAAGAGTGATTGTCCAATAATAACCAGGGTTCTCGCACTGTTCTTCTGCTTCCCGAGCAAGAACTGGGTTGTGTCCACTCTTTCTCACTCCCTTAGGCCATCCTGCATATGTGGATCCATTATTCTACAGGCCTTGCAGAGAATGTCAAGCTTTCAAAGTTCCATATAGCTGGTGAGTCACGGAGTGTTGGGGAGAATGTGCTCCAAGGGAGAAGCTCTCCAGGGATGCAATTTTCATCCACCCAAGAACCACTTCCCTCCAGCCTAGATATTAGACAACAGCATGCATGTGGAATATGCAAGTGCCTGTAAAAGGATTATTACTAAGTAAGAGTGGATGATGATAATTAATTACCCTCCATTAAAGAGAAAGTCCCTAAGGCAAAAGCATCAAAGGCAATATTTTACTGAGTTGGCAGTTCCTTTGGCTCTGGAACAAGATGACTCCTTTGTCTACATCTTGCCCCTGTTCCTTTCTCTCTCATTCTGACTTGAGGAATATGCATTTTGACTTTGGACAACTTCTTCTAATTCCCACATTTCTCCCCATTCCCGACCCAGTAATCATTATTATTAAATCTTCACACCAGGACCACAGACATATTTTATAGCAACCCTTTGATGGATTAATTCGTGGTTACTCTCCTTCTTTACTGAAGTCTAAATCAAAGGAAACACACTTAGAATAGAAAACAAAAACCTCCCCACCTGCCCAAGGGGGAAGACCTTGGAAAATAGACATCCAAAGAGATATATCTATCTCCTCCTCAACAAATACACTAACAGAGCAGAATGTGCAAGTCAAAAGGTATGATACAGTCCCAGAAAAAGTCAAGAGACTGGGCCAGATTGAATCCTATGTAAGAGACTCTACAAGGTGCATATCCACGTCTCTTAGAAACAAGTACATACTTCATGATTCTTGGGAAACACCTCCTCTCCTATAGATCCAAACCAGCAGACCTGTGACCAGTAAGAAAGATCACTGCTTACTGAGCAAAGTTGACCATGGAGAGGACATCCTCAGAATCTCATGTGACTAATCTGAGAAGGTATATTGGAATGTCCACATGAAGTGAAAAGAGTACAGAGGCTGCAGAATCGGAGCTGAGAAGGCTCTGCGCTTCCTGGCCTTGTGACCTAGAGGCTCTCTGGAAGTCAGGCTCCTTTATCTGTAAGAGAAAGCAGAAGAAGAATTTTTACCTAATGAGGTTCTTAAGAAATTGGGAGGAGATCATTGATATGATCAGCTTCTGGGAATGGTAGCTTCCATCATGTTACATAACCAAGCATCATGGGAGGATGGGGACAGGGCCATGGAGCAGGCCAAAAGCCATTGCATCCCAGCTCCCAGAAGACTCTCTGGACCTTCGTAGGCACACAGTGAATATGTGCTGAATATATCAGTGCAACCAGATCCACTCATTGTGGTTGGTAGAGCCGTAACGTCGGTAGACTGGCATGAATAAAAGCTCTCTGGACATCTAGGAAGTGTTTTCAAATCATAAAGTCACAGGGATCTCAACAATCCAGAGATGTCCTTTGGGGATTGGTTAATACTCAAGTCTTTCACAAAAGAACCTTGCAAAAAATTGTGGAGTCTTTGTAGGACTAGACAGAGACAGGTCTCCATCAGCCTATTCTGGAGAAGCACTTGAATGCTAGAAGACTTTCCCTGGAAACAACCAGCTCAACATCATCCCATTAGTCAGGATAATTACTGTTAGTGGTTGGTACAGGCAAACTCCTAATCTCAGTGTCTTAGCACAACAAAAGTATAATTCTCACTTGCTGAAAGTCCAGGATGGCTCGTAGGGGTTTTCCTCCAACCAATGACACAGGGGTCTAGCAGTCTAGTTGTCTTTTCATCTCTGTATATTCCTTTCAAGTTTGCCCTGTCAGAGGAGAGAGAGATGGAGGTGGCACTGAGGCTCTTCACTGCATTAGCCCAGACATGGCATAGATTATTTCTGATCACACAGCCATTGGCCAGAACTGCTCATACAGCTCCAATCCAACTGCAAAGGAAATGTATGCCTAATAGTGGGCACTAAATGTCTCCACCCCCCCCCCCCAGGGACCCAATGGATAGACATTCTGGTGTCTCATCGCTCTGACAGCCAGGAAGCTCTGGATCCCCTTTCTCTATGCTTTGAGGCTTTAACTGGAGGAGTTAAAAGGAGGCATTTAGATAAGATACTCAAACTCAGGGCCCCAGTAGTGCTGGCCCTGGGAAGGACTTTCTACTCTGCTGACCACTCATCTTTTCTCCTCTCCCTGATGAGTGGCTTTCAGATGGGATGACTGAGGCAATCTTCACGGTGTCTGTGTGGCTGGTTTCCTCCCGCAAACTCAGCTGAGAGGCAAAAATCACAGAAAACCTGGCACCCCTCTCATCTCACTATCTCCTGGAGAACATAGGCCCTCCCTCTCTGGAATGTATGAAGCCCGCCAGTTACAACATAAGCTCATCTGCCAGCCTCAGTGCTGTCTGCCAGCAGTGGGGCCTGCTCCCAAGAGGCTGACAGCTTAAGAGGCCTTCCTAGCTGTTCAGAGGGGCCAGAGCCTACAGGTGAAAGTCCAGTTCCTCTCGCCAGCCTGTGACTCTCTGAATGAGAGATTAAAGCTGCCTGAGACTTTCAGGGGAAGGAAACAGATGTACTTGGAGGCCCTTGGGGCTAAAAACTAGGCCTATATTTTAAGCTGTAGCTTGCCAAGTTTTTTCCATGAGCTTGAGGCTGCAAAAATTCTGAACTATCACATTGCTGGCTCTGGCCCAAGTCACTCTTCTCTTTACCTTCCCAATGCACACCTATCACTCCAATTACCTGATTGCCTATGGGAACCGCCCCCCATTTTCCTGCAGCAAACACACTGAGAGTCCTATAAAAACTAAATCCAAGAAGAAGAAACGGAGAGACCAGGCTTAGTAAACTCCCCTTTGCCGGCTGTGTGGATTCTTCCAAGTCCACTGTTGGGTTTCTTTGAGGTCTCTGTACGTGCTGATTTGCATGGCTGGCTTAGCGGATGGGGACAGGGGGTAAGACAAGCTTTGCACTGGATAAATAAAACCTCTTTGTTAATTAAGGAGCCACTGACAAGGCCATGGCCTATGTCAGGCCACCAACACGGAAGGTCTGATTCTTCTGGAACTGAAAACAAGGAAATAGAGAAACTCTAACCCTCCCTCCCCCACCCTGCACCATCACCACAGTGCATAACTTTGTTCAAGGGCTGCTAAGTTATTCCCTGCTACTACATCGGCTGTGAGAACCCTGTGAAACATGCTGTGCTTAAAATAAAACTCAAGCCCCCGAGCTTAGGAAAAAAGGAATGTGCTATCTCAAACAGTTGATCTCTCATTTTCTCTCTGAAAAAGAGCCTAAATCATTAATTTTCTATTCAGCCTTTTTAAGGCTCTCCTGTCCTGTCCAAACAGCCTAATGTGAAGGCAGGATATGAACACTCCAACCAAGTGGGCTTAAGAATGTTGACTGGAAAAGGAAGTCAGGTGATTCATCCAAAGCCCTGGTCCCCACAAGACCATAGAAATGGCTGGCCCTTTGTAAGAGTGATTTCTAGACTGGCTTTGCAAAAGCTCTTTGAGTGCCGAAGGTTATACCAATGACCAAAGCACCTGGCCATACAGCCTCCTCCCTTGCTGTACCACCTTCATCTGGGCTTCTGAACCAGATAGGCTAGGGTCAGATTTCCTAGTGTGTCTCTATCATGGACAGGTCATATAACCTGTGTTCAATGCAAGGAAACTGTGAGTTAAATGTGATCATATGTAATATGCCTAATATATACTAAGTATTCAACAAATAACATATTAAGGAACAACATCTCATAGTTGTTATAAGTAATACCTCCTTTCACTCTCTCTTCACTCCTCTTGAACAGAGCCAGTCTATCCCAAAGAGACTGTAGCCATTTCCAGGTAACCTAAGGGGTAAACCGGGCTAATTAAACTTTTCTAAGACATATGAATAGGAGGACAGAAAAGCTGCAACAGCCTGAGGTCACTGCAAGTTCAAACTGATGCCCTGACTTCCTAAGAATTTACCATCCTCCTCCTCTTTACATTTATTGAGCAATTATATATGCCCAGGCCTGTGCCGACTCTGCTTCCAGGGTCTCATCTGAGCATCCCAACAACTCCGCTGTTCACAGGGGCCCTGCGACTCTGGCTGCCACATGGCTTACAGCCTCTTGTCTCTGACGTGGCCACCATCCTGCTGTAAAACCCTCTCCTAGAATCCCCAAACAGATCACAGAGCCTTAACATGGGACAGACACCATGCTTCCCTTCTACAGAATTGCAGAAGCCAAGCTCACAGATTTCTGAGAAACAGAAAATTACCAGTATGAAATCTTCCCTGAGCTCCCTCCCATGGAACTCTGCCATTCTTAGCCCCAAGATTTCTCACCTGGGCATAAGGGATCCTAGAGGGAGCCTGGCCTGAACCCAAAACTCTTTTCACAAAAACTATGTAGTATTCCTTCCCCTTCCTTTACCTGGTAACTCGCCGGTGGCCAGCCTGACATTAACCTTGCAGTCCTCCTCTCCCCATATCTCACAAGTAGGAGGATGAGACATAGACACCCAAGCAGCTGGCGACTTCTGTGAGGCTGAGAACAGCCAACTTAAAGGTTCCTGGATTTCGAGCAAGCATTCACCAATAAAATGGTATAGCACTTGAGTCAGCTCTTTCTAGTTCAATAAGCTATTCATTTTCCAGGAACCACAGAAAGCCATGCTGAGGAACAAGATGCAAGCCTACCCAGTCTCCTGCTTTGGGCATTGAACATTTAAAGCAACCAGGACATATTGTCCTATGTCTTCCCATTGGGTATCCTGCAAGACTCCATCTCTCCCCTCAACACCAGCTTGACATTTTCTCCTGACACAGGCCCCAGGAAAACATGGCCATTTCATAAGCCCAATACCAGTGAGAGATTCAAGTTTGCAATTTTTGTTTCCATTCTGAGTGGTGCATCTCTACCAAATTGCTTTTAGGGTTGAGATCCACCAGCCCCTGAAAACTTCAGTCAGAATGATCAAGTACAGCAGGGAGAGAAAGGAAGGGTTAAGTGTGACAAGCCTGGATGACTCCTGATTCAACCACGTACTAGTGATTACTTAACTACACAGTTTCCACAACTAGGAAATGAACACAATAATATCTTCTGCACAAGGATTCTGTGAGTGTTAAAAGCCTATCTAAATACTGCCCAACAGCAGAGAGGAGTAATGACTGAATTTATTCAGGACCTGCTGTGTGTTACACTACAAACCAATTCTCATCTTTGCCTTTTTATGGTCAACATAACACTCTGAAGTGTACTGTTTCCAATTCACTGATGTCATGGTTCAGAGAGATTATTTAACTTGCCCAATCACAGTTAAGTGGCAGGTCCTGGATTTAAACGCAAACCGACCTGACTTCAAAATCTGCTCTTTCTCCAGCTCGTGCCTTTCCTAATGTGTCCTGCTACTCCAGCCGTTCCACCAAATGCTCTTCTTACCATAATCATGTCCTAAGAAAACACCTTGAACCCTTTGCTTTGAAGATGACATGGCCTCTCACCAACGTTCTAAAGACCAATTGTGTTTGGCCTTCTCCAGAAGGCAAGGAACAGAAGCCAAGAGGATGAAACTTAATGGCAATAAATGTAAAGTTCTACATTTTAGTTCACACCAAAAATTATATGGAAAGGTTTTAGAGCAACCTGGCTCAGGTTGGTCAGGGGAAAGGGCTTTAAAGAGGAGAACAGCAGCCCCTAAGACTTCATCTTTGGCTCAGCAAAAGGAGTCTGGCATTTGACTTTACTACGTAACTCCACGCAATTCCACATGAGCAGTGAGGTGAAGCTCCTTGAAGAGCAAAAGTCTTAGGGCTGTAGGAATAGATGTAAAATGTACCTTGAAGGAGGTGCTAGTCTTGCCCAATAGCCTGACAGCTCAAGAGAGGTGCTTTCAATCCCCTGCCTGTTTTAAGGAGACTACTGACAAAGAAGAGGACATCTGAGAGGGTGAGGTCAGGATGATGAGAGCAAATCCATCCATCAATTTAAGAAATACTTACTGATCTCTTTCCATGTCAGATACTGCTCTGTAAGCTGAGGATATAGCCAAATCCATGCCTGCTAAATACTCCTTCTTCCCGTTCAGGCTTCCAACAGCTTCCTAAGTTTGTATCTTGGTCTACAGGGCCCTAACAACCTGGACTCTGGCTTTCTTTGACTTTGGCTTCTACCATTTCTCTCTCTCTCTCTGCAAGTGTTCCTGGAACATTGGCCTTGTTTTTCCATGAATACATCAAGGCCTCAGGGCCTTTGCACATGCAGTTGCCTCAGATACCCTCCAAGTATAAGAGTCTGTCATTCTATTCCAAGATTCTTAAACGTTATGCTGCCTACAATTCCTTTATATTTTAATTTTTTTTCTATGTTCTTTGAATGGATTTATATCAGTGTTTCTATCTTGGTTTAAAATTCCTATATGGCAAGGATTGTGATTAACAAGAATTGTTTGAATGAATTTGATATTTACTTTAAGGGGATAATAATTATTATGACTTCTTTCTTGTCATCACTATAACCGTGGTGACAGTGCCTGGGACATCATGGGACTCAATAAATCATTATAAGATGATGGAATATTGGAAGTTACAAGGACAAAAATACGAAAGATGATGACTCCTATGTTTTGACATTTTCTTTTGTTTTCCTCGCCATGATTTCTTTACATCTAAATTTATTTCCCTTTAATTTTAAATTAATTATGTGAGAGTAAGCATAAATGGTGCCAATTTCTTGCCATTGGCTAATAGTTCTAATCACACTGATTAGAATAAAACACTGCCTTGTTAAAACAAGCAAACAAACAAACAAAACAATGGCTGTTCCAGCAGCATGTACTCCTCCATATGAGTTCTGCCTTTGAATTTTATGGTCCTCATGATGCTCTGGTTCCAAGAGAGGTCATCTCCTCTCTGGTAGCTTTCTTCCAGCTTATGGATATTTTATTAAAAGCTGCATCCGGTAGGCCTTCCAAAATGTCCAACAAAAAATTTCTTCCGCTAAAGGTAAGGAAATGAATAACAATATTTGAGTCTCAGAGGGGTTATTACATGCAGAGTAGAGGCCAGCTGTTCTCCATCTTTTCTGAAGAAGTTTCAAGAGGAAAAACTACTGAAATCACAGCAGGCAAGATATAAGTTGCACAGGTAGAAATGCATGTTTAAGATAAAGGATTGTGAAGTAATGGAAGAAGAAAATTGAAGGATTTCTTCCTCTGGAGGATTTGAAGTTGAATGAGGCCATCCATTGGTCTGGGTTGATTTAGCCCTAGGCCACTTGAAGGAGAGAACTTATACTAGAAAGTGTGACTGAACTCTCCCAAAGTGACTTTGGATATGGGAGAATTACCATCAAAACATAAGGATCACTTTGCACATGAAGATGAATTTCATCTTTTTTTTTATAATAAATTATACATTTTACTTCATGAAGAGGAGTCAAGGATAGGCAGAGGTTGACATTCAATGGTTATGGCAATTTAGGATATAACATGCAAAAGTCGACTTTTCTTGTACTAATTATACCTACAAGTAAATGACAAAAGAAACACTTGAATGAAGAGTCTTAGACTTCTGCTAAAATTTTATTTTTCAAATATTATATATATTTTAGAGCTGTCATTATAAATAGGCAAATAGCTTAGCAACCTAAATACAAAAGAAAGAAATGGAGCTTTTGAGGAATAATCTTTTTAGTCAAATTTGTAGCAATAGCAGACAGATCCCATGATGTGGGAAAACAAATATTGGTCTTAGACTCAAGAGACCCATGTTGACTCTCAGCACTGACAAGTCACTTACTTTTCTGTGCCTAAATTTTTTTGTATTGGACAAATACCTCACCCTCTCTCAGTCTCTGTTTCTTCCCCTATAATTGCATAATCTGGAGGTTGCTATCTCCCCCTAAATGTGTTACAAGGATTCGATAGGATAACATAGTCAATGTCCTGATACATAGTAAGTTTTCAATATCAATATTATTTTCCAAAGAAAGCAGTCAAAAAATCATTGTTTTCTTTCTTCTTAACTGTGTAAAACTATCCAGTTGTTCAACATTTCTTCCATTAGTGACTTATACAAAAGACAAAAGAAAGTGACTTTTAGTTTCACCTCCAAACAAAGCCTGAACTATTCAAACAGATTGTTCTAGCTCTCACTGTGAGTGAGGCCCATGTGTTGCTTCTTGGTAGCATTATCTGAGTGCAAAAACTCAGAGAGGGGAGCTTCGTGTGTACCAAAGGGACCTAGTCCATGCCCAGCGGGCACCCAGCCTCCACAAAAGCCCACATGTTCTCAGTGTGACACATATAAACAGAGCCAAGGGACTTGAAGTAACACCACGAAGGGACAACAGGCAGCTCTAACCAGTGTGGATCATTGTCCATGACCAGAAGGGCCGCCCCAAAGTTCTGGTGCTCATAAGACCCTGGGACCCTGGGGTCTGGGAGCCCCAGGATATCAGACTGAATTTCCCAACAACATGAAGAGCTGTATTTATGATGATTTAAAGAAAATAAATGCGACACTTTTTGCACACCTGAGTTTGAGGACTAAGAGCCATGCCTGTAATCAATAACATACCCAGGACCACGTGGTCAGCCCTAACACAAAAGACCTAAGAATTTCCTGAGATGATGTAAAGAAGTAAAGTTATGTCTGGGAAGGCTACAGGGAAACAGAATTCTGAGAGTCGTCTGATCAGAGAGGAAAGAATCCAGAAAAAAACAGAAGCAATGGTACGTAAAATGGGTTTCAGGCAGAAGAAACTAGACAAGGGGCACTGAGCTACTCTCCACATACTTGACCTCTTTGGATGAAGCCATGAAGCAGAGACTTGTAAGAAGATCTCAAGCAGAGCCTGGCACTCTATCTCTCAACTGAGCCCTGGAAATGGGGTCTTTGCCTTTCCCCATTATTCATGGCCTTCACTTTGTGTTTTATGCTGCCTTCATTTCTTCTGTCAAGGATCAGTGCAACTGATAATGTAATTCACATTAAGGTGTTAAGTAATAGTGATATTGGAAAAAATCATGAAATGAATAAATAAATCCACCTGGTAATGATATTTAATACATTAGAATACTAGTAAGAAATAAATTTGGCCACATTGGACCCCAGAAGGAATCGCCTAGACAACCGAGGAGTCTTACCTCCTCCTAGACCACTGTTTGTCAATCTGAAGGGTCTCTCCTTTAGAATAACTTAGGGCATTTGTTAAAACTCAGATCCCTGGTTTCTACCCTAGATGTACTGTATGAGTATCTCTAAGGCAGAAGCACAGCAATCAAAAATTTAAACAAGCTTTCCAAGTAATCCTTATGCACAATAAACTTTGAGGATCTCTACCTGCCTGGACAGTGAACACTCTCTTTCCTGACCCTTAGCATCTTGACCATATCTCTATATAGTATGTTTCACTGAGTGATAATTGATTGCCTATCTGTGTCATCCATGTGAAATTCTTTATGGATAGATGTAAGAAAGGGACCAGGTGGGAGGATTAGAGGGTCTTGAGAAGGTGATATAAAAGGATCAGCAATAATTCATAGGATATTTGTGAGAATTTAATGAGTTTAATATATTATACAATCACCCAACACAAGTGTTAACTCTCTTCCCCCTTCATTCCTTTACATTTTGTGTGAATACACCAGAATGTGAGTTCTTAAGGGCAGGGACTTTTTCCTGTCTTGTTCATATTTGCCATCCTTGAACTTTGAGTAGAAGCTGGCATATAATTGGTGCATGGTTAAATTCATGAATGAGTTCATGGTAGTAACCTTACAGCCACAATAGGGGCTACCCAAAGATGCAAGTTGCCCTGGAAATGGCTTTTGAATGAATAAATGAATGAATTAGGATTATCTGTGCATGATATGTGCTTCTTCTCTGCCTTGTCAATGCCAAAAAAAGTTTAAATAAATGTGTGCGTACATAGAAATGTATATATATTTTAAACACTATTAATGGTTGCTTTAATGGGTCACTCATCAGCCCGAACTACCTCTCTGGTGTGAGTCAAAGCAAACTAAGAAATGTGGACACAAAGCTCACATATAAGTCAAAATTTATGAGCCACAAGAGGTCAGAATAAAGAATTTGAACCTTACTTGAGATACAGCAAGCTGTCTGGGAGAGATCCAAAGGATATAAACTGTTCAGGTAAATGATTCGGAAATTCTGTTCCACCATATCCAGTTCCACAGTTTACCCAAGATCAACAGAATGGAACAGGAGGGCTCTGGAGGCTGAGGCAGGTGGCTGCCCCAGGAACGGAAGAGGACTTATTTCTTTCGTGTTTGAGTCCAAATGCTGTCATTTGTAGAAAAGGCAGCTGGTGAGGAGAGGATGCTGGACATATTGAAAAACCCAACATATACATGTATATGAAGAAAGGGATTGTGCCTAAATAAACTTAGACTGGAAATAACCCATGTGGCAGGGGGATGGAAGGCTGAAGTTGCAAAGCCGTGGAGAACTAGGAAGGAAATGGAAAGGGCTTTGGGAATGCTGTGAGGCAGTAGGTAATGCTTCCATGGAATGAATAGAATCATTCAGAAGCCCAGATTGCCCTGCTTGGTCCTCTCCTGCTTCATACACGTACAATTGCTAAAGATGTCCAGTGGGGTCTGATTGATGCCAAAAGCACTGTTCAATTCAGCCAGACTAGCAAAAAAGTCAACTGATTCAATAAAGAACCTCAGACAAAGCAACTATATGAATCCAGGTAGGTAATGCCACCACACGGTGGACTTCAGTTTTCACTTTCTCATGGAGTTCCCAGGATCTGGAAGCCTTAGCTAGAGAGAGATGTTCAGGAGCTGGTTAGCTCAGAGCACTTGCCCATAGTCCAGTTAAGAGAAAGTTCAGCCATGAAAATTCTTGATATAAAGTAGCAAGGTAGAAAATGGCTTTTTATGTCAGACTGAATCACCCCTTCTGTTATTTTTTTCTCTACCTGATATTACTTTTTCTCTGGAGAAACACTGAGAATTCTGATCAAAACAAAAACTATCTGTCCACTATTTTCAATTATACATGTGTAGATTAGAGAGCAGTTGATCCATTGTGCTGGTCAGGATAAACTCTCATCTCTTGACTTCAAAGTCTACCCACCTAACCTTCCCAAAAAGCACAATGAAGGCCAGTCAACTTTAGAGCTGTGTCAACATGCAACAAAAACAGGAAGTTGTTGAGATGGGAGCATGAGAGCTGGCCTTAGAAATTTAGAGTAAAAGTAGTAGTAAAAAAGGAAAAAATAAGGTTTATATTCACTTATGTATATAAGTCAAGTTTGGGCAGCCAAATAATTTCCTGAGAATTACTTATTTTCAAGGCTGTTTATCTCACAGCAATTTATTTCAGAAATATATGAAATGTTGAGTGGGCTAGTCACATTGTCTGGTGTATTGGACATGTCCTAAAGAAAGTGTGAGCTCTGTACAGAATGTTGTACAATACTTTCAGAAGTCAACCAGTGGACGGCATATAAAAAGGACATAGGAGTCAACATGAAAAAAGTTTCCAATGGCTAAAGCTGGAATAAAATATCTATTATAACATTGGATTAAACCTAAAGAATAAAATAAGTATCCATAAGTCCATACTGATATAAGTAAATAACTGAGAAAATAAATAACTGAGAGAGAAGGAACAAATCTTTCTAACAGAAAAATTCCAAATAAATGTAGAAGGAGTGAGAGAAATAGAAAATCACCATTAAGACACCACAGTAATCGTTGTTGCAGGCAAGTACATGGATGAATGATAAAATAAGTGGGGAAGCTTTAAAGAGGACCAGGATATTTACATAGCCTCAGGATATCTCCCCAAAAATATTTACTAACTATTATAGCGGTTTTAGCATAGGTCCACAAATTCTTTGATACTCCTCTCTCCAGGAAGTGGAATTTAATTCCTTTCTCCTTGAGTATCTTCCATTGGACTTAGTGACCCTTAATAAATACAGTATGGGAAAAGAAAATGTATAATCTGTCAGATACTACCTTACCCAGTAAACAAGATTAACCTTACCAGTGATAAGTCATGTTGATATCATATAGACACTAATATGATGTGATGAAGAGGCATTTCACACCTGTGGTATTTTTCCCCAAAATCCATAACTACTAATCATGAGAAAACATCAGACAAACTCAAGTAGAAGGACATTCTACAAAATACCTTGTTACAATGTTACAATGTACAAGAGTAGGATGACCAGTACTCTTCAATTTTTACCTTAAGAACCTAGAGAAGAACTCAAAATGAGCAGAAAAAAGGAAATAACAAAGAACATAACCTAACTCAATGAAATATAAAACAGAAAAATAATAGAGAAAAACAATGAAACAAAAAGCTTGTTCTTTGAGAAAGACAAGAAAACATATGAACCTCTAGCCAGATTGAAGCAGGAAAAAAAAAGGAGTAAAATATAATTACCTATATCATAAATGAGGAAGATGACATCATTTCAGATTCTATGGATCTTAAGAGTATAATAAAGGAATGGTAGGAACAACTTTGTTCTGATGGTTTTGACAAATTTGATGAAATGGACAAATTCCTTAAAAGAAAAAAATTATCAAAGCTCACTCAAGAAATAGACAACCTGAATAGCTCTATATCTATAAAATAAAATGTATTTGTGGTTAAAAACTAACCCCCCCAAAAGAAAAAATAACTCTAAGCATAATATTTTCCCCTGGTGAAATCTACCAAATATTCAAGGAAAAAAATAGTACCAATTCTACTCAATCTCTTGCAGAAACTTGAAGAGGAAGGACTATTTTTTCAAATCATTTCATTAGGCTAGCATTAGCCAGATACCAAAACTAGACTAAGATATTACTTAATGGTGAGTGATTAAAGTTTTATCCCTAAGATCAAGAGCAATACAATATGTCTGCTCTCAACACTTCTATTCAATATTTTACTGGAGGGTCTAGCCAGTACAGTAAGGCAAGAAAAGGAAATTTAAAGCACCTAGATTGCATCTGTATTGTAAAGGAAGAATTAAGAAGCCATCTTTATTTACAGATGACATGACTGTTTATGTAGAAATTTCCCTAGAACCTACAAAAAAGAGTAGTAGAACTTATAAATGAGTTTAGCAAGATTGCAGAAACAAGATCAATATACAAAATTGTATTCTTATATATCAGCAATGTACAATCAAAAGTTAAATTAAGAAATAATACCATCTGCAATAATATCAAAAAATATAAAATACTTAGGAATAAATCTGATGAAATACATTCAATACCTAGACTACAAAACATTGCTCAGAGAAATTAAAGAAAACCTAAATAGATGGAGCTTTATACCTTGTTCATGAGTCAGAAGATTGAATATTGTTAAGATATCAATTCTCTCCCAAATTAGGCGATAGATTCAATGCATTCCAAATCAAAATCCTAGCACACTGCTTTGTAGAAATTGGCAGATTTCTTCTAAAACTCATCTAGAAATGCAAAAAAAAGTAAAGAAAAAGAAAACAGACTTGGAGATCTAACACTTCCTGAATTCAAGACTTAATATAAAGCTAAAGTAATCAATACAGTGTAGCATTTGCATAAAGACAGACCATGGATCAGTGAAATAGAAATAGACCTATACATTATTCAGCCATAAAAAGGAATGAAATTGGGTCATTTGGAGAGATGTGGATGAATCTAGAGACTGACATACAGAGTGAAGTCAGAAAGAGAAAACAAATATCGTATATTAACGCATATATGTGGAACCTAGAAAAATGGTACAGATGAACCAGTTTGCAGGGCAGAAACTGAAACACAGATGTAGAGAACAAAAGTATGGACACCAAGGAGGGAAAGCGGGGCGGGGGGGAGTGGTGGTGGTGGTGGTGGTAGTGTGATGAACTGGGAGATTGGGATTGACACATATACACTAATATGTATAAAATGAAAAAAAAAGTAGACCCATACATATATGAACAGCTGATTTTTGACAAGGTGCAAAATCAGTTTGGTAGAGAAAATATAATCTTTTCAATAAACGTTGCTGAAACAATTGGATATTCATATGCCAAAAAAAGGGGGCTTCAATTCATGCCATATGTCATATACAAAAATTAACTTAAAATGGATCATAGACCTAAATGTAAAAGTGTAGAATAATAAAACTTTTAGAAAAAAATATAGAGAAAACTACTTTGTGACAAAGACTTCTTAGACACAACACCAAAACTGTGACCCATAAAAGAAAAACTTGATATATTAGGCTTTATCAAAATTTAAAACTGTACTTTGAAAGACGCTGTTAAGAGAAGAAAAAGACAAATCATAGACTGGGAGAAAATACTTTCAAATCACATATCTGGCAAAGGAATTGTATCCAGCTATGTAGAGAACTCTCAAACTCATTAATAAGAGACAAATTTTAAATAGGCAAAAGATTTGAAAGACACTTCACTGAAGAAGATATACAGAGGGCAAATAGATGCATGAACAGATGCCCAACATCATTAGTCATTAGGAAACACAAATCAAAACCACAATGAGATACTGTTACACACTCATCAGAATGGCTAAAATTAAAGACTGATCATATAAGTGTTGATGAGGATGTGGAGCACCTGGAACTCTCATACACTACTAGCAGAAGTGTAAAATGGTGCAATCACTTTGGAAAGAAGTTTGGCAGTTTCTTAAGAAATTAAATATGTGATTCAGTCATTCTACTCTTAGACATTCACCAAAGATAAATTAAATCATATATCTACACAGACACATATAAACACAAATGTTCATCGCAGCTTTATTTGTAATAACCAAAAACTAGAAACAATTCAAACATCCATCAACAGATGAAAAGATAAACAAATGATGCTATATCCTTACAATGAACTACTATAAACTTGAGATACACATCATCATGAATGAATCTAAAAAAAATGCTAAGTAAAATAAGTCAGACAACAAAGAGTGCATGCTGTAAGATTCCACCTATATAAAATTCTAGAAAGTGAAAACTTCTCTGTAGTGATAGAAGCAGCCCAGTGGTTGCTTGAGGATGAAGTGACAGTGACAAGCAGTGGGTAAAGGTACAAAGATACTGGAGGAAAGTTTTGAGAGTGAAGGATATATTATCTTGATTGTGGTGATGCTTTCATGGACATATACGTATGTCAAAACTTATCGATTTGTAATTTTAAACATGAATAATTTGTTGTATGTCAATTATACCTCATTTTTTAAAAGAACAAAAGAATATACAGAATAATCACCATGCCAGTTTTCATAGAGCTAAGGAAGAGTAACTAGCAATGAAAAAAATTATTACTTATAGTTCCAGGTGAGCACTGTAGTATACTTTAAGCATATGATGGTAGCAAAGAGATCTAGAGTTTCTCAGATATTCTGCCTCCTATTGTAGATTGTCCTTTTTGCAGACAGCCGTCATATCTGCTCTTCCATTTACATATCCCAGACCCCTGTTGGTCCCTGCCCTGCCCAGAGTAGGCAGCAGTGTTCAGGGCTCCACCTGGTGCCTGCCCTAATGTTAAGTATCTATAGTGAGGTGGAAAGTACTAAAAGGTATGCTCCTTCAGGCATTATGGATTATTCCAGAGGGATGATGCTTCTAAGATGGCACACCAACTGCTAGCTGTTCACTGTAAGGTAGTAAGAGGATCAACACTATCTTGGAAGTATGACCCTAAGAATGTACTGGAAAACAGCTGCTGGAACCTGTACTCGGACATTGCCATTATAAGACATCAACAAATTCTGGCCAATACACCACAGCAACTGCTGTTGGATAAACTTAGCACGATGGTGGCAGTGCTTACTCATGTTGGTATTCTGGCCCATGAAAACATCCTAAGAATCTGGGCAGAGTTGTCAGTAGATTTAAACCCTGATGGACTGGAATGTAAGAGGAATGAAGGGCCCACACCCTCTTATGATCTGCAGCCAGGAAGCCTTCCCAATTTACAGTGACCTCTACATCTTTTAACTCCAAGCATTCTTCACCTATTCCACTATTCCACTGGTCAGATAATATATCAGTCATTGCCTGGTGCCCGGCATTGTTGTCTAATGTGATAACTTGGCTCTTGCAGTGAAATTCAACCTTTCATATTCATTTGTCACATAATAAATATCCATTAAATTCCTACAATGGCAAAGCACTTTGTTATATTACTAGGATGATGAAGAGAAGCACTACCCCTCATGAAGGTGAAGTTCAAGAATGGGAGATAGACACTAAATAACAAGATATGATAAGTGATCTAATCACAATTGTGGCAAGAGCAAAAGGTGCAGTTGGCAATGAGAGCTGATACAGAGGAATCTGAGGGCTCTGAAGGACCAGGGGAAATTCTAGTGAAAAGGACATCAAAGCTGAGATCTTAGGGATGAATAAGAGTTATTGGGGATCAGCACACAGCTGGCCTCCTGTGTTCTCAGGCAATGGGTGTCTCTCAGCTCTGCCATTTGCAGCTTCCCTAGAAGGAGCACAGATTGCTCTGCACAGAAGTACCCAGAAGGAGATATTGTTTCCTTTTTTTTTTAACATCTTTATTGGAGTATAATTGCTTTACAATGGTGTGTTAGTTTCTGCTTTATAACAAAGTGAATCAGCTATACATAGACATATATCCCCATATCTCCTCCCTCTTGCATCTCCCTCCCACCTTCCCTATCCCACCCCTCTAGGTGGTCACAAAGCACCGAGCTGATCTCCCTGTGCTATGTGGCTGCCTCCCACTAGCTATCTATTTTACATTTGGTAGAGTATATATGTCAATGTCACTCTCTCACTTTGTCCCAGCTTATCCTTCCCCTTCCCTGTGTCCTCAAGTCCATTCTCTGTGTCTGGGTCTTTATTCCTGTCCTGCCTCTAGGTTTTTCAGAGTGTTCTTTTTTTTTTTTTTTTAGATTCTATATATATATATATATGTGTTAGCATATGGTATTTGTTTTTCTCTTTCTGACTTACTTCACTCGGTATGACAGACTCTATGTCCATCCACCTCACTACAAATAACTCAATTTCGTTTCTTTTTATGGCTGAGTAATATTCCATTGTATATATGTGCCACATCTTCTTTATCCATTCATCTGTCGATGGACACTTAGGTTGCTTCCATGTCCTGGATATTGTAAATAGAGCTGCAATGAACATTGTGGTACATGACTCTTTTTGAGTTATGGTTTTCTCAGGGTATATGCCCAGTAGTGAGATTGCTGGGTCGTATAGTAGTTCTATTTTTAGTTTTTTTAAGGAACCTCCATACTGTTCTCCATAGTGGCTGTATCAATTGTTTCTTGAGAAGAAAGAGGGAGGGGAAAAGCATGTGTCATTCCCAGAGAGGAGGTGAATCATGACCCCTCTGGTTACTTGGAAGTCTCCCATTTGCTGTCCCTACCCCAAGTCCCCAACTTTTCCAAGAAAAAGGGTTCCACTTGTGCTCCTTGAATGGCTCAGAAAGGAACAAAATTCCATTTTCCCCTTTATCCAGAGAATGTTTCTCGGCCTCTGTTCCTTTCATGTATCAGGCAGACAATGTTATTTCATCACTGTTCATTTTCCCAAATGGTTAAAGTGTCCTGGGACCCACACTTGTGGTATGTCACATCAGAAATGTAACTTGGCTTTGGAATTAAGCTCCAAACCTGCCACCTTAGTGATCAAGACAAAGCCTTCCTACTTGAGGCCCTGGATGTCTCCCATTGTCTCCCACTTCAGGGTCCTCAAGGATTGGGATACAGATAGAGTCTGAAAAGACCAAGATAGATGTTTGAGCCAAAAAGAAATGATTAGGGATACATTTCTGAAAACAAGGGAAAAGAGAAGCCATGTGGTATTATAGAAAGAGAACTAGTTGCAGAGTAAGGCATTATGGGAGGTTTTTTGCAACTTTGGCATCTACTATCTGAATGACAGTAGTCAAGACACTTCCCCTTCAATGTATCAGACTCTTCTGTGACATGAGAGTGCCTGGCTCAACTTCTAAAGTAACTTTGCTAATAATATTCTGCTATACCTGTTGTCCTGTGAGCTGGAGAAATGGGAAGGGAAGAGAATGAGGCAGGAGAGAGAGCATAGGGAGGCAGGTGGAGCTTCAGAATAAGCAGACGGTAACAAGAGAAATAAGTTGGATGGATGGCACAAGGAAGAACATCTGGAAAAGACAGGCCAGGAAGACCATCAAAAGAAGAAAATATTTTGGAATCAAAGAAGTAGATTGACAACTAAATAAGATGTTGAACTTGCAACCTCTAAGGAAACAAAATGCTGGCAAAAAAAGAGAGTAGGAAGAGAAGACTGAGGTGCCTTCCTATCTTCCCACCTGCTCTGGGCCCCAAAAATCCCATCTCTCTTCTAGGCAGGCAGAGACACCCAGCTAGTATAGATGAAATATCTGTCTAAGTCTCATGACTCACTAGGAAGACAAGCTTTGATCTATAAATGTTAAGTACTATGGTTTGAGTGAGGAAGCATGAGCCTGGCCTGAGATTTTTAAACCAATGACTAGAAACAGCTTGCAGTTAATGTAAATTTAGAATGACAAAGCAGGGTGGAATTGTGGGTGCGGTGGGGAGAAGGAGAGGTAGAGAGAGAATGAATATAAATTATCTCTGGAGGTAATAGTTGACTGCCTTGGGAATGTTGTGACTCAAAGTTCAGAGGGCAGGATGGACGAGGAGACACACACTCCCAAGGGTGCAGAGTGGGTCTACCAATGGCCCTGGACAGGCCCATCATTGACTCCCGCTCTGTCCCAGGCCTGGCAGGACTGGCCATAACTTGCTACTGGAGGGAGGCTTGGTGGGATTTATGAGATGAGCTAGTGGGATGTTCTTAGCAAACCAAAGCTATAAATGTACAATCCTTTATCTCCAGCAGGAATGTTTTAAGAAAAAGAAAGACAGGAAATGTCTACATAGCAGAACCCCAGCCACTGGTTAAGGAGAGTGGCCTCTCTGGAGCTACATCAAAGGCTCAGCTCTGTCTGCTCCCTGTGGCCTCTGTGGGTCCTGACCTGGGAGTTCAGCAGTTACTTGCAGCCAAGGAGGGAAGAAAGCACATCCACTGTCACTGCTCTCCTTGTTAAAAGGAGGATGAACTGGGACTGCTGGGGAAACCGCCATCACTCCCTCCCTAGCCTCCTTTCCTCAACTCTTCTTCTCCATTGAAATAAGATACAAGTGCTTCAATGCGTCTGACGCCTGATGGAGTTCGTAGTAGGAGCACTGGACTGGGAGTCAGGAAACTGAACTTATAGTCTACAACTGAAGAGCTACTGAGCCTGGAGAAGGTCACTTCCTTCCCTAAGTTCACTCCTTATAAAATAAGCAGGTCAAAGATGAATTAATAGCACTCTTCATCATGCCCTCCAGTGACTATGGAGAAGCAGAATCGGCTTTTAAATTTCAGGAAAAAATGAAATCTCTTTTCTTTTTCAAGAGAATTTCATTTAGAGGCAAATCCCATCCCTTCTAGAAATCACCTCTAACTGGTCACACTGATGAATGAGACCAGCAAGGATGTAAGAGGAAACACAAACTAGATTCCTTAGGCCGATTGAGGAGTTTTGTCTCACTCTCGATGTCATCTTCTTAGAGTCTATAAAAAGACACAACCTGTCCTTAATTTTCTAGAGGATGTTGCAACTTCATCCCAGACATTCTGTTCTTCCTTTCTCTCTCATCCTTGGGAACACTTCGTTGAAAATAAAGTATCTAAAGCCTAGGTTGCAAGACCCTATAGAGAAACTTGTAAATTAGAAAAAGGCAACCATGCCAAACAATGTAGGGAGTGTTGTACAGAGTGGATTTCAGCCCTCACTTGACTTGCTTGACTAGGTACTCACGGACTACCTGGTACAACCTGTACATACTATAGCTGAAGTGCAAGGCTGGACTTACAGCAGTTGCTCAAATTCTATTGCATACATGTCAATAATAATGGTATATTGCCATGTGTCGCAGGTTCCCCAGGAACCAGAATCAGAGCTGAAGATCTGCATTCAAGGTTGTACCCTCAGGGTCAACAACTATTGAGAAGGTAAGGAAGCAGTACTGAACAGAAGGAGAAGTTGAAACACAATACAATTGCAACAAAAGCCTCACCCATCCTGTAGGGACCTCTGCAGTAAAGATGGTCCTTCTGAATTGCCTAGAATTTGGGCAAGTTAGCTGGACTTTTACAGATCAATCATAGATATAGGCTGTCCTTGGGCAAGGGATAAAACCTTGGGGAAAAAAAGGTCTAAAATGCAAGGGCAAGTCTTGGAAAGGGACTCAGCCAACAACACTGACATCATCTGGGGGAACACAAGCTTCAGTTGAGGTGGTTCTGGATGGCACAGGACAGAATCCACTACCCTACATCAAGTACTTCATAGTTTAACAAGTATGTTCTGTGCCAGATATCTTCCATTTGCCCTTCCAGATCCACTCTTTCCCTTTCTTTACCCTGCTCTCTGCCCCGGGAGGCTGACTTGTATAGATCACATCAACAGGCTTCCATGCCCTCTGACTCCCCCTTGGGTTCAACCAATACAGCCCTGGCAGAAGATGAAAGGGAAGGAGGAGACTGAGGTCGGGGGGGTTGTTTGCCTGACTCCTTTTCTGAGAGGTCACACTTGGGTTGGATTCCTCCTCCAACTGAAGTTCAGTGGCTCCTCTCTGAGGCCCTTGCACAGACCATTAATTTTCTCCTTCCAGGTTCTGCCAACTACCCTCTCCCATCACCCTTCTACCTTGGTGCTGTAATAGGCCTTCCTCACCCCCCATCCCTCCGTAGTCCTAATGTTGGGATGGCTCTATCTGTGTGATTTCTCTAAACTCTGCCCACACTTTTGTAAAGAATCCTTTCTTTGGTAAACCCTCCTCGAATTATCTTAAATTGAGTGTCTCTCCTCAAATTATTCTAATCTGGTTTCTCCTAGGTCCTGAACTGATACTTTTAGACATATATACATTATCTCACCTTTTCCTGTCCACCATCCTATGAAACAGATATTCTTATCCCCACTTTAGAGCTAGGAAAGCAGAGATGCAGAGGTGTCTCCTTACTCACCCAAGCTCCAGGGTAGTAAGATGGTCCTGTCTTTTGATTCAGATCCACTGTCTACATCACTACAACACCCTAGTGCTTCCCTCAAAGTATTCTCTTTGCCCAACACAGCTCAGAAAAGAACCAGGGGAAGGAGGAAGAGCCATGGCATTCGAGACCACAGAACATGCTAAAATGTAGCATGAGGATGAAAGAAGGTAGAAGGGGGAGACACAGCAGAGTGTGTCTTTCTCTTCAGTCCTGAGATTGAGGGAGAAGGAAGGAAGAGAGTCCTCTCTATCCAGTCTTCTGGAAAACTTAAGTTCCTTTTCTAAATTACCTTTCTCAACTAGAAAATTAAGTTATTTCAGAATCCAGGTCTGCCCTCAATCAGCTGCTTGACCCTGGTCAGGTCTGTGGTTTCTTCATTTGCATGAAGTAAGCTGGTTAACTATAGAGCCCCAAGTTCCCTTCCATTCTATGTTTCTATGAGCTCCTTGTTCTCTTTGCTTCTCTTATCCTAGAAACAGACATCAGTCACATGGATAAACACTCATACTGACAATTGTCAGTCTCACCCCTGGGAAAAAGAGGAAGGAGCTCAGATGGTGCCATGCACAAAGACTCATTTGTTAGCTCTAAACGTCCCTCCCACAGGCTTTGCCCAGACCCTCGCTTTTAACCAGGAAAACAGTGAAGCCCAAATGAGAAAGTGAAGGTACCATTTCATTTTGCATTGCTCCCAAAGTCCCTGTGTGTGGCAGATTTTTAGACTCTCAGTCCCATTTGGGGTGGTGTCTCTGTTTTCCTGATCAAAACAGATGGATCCTTCCTGTACAAAATATCTTTTGTCCTGTTTTCCCTACATTGCCCTACATTATCAACAAATCGCCCAGCCCAGGGACCAGCTAAGAACAAGAAGTTCCACTCTGTTGTTCCCACCATTGTGGGAGCTTTCATTTACGAAGCATCAACCACAAGGCAGGAAGAAGAAAATGCTTTCTCCTCCTTTTCCGTGCTCCTATTCTGAGATGTTGGGGTAGGAATTAGGGACCCTGAATTCTAGTGCTAGTCCAACCACTAAGTTTGAGCAAGTCACTTTCTTTCTCTAGACCTCATTTCATTATCCATTAAAATGGGTAAATAGATACCATTATTCTTTTTAGTTCTAACCTTCCATGAACCTGTAAGGATGAATAAGATCTGGGTAGATTGATTTGGACAGATGGCAGCTTAACTTGGGTTCCCCCAGAAAATAAGATCTGAAGGGAGAGTTAGATGTTAATAGTTCACTGGAAGGTATAATCCCAAGGAAGCAAGAGTGAGGGAAAAGAGACATGAGACAAGGAAGAATGAGAAACAAAGGTGATGTATTATGACCTTAGTCCATTCAGACTGCTATAACAAAACATCACAGGCTTGGTAGCTTGTAAACAACAGAAAATTATTTCTCACACCTCTGGAAGTCCAAGATCAAGGTGCCAGCATAGTCACCCTCTGAAGAGGACCCTCTTACTGGTTCATAGCCAGTGCCCTCTCGCTGTGTTCTCACATGCTAGAAGGGGCTAGGGATTTCTCTGGGACCTCTTTATAAGGCACTAATCCCATTCATGAGAGCCTCACCCTCTGACTTAAGCACCTCCCAAAGTCCCCACCTCTTAACAGCATCATCTTTGCAGGTTAGGATTTTAACATATGAAGTGGGGGAAGGGGACACATTTAGACCATAGCAAGCAACAGTCAACCTAGCTACCGTTTTACATGTTTCAGAGAAGCCCAAAGGGTCATTCAATCACACTGGACATCTCTGTACATATTGTACAGAAAAAATAGACCCTTGGAGAGAAGAAACAAGCAGAGATTTATCTGCAAACACCCTTGTATTTCCTCTCTCCCATTGGACAAAGTTCACCCACTGTGGAGTTATCTCACCTGCTCTTCTGGGTTGCATCATCTGAACCCTTCAAAAGTCACTGAGGAAGCCAGATCCTTCAACCTGAAGGGTAGGGTTGCACCCAACCTGGATGAGGTGGGAAGCCAGGGAGTTCAGGATTCAGTTGATCTGCCTCCTACCATGAAATTGTGCAGGATCACCTGGAGCCTGTTGCCCTGGCAGGGGCAGGCAGCTAAGTGGGAAGCTGGGGAGGCACAGAAGCCATGTCTGGCACAGATGGGTAGAAATGGATAGGATGGAAGGTGTACTAGGAGAGAGAGCTCAGGTACATTCATTCAACAAGTGTCTTCCAAGAATCTTGTATAGAGAGATGGAAAACTTTCCCTGCCCTCAAGGACACACTCAACTGGGCAGACGGACTTAGAAACAGCAATTACAGCAAAATAATAGATCATCGTGTATGGTTACGCTTACCTCTCCCATTTTACTTACTGGAAAACAAAACCTAGACTTGGGTGTCTATGACAGAATGCGACCTAAAAACCCAGCCTGTTAATTTCCAAGTCAATGCTTAATTTACTGCCCCCTCCAAAAGGCACAGAAGTGGCTTAGGGTGGGCTGTGTTCTGAAACAAGAGTAGATTTAAAAGGTCCAGAGGCATCAGGTCCCAGCTGAGCCACATTGTTCAACTCTGAACAAAGTCGCCTACAGAATAGAATGACATATCGAGGACTGGGTTTGGGGGTGGCGATGGAGCAGAGAGGCAGTGTCAGAGAACTCTTTGTGAAGACAACCTATTTGCTAAAAGGAGCCAAGAGGGATCAGTTTAATTGAAGTTAAAGATATTTTAAGGAAGGTAAGAGCCTAACTGGAGGTTCAGCCAAGGGGTTTTGTTCTGCTTTTGAAAATGAGAAGAGTTGAACAGAATCTGTATGGATGAGCTGATAAAAAGTCCTTTGAAGTGGACAGGGAACTTTTTATAGCCTCAGAATAACTTAGCCCGGGGTGAGGGAGAGAGCTCTCATTTACAAGCGTGGAAGATGGTGAGCTGTCCCCCTCCAATTGGATTTCTTCTGGCTTGGCCATGAAGAGAGAAAGATTGGCC
Source organism: Grampus griseus (assembly GCF_964374135.1). Lineage (NCBI taxonomy): Eukaryota > Metazoa > Chordata > Mammalia > Artiodactyla > Delphinidae > Grampus > Grampus griseus. Next base: position 19,879,519 of record NC_139001.1, on the reverse strand, counting down.
TGGTGTCTGTGTTTAGCTGAGAGAAGATAAATCTGGCCGTCCTTCACACAAGACAGCACAGATGGATGGCCCAGGGGAAAGCCCTAGAAAGCTCGTTAACAGACATTGGAAAGAAAGGCAGAGAGCACAGAATCACAGCCCCCACATACAACTCCCAAGTCACAACCCATCCACACCACTAGATGGATCATGGGTTAATCCTGAAAAAGAATTAAGAAACCAATAGCAATTCCAAAAAACAATAGCAATAAAAATTATTGTTACGGATGATTTGCTATGTTGTGCATGCCATATCTCATTTGTTCATCTTAACAACCTAGGAGGTGGGTATTATTTTTATTTCCGTCGCACATTCGAGAAAGTTGAGGCTTCTTTACATATGAGCAAGTTTAAGCAATTTGTTCAAGCTTAGTACATCCCAGGCCAGAACCTAGATAGAAAACATTGTTTGCTAAATGTTAAGGTGACATGAGGTTACCCTTGGTTACAAACCTCATGGAGGGCAAATCCACTCCCATACTATCATCATTCAGTTCTCTTCGCTGAACAACTGACCAACTTGGTCTAATCTCCCACTCACCAAATAGTTCAGAATTTTGGCCATGGGAACACCTTACCAAAGACTGAAGATTCAGCTTTCCCAAAACTCTTGAGTCCTGTATTGCCGTACGTTTAAAGAGAAAGAGGAAGCTTGGAGAAAAGGAAACACAGTGATAAGTATGCCCCCAAGAAAGAATTGCCTGGGTTGTAATCTAACTGAAATTTTGCTGATCACCACTCTTCATTCCCATTGAGGATAGAAACAGGGACTGGGGACCCAGATTACAGTAGGATTTAACTTAACCTAAAATTCAAATACTTTTCCAAGATCATAGGCTCTGTAACACCCAAACCTGACCCATGTTCCTTACAGTAAAATTTTGATATCTGAAGTTATGAAGTGGGAAAGGCAAAGAAATCAGGAGTCTTTGAGTTTTCTCTCAGGTCCGCCAAAACTCATCTAATCATTTTTCAAAGGTACTGTACCTCTGGACCTCAATTTTCCCATCTGTAAAATAGGAGAATTCGTCACAGCTAATCTCTAAGGTGTCCTCTCTTACTCTCATCCTGAGTCTTGGATCATGACCCTTTTCTTACATACCTCACAGAAACTGCAGTGAGAATCAAAGTTGGTAAAGGTAAAAAAAAAAAAAAAAAAGGAAAGAATGGGCTCTTGAAAATCAATAAGGATTTGTATTTACAAGTACAAAGGACATTGTGTCTTCAGTCAGCCATGTGTCCTTCCTACCATTCTTGAGATTTCATAAAGACAGATGACACACTCCGAATTTCCATGAGTAAGAGACCTTTTCCATCCTCTTTTTGGATGGATTCTGGACTCTTGAAACCTACACAGGTTTCCGCCTATCTGCAACAGGGACAGAAGTTCAAAATATACTATACTTCCAAGCTTCTGCCTGCGGGGTCTCCACCTCTGATCCCTGTCACCTAACCCCTTCTCTACTACAGAAACACAAGCAAAGGGCATTCGAAGGACAAGCCCTGGCAATGGACTTCCAGGACACATTGGAGCTAAAAGAGACTAGAGATCTTTTTAAAGTTCTGGGCAAAAGGCATGTGCTAATTGGCCTGGCTCTAGCTATGAAATCAATTGTTATCATCATTATTTTATTCTCTGAAGGAGACAACCTCAGGTTAGTATTTCAAAGAAGAATGAGTCACTGGAGAGGTTTAAAAGTACCTGCTAATTATTTCTTTAAAGAAAAACCTTAACTCTGGGAGAAATGAGTTAGACGCAGCATCACCTGCCCATTAAGATGAAAGGGCCGAGTTACCGGGGCTGCTCCAGGAGGCCCGGGAATAACAAGCGTGCCCCTTGTCTTTGCAGAGCAGACTTCCCTGCAGAGCCTCTTCCACAGACATTATCTCACCGACCCTGAATTCCTGGGAGAGGAGCAGCCCCCTGCTGGCTTCATCATCCCTTTCTTTCTGCTTCACCGTGATGCAAGGAGGCTGAGGGAAGACTGGTCAACGTTAAGAAGGGACAGGCATCTCTCAGTTGTCTGTGGAGTCAGCATATGGACAGCTGCTTCAAACCCTAAGCTGTCCCAGCTGGGAGCTATCTGGCCACCTTCTCCAGTGGCTTCCAAACATGTTTGGATTTTATTTGAATAGAATTCTATGAAGAATCTCAAGAGTTAAAACAGAAGATCAATTTTAGGGTTTCCCTGGTGGCCCAGTGGTTAAGAATCCTCCTGCCAATGCAGGGTACACGGGTCTGAGCCCTGGTCCGGGAAGATCCCACATGCCGCAGAGCAACTAAGCCTGTGCACCACAACTACTGAGCCTGTAGTCTAGAGCCGGTGAGCCACAACTACTGAGCCCACGTGCTGCAACTAATGAAGCCGGCGTGACTAGAGCCCATGCTCTGCAACAAGAGAGGCCACCACAATAGGAAACCCGCGCACCGTGGCGAAGAGTGGCCCCCACTGGCCACAACTAGAGAAAGCCCGCACATATCAACAAAGACCCAACGCAGCTAAAAATAAATAAATTTAATAAATAAATTTTTTAAAAAAGAATAGGATCGGTTCTATGTTAAGTTCAGATTTTTAACATTTACTCAGCATCAAGTCCATCAGTGAGAATAATGAAGTTCATTTGATGAATGCAAAAATTCTCAACCAGTCATCTAGAGCTCAGCGGCCACAAAGATGAGTCATATTATGGAAGACACTCAACATCTTTGAAAGAACTGCCAAAGTCCCTTTGAGCCAATGCATCCTAGAACCTTGAGTGGGGAAAATGGAATTCACTGGTTCAAGAATTTAGTTTAGTTGGTGTTATGGTCTAAGTCAACTGAAACATTTCCAAACTGTTTGTCCAAGAGGAGAAAGAGGTGGAGGCTGCCGTCCAGGAAAGGAAGACAGTGGCTTAGTTTCAGAGAGGAAACCATTGGATTCTCATAATGGGAGGATAAGGGAGTGACAAGTTCCAGGAGAGCCTGAAGCTGTGCCTTTTCTCAAAGGCTGCATCCCAAACGAACCGCTGACAGGGCTCCCGTATGGTTGGCCAGTGACTAAGCATCAGATATTGGCACTCTGGGAGCTGGGACAAGGTCCTATGGCCAAACTGGCACCCAGAAAATTGAATTTAAATGACTATGCAGGCCTGCCCACTGGGCATCTTCAGAATAAGTCCCGAAAGACTGCTGATCAGAGGTCTGTTTATTATAGACTGGCATAAAATAAAATACAACCTAAAAAAGGGAAGGGAGGCACAAAAATGGATTTTTTACTCACCCTGCAAGCTGGGACTTAGACATAGATTTTGTCGGACATACAAGAATTTTATTACAATAGTACATTTATTATAAGAATAAAGGCAATTTTTGCTATGGTGTGAATGTTTACGTCACCCCCAAAATTCACATGTTGAAAACCTAATGCCCAAGGTAGTGGTATTCAGAGGTAGGGCCTTTGGGAGGGGATTAGGTCATGAATGAGGTAAGCGCCCTTATAAAAGAGACCCCATAGAGCTCCTCACCTCTTCCACCAGGTGAGAATAAGTGAGAAACCTGTGGCCTGGAAAAGAGTCCTTACCCAGCCATGAGGGTACCCTAATCTCGGACTTCCATTCTTCAGAACTGGAAAAAGAAATTTCTGTTGTTGAGAAGCTAATCAGCCTGTGGTATTTTGTTACAGCAGCCTGAACAGCCTCAGACATGATTCCATCCCTCAAGTGGTGTAGAGCCCTTCACACCCTTTGCACCAGCACCAGCTGTTTCTGGCACCCCCTCCACCCCAAGTTCAGTCCCTTTTCCTTTGGCTGAGCCCTCCTCCCACCAGACATCCATCCCTTCTCTTCTAGGTCTTACTTGCTCCCCCAAACGTTTTGCTTCCTGACAAAGCACACCACTGGATGGAGAGGTGCCTCATCAAAGGCAGTGGTCAGCATCAGTGCTAATTAGTATCAGAGCAGATAGATTATTTTTAAAGGGAGCTGGTCCCCTAAGGGCTACCTCACCCCCTTAGGGGTACATTTTGAAGACAACTGGCTCCTCAGCTGATTGGAAATGCTGGCTCGGACACTTCAGCCACTGTATTTCTATGGTTCCCATCTCCTCAACAAAATCATGAGTTTTCTTGGAGTGGAGGATGTACCTTCTGTTGATCTGCTACTACAGGAGCTTAGGTAGGTAATGCCGGCTGACCCATACGGGCAATGACCCTGGATGAGTGACCTGAACCTGAGGGAAGAGCTCATTTTCTCCCAGGCTGTCTTCCTTCCAGAAGCTTTTGTATGTAGGTAATGACCACACAGGTACCAGTAAACCCATGAGAGGTCTTGGAACCTCTGGATGGAAACCAGTGGTTTCAATTTTCTGGGAAAGGACTGAAAGTGCCAAAAGTTCCATTCCATGTATGGGTCTCTTACATTTACTTCCTATCATTTCATCCTTGTCTCTTTGGGTCCCTGAAAAACAAACAAACAAAAAAAAAACCACCATGCCGGGGTCAGAATGTCCGACTTCTGCTCTGCTAGTTAATTACATGTCTGTCCCTGAGCAGGCTTCTCACAAGCCAGAGCTTCCATTCCCTCTCCTGTAAACTGAGGAAACCCAACGCGAATTACTTACACACGGCCCACCTCTTCTGAGTCCCTCAGCCGTGTGCAACCAGGACTCACACAGCATCAGTATTCACGGGCCCTGGAGGATGGGAAAGGAGAAGCCGAAGGAAGCAGCGGGCTGTTTAGCTGAGCTTCAGACAGGAAGATGCTGTCTGTCCACCCAGGCTGAGGATGAAAAGCATTCCGGAGAGCTGAGGCAGTGCCGGGACAGGGTCCCTGCTCCCCGAGGCCTCTGAACACTGGGGGAGAGGCCTGGGGAATACAGAGAGCCCCCCATTCGGGTCTGGCTCTAAAACTTGGCCCAGTAGGAGCTGGGAACAGATGAGAGGATGAAGTTCTTCCCCTTCGGGGAATGTGACCAAGAGAGCAAGCCACACAGGCCTCCTCCTAGCAGAAGAGGGAATGAAGATAGAATGGAATGAGGGAACAAGGGGGCTTTTGGAGCGAGTTCTGAGATGCCTGGAAGCTGAGGCCACCACCCACTCCTCTGGTTTCCAAGTCCAGAAAAGCCTAAGAGCGATCAAGGTCCAGGTAGCGACGATAGTAAGCAACCCTCAGCCCTTTCATTGACTCTCCCCCCCTCCCTCTCTCTCTATCTCTCTCTGTCTCTCTCTCTCTCTCTCTCACACACACATACACACACACACACACACACACACACCACCACCACCACCAAAAACAACAACAACCACAACAACTGTGCAGATCCTTCACCTCTCTCGTGCCTGTACTCTCAGCTGGGGAATCCTGGAGTAGAAAGCAAGAAAGCAGATGAGGCCTTCCAGCTGAGTTTCCCATGAGTAAATAGATTCATGAGTAAAGAGAAAGGTAAAGGAGGAAGCAACTTTTATGAGTACAGAAGAGAAGGGAATAGGTGTGGAGAGCCTTCCATCTTACCAGAGGGGACAGCCATTCCAAGATGCAGCATGCCGGGTCTGAAGAGGAGTTCCGTGCCTGGCCCTGGGAGAGTGAAAGTCCCGTGTCATGTCTGCAAGCCCACAGCCCTGCACACAAGGCAAGGGGTTGAGTCCTGGTCTTGCCAGGTGGCTGCCACACTGTGGGACTTCAAGCCTGCCCTTTGAATCTGAGTCTCAGCAGTTTTTTTACCTATAAAATGGAAATAAGAATCCTCTGGCCCAGCTCACCTTAGTGGAGATAGGATTCAGGAAATGATAGAACTGGGGGGGTTTTGTGGATCTGGGAAGCCAGGAATTATGTCTGGACAAGGGTCAGAGGTGTGGGAGTCCTTAGCCTGGAGGTGCAAACTCAAGTCATGAGAGCAGACAAGGAGCACGTGACGAGTGAGTCCTGGGAACACCCATGTTTCAGTGGTGGATGGAGGACGACGAGCCAGAAAGGAGGGCCAAGGAGGAAGAACTGAGAAGTTATGGAGCCATAAAAAGCTGAACAGAGGTGATCTGAGAAAAATCATCATTTGTGTCAAGCAGATTTCTTAAAAATAGGTTTCATTCTTACCTCCTATGTATCCCCAAAAGCGCAGTGGGGGTCAATCAGAGCAGAGAAAATGACCATTAGAGAATATCTGTGATCTGGAAACTTACATAACATTTGTTATAAGCTTGGAGAGAATTGTAGACCTAGTCCATACCTCCCTGGTGGCTTGCTGTGTGACACTGGACATCTCCCACAACTTCTCTGTGCAGACTATCAGCCAGTATTTATCCAAATCACTTAGGAGCTACAGTTCAGAGGGTATGGGCTGTGGATCCAGTTACTCCTGGGCAAATGACTCCACAGGGCAATGTGAGCCTGAAGTGGGAGTGGCACACACACCACAATCAAACGGAGTCAGGGTCTCCTCTCCCCAGAGCCTGATCTACCTTAAAATAGGACAAGGATCTCAAAGTTCTTTCTCAAAGGAACCAAACCTGCCATTTGAAAATATTTCAGTCCAACAACACTCAAAATAAACTCACTTCAACAGCAAATATTTGTGGTGAATCTCCATGTGCAAACCACTGGGCTGGTTTGGAAGAGATAGAAAGAAGATAGGACTCAAAGATGACGAAGGCACTGAGATATCGGGCCCTGCCCTCACCTAGTGAGGAAGACAGACTCTTACAAGGTGACCACTGGCCAGACCGTGCTAAGTGTCATCACAAAAATACAAACAAAATGCAACAGGAACCCAAGTGCTAGTCATTAATTCTACACTGAATGGATCCAAGAAGGCTTTACGGATGAAGTGTCATCTGAATTAGTGTCCTGACACCAATTAGGATTTTAATATTCAGGGAAGGAACACTCAGCGTTAATGAGTGAACATCATGGGCAAAGCCTTGGCAACAGGAAAGTGGTATTTGTTCAGGGAATAAGTTGATGGTTTGGGACTTCAGTCTGTATTCAATGTAGAGTCAAATAAAATGTTTTTGAGAAAGGGTGCTATAGAATTGGTCCTGCTCTTTATTTTTTTTAACATCTTCATTGGAGTATAATTGCTTTACAATGGTGTGTTAGTTTCTGCTGTGTAACAAAGTGAATCAGCTATATGTATACTTATACCCCCATATCTCCTCACTCTTGCGTCTCCCTCCCACCGTCCCTCTCCCACCCCTCTAGGTGGTCACAAAGCACGGAGTTGATCTCCCTGTGCTATGCTGCTGCTTCCCACTACCTCTGTATTTTACATTTGGTAGTGTATATATGTCCATGACACTCTCTCACTTCATCCCAGCTTACCCTTCCCCCTCCCCATGTCCTCAAGTCCATTCTCTACATCTGTGTCTTTATTCCTGTCCTGCCTCGAGGTTCTTCAGAACTTTTTTTTTTTTTTTAGATTCCATATATATGTATTAACATACGGTATTTGTTTCTCTCTTTCTGACTTACTTCACTCTATATGACAGACTCTAGGTCCATCCACCTCACTACAAATAACTCAATTTCATTTCTTTTTATGGCTGCCATTCCAGAACTTTTTGACCAAGATAAGAAGCAAAGATGGAAGGTGGAGGAGTCTTCTTAGAAAGCTATTAACAAAGTCCAGAGGAGAAATCTCCAGCATCCTAAAGAGTAAAGAAGCCCTGAGATTAAAAAGATCAAAGGTTGTTTCAAGGTTTTCCAGAATGTGCCAATAAAGAGCACAGAAGGTGTAAAACTGGGAGAGAGACATACAGATAAAATTATTTTTAGACAGGTGGAATCTGCACAGTTAGATGTAAGGGTCTAGAGCCCAGGAGAAATTACTCACCAAGAGACAAGTCAGGAATCTGTGTTGGAGAGCAATACAATACCACTTATATAGGGGTCAGGTTCTGAGGGCAGCACTTAAGATCAATGTTTAGCAGAGACAAAACACCCCCTGTAAGTCCCTTAGGGGGAAGGCACATTCACAACTGATATCCACTTGTGCCGTAAGTCCAGTAGGGCCAGTGATTCTCACAGAGGTGGAGGAGCCATCTGGGCACCAAAAGAAGCAGCAGGTATGTGTGTTTTGGGGTCTGTTATAAGAGACACACTAGAGGTCCATTTCCCATTACCTGTGCACTGAGTGGAATTGTGGCCAGAACCACCTGCATAAATTATAACTGTGTTTCCTGTTCAACATGCAACTGATGCTATCTATACAGAGCTGGGCACCATGGACCTATCTGTGCAGTGAACTGACTTCAAGCCCTTGGTGTGAAATGCTCATGGAGAGACAAGGGGTCAAGAAGTGCTGAGGGCTGAGAACAGCAGCGTGGAAAGTGCCAGGAGCTGACTGAAGGAATTTGGTCAAAGGAGGAGGAGCCAAAGAAGAATCAAAGAAGGAGAACTAGGGGATATTAAGATATTATGTAGGCCAAGGAATGACAAGGAAAGGGAGAATGTCAGGAAAGAGAGGACCTTCAACAATGCCAATTTCTATAAAGAGACCTCAAAGTCATCTTTTGAATCTGAAACTGGAACATTATCAAGTATGTTAAAATATGAAGCTTCTGTGAATGAGGAAAATGGAAGAAAAGTTATAAAGGTGAAGATTTGGCGAATAAGAAAGTAGAGACATTAAGCAACACTATTCCACAAATTTGGCCATGGAGGGAAGGAGAAAAATTGAGGGATGGTCTGAGTCAGAAGAAGGGATAAGGAAACACTTTTAAGAGCATGGGCTTGTTTGTAAAGTAAGAAATGGCCCCAGTTATTCAGTAATAGTGATAATAACTTACACTTATTGAGCATTTCCTATGTGCACTATCAGAGTTAAGCTTAGTTAACCCCTTGAGATAAATACAACTGTCATCCATCAGAAGAAACTGAGGCTTAAATAGGTCAAGAAAATACCCCCAATCCCACAGCTGTTAAGTAGCAGAGATAGGATTGGAAAATAATCAATCAGACTCTGGGGCCCACTCACTCTCCTGCTTAGAGTAGAGGAAGTTTCCAGATGTCACATCTCAGAGAAGAGGGAAAGCTTTGGTCTTGGTTCAGAACCTCTCAATAGTCTGCCCCATTCATCTCCAGGATTTCAAACATTGCTTTCACTCATTCCTAGGATGTCATATTTTACATCTATGTAGAATTATAGTGATAACCACATGAATTATTCACAAATTAACATCTCCCAGGCCCTTCTGCTCGGACACCACTGAGAATTTTCTAGGATGCCCAAGTTACTATGTCCTGAATTCTCTCTCTACTACACTGAATACTAGGAACTGTGTGGAAACTCAACTCCCAGACATCTGAACCCACAGCAGATAGAAGACCTACAGGCAGAAAGAAGAAGGGGGAGACAACTCCCCTCAAGTATTTCTGAGATGAGCTGGAAGTAAACTGGAAGTATGCTGGATAGTTAGGGTACTTACCTGAAGAGTGTCCATTGTCTATAGCATGGCGTGAAATTACCAGTCAGAACCGAGGAATAGAGTTGACTTTGGATAAAGAACCTGTACCCAAAAGTCTGGAAGAAGAGCCTTATAGCAATGGCATTGCAACCCAGTCAATACATTTTTTATTGAGCAAGTGCTATAGATCTCACACTACTCTGCTGGGCAGCTGGACTATACAGCTTTGCTGGAGAGACAGTGCTAAGACATATGAATGACAGAAAACAAAAGCGTGGTGTGAAGACTACACTTCAGAGGGAAGAGACTCGTTGAGGGCTGAAATGCTCACGGTATGGTCAAAGTGGGATGTGGGCTCTGAAACAAGCTGTTCTGGGGGAAAACAAAGGGGCAGAGCATTCTGTGGGGTGGGCAGTGGTGCAAGAAAATCTGAATGAAGTTGATAAGAAGACTTCTTCAGAGGGGCATATGAGTGGATTTGGGGGAGAAGTAGCTAATAGTGTGAAATTAAGAAGGAGAGGAAGTTAGGGGTGTAGGTTTAGAGAGAGAGGTCATTCTAAAGATTGTGGAAGGGGAGGAGTCTGAGAGTGTTTTGTGCCACAGGCAGTGAATAAAGAAGACTACTCAGCATAATTGCACAGGAGAGAGAAAGATCAGGAGAAAGCACAGAGCGTATTAGAGAAAGTGGATTGATACTATCTACTATCTAATCCAATCTACCCACCTCAGTGACCTCAAGGGTCATTTGCTCATTTAATTTTTGCATCAATCTTTTGAACTCCATTTTTTCAACGAAAGAGAAAATCGAAGACTTTCCCAAGATCTTTGCGCCAAATGAATGGCCAGCCTATCTTCTGACCCCAAGTTCTCTCCTAAGAGTCCTACAGTGGCTATCTTGACCTTTGACAGGTGAGAACACAAAGGTTTGTCCCCAGCTGCCCTCACACTGTCTCACATCTGTGAAGTGTCAGCTGTTTAGATCACAGTTTTTTCTTTACCTGCCCTACAGTCGAGCACACAAAGTCACATACAAAGGAAGGATATTTCTTCAATTCATACAAGCAAAAATGAAGTTCTCTTACTTCAGTTTTGGATTGTGCAGGTAAAAGTGATTTGGAGAGGACCCAAAACTACCCAGATGTTTGTGTCTGTCTCTACACGCAGGACCCCTTGGAGAAATGGTTGATTCTGGGACTAGGGAAAGGAAAATACAAGATGAGTCTGGAGCATCTTGTAGCTCCAGAAAGTAAGGGAGTGCTCAAAAAGCAAAACAATACAGCCAAAGCTAGAATAGCTTGAGCAACGAAATAAATAACACAATATTGGATGACATAATCCAAAGTATAAAATAAGTATTCACGGGGCTTCCCTGGTGGCGCAGTGGTTGAGAGTCCGCCTGCCGATGCAGGGGACACGGGTTCGTGCCCCGGTCCGGGAAGATCCCACATGCCGCGGAGAGGCTGGGCCCGTGAGCCATGGCCGCTGAGCCTGCGCTTCCGGAGCCTGTGCTCCGCAATGGGAGAGGCCACAACAGTGAGAGGCCCGCGTACTGCAAAATAATAATAATAATAATAAGTATTCACGAACCCATCCTGATGCAAATAAATAATTGAATAAGTAAATAAATGGGAGAGAGTACATAAATTTCCCATGCAAAAGAATGCTAAATAATTTATGTGGATACTACCCTCTCAAGGAGTGGAATGAACTCCCTGCCCATTAAGTGTGGGGTATGCTTAGTGACTTGTTTACAAAAGTTACAGTGTAACCTTTGTAACTTTACAGTGGAAAACCTGGTTAACACTACCTAAGCCAGATGGTCAAGGTCAACATCATCATAGATAAGTCAAGTTGATAGCATGTCCTCTTGATATGATGTGTTGAGAATGGTGCTTCACCTCCATGGTCTTCCCCTCCAAAATCCCTAGCCCCAGCCCAGCCACGACAAGTGTAGAAGCCAAACTCAAATTGAGGGGCATTCTACCAAATTTCTGACCAGTATGCCTCAACTTTATCAAGTTCACCAAAGACAAGGAAAGTCTGAGAAACTGTTACAGCCAAGAGGAGCTGGAGGAGACATAATGACTAATGTCATATCTAGGTATCTAGAGATCTTTCCTTTATTCTGCAGATAAATACTTCTAAGCTCCAGAAAGGGGGTGTCATTTCAAAGTCACCAGCTAGTTTGTGACAGGTTAAGACTAAAACCTGGGCCTCTGGAACCTCAATATACTTTTCATTCCACCAAGCCATAATTCTTGCCTCTTTTTCTGAATCACATCACTGCTGGTCAGGAAGGAATTGATCTAGCCTGGTTCCCATCTGTTGTCATTTCAGTTCAGGGGCAGAGATTTATAAAGAAAAAAGAATCATGTCATATCTTGGGACATAGCAGATTATGACCCAGTCATGTGGTACAGGGCTGTCCAGAGGGCCAAGATCTGGAAACTGAACCCTTCCATGGATAGGGAGAGAGCCAGCCAGAAGTGCATGTTATGTACCGTCTGGCAGGAAGAATTTGGTTTGCAGAGGAAACAGCTCTGAGAGAGGTGGCAGTCCAGGGAGGCATGAGGGTTGAGAGCCAATCGGCAGACTGGGAAAGGGGACCAGGAATTCAGGAGCAGGTCAGACTAAGACCTACAGACCAGCCGGCAGCCTGGCAGGGACCAGTGTCGTCTCAGCATCCCTCAAGGCTGGTGTTAGAATCAGGACTCTGGACTGGCACAGAAAAGCACAAGCATAGCCCTACAGGCACTTGGCCACAAAGCAAGTGACTAAAACTGTGACCAGGTGCTGGGAATCTACTTATCAAGAATGGCATACGAAGTGAGTACTGGCTTGGACTCGATACAGAGTCTCCGTTATCGGAACCAGGGCACAGAGTCCAAGTGAAGTGAGCAGAGTAAGGGACAGTCTTCCAAATCCCAGGATTCTGGGCCAGATCATCATTTCTTGACATCATTTCTGTTTCAGGTAAGAATTGGTTCAAAAGCCTGGGATAGGACTGATCTCTTGGGTGGAGTTAGTGAGTCCCAGACCCGGTGTGAGACAGACGCACAGACTGAACTCCAGGCAAAACCTTTCTTCCTGAAAGAATGAATGCTTGTATGATCTGCAGGCACTACTTTGACAGCCATACCAACACACATGACACACTATTGTAAGGAAACAGTTTGTTTTTATCTACCATTGAGTTACAAGCACATCATTGATCCTCAATAAATATGTGTTGAATAAATAAACATCCATTTGTTTAAAATTGGCAGGTAGGCATTTTATTTTCTTAGATGGTTATTTCCATATTCTCTGCTCACATGAAAAATTTCTTAAAAAGCAGGGCTTCCCTGGTGGCACAGTGGTTGAGAGTCCGCCTGCAGATGCAGGGGATGAGAGTTCATGCCCCGGTCCGGGAGGATCCCACATGCCGCGGAGCGGCTGGGCCCGTGGGCCATGGCCGCTGGTCCTGCGCGTCCGGAGCCTGTGCTCCGCGGCGTGAGAGGCCACAGCGGTGAGAGGCCCGCGTACCGCAAAAAAACAAAAAAGCAATGAAAAATACAGAGAAATCAAAAAGTTACATACTGTATGATTCTATTTATATGACTTTTTCAAAAAAAAAAAACCGTGGAGATGTAGGACAGATAAGTGGTTTCCAGGGGTTAGGGAAGGCAAGGGAGGGTGTGATTTTCAAGGGATGGGACTAGCATGAGAGAATTCCTTTGTGGTGACAGTAGTTCTTTCTCTTGACTGTGGTGGTGGTTATATGAACCATATATAGGATAAAATGCCATATAATTACATACAAAGACATACAAGAAAACTAAGTGCATGCAAAAACTAGTAAAATCTGATGTCTAGTTAATGATATTGTGTTGACATCAATTTCTTAAGGGGAGGGAGGCAAAGTGACACAGAAGAAACCAGAGTGGCCATGAACTGGTAATTGCTGGAGCTATAGGTGTATGAAGGCTCTTTGTACTATTCTTTCCACTTTTGTATATGCTTGAAAAATTCTAGAGTAAAGAATTTTAAAATAATAAAACTTTAAAGCAAATACAGAGACCCCCACTTGAGAACCCTTATCAGCTGTCCCACTTGTTACTAGCAGCTTCCTAACATAGAATTAAATATGCATGTAGGTATACATCCTATATCACATTTGGAAAATCCAAGCAGCTTCTCCACGACTGGTCATGAAAAACATAGTCATAAGGACAAAGGCATAAAGCAAATACAAATTTGAAATAAACATTTTTTTCTTGGTCACAGTGTTTGGGGAGCTGTAAAAGCTACAGCTAACTTGCTTCCACTTCCTCCCTAACGGCAATGAATTTGCTGCCTGATTTTGTCTAGTAGATCTTCTTTCATCAGCCTTTCCGGTCATTTTTATTCCCTTTCACTTTAGCCTTGACCTCTAATTCACTGTTTTGAAAAAGAAAAAAAATAGAATTCAGTACATGTTTATTCCAAGAATCCTGCTTATTTCCTTCCTTATATTTTCCCATGTCTTCCTCCCTAGAGAGTTCCTGACACAGGACCTGGTTACTACATATTTTTTTTTAATATTTATTTATTTATTTATTTTTGGCTGGTTGGGTCTTCGTTGATGCATGCAGGCTTTCTCTAGTTGCAGCGAGCGGGGGCTACTCTTTGTTGTGATGCGCGGGCTTCTCATTGCAGTGACTTCTCTTGTTGTGGAGCATGGGCTCTAGGCGTGCAGGCTTCAGCAGTTGTGGCACGTGGGCTCAGTAGTTGTGGCTCACGGGCTCAGTAGTTGTGGCTTGCGGGCTCTAGAGCGCAGGCTCATACCTATTTTTATTTTATAAACTTTGAGTGAGGACCCTCTGTTGCCATTTTCTCATTTATTCCTAACGGTCACCCAGTGTGGTAATAATATTGACCCCATTTTACAGATAAGCAATCTGAAATTTAAAGATTTCCACTGAAAACTGCAAAGCTTATACTGGATAAAGTGAAAGATAAATTTCTTGTTCAAGAATAAACTGACTCAGCACTAATTTTTCTTCATTGGATCACTCTAAAATTCATTTTGAGAACCCTAACCCATCATTTAAGAAACCCATGGCTGAATGTGGGATTTCTTTTCTTTTTTCCTTTGTCTCTCTTTTAATGAATGAGAAAACTGTGCTACAACAATTAACTCAACTTAGGCTATATGGAGTGTTTCGCAAAAGATTTTTCTATGTAAAGTAAATGTTAATTATATCCCATCTCTCTTTTTTTAATTTCTTTTTATTGAAGTATACTTGACTTACTATGTTGTACCAGTCTCTGCTGTACAGCAGAGTGACTCAGTTATACACATATAGACATGCTTTTTTTTAACATTCTTTTCCATTCTGGTTTATCATGGGATATTGAATATAGTTCCCTGTGCTCTACACTAGGACCTTATGGCTTATCCATCCTGTATGTAATAGTTTACCTCTGCTGATCCCACACTCCCAGTCCATCCCTCCCCCACAACCCTCCCCCTTGGCAACCACAGTCTGTTCTCTGTACCTGTGAATCAATTTTTGTTTTGTAGACAGGTTCATTTGTGCCATATTTCAGATTCCACATGTAAGAGATATCATATGGTATTTGTCTTTCTCTTTCTGACTTACTTCACTTAGTATGATAATCTCTAGTTGCATCCATGTTGCTGCAAATTACATTATTTCATTCTTTTTTATGGCTGAGTAATATTCCATTGTATATATGTACCACATCTTCTTTATCCATTCATCTTTCAATGGACATTAGGTTGTTTCCATGTTTTGGCTATTGTGAACAGTGTTGCTATGTACATGGGGGTGCATTTATCTTTTTGAATTATAGATATGTCCAGGTATATGCCCAGGAATGGGATTGCTGGATCATACAGTAATTCTAATTTTAGTTTTCTGAAGAGCCTCTTCACTGTTTTCCATAGTGGCTGCACCAGCTTACATTCTGAATGTGAGATTTCTCATAGAGGGACCAACAACATCTTACGTCCATGTGCATCTGTTCCCTCTTGAAGTAAGTTGGAAGAATAAATGAAGATGAAATCTTTCTACTCACTCTTAACATACCCACTAGCCAACTCACCAAATCCCAGCACAGACTTTCTGTTCTGGAATATCCTAAACCATTCCCATAAGATCGTTGCAAAGCGAGGTTTTCCAAATGTAGCTAACATTGAAAGGGTTAAACAAAAAAAGTTTTTTCCATTTTCTAAGTGTTTACAAATTAAAAGAGGGATAGTTGTCTCCATGTGTATTATTGCATTGAGTGCCAAACTTCCTACACAGGACCCAAATTTCTCTATGAGCTATCCACGATCACCGTGATCCACTTTCCCTTACCAGAAGGCTACCCTTTGCTTGTTTTCTTGAGGTAGGAGAAGTCTTGGAGAGAGCTCCATCCCATCTTTGCTTTTACTGCCCTCTCTCCTTTCCTATTGTCAGTTCAGTCCTTTCCCTAAAACCAAACAGTGCAAGTCTGATGAGCCACTGGGACTCCCTTCCCTCCACAACTACTCCAGCCTGCACCAGACCAAGAGGAAGGGAAGAATGCTTGAGGTCTTCAGAATATGCTGGCACTCCCAGGGTGAGCCCTGGGGTCAAAGGGCCCCCAGAGACCTGCCAGAGTGACTCTCCAGACAGACCGAGAGCCAGCTGCCGAGGAAGTCTCTCCTTAATCTACAGCACCACCTTTTTTTTTAAAACATCTTTATTGGAGTATAATTGCTTTACAATGCTGTGTTAGTTTCTGCTTTATAACAAACTGAATCAGTTATACATATGTTCCCATATCTCTTCCCTCTTGCACCTCCCTCTGACCCAACTGCCCTATCCCCCCACTCTAGGTGGTCACAAAGCACCGAGCTGATCTCCCTGTGCTATGCGGCTGCTTCCCACTAGCTATCTATTTTACGTTTGGTAGTGTATATATATGTCCATGCCACTCTCTCACTTTGTCACAGCTTACCCCTTTTGAGGAGAGGTTGTATTTGGAGAGAGTGTCAGGCAAGATCTTGATTGGGAATTGGAGCCACTAGCTCTCTGAGTAGATGGGGACTTCTACACGGCATCCCTCTCGTGCTTCTGGCTTGGAGCAGAACTGCCTATTATCTCTCAATTCTCATTCATTTTAAAAGCTCCTATCCTCATGATCAAGCTTGTCTAAATTTGACAATAAATCCAAAGCTATCTCTTCAACTGAAAGGAATGATATTCTTCTCAAAGAGCTTTGTGCAGGAAAGCAACCTGGGCAGAAGAAAAACTATGTCTAATTCTTAAGTGAGATAATAATAATTGAAGGAAGATTAAAAATGGCATACCAGAACTTAATGTACAACTCAGTATACAGAGCCAACTGGAACAGGAACCAGGTTCTAGAGACCATACAAATGGTCACCTCACCGTTATGAAAGAGGTCAGTCATCCTCCCCTGCAGAGACCTCTTGCCCAGATTTTTCATGGAAACACAAAAGGGGACTTGCTTTCAGCTGCATCATCTGGTTTGGCCGTTTCACTCAATGCCTCTGAGCTAACAGTTATTTGTTCTTTTTCTTTTACCAAGTAGCCATTCTTCCTCTTGTTCTCAATGCTAGACAGTCTCTGTGCCACCTCCCACCCCGAGCTGTTCTCTGCCCTTCTGCCCTGCTCTGTGCCCTCAGAGGCTGGGCCTTGAAGACAGCATTTACAGTTGGCGTGTGGTTGGGTTCAGCCAGTGGAAGGCACTGGTAGGAGATCTGAGGGCAAGGGGAAGAAAGATCGGGAATATTCTTCCCCACCACCTCCGTGCTTCAGCCTGGTTCTGAGGACCTGACTGTGCCCCTACCCTCCCACAGCTCCCACCAAGAAGCCCTCCTTCCTGACCCACCTCCCACAGGGCTCCGTGCCCCACGCCTTGTTCTCAGACCTAGGGATGGCAGCAGCTTTCCCGCAGATGCTTCTCTCTGGGGGCTCAGTATTCCTTGTTCTCCCCTTTAACACCCTGTGCTCACTTTCTGAAGCAGCGCCATCAGTAGAGTCTCTGTATTTGCACCGTCCAAGACAAGTTCTGTTTCCTGTCTGGTCTCTGCCTGCTCCAGGCATGCTCAGCTCCTCGCTGTGACTCAAATACTCCAGGCAGGACACTGCCTCAGGGTCCTTCCACATCCTTTTCCATTTCCCTGGAATACTCATACCCCAGATTTCTTCTCAGCTCACTCCCTTGCCTCCTTCAGGTCTCTGTTTTAATGTCACCTAAAACATGATACAATTGAACTTATTTACAAAACAGAAACAGACCTACAGAATGAGAGAATGAATTTATGGTTACCAGGGGGGAAGGTCGGGGCGGGGGGACAGTTAGGGAGTTTGGGATTGACATGTACTCACTTCTATATTTAAAATGGGTAACCAACAAGGACCTACTGTATAGCACAGAGAATTCTGGTCAATATAATGTAACAACCTAAATGGGAAAAGAATTTGAAAAAGAATAGATACATGTATATGCATAACTGAGTCACTTTGCTGTACACCTGAAACTAACACAACATTGTTAATCAACTATACTCCAATATAAAATAAAAAGTTTTTTAAATGTTAAAAAAAATAAATGTCACCTAATCAGAGATGCACTTCC
This sequence comes from Grampus griseus, assembly GCF_964374135.1. NCBI lineage: Eukaryota > Metazoa > Chordata > Mammalia > Artiodactyla > Delphinidae > Grampus > Grampus griseus. The sequence goes on along the minus strand of NC_139001.1, from coordinate 19,861,484 downwards.
AGACCACCCTCTGTAAAAAGGCAGCCTCTCCCCATCTCCTTGCACCTGTCACTCTCCGTCTCTCTTCCCCTGCCCTGATTGTCTTCATAATGCTTTTTATCATTTGACATACCATATTTTTTAGGTTTTTTTTTTTTTTTTGCCTCTCTTCCCCAGCCAGAATGGAACCTCCTTTATAGTTCATTGCTAAACTTAAACAGTACCAGGAACACGATAGGTATTTCATAAACATTTCTTGAATGAATAAATGCATTGTGTGAGCACTGCTTGACTCTTTCCTTTATAACTTCAGGCTATGAACTCTGCATGCAGCTTTTACCCAGGACTCCCTATACACCATCTTAGGGAATAATTACTGAATATTTCAAAAGTGCTTACACTTGTACTCAGAGATACTGGATGCAGCATAAAGAGAAATCAAGGCATAAAAGGAAAATAATTCCCAAATTCCAACAGCCACCAGGATTTGGAATCTAGAGATAAGCCTCCAAAACTGGGAGTAAGGTACATGAGTGGTCTATACAGCCAAACTAGGAATGGATGCCTTTAAGAGGCAGATCAGGAATGGGTGGGACTGGGCCAGAAAGGAAAGAAGGAGGAAAGGGTAAGTGCTTAGGGAAAGGAGCCATGCGGTGTGGCCAAAGTTTTTGTCCTTGGAGAAGTGCGAAGAAAACTCAAAACCCCACTTATTTTCATATTGAGCATCCTCTTTATGAGAACTTCCAACCTCCCTCATGTTGCTTAGGCAACACCTTACAGCAAGCCCTTCATCTTCTGAATAAGGAGTCTTGAGAGCTTGCACCTCCTCCTTCACAAGAGTCTAGGGAACATCTAAGAGAAGAAAGTGAGCATCTCAAAATGAAGCTCTGTTGGTCCTGAGGGAAATGTAAGATTTCATTTCATTCATTCATTCTGGCCCACCTCTGGCCCCAGCAAACACTAAGGAATAACTTAGAGATTGTAAGACCTGGACTCTTGGGCTCACCATGATCTGACCACACCTGCACCGTATCCCCCTACACACTCCCTGCTCCTTCCCACCCAGAGCCATGCTGGACCTCTGACTGTTCCTGGTCTTTACAAATTTTAGCCATCCTAATAGGAGTGTAGTGATATCTCATTATGGTTTTTCATTTCCCTAACAACTAATAGTGTTGAGTGTATTTTCATGTGCTTATGTTCCATCTGTACATCTTTTTTGGTGAAGTGCTTGAATTATTTGCCCATGTTTAATTTTATTATTATTAAGTTTTGAGAGTTGTTTATATATTCTGTATACAAGTCTTTTTATCAGAGAAGTGATCTGCAAATATTTTCTCCCAGTCTGTAGCTTAATTTTTTATTCTTTGAATAGTGTCTCTCAAAGAACTAACATTTTAAATTTTGATGAAATATAACTTATCAGTTTGTTCTTTTATGGACCATGCTTTGCTATCATATCTAAGAGCTCTTCACCTAACCCAAAGTTATGAAGGTTTTCCCTTTTCCTCCTATGTTTTGGAAATTTTTCTGTTATCTTGTTAATTCTATTATGGTCAGAGGACATACTTTGTACGACTTCAATTCTTTTAAATCTGTTAAGATTTGTTTTATGACCCAGGATATGGCCTATCTTGATGAATGTTCCATGTGTTCTTGAAAAGAATGTGTATTCTGCTGTTACTAGGTGGAGTGTGTTTAAATGGTAATTATATCCATTCGGTTGATGGTGTCATTCTGTTCTTCTATATCCTTGCTGATTTTCTGTCTGCTAGCTCCATCAATTACTGAGAGAGGACTTCTGAAGTCTCCACCTATAATTGTGAAGTTGTCTATTTCTCTTTTTATTTCTGTCAGTTGGTTCCTTCATACATTTTGGAGCTCTGTTATTAGAGGCAAAACACTTAGGATTAGGATATCTTCTTCATGAATTGATTCTTTTTTCATTATGTGATGTTTAAGGTGCCCCTTTATCCCTGGCAATTCATTTTTCTGTGAGATCTACTTTGTCTCATTCTAATATAACCCCTCTCCTTCTTTCCATTGGTTGGCATTTGAGAAATCATCTTCCATCCTTTTGCTTTTAACCTACACATTTGAAAAAAGTTTTTTATAATGTAATTATTAATATGCTTGGATTTAGGTTTACCATTTTATTCTTTCTTTTCTACTTGTTCCCTCTGTTTTTTGTTCCTCTCTTTCTCCTTTCCTGCTTTCTTTAGGATTATTTGAACATTTTTCAGTATTCCATTTTAATCTATCTATTGCACTTTTTACTATACCTCTTTGTATACGTTTTTCAGTGGTTGCTATTGGAATTACAATATACATAATTAACTTTTCCAATCTAATTTAATTCAATATTTTACCTCTTCAAGTGGAATGTAGAAACCTTACCCCCCCCATATGGGCCCCCTTACTCTCCCCGTTTAATGTTTTAGTTGTCCTATGTTATAACTACATTTGTTGAAAACTCTTATCAGACGATGTTATAATTTTTTTGTTTTTAACCATCAAACGTATTTTAAATAACTCAATAAAAGGAGAAGAGTCTATGAAATTTACCAAGATATTTATTATCTCTGTTACCTTTCCTTTACTCTTGATGTTCCAATTTTCCTTCTAGTATAATTTCTTTTCTGTCTGAAGACTTCCTTTAGCAATTCTTTCTAGAGCAATTCTGCTAGTAACAAACTTTTTTCTATTTCCTTCATCTGAGAATTTTTTATTTTGCCTTCATTCCTGGAGAACATTCTCACTGGATCTAGAATTCTAGATGGACAGTTTTCTTCTTTCAGCACTTGAAAAATGTCATTTCTTCTGGCTCCATGATTTCTGACGAGTAATCAGAGAAATTCAGTTATTAGAATCATTATCCTCCTACAGATAAAGCACCATTTCTCTCTTGCTACTCTCAATTTTTCTGTCTTTAATATTCAGCAGTTTAATTATGATTTGGGTGTGGCTTGCTTTGAATTTACCTGGTTCGAGGTTCACTGAATTTGTTGAATCTGTAGGTTTCTGACTTCCACCAAATTTGGAAAGTTTTCAGACAATTTTTTCTTAGCCTCAAACTTTTCTTTCCTTCTGGTACCCTGATGATATGAATATCTGACCTTTTGTTATTGTCTTACAGATCCCTGAGATCTATTCTCTTTTTTTAATCTTTTTTTCTCTCTGCTGTTCTGATTAGATAATTTCTATTGATATATCTTCATGTTTTGACTCACTTCTGTCATCTCTACTCTGCTATTGAGTCCATCTAGTGAAGTTTTGTTTTTGGTTTGGGGTTAACAAATTTTCTTTTCCCAAGTTCCCTTTTTTTACATTTTCTATTTCTTTGCTGAGAATTTCAATTTTTTCATTCATTTCAAGAGTGTTCTCCCTTACTTGTTGGAGCATTTTTATAATAACTGCTTTAAAATTTTGTCAGCGTTAGCTAGACATTGACTTCTGTTGACTGTCTTTTTCCATACAGATTGAGGTGTTTTTGGTTCTTTGTACACCAAGTAATTTTGAATTGAATCCTGGACATATTGAGTATTACTTTCTGAGATTTTTGGTTGCATTTAAATACTACAAAGAATGCATTTTTTTTCATGTTAGCAAACAAGTGACTCAGTTTGTTTTAGGCCACAAGTTTTTATTAGCCTTATAAAGGTTATCGTTCCAATAGCAGTTCATTTTGCAAAGCCTGTGTAGTGCTGTTTGCATCTATTTCACATGTATACCACCTAATGGCCAGTCTGCGACTCAGGTAGTGATATATCCCGTAGTTCAGTTCTCAAAATCTATACATATTACTCTGGGTCAAGTCCACACCACACACAACTCAGGGAGGTAGCCCTGGAGTTCCTAAACCACCTTAAGGGGTTTCCCTGGAGTTTTAGGTTCCTGCAGGCTCCCACTACTGCTGCTACTGCCATGGGATTACTTGGGTTAGGACAAAAGGAAATGAAGAAAAGACTAAAAATGGAAAAAAAGAAAAATGAGAGATTTCTGCACTCTTTATAAATATTAGGTGTTTTTTTCCCACTCAAGTCAGAACTAGAGGAATTCTCCTGGACCTCTCTTTGTCCACATCCCACTGCCCACTTCCAGGTCTGGTGTTGACTTAATTCAGGGAAATACTAGAAAGGGTGGAAATGATAAACTCACCTCCAATTCAGTGTTAAAATAAATTCTAACCTTTTCCCCCAATCCACCTGAGACCATCTACTTTTCAGAGTCCTCAAATAGCTGCCCCATGCATTTTGTCCAGGCTTTGCGTTCAGTGAGAGACACAGACTAGAGTGTGCTTACTCTATCTTACCCCAAACCAGAACATTTTTCTGTAATGTTTTTAAATGGGAAAAAACTTATAATTTTAATTTTTTCCGTATTTTTCTAATTAAAAATAACAATAAGACAAAGTGGCCAAAACAGTTGCCTAACGTGGATTTGTCCTTCAGAAGGATGGGTAGCTTTTCCGGCTATCTTCATGTGACATGACTCAAGATTATTTGATAAGGACTCTAAATAAGTTCTAAGGAGAACTTCATGGAACTAACAAGCAATGCAGTCACTTCTGGGCTGTGTGAGTTTTTATTGGTTGAATAAAGCATGGCGATTATTCACCTGGGTTCCAATCTTCAAGAGTCAAGAACACCCTGTGCTTGGAACAGCAAAACCAACCTTAACTGGATATTAATGGAGCCACTGCACTTAAGTGATTGGATAGGAGTTATGTTCCCTCTTCCAGAAGAGAATTGTAACAATGGTTGAGTACTTCTATGTGCAGGCACTGTACCGGGTATTTTTCATACATTATTTAATCTAATCCTCACCACAACCAGAGAGGTAGGTAATATTTGCATTATTTACAGTTGTGAAATCTGAGTAAGATTAAGGCACTTCCCAGGTTCCCAGAGCTACTAAGTGGTGAAACACAATTTGAATCTGGTTCCAGTGCCTTTAATTTTCTCACACATTATGTTGCCCCTTGAGGGAAGTATTTATGTTTGATTACTCTTTGTATAGCCAAGACTTTCCACCCAGAACTCCTTATATGGATTCGTTACTTTAATAACCAACACTAGCCTATATCTCGTTGGGTTTTTTCCTCCTTTTCTTCCTGTTGTTTTCCTTGCTCCCCACTGTGTCCTCCAAAGAGACCCTGAACTTCTCAAAAATCTGACATCAAACATCTGGTCATTTAGAAACATTGGAATGATTGACTAGATTTCTCAGTTTCCGTCCAGATGCTGAGCATGGTAGAGACACTGCAAGCCTTATCTATTCCTTCCTCTGTGCCTTCCCACCACAGCCATTGCTGGGATCTGCATACAACAAGCATCTCATAAATCCTGCCAGCTAGTCCAGTGCTTGGCCAATCCTTGCTTCCTGTCTCCCTATTCCTGGGCACCTGCTCTTTTATCCCACCTGCCCCATGCCTCTGGAGAATCTGCAGCACACTTCTAAGTTTCCATAAAAGGGATTCTTGTATCTGGAGATATTGGATGTGACCTTGGAGGCTGTTTCAAATGCTAACATTCTGTGCCCCTGTGATTCTAGGAAAGTAGCACCAGCTGATGGCCAGCTCCTGGGAAGAGCAAAGAGACAAGTGGCAAAACTCCAGCTCTGTGAACCAGGGAACACCAAGTGATGTGCCTTCTTTGACCTACAAGCCATCAGACCTTATTAACATACCCTAAGAAGTAGCTCTCAAAGGTGCTAAGAATTACTTTGGTGCTTGACAAAATGCTGATTCCCTGGCCTAGCTAACAGATTCTGAATCAATATGTGTGCTAGGGCACAGGATTCTGCAGTTTTAATAAGTGCCTACAGGTAATTCTGATACAGGTGGACCACAGCACACCTTAAGAAATCCTGGACTAAAGGAAAAGTATTAGTAGGTTGCCTTGTTTTGCACAACACTTAGACCAGCAAGCACTTAGCACAAGTGAGCTGTTGGTAATTAATTCTGGACATAAATGTTTTTGCCTAAATTAAGAAACAGGATATCTGTAATAATAATAACAACAATAGCTATGAGTTGCTTGGGGCTTATTCTGAGCTACCTAACAATGCTAGGTATGAGTACACATTATCCATGTAATCCTAAAACCTTGTCAGACAGGTTCTACTGTCTGAATTTCAAAGAGGACAAATTTAAAACTTAAGTGTTAATTCAAGTCACAGGGTTGGTACTTGGCTAAGTCTGGATTTGAATACAGGCTTGTGTGACTCCAAAGACAGTGCTCACTCCACACCACACTTCCTACCCTCCTAGTGATTACTTTGAGGAAAAGGAAGAGTCGTTATTACGTATAAGCTCTGCCTGGTATTAGCCGATCTCCCTTAAAACTAGAAAGAAATATGTTTGGTCATAAAGAAAAACCCCTGACAATGAGCCGAGGGGAAGTTGGACTCTTCCATTAATTGTCTTTAAGGTCTTACCCCTAGGTTCTTCATGACCTTTTTTTTTTTTTTCTGAGATTCCATATATATGTGTTAGCATACAGTATTTGTTTCTCTCTTTCTGACTTACTTCACTCTTTATGACAGACTCTAGGTCCATCCACCTCACTACAAATAACTCAGTTTCGTTTCTTTTTATGGCTGAGTAATATTCCATTGTATATATGTGCCACATCTTCTTTATCCATTCATCTGTTGATGGACACTTAGGTTGCTTCCATCTCCTGGCTATTGTAAATAGAGCTGCAATGAACATTTTGGTACATGACTCTTCTTGAATTATGGTTTGCTCAGGGTATATGCCCAGTAGAGGGAATGCTGGGTCGTATGGTAGTTCTATTTTTAGTTTTTTAAGGAACCTCCATACTGTTCTCCATAGTGGTTGTATCAATTTACATTCCTACCAACAGTGCAAGAGTGTTCCCTTTTCTCCACACCCTCTCCAGCATTTATTGTTTCCAGATTTTTTGATGATGGCCATTCTGACAAGTGTGAGATGATATCTCATTGTAGTTTTGATTTGCATTTCTCTAATGATTAGTGATGTTGAGCATTCTTTCATGTGTTTGTTGGCAATCTGTATATCTTCTTTGGAGAAATGTCTATTTAGGTCTTCTGCCCATTTTTGGATTGGGTTGTTTGTTTTTTTAATATTGAGCTGCATGAGTTGCTTGAATGTTTTGGAAATTAATCCTTTGTCAGTTGCTTCATTTGCAAATATTTTCTCTCATTCTGAGGGTTGTCTTTTGGTCTTGTTTCTGGTTTCCTTTGTTGTACAGAAGCTTTTAAGTCTCATTAGGTCCCATTTGTTTATTTTTGTTTTTATTTCCATTTCTCTAGGAGGTGGGTCAAAAAGGATCTTGCTGTGATTTATGTCATAGAGTGTTCTCCCTATGTTTTCCTCTAAGAGTCTGATAGTGTCTGGCCTTACATTTAGGGCTTTAATCCATTTTGAGTTTATTTTTGTGTATGGTGTTAGGGAGTGTTCTAATCTCATATTTTACATGTACCTGTCCACTTTTCCCAGCACCACTTATTGAAGAGGCTGTCTTTTCTCCACTGTATATTATTGCCTCCTTTATCAAAGATAAGGTGACCACATGGGCATGGGTTTATTTCTGGGCTTTCTATCCTGTTCTATTGATCTATATTTCTGTTTTTGTGCCAGTACTATACTGTCTTGAGTACTGTAGCTTTGTAGTATAGTCTGAAGTCAGGGAGCCTGATTCCTCAGGCTCCATTTTTTGTTCTCAAGATTGCTTTGGCTATTTGGGGTCTTTTGTGTTTCCATACAAATTGGACTTGAGGATATCTGGAGGGGGAAGGGTAAGCTGTGACAAAGTGAGAGAGTGGCATGGACGTATATACACTACCAAACGTAAAATAGATAGCTAGTGGGAAGCAGCCGCATAGCACACGGAGATCAGCTTCGTGGTTTGTGACCACCTAGAGGGGTGGGATAGGGAGGGTGGGAGGGAGGGAGATGCAAGAGATATGGGAACCTATATATATATGTGTAACTGATTCACTTTGTTATAAAACAGAAACTAACACATCACTGTAAAGCAATTATACTCCAATAAAGATGTTTTTTTTTTTAAAAAAAATGTCTTTGACGTATAAAGGACTCAATTAAGCTTCATTCTTCCTGTAGGCAGAGAAACCAAAAAGATGATCCCTCCAAGTCTTTTTCAGGCCAAGAATTCCATTAAATGTTGCCCTCTACTAAATATCTGTCTCCATGCTAAGGGACTTTCTGCAGTCAGCTTTGCTGGCCTGTAGGTGCAAACATCTGGAAGGCAGGTGTTTGATTTTGTAGGTGCCAGAGGACACACAGCTGAGCTGCACAGCTGAGGGGTCAGGGGAGGAAATGTCTTACACTGATATAGCACCTTCCAACTCTCCCCAAACCCCCTTCAACGGAGAAGTGATGGGGGGCAGGAGGTGACTGGAGGGCCACCAGCTGTGGAACAGCTGCACAGGGGAGCACTTAAGACCAGGACAGGAAGTGAAACACAGAAGGGCAGTCAGTCTCAGGGAGGGGTCGGAGGGAAGTGGAGGAGAATGGGACTAAATCTTCCTGCCTGTTCCTGCTCTGGGGAAGTCCTGGTTAAACGCAGAGAGAGGGGAGTCTCTGCTTCTTGCTCTCCTAGGAGAGGTGAAAGGAGTAAGGGAAAGAGCATTTTCCTTTCATTAAAAACCAATGGAGTCATACAGGCAATATTTGTTTGCTCTTCCGTTTCATACCCTGACCTGGAGGCTATGGGGTTCAAAGAGCCCATCAACTCTCACATGGGAAAGAAGTGGCCTCAGTTTTCTTCTTCTTTTTTTCAAATCCATTTGTATCATATTCCTAGTCTCTAACCTACCAGGAGGGGGGGGGGGGGAAATGAGCTTCCATTCTCATAAGAGTTTTCTCCCCAGAATTGTGCCAACATTGAAGAGGCCTGTCTGATCGTGGGTAATGGATTCAGCTGGAACCTGCTAGGATGTCCCTTGTGCCAGCCTGAACAATCTCTGCATGTCCAAAGTCCACCGTGCCCCGACTCCAGCCTCCCTAGATCCCCAGACCACCATTACCTCCAAGACAAGCCTCCTCTCCAGCACACCACCAGGACCCCTCCCAAATCACCCTGGGGATGTCTATACTCTGCCTGCCACTATCTAAGACATTTGTCTCCCTCCTTTTTGCCTCCCACTCCCACCGAGAAAATCTTCTGGTGGCTTTAGTCATTTACAAAAGACAGAGAGAGACTTTGATTTCAATGTGTCTTCTATGTTCCATTCTGGAAGGAAAGGAATTAATCAAATGTAAAACTTATATAGCCTTTTTATGTGCTAAGCACTGTTCTAAGCACATTATACATGTTAGCTCATTTAATTCTCACAAAAACATTATGAGGTAGGTCCTATTGCCATCCCATTTTACAGACAAGGAAAGTGAGGCAAAAAGAGGCTAAGTAACTTTACCCAGGGACACACAGCTGGGCAGTGGCAGAACTGGGGTTTGAAGCCAGTCTGTCTCTATAGTCTGTGATCTATGATATAAACTCTACTTCTCAAAAATTACCTCTTTGAAACTAGAAAAGGGAAAAACACAGATTAAAACACACACAATTTAACATTTCAAAATTATTTTTCCTCACTAGGAGATAAGTGAATAACTTTCCTAGGCATTTCTAGATACTTGCCCAGTACCTCTGTGATACTATATAAGTTTACTTGTGCTCAAATGCCACTAGCAAAGAAAAGGACAAGAAAAGATTAAAAAAAAAAAAAAAAGGAAGAAGGAAAAACAAGTTCTGCCTAAAAAAGATTAACCTGGAATAGAGCAAACATGAAACCAGAAGTAACTAATTTACTTTGAGGAGCAGGGTTAAAAGTTTCAACAAATGGTGATTGAGTTCAATTTCAAAAAAAATAAAGTTTCCTTTCTAAAAATCTGAGTTGAGTGATGTTTTTACCTGATACACATGTTCTCTATCACTTGTAGAGTAGAAATGTGTTTTATTTTGTTTTGTTTAAAGAACTTCTACAGTTGGAGGTAGGGAGAGGGTCCACAAAAATTTCAAATAGAGCCATCAGATAGCAACATGTTTACCACAATAAAAAGTAAATCTTGTTTCTATATCATGACCCCTGATCTCCCTCCTTTTCCCTACTCAAACTTCTTGGCCCTTTGAAAGCAACATGGCACAATCTGAATCCTTCATTCTTCTCCCAAAACTACCCCCACTCTTATATTCTCCACCTTAATGTCAGCATTACCATCTTTTCAGTCTCCCAAGCCTGAAACCCAAGAGTCAGCCCGTATTTTTCTCTCCATCAGCCCCTAGGATCAAATCAATCTTTGAGAACTACTGACCCTTCTTCCCAAATATCTTTCAATTTCATTTCTTCTTCATCCCCACTTCTACTGTAATGAGTTCAGGTCCCCATTATTCTTACCTAGGTGTTTGCCTACCACCTAAAACTAGTCTCTTGGACTCCTTTCTCTTCTTCTAATCCCAACTCTTTCCCACTGTTACCATCATCTTATGACTATGCCGTCTCTCCCGTGGTTCCCAAAAACCTGCAGTAGAAGATTGTGTCCTCATTGGTTCTCAAGGTTGGCAAAATTTGGTCCCAAACCCACCTTACCAATTTCACTTCCTTCCTACTGAACACCACAGTCCCTCTATTACAACCCACCAGACAGCCACTGTTCATGCAAAATACCCCATTCTTCTTCCTGTTCTGTATTTTTGCATGTGTAGTTTCCTCCGCCTGGAATTCACTTCTCCCTTTTCTCTGCCCAAAGCACTCCTACATGTCTTTCAAGAATCAGTTGCAATTTCACCTCTGTGATGACACCTCCCCCACTCGCCTAAGCAACTTTAGCAACCTGTATAGAATCCCAAAAGCTGCCTTTATACATAAAGAAATAAATATAATCAAGTTGGATGTCTTCTGACCCCAGACTATGAGATCCTGTACATCTGTACATCTGTAGTAACTATAAAAGGGCCTAGCACACAGAGGCAACTCCAGTTTTCTTCAATGAATAATTGATGTAACATTATACAAATATTATAAAATATTTTTATCAAACACAGTATCATTTTATCACATTAGAAGTCAGCAGAGAGTATGTTCAGGAAAGCAGAATGCCTGGCATTGAATCCTGGTACTACTTGCCTGCTTTCATAACTTGAGCAATCTACAATACTTAAACTCTCTATGCCTCAGTTTTCTCATCTGCAAAGTGGGTTACTATTAGTACAGATTTCTAGGGATTGTACAGAGCATTAAATGAGTTTTACGCATGGAAGGAACTTAGAATAATGTCCAGCAAATAGGACTCAATAAACTATGGTTACTATTATCAGTAACTATGGTTACTTTATTACTTTATAAAGATTACTTTACAAGATTTCATTACTAAACCTCTCTCACATACACCCCTTTCTTTTAAATGGCCTGGAATCTAAAATCGAGCAATTCCAAGCCACCTTTCTAATTTATATTATAGTTCATCTATCAGTGTTTTATTTATTTATTTTAAGTTCTCATTTAAAATTTTATTTCAGTGAGCTGCTTTCAGGATAATGCAGTTGATCGTTTTATTATACATAGCCCTTTTTTTAACACCTTTATTAGAGTATAATTACTTTACAATGGTGTGTTAGTTTCTGCTTTATAACAAACTGCATCAGTTATACATATGTTCCCATATCTCTTCCCTCCTGCACCTCCCTCTGACCCACCTGCCCTATCCCCCCACTCTAGGTGGTCACAAAGCACCGAGCTGATCTCCCTGTGCTATGCGGCTGCTTCCCACTAGCTATCTATTTTACGTTTGGTAGTGTATATATGTCCATGCCACTCTCTCACTTTGTCCCAGTTTACACTTCCCCCTCCCCATACCCTCAGGTCCATTCTCTAGTGGGTCTGCATCTTTATTCCCATCTTGCCCCTAGGTTCTTCTGACCTTTTTTTTTTTTCTTTTTTTAGATTCTATATATGTGTGTTAGCATACAGTAGTTGTTTTTCTCTTTCTGACCTACTTCACTCTATATGACAGACTCTAGGTCCATCCACCTCACTACAAATAACTCAGTTTTGTTCCCTTTTCTGACTGAGTAATATTCCATTGTATATATGTGCCACATCTTCTTTATCCATTCATCTGTTGATGGACACTTAGGTTGCTTCCATCTCCTAGCTATTGTAAATAGAGCTGCAATGAACATTTTGGTACATGACTCTTTTTGAATTATGGTTTGCTCAGGGTATATGCCCAGTAGAGGGAATGCTGGGTCGTATGGTAGTTTTATTTTTAGTTTTTAAGGAACCTCCATACTGTTCTCCATAGTGGCTGTATCAATTACATTCCTACCAACAGTGCAAGAGTGTTCCCTTTTCTCCACACCCTCTCCAGCATTTATTGTTTCCAGATTTTTTGATGATGGCCATTCTGACCAGTGTGAGATGATATCTCATTGTAGTTTTGATTTGCATTTCTCTAATGATTAGTGATGTTGAGCATTCTTTCATGTGTTTGTTGGCAATCTGTATATCTTCTTTGGAGAAATGTCTATTTAGGTCTTCTGCCCATTTTTGGATTGGGTTGTTTGTTTTTTTAATATTGAGCTACATGAGTTGCTTGAATGTTTTGGAAATTAATCCTTTGTCAGTTGCTTCATTTGCAAATATTTTCTCCCATTCTGAGGGTTGCCTTTTCGTCTTGTTTCTGGTTTCCTCTGCTGTGCAAAAGCTTTTAAGTTTCATTAGGTGCCATTTGTTTATTTTTGTTTTTATTTCCATTTCTCTAGGAGGTGGGTCAAAAAGGATCTTGCTGTGATTTATGTCATAGAGTGTTCTCCCTATGTTTTCCTCTAAGAGTCTGATAGTGTCTGGCCTTATGTTTAGGTCTTTAATCCATTTTCAGCTTATTTTTGTGTATGGTGTTAGGGAGTGTTCTAATTTCATTCTTTTAAATGTACCTGTCCACTTTTCCCAGTACCACTTTTTAAAGAGGTTGTCTTTTCTCCACTGTATATTCTTGCCTCCTTTATCAAAGATAAGGTGACCATATGGGCGTGGGTTTATTTCTGGGCTTTCTATCCTGTTCCATTGATCTATATTTCTGTTTTTGTGCCAGTACCGTACCGTCTTGATGACTGTAGCTTTGTAGTTATACTCTAAAGTCAGGAAGCCTGATTCCCCCAGCTCCATTTTTCTTTCTCAAGATTGCTTTGGCTATTCAGGTTCTTTTGTGTTTCCATACAAATTGTGAAATTTTTTGTTCTAGTTCTGTGAAAAATGCCAGTGGTAATTTGATAGGGATTGCATTGAATCTGTAGATTGCTTTGGGTAGTAGAGTCATTTTCACAATGTTGAGTCTTCCAATCCAAGAACATGGTATATCTCTCCATCTATTTGTATCATCTTTAATTTCTTTCATCAATGTCTTAAAATTTTCTGCACACAGGTCTTTTGTCTCCTTAGGTAGGTTTATTCCTAGATATTTTATTCTTTATGTTGTGGTGGGAGTGTTTTCTTAAATTCACTTTCAGATTTTTCATCATTAGTGTATAAGAATGCAAGAGAATTCTGTGCAGTAATTTTGTATCCTGCCACTTTACCAAATTCATTGATTAGCTCTAGTAGTTTTCTGGTAGCATCTTTAGGATTCTCTATGTATAGTATCATGTCATCTGCAAACAGTGACAGTTTTACTTCTTCTTTTCTGATTTGGATTCCTTTTATTTCTTTTTCTTCTCTGATTGCTGTGGCTAAACCTTCCAAAACTATGTTGAATAAGAGTGGTGAGAGTGGGCAACCTTGTCTTGTTCCTGATCTTAGTGGAAATGGTTTCAGTGGTTCACCATTAAGAATGATGTTGAAACAAACAAACAAAAAAAGAATGATGTTGGCTGTGGGTTTGTCATATATGGCCTTTATTATGTTGAGGCAAGTTCCCTCTATGCCTACTTTCTGGATGGTTTTTATCATAAATGGTGTTGAATTTTGTTGAAAGCTTTCTCTGCATCTATTGAGATGATCATATGGTTTTTCTCCTTTAATTTTTTTAATGTGGTGTATCACATTGATTGATTTGCATATATTGAAGAATCCTTGCATTCCTGGGATAAACCTCACTTGATCATAGTGTATGATCCTTTTAATGTGCTGTTGGATTCTGTTTGCTAGTATTTTGTTGAGGATTTTTGCATCTATGTTTATCAGTGATATCGACCTGTAGTTTTCTTTCTTTGTGACATCTTTGTCTGGTTTTGTTAACAGAGTGATGGTGACCTCATAGAACGAGTTTGGGAGTGTTCCTCCCTCTCCTATATTTTGGAAGAGTTTGAGAAGGGTAGGTGTTAGCTCTTCTCTAAATGTTTCATAGAATTCGCCTGTGAAGCCATCTAGTCCTGGGCTTTTGTTTGTTGGAAGATTTTCAATCACAGTTTCAATTTCAGTGCTTGTGATTGGTCTGTTCATATTTTCTATTTCTTCTTGGTTCAGTCTCGGTAGGTTGTGCATTTCTAAGAATTTGTCCATTTCTTCCAGGTTGTCCATTTTGTTTGCATATAGTTGCTTGTAGTAATCTCTCATGATCTTTGTATTTCTGCCGTGTCAGTTATTACTTCTCCTTTTTCATTTCTAATTCTATTGATTTGAGTCTTCTCCCTTTTTTTCTTGATAAGTCTGGCTAATGGTTTATCAATTTTGTTTATCCTCTCAAAGAACCAGCTTTTAGTTTTATTGATCTTTGCTATCGTTTCCTTCATTTCTTTTTCATTTATTTCTAATCTGATCTTTATGATTTCTTTCCTTCTGCTAACTTCGGGGTTTTTTTGTCCTTATTTCTCTAATTGCTTTAGGTGGAAGGTTAGGTTGTTTATTTGAGATGTTTCTTGTTTCTTAAGGTGAGCTTGTATTGCTATAAACTCCCCTCTTAGAACTGGTTTTTCTGCATCCCATAGGTTTTGGGTCATTGTGTTTTCATTGCCATTTGTTTCTAGGTATTTTTTGATTTCCTCTTTGATTTCTTCAGTGATCTCTTGGTTGTTAAGTAGTGTGTTGTTTAGCGTCCATGCGTTTGTATTTCTTACAAATTTTTTCCTGTAATTGATATCTAGTCTCATAGCTTTGCGGTCGGGAAAGATACTTGATACGATTTCAATTTTCTTAAATTTACCAAGGCTTGATTTGTGACCCAAATATGATCTATCCTGGAGAATGTCCCATGAGCACTTGAGAAGAATATGTGTTCTGTTGTTTTAGGATGGAATGTCCTATAAATATCAGTTAAGTCCATCTTGTTTAATGTATCATTTAAAGCTTGTGTTTCCTTATTTATTTTCATTTTGGATGATCTGTCCATTGGTGAAAGTGGGGTGTTAAAGTCACCTACTATGATTGTGTTACTGTCGAATTCCCCTTTTATGTCTGTTAGTATTTGCCTTATGTATTGAAGTGCTCCTGTGTTGGGTGTATAAATATTTACAATTATTATATCTTCTTCTTGGATTGATCCCTTGATCATTATGTAGTGTCCTTCTTTGTCTCTTGTAATACTCTTCGTTTTAAAATCTATTTTATCTGATACGAGAATTTCTACTCCAGCTTTCTTTTGATTCCCATTTGCATGGAATATCTTTTTCCATCCCCTCACTTTCAGTCCTAGGTCTGAAGTGGGTCTCTTGTAGACAGCATATATACAGGTCTTGTTTTTGTATCCATTCAACCAGTCTATGTCTTTTGTTTGGAGCATTTAATCCATTTACATTTAAGATAATTATCGATATATATGTTCCTATTACCATTTTCTTAATTGTTTTGCATTTATTATTGTAGATCTTTTCCTTCTCTTGTATTTCCTGCCTAAAGAAGTTCCTTTAGCATTTGTTGTAAAGCTGGTTTGGTGGTGCTGAATTCTGTTAGCTTTTACTTGTCTGTAAAGCTTTTAATTTCTCCATCAAATCTGAATGAGATCCTTGCTGGATAGAGTAATTTTGGTTGTAGGTTGTAGAGTAATCTTGGTTGTAGGATTTTCTCCTTCATCACTTTAAATATGTCCTGCCACTCTCTTCTGGCTTGCAGAGTTTCTGCTGAAAGATCAGCTGTTAACCTTATGGGGATTCCCTTATGTGTTATTTGTTGTTTTTCCCTTGCTGCTTTTAATATTTGTTCTTTGTATTTAATTTTTGATTGTTTGATTGATATGTGTCTTGGCGTGTTTCTCCTTGGATTTATCCTGTATGGGACTTTCTGTGCTTCCTGGACTTGATTAACTCTTTCCTTTCCCATATTAGGGAAGTTTTCAGCTATAATCTCTTCGAATATTTTCTCAGTCCCTTTCTTTTTCTCTTCTTCTGGGACCCCTATAATTTGAACGTTGGTGTGTTTAATGTTGTCCCAGAGGTCTCTGTGGCTGTCCTCAATTCTTTTCATTCTGTTTTCTTTATTCTTCTCTGCAGTAATTATTTCCACTCTTTTATCTTCCAGGTCACTTATCCGTTCTTCTACCTCAGTTATTCTGCTATTGATCCCTTCTAGAGAATTTTTAATTTGATTTACTAAATGAAATGTTGCTCATTTCATGATGAAGTGTTGTTCATCTCTGTTTGCTCTTTATTTATTCTAGGTCCTGTTGAAGGTTTCTTGTATTTTCTCCATTCTATTTCCAAGATTTTGGATCATCTTTACTACCATTCTTCTGAATTCTTTTTCAGGTAGACTGCCTATTTCCTCTTCATTTGTTAGGTCTGGTGGGTTTTTGCCTTGCTCCTTCATCTGCTGTGTGTTTCTCTGTCTTCTCATTTTACTTAACTTACTGTGTTTGGGGTCTCCTTTTTGCAGGCTGCAGGTTCATAGTTTCCATTGTTTTTGGTGTCTGTCCCCAGTGGCTAAGGTTGGTTCAGTGGGTTGTGTAGGCTTCCTGGTGGAGGGGACTGGTGCCTGTGTTCTGGTGGATGAGGCTGGATCTTGTCTTTCTGGTGGGCAGGTCCACGTCTGGTGGTGTGTTTTGGGGTGTCTGTGGCCTTATGATTTTAGGCAGCCTCTGTGCTAATGAATGGGGTTGTGTTCCTGTCTTGCTAGTTGTTTGGCGTGAGGCGTCCTGCACTGTAGCTTGCTGGTTGTTGAGTGGAGCTGGGTTTCGGCATTGAGATGGAGATCTCTGGGAGATTTTCGCCATTTGATATTACGTGGAGCTGGGAGGTCTCTTGTGGACCAGTGTCCTGAACTTGGCTCTCCCACCTCAGTGGCACAGCCCTGAAGCCTGGCTGGAGTACCAAGAGCCTGTCCTCCACATGGCTCAGAATAAAAGGGAGAAAAAAAGAAAGAAAGAAGAAGATAAAATAAAATAAAGTAAAATAAAATAAATTTATTAAAATAAAAAATAATTAAGAAAAAAAAATTTAAGTAAAAAAAAAGAAACAGACAGCATCCTAGGTCAAATGGTAAAAGCAAAGCTATACAGACAAAATCACACACAGACGCATACACATACACACTCACAAAAAGAGAAAAAGGGGGAAAAGTATATATATCGCTGCTCCCAAAGTCCACCTCCTCAATTTGGTACGATTCGTTGTCTATTCAGGTATTCCACCGATGCAGGGTACATCAAGTTGATTGTGGAGATTTAATCTGCTGCTTCTGAGGCTGCTGGGAGAAATTTCCCTTTCTCTTCTTTGTTCGCACAGCTCCGGGGTTCAGCTTTGGATTTGGCCCCGCCTCTGCATGTAGGTCGCCTGAGGGCGTCTGTTCTTCGCTCAGACAGCACAGGCTTAAAGGAGCCGCTGATTCGGGGGCTCTGGCTCTATCAGCCCAGGGGTAGGGAGGGGCACGGAGTGCAGGGCGAGCCTGCAGCAGCAGAGGCCAGCATGACGTTGCAACAGCCTGCGGCGTGCCATGCGTTCTCCTGGGGAAGTTGTCCCTGGATCAGGGGACCCTGGCAGCGGCGGGCTGCACAGGCTCCCGGGAGGGGCGGTGTGGAGAGGGACCTGTGCTCGCACACAGGCTTCTTGGTGGCGGCAGCAGCAGCCTTAGCGTCTCATGGCCGTCTCTGGGGTCCGCACTTTTAGCCACGGCTCGCGCCCGTCTCTGGAGCTCCTTTAAGCAGCACGCTTAATCCCCTCTCCTCACGCACCAGGAAACAAAGAGGGAAGAAAAAGTCTCTTGCCTCTTCGGCAGCTCCAGACTTTTCCCCAGACTCCCTCCCGGCTAGCCGTGGTGCACTAACTCCTTCAGGCTATGTTCAAGCCGCCAACCCCAGTCCTCTCCCTGCGCTCCGACCGAAGTCGAGCCTCAGCTCGCAGCCCCGCCCGCCCCGACGGGTGAGCAGACAAGCCTCTCGGGCTGGTGAGTGCCAGTTGGCGCCGATCCTCTGTGCGGGAATCTTTCCGCTTTGCCCTCCACACCCCTGTTGTTGTTCTCTCCTCCGCGGCTCCGAAGCCTTCCCCCTCCGCCACCCCCCCGTCGCCGCCCGCGAAGGGGCTTCCTAGTGTGTGCAAACCTTTCCTCTTTCACAGCTCCCTCCCACTGGTGCGGGTCCCGTCCCTATTCTTTGTCTCTGTTTTTTCTTTTTTCTTTTGCCCTACCCAGGTACGTGGGGAGTTTCTTGCCTTTTGGGGGGTCTGAGGTCTTCTGCCAGCGTTCCGTAGGTGTTCTGTAGGAGGTGTTCCACATGTAGATGTATTTCTGATGTATTTGTGGGGAGGAAGGTGATCTCCGCGTCTTACTCTTCCGCCATCTTGAAGCTCCTCTCATATCAGTGTTTTAAAAGGTAGACAGCATTTCTTCACAAGACCTTTCTGGCTAACTTCTCTCTGTGACTTGCCTATCAGGTCCAGGAGGCAGATACCATGCTTATACCCTGCCTGTTTCCTTTTCTTTCCTTTCCAGTCAGTGGATTTCCCAGAGCAAGATTTCTCCTTGGACCTGAGAACCTCCTGGGGAACGTGTTAAACGACAGAGCCCCAAGGCACCTCAGATTCTGACTCAGTAGATCTGGAGTAGAGTCCCAACATCTATTTTTACAGCTCCCAAACTGATTGTATTGTAAGTGGCGCAGACTCTTCCCTTGGGAAATACTGTCCTGTTAACTCCTATCCAAACCAAACAGTGGAAGGAGAAGTCTTTCAGAATCTTCCAGAACAAAAGGAGGAGGTGGTGACAGTCCCAACAGCTGTAAGGCACGTATCGCAGTGTCTCTGTATCTGCCGTGTTGCCAAGCTCTGTCAGCACTCCATAAATAATCATCACCACAGTAATAATAACTGGAATAAATGGACTGAAATTAAACACAGGAAGAGCGGAGCCACAGCTGGAATGTGCAGTGGTATAATGAAGTGAGGGAGGGAAGTCCTGGATCTCATTTAGGAGAGCCCCACAGAGGCCCCTTCACCCTACTGACCATGGGACCAAGAGCAAACAGTCCTCTTGATGGTGATACCGATGAAGCAAGTGCCGTATAGCACCACCCCTACGTGATATTTGTGACTCCTTGGGTGACCTCACTGGGCACAGACAGGACTGGTTCTCCCAGGACTACTTCAAACCACACTCCCCCATTCAGGCATTGAAGACCACTGCCCACCCAGAAGTCACTCACTTCTCTCCAACAGCCCTCGGCACCCCTTACTCCCATTCAATCAGGTAATATTTGGTTTTCCAATATGTGCAAGGTACTAGGCTAGAAACAGGAAGATCACAGAATGAGACAAAGCTGTATCCTCCTCAGACATAACAATCTCTTTGTGGAGATGCGTGTAAAGACATGATTACTGAAACCAGGCAAGAGAGAAGAAAGGGAATCTATATTGGGTCTCTTCTTGCTCCCCCAGATCCAATCTCCACCCACATCCTGCTCTGTGTCCTAGTGGATGATATCTCGGGATTGCAGGAACCCCGTTCCCTCTGGCTTCTTTGAGTTCAATTATTGGGAGTTGACAGTAGGAGACTGGGGAGCAGGCAGCCCAAATCTAGATATTTGCCCCCCAGTCCTCCCTTCCTGTCCAGGGGGTTTGGCCGTGGTTGCATTTTGCTACCCAAAAACAGAGCTACGCTTTGGAAGCCTTCTCCTACAACCACCGTCTCACCAGGTCCCAGCAATTATACTCTCCTCTAGTACAGGCAAACCTCATTGTATTATACTTTGCTTTCATCCTCTTTGCAGATAATTGCAGTTTTTACAAACTGAAGGTTTGTGGCAACCCTGCGTGAGCAAACCTAGTGGGGCCATTTTTCCAACGGCATTTTCTCACTTCCTGTGCCACATATTGATAATTCTCTCAATATTTCAAACTTTTTTGTTATTATTATATTTGCTATGGTGAGTCAGTGCTCTTTGATGTAAGTATTGTAATTGTTTTGTAACCGTAATTACATGACTGCGCCCATCTAAAACAGCAAACTTAACTGATAAACGCTGTGTGTCCCGATTGCTCCAGCAACCAGTGTTCTCCGTCCCTATTCCTTGAGACCAAACAACATTGAAATGTGGTCAGTTAATAACCCTACCACAGCCTCTAAGTGTTCAAGTGAAAGGAAGAGTCGAACATCTTTCACTTTAAACCAAAAGCTAGAAACGATTAAGCTTAGTGAGGAAGGCATGTCAAAAGCCAAGACAGACCAAAAGCTAGGCCTCTTGCACCAAAGAGTTAGCCAAGCTGTGAAGGCAAAGAAAAAGTTCCTGAAAGAAATGAAAAGTGCTACTCCAGTGAACACACGAATAATAAAGTGAAATAACCAAATTGATAATATGGAGAAAATTTTAGTGGTTTGGATAGAAGAGCAAACCAGCCACAACATTCCCTTAAGCCAAAGCCTAATCCAGAGTAAGCTTCTAACTCTCTTCAAATCTACGAAGGCTGAAAGAGGTGAGGAAGATGCAAAAGACAAGTTTAAGCCAGCAGAGGTTGGTTCATGAGGTTTAAGGAAAGAAGCCGTCTCCATAACATAAAAGTACAAGGTGAAGCAGCAAGTGCTGATGTAGAAGCTGCAGCAAGTTATCCAGAAGACCTAGCTAAGACAATTAATGAAGGTGGCTACACTAAGCAACAGATTTCATTGTAGACGAAACAGCCTTATATTGCTGGAAGAAGATGCCACCTAGGACTTTCATAGCTAGAGAGGAGAAATCAGTTCCTAGTTTCAAAGCTTCAAAGGAGAGACTGACTCTCTTGTTAGGGGTTAATGCAGCTGGTGATTTTAAGTTGAATCCAATGCTTATTTACCATTCCCAAAATCCTAGGGCCCTTAAGAATTATGCTAAATCTACTCTATCAGTGGAAAAACAAAGCCTGGATGACAGCACATCTGTTTACAACATGGTTTACTGAATATTTTAAGCCCAGTGTTGAGAGCTACTACTCAGAGAAAAAGATTCCTTTCAAAATATTACTGTTCATTGACAATGCACCTGGTCAACCAAGAGCTTTGATGGAGATGTACAATGAGATTCATCTAGTTTTCATTCCTACTAACACAATATACTTATGCAGCCCATGGATCAAGGAATAATATTGACTTTCAAGTCTTATTCTTTAAGATATACATTTCGGGGAATTCCCTAGTGGTCTAGTGGTTAGGACTCAGTGCTTTCACTGCTGGGGCCCAGTTCCTTGACTAGGGCCTTGATCCCTAGTCAATGAACAAAGATCCTGCAAGCCATGTGGCTCAGCCAAAACAAAAAAAAAGAAGAAATACATAAGGCTATAGCTGCCATAAACACTGATTCCTCTGATGGAGCTGAGCAAAGAAAATTGAAAGGAAAGGATTCACCACTCTAAATGCCATTAAGAACATTCAAGGTTCATGGGAAGGGGTCAAAATATCAATATTAACAGGAGTTTGGAAGAAGTTGACTTCAACCCTCATTGATGACTTTGAGGGGTTCAAGACTTCAGTGGAGGAAGTAACTACAGACATGGTGTAAACAGTAAGAAAGCTAGAATTAGAAGTGGAGTCTGGATATTTGGCTGAATTGCTGCAATCTCATGATAAAACTTTCACAGTTGAGAATTCACTTCTTATGGATGAGCAGAGAAAGTGGTTTCTTGAGATGGAATCTACTCTTGGTGAAGATGCTGTGAAGATTGTTGAAATGACAACAAAGCATTTAGAATATTATATAAACTTAGTTGATAAAGCAGCGGTAGGTTTTTCGAGGATTAACTCCAATTTCTAAAGAAGTTCTGCTGTGGATAAAACAGTATCAAACAGTATTGCATGCTACAGAGAAATTGTTCATGAAAGGAAGAGTCAATAGATGCAGCAAACTTCACTGTCATCTTATTTTAAGAAATTGCCACAGCCAGCCCAACTTTTAGCAACCACCAGCCTGATCAGTCAGCAGCCATCAACACCAAGGCAAGAGCCCCCAGACCACCAAAAAGATTACAACTCATTGAAGGCTCAAATAATGGTTAACATTTTTTAGCAGTAAAGTATTTTTTAATTAAAGTATGTACATTTTTTTTACTGCACACTAAATAGACTACCGTATAGTGTACACATAACTTTTATATATACTAGGAAGTCAAAAATTCATGTGATTCTCTTTATTGTGATATTTGCTTTATTATGGTGGTCTGGAAATGAACCCACAATATCTCCAAGGTATGCCTTACCTTATGGACTAGCCACTTCTTACACTGTAGCCTCAGTGCCTCAACATTCCTTCCTGGTTTCCCTTAATCTATCCACAGCAATGTAAATTGACTCTTCATTAAACTCACTTGGGCTGTCCTTTTGAATATGTCATCTGTAGCAGATGCTGCTGGTGCTCTGCTCACATACCCTAGGCACACATGATTACCACTGGTGTCTTCTTACAGCAAGCCCTATATGCTCTCTCTGCCATAAGGCTATGCTTGGCCAGCACAACAGTTCACACCCGCAAGAGCAGTCCTCAACAAATGATAAATGGAAGTTGGTTAATAAGTAAATAGCCCAGCTTCTTAGGCCTTCAGAACAACTCTGAAATGTGTTCTACACCATGCCCCAGAGGTCCCCAGTAGGGTTCCACTTGCCCATAGATAAACCACTGGCCCACAGATAAACTGCTCATCAACACACTCTATATTGGCTTCCTTCCCTTTCCTGTCTCACTTCCCCCACTTCCCCCAACCTGGGATCACCTCCCAAAAAAATTACTTGCACTCAAAACCTGGTCTCTGGGTCAGCCTCTGGAAGGGCCCAACCTAAGACACCATATTTTTCTCTCTGGGAGTGTGACTGATACAAGATTGAAATTTATTAGGTAACTACTACATGATAGAACTCTGCTGGGAACTCTACATATGTTTTCTTACTAATCCTAATGAAAATCATGTTTGAAAGGTACCTTTGGTAACTGTATCTTGCAAGTAATAAAACAATCTCCAAGAGGTTAAGTTGCCAGTCACTCAACTAGTAAGTAGGTGGCAGAGGTGGGATAAGAAGCCAACATTAGCATTAAGTGCATTAAAATATGCCTGACATGCTTGTTGTATCATACTTTAAATGAACAGTCAAAAGAAGGGTTGAATGCAAAGCCAAATAAGCTCTGGGAGCCAGTGTGGTCAGAGACGCTTACAGGAAGGGATGTAAAATCCCAGTAGTCCTCAGCAAACCTTTTTGATCCTGACTTACTTCCATCACGCTACCTTGCTCAGACAATGATGGTCTTTCCCACAAAGTCCTTGGCACAATTCTGCACCCAGAGACTCATTTGACTACTATGTACATCACCTTCTTTCTCCACAGGTAGGTGCTAAACTTCCGGGTGTCTGGAAATATCCTTGTAGGGGATAGAATGAATGTGATGGGGGAAGGGCAGGCAGAAGAATGAAGAGAATGTCCCACTTCGCTCAGATCCTCTTAACTCCCTCTGCCTCTCTCTTCTTTTGCTGCCATTGCTGCATTGTCAGCCTTCTGGGACCACAGGCTAGCCTCCCATATGGAAGCAGTTGGAAATGCTAGTGGGGACAGGGACTCTGGCAGGCTTTGCCCTCCAGTAAGAACAGATGTGTCTCCATGGAGCACAGCTGTGTGAGAACAGGAAGGGAGTGCCTCCTCCTTCTCTCATCCTTTCAGCCATCAAATAAATTAACATGAGAAGCAACAGTCTGGAAACTGACAAGCCAGATCAGGAAAGGAATGGTGAACACATGATCTCAAAGGACCAAAGGTTCTGAAGGCTGAGAGGCTCTGGAGATCATCTCGTGCATCCCCCTGCCTCCATGCTGCATCTAAGTTACTGCTGCTAAGCAGCTTCCCTTTTCATTAAGGAGACATTACAACCTCAAGCAAATGCTTTTCTGAGTCTCTGATGGTGAGTCACTCCACGTATCTAACATAGCTTTTCCCCACAGAACTTAGAAAGATGAAGGATGAGGGAGTCTGTGAAACTTTGTGGGTAGGGGAGGCATCTCTAAGTCCACTGAAAAGAGGCAATGAAGCAACAACTCTGGGTCCATATAGCGCCTTCAGGAAGATAACTACTCTTTTGCCGAGGAAGAGTTGAACCTTTCCTTAGGGGTCCTCTGATGTCTAATTCCAGTGGTGATCATCCAGTGAACCTTCCATTGTTCAGATTGTGCCTAGCAGGGAGTCTCCCATGTTACCTGGCACATAATATATATTCAGTAAAATAATGATTTTAATTAAATTGAATTTAAATCCTCTGATCGTATGAGTTGTCCATCTCTGTAGGGGGGATAGAAATGCACTTCCAACACAGAGACATACCCTAAGAACAAACCTCAGGGAAACTGGTTGCCAATGCCCCTCATTGTAGGGAGGCAGAAGTGAAGGCCTCCTTGGTCATTGGGATGAAATCTGGAGAAGCTCACTTTTCTTCCCCTATTGCCTTCTTTGCACTATGTCAAATAGCAGAACAAAATTTATGGACTTCCCAGGTGGAGCAAAATATCTCTGGAGATCCCCGCCTCCCCCATGGAGAAGCATGGATTCAATCAGAAGAGAAGATTGGGCTGTAAAGACAGGGTGTGGGAAACCCGTGACTCTTGCAGCAGAGATCAATTTTATTCCACAAGCTGAGTGCAAAATATTGCCACATTCCACATGTTATTTAGTCTCCATCATGTTTGGAGGAGCTGCCTAGATGATGCTGAGGAAACAGGCTAAGAATGCAGTCTCAGCTAAGATGCTCGCAATCCAAGCCCAGATGCTTCATTCAAAGGCAGGGAGCTGCATCTATCCATGCTTAACAGGGACACATGGGTCTTTCCCTGAGTCTCGCAAGGCTCAGCTTCAGTGCTCAGACCCTGGTGTCTCGTGCTGCTCAGCAGAGGACCTCAACTCTTAGTCCCTGCCTTGAAATAGGGCACAGCTCTCCAATCCTGCTAGCAGGCTCACCCCACACATGATCCCTGGGCCAGTCTTGGCCCCACTGGCCCTCAGATCCATTCCCCACAATTCCCTGTTTGAGTGGGTCACACAGGTTGACATTTGCAGACTATTTCCAGGGTCCTATGTTCACTGGTTTCCAGCCAGCTTATCGCAGTATGAAGCACTGCGAGACTAGACAGAAAGTAGAAGAGAGACTCCGGGTCTTGCTCCTTCTCTCTCATAGGGAAGCATCTCCAGCAGCTGCTGCACCTCCTCCATGACCAGTCTCCCTCATATGGGCATATGCTCATAGTCTCTGCCTCACAGGGTAATTGTAAAGACCATGTGATGTGAGTTAATGCATATAAAGCACTTTGAACAGTACCCACCACATAGCAAGTGCTCAATAATATCAATCAAGTCACCACTAGAATGAACACTCTAGGAGGACAGGAATCTTTGTTTTGTTTGCCATCAAACCTCCAGTAAATAGAACAGTCCCTGGAACACATTGGGCACCTGATTAATATTTGTTGAATGAATAAATGGAATGTTTATCATGTGGGAGTCACAGTATATCAGTCCAGTTCCCAATGGGAAACAAAAGGCACCATCAAATCTGGATCATTGGAGGTGGGTTTAATAAAAAGACTATTGACGAAGATGTGGGAGGAGTGTAAGAACATAACAAATAGTGGAGCAATACCCCAAGGCTAGTAACAGTGGAGCACCATTATTACCCCCGAACTTGAAGGGTCAAGGCGAGTTAGCAGTTATCAGACCCCACAGAGAATGTGTGGAGAGGACCATCTTACAGGAGTTGTGACCTTCAGTCTAGAGTAAGAGTTAACCACTCATGGACCCTCAGAGAGAAAGCTGGGGGAATAAATACCCCAGTTCACTTTCCTTCCACTCTCTGATCTTCTGCTGGGACTCCCTGGCCTTCTGCCGGGCCAATGGGAAACCAGAAGAAATAAGAACTCATTGATATGGTCATTAGCCTCCAGGCATAGAGTGGCAAAGGGTAGATTATGAATCTGGAGGGGCAAAGAGATGTTATCCAGCCCAACTTTACATGAATTATCTCATTTAATCCTCACAATAATTTTATGAAGTTGAAATTTTCATTATTCCTATTTTAGATGAAGAAACAAGGGCTCAGAGAAATTAGGTAACTTGCCTAAGAATGCACAGCTACTGCATGAGTGGGGCAGGGTTCGAGCCCAGGAAGTCTTACTCCAAAGCTTATATCTTTAACCACTGCCCCATCTCTATTGTCCTTTGCTTGAAGAGATCCCAGAAAGTGGCGGCAGTTGACACCTTTGAACCCCCAACAGTGAACCTCTACCCTCATTATCTTATCTGTACCCAAATAACTACCCTTATAAGTCATATGAGTTGATTTCTCATCTACCAAAAACCAGTATTCAATGACCTCTCACCAATATGTTTTCTCTCTTAATCATGCTAAGTTTCTTCATATTTCCTCAATCATCCATGAAGGGGGAAAATAAGTCCCCATAATCAGATTTTCAGTAGGGAAATTTAGAGGCTGAGGTCATCTGATCCATTCTCCTTTCCAGTGTTTACACACCTGGAGATGGTCTCCCAATCTCTGTTGCTATGCCTGTGGTGAAGAACTCCCCGCTCAATCTGGGCAACTCTGATAATTCTCTCTTACAACCTTAATGGAATACATTTTTACTTTCACCTCCTGATTCTCTGTCTGCCCTCTGTAACTATGTAAAGCAAATCCCATTTCTCTTCAGATGGGTCCTTCAGATGGGTCCCCAGAGAGCATTCACATCTCTGGTCCCCTCTCCAGTTGACTCTGCTATTTGGTCATTATCCCTCTTAAAGTGTATCTCTCAGAACTGAACACACTTCTTCTGGAATCATGTCCCTCCCTTTTTACAGATCTGGAAGGTTAGGTCCAAAGAAGTTAAGCAAGACTTCCTGAAAGTCCCATGTACAGGCACGCAATCCATGTCATCTGCTTAGGCCCAGAGCTTGGGCTGAAGGCAGCCATGGAGTCCCCCAGGGCCCCACCTTCTCTCCTCTACCCCACCAGCAGCTTCTACACCTCATCTGCCTCCTTTTTGCATATGGTATTGGGGGGCAGGCAGGAGAGTTCTGTGGGCTCCCATAAGGGGTGGCCATGGTGGGAGCCAGAAGAATTCTATTTACAGCCATCTGATTTGCACAAGCTGAGGATCTGGACAGCCAGCTGGACTTGTCCAGGATGTGAAGCTCTGGGAGATGCCAGATTGTTATCATTGTCAGATACAATTTCCTCCCATTGCCTCTGCCCCTCCACCAGGCCCGTGGTGTCCATCTGTTTATGGAAACGGTAAGGTCCTGGCCGGGTATTTTTACACAGAGCCTTTGTTGGGCAGGAGGAACTTCCCACCAGAGCCCTGCTTGTCAGCACCATCCAGCTTCTCTTCTTCATGTTTTTATTGTAAAATCTCTAACAATATATAAAACCATAGAGCAGGGGACTGAAGATTCCTAGGAATGTAGTGGGTGCTGACCTTTGTCCCCACCTCCTCCAGAAAGGGTGGATTTTCCTGTTTTTGATTTGCTTCTGTTTTTGTTTGTTTATGTTTTTGTTTTGAGGGTTCTTTTTCTTCTCCTGTCATTATTTTGAAAAAAAAGAATAATGTACAGCTCCTCCCACCCTCATTGAAAAATAACCTTTATTTGAGGACTTCCTGAGGAATGAGAAATTGCACTGCACACTTGTGACAGCTGAGTCAGGGGAGGAGAGGAAACAAAATGAGGGGCAAGAGGAAAATGACTTTTCAGTGTTAACACTATCGGGTCAATAATAGGCTATTAGTGGCCATCAAATACAATCGCCATTTTACAGATGAAGAAACTGAGGCACAACAAAGGGAAGAGAGATCAAGGCTCAGAAAGCAGTTCCAGAGCATAAAGCACCAAAAAAATAAATAAAGTAACTAAGGTATTATTAATCCCAGCTCTGCCACTTAGGGCGGAGGATGAGGCTGTAAGAATATTGGAGGTCCTGATGTGAATTTGAGACGGAAAGTCTTGAGGAAAAGGAGATGACTTCAGAATAAAATGAGCGGTAAGTGGCAGCCTGGCAGCCTGTGCTTCAGAGTGTGAATGCTGGGCCCGGGAGGGAAGAGAGGACAGGAGCAAATGGGAGCAGCCTCTCTGGGGAGAAGAGCCTTAGGATGGAGATGTGATGGGCGGGAGAAGAAAAGGGCTGGTAATACTTAACACAATGCTTTAGAAATCAGCTGTGATGGGACTGAGTCATTTTCATGGTGGTTTAAATGGAATCCCATCAGATGCCTGTGTTATTAGCCAAACAGCTTTGGGAAATTGATTTTAAATTTTCTCATGAAAACAAGCCAGGTGTACACCTGGCTCCAAACTTAAACTATTTGTGTAAAGTTTAAACGACTTAAATTATGGAAGACTTGACTTCCACCAAATCCACATAAAAAAACATTCAGAAGAAAAGCAATGGACATGGAACTGGCATCAGGAGAAATGGATCCCAGCTTCAGTTTGGCCACTAACTTACAGCAGCATCACATGGGACAGTGATTTTGGCTCTTGTGGCCTCAGTTCCCTCATCTGGAAAGTACAGGACCTGCTTTGCAAATTTTTGTCAAGCTCTTCATCTTTTAAAAAATTTCCTTGCCTTATCTAAAATCCAACAGCAAGTTGGGGTTGGAGTCCATATCTCCCAACTAGCATTCAAATTGGATTTATCGTTTTCTAATAGATAATGAAATACAAATAGCACTGGAGCATTAGAACCGCAGATAAGTGTGCAGGCTCTGGACTCAGAGAGCCTGGATTGGAAACCTGCCTCCACCACACACCTGCTCCACAGCCTTGGGAAACTTTTAGCCTCCCTGGGCCTTGTTTTTTCTCATTATAAATAAAGACAAGGGGAGTATTTACCTCATGAGGCAGTTGTGAGAATTTAACGTTAATGCATCCAGAGTCCTTAGGGCCTGTCATATAGTAAGCAATACATGTTAAC
The DNA here is from genome assembly GCF_964374135.1 of Grampus griseus. Lineage (NCBI taxonomy): Eukaryota > Metazoa > Chordata > Mammalia > Artiodactyla > Delphinidae > Grampus > Grampus griseus. Next base: position 19,832,185 of record NC_139001.1, on the reverse strand, counting down.
TATTAAAATATTTGCTACCATCTAAAATCATCTCATACACCACCAAACTTCTGAAAACAATAACCTTGAGGGTGAGTTTGAATCCATTAACAGAAGGAAGGAAGGGAGGAAACGGTAGCAAGTGTGGGGAGAGAGGGGGTGGGACTAGCTTTTTCTTAGGATGTACCAATGGGCATTACCCCAGGTGCACATTGAGGATTCGGGAACTGGGGGTGTAAACTCACACAGTTCTTCACTACTCAGGCCCACCATGCCCCCCTGCATGTCTTCAGAGAGACTTGGACACTGGGCATGAGGGCAACACACATCTATGGGCTTCAGGAGAAGTAAGGAGTGAGGACTGACCTGGGAATCAGGAGACCAGGCTCCACAGCTGACCCTGGAACTATTAGTCATGGGACCACAGACTATCACTTCCACTCGCAAGCACCAGTTGTCCATATGCCAACAAGGAGAATGGGATGAAAAAACCTCTGTGGTTTCTACCACCTAACACAGTACATGTCTGGGGACAGGGCCAAATTCTCGGCAAGTTCACTTACCTTTATCTGAGGGAATGCAGGGGCATTTCTGAACAGGCTGCAGAAACTTGACCACATAAAGGAAGTGCATGAGCCCCACCCCACCCCACCCCACCCCAGATCTCCAAATTTCCTTCTGATTTGATCCAGGTTCTTGCTCTAAGACTGGAGCTAGGGAGAGGTCACTGGGCATTTTCCAGGAATCAATAGAGCCACCTGCTCCTTGGCCATTTTCCAGAGGACAGACAGTACCCATTTCCCCCTAGGAATGCCACCAAATGGACCATTACCGAACCTAATGGTTGCCTACTCTTGCCATATGTTTTTGCAAAGTAATGGTGCTTATTCAAATGCAGACTCTTAGGCCTACTTTGAACCTACCAAATCAGAATTTCCAATGGCAAGACCTGGGGATCTGTATTTTAACAACTTCCCTTAGATAATTCTGATAAAGACTCTTATTTCAGAACTCTAGCTCCAAAGTACACGAAAGTATATGGCCATCCCTCTCTCAACAGGAAGGTACAGACAGATGGTTGAGTGGGACACAGCCATCCACTATCCAGCTTAAGAGTCTCTTGCAGCAGGGCCCCTTATACATGCTATGGGCAAATATGGCCCACCTGTCCTCTCAGGGCAGTGCACTATGTGGATAAGAGATGAGGGAGTGGGGGAGATAGGCCCTCAGACAAGTAGATAAAATACAACTAAATGTTAGAGATATAAGGAGGAATGGCTAAATATCATGGACCATTAGGGAAAGCAGTGCAGTAACGAGCAGGAGGAAAGAGCATGGCCTTTGGAAACACACAGACCTAGGTTTTAATCCCCAATCCACCACTCACCAACTGTGGATTCCTGTGGGCCTCAGTTTCCTATTTTTTTAAGTGGACTGAAAGCTCAAAGACTCGTGAAAATCAAATAAATAACAGCACCCGGCACAGAGCCTGGCACAGAATAGAGCCTTGGTGACCTCAACCCCTTCCTTCTTGCCCTGGGACTTACTAATGACACTCTGTCTGCCAGGATGCCACCGAGACAAACATGATATCTTATCAGGAGTTATTGTTAACTGCAGTTGTCAGGGATAATAACATATCCATCTAGTTGTCTGAGAAAAGAGAATTTTGTTTTATTTCCCATTGTTAGGCTGAAAATAAGATTCCATCCTCTGGAGATCTTGTTTTGACCCTTCAGAGAGCTCTGGACTCCTGGGAGTGGCATGTCCTGGAAACAGAATACCCTGCTTTCCCAGTGGGAGTGTGGTCCTCCAGCCTGATCCTCCCCAACAGAGGGATGGTCTGGGACAGAAGCCAGCATCTCCTCTCTAGGGGACATGTTAATCCAAGATGCCAGGACAAATGGCCTTGTTGTTTGTTTGTTTTCTGTCAGCTGAGTCTATACCGCTTACAAAGTGCTTTCCCATGCCTGACCGGCAGCATGATGATATCAGCATGAGGGTGGCGCTGGCATCTGAACGACTCTCCCCCCACCTCCCCCAAATGTTTGCTCAAATATCACCTTCTCAGTGAGGCCTGCCCTGACCTCCCTGTGAAAACTGTAATCTGTCCACATCCCAACGTTCCTCATCTTCCCTACACAGTTCCATTTTTCACATGATCTTTTCTCCTACGTAGCAGACATGAGAGCACCCTGCAGACCTCTGATGCCAGGCATCATAGCTGGCCAAGGGCCTCGGCTGCTCTGACTTGAAATCCATTGCTGCATTAGCACTGAGGCCACACCTTTCAAGTGTGGTTCCCAGTCAATGGCCGAGTACGTCAAGAAGACATTGGCTACAATGAGACATACCTCACAACCGTCAGAATGGCTGTCATTAAAAAGTCTATGGGAGATTGGGATTGACATATATACACTAATATGTATAAAATAGATAACTAATAAGAACCTGCTGTATAAAAAAATAAATAAAATTAAATTAAAAAAAAAGTCTACGAACCATAAATGCTAGAGAGGGTGTGGAGAAAAGGGAACCCTCCTGCACTGTTGGTGAGAATGTAAATTGGTGCAGCCACTATGGAAAACAGTATGGAGGTTCCCTAAAAATCTAAAAGTAGAGCTACCATGTGATCCAATAATCCCACACCTTGGCATATATCTGGAGAAAACCATAACTTGAAAAGATACATGCACGCCAACGTTCATTGCAGCACTGTTTACAATACCCAAGACATGGAAGCAACTTAAATGCCCATCAACAGATGAATGGATAAAGAATACGTGGCACATACATACAATGGAATGTTACTCATCCATTAAAAAAATGAAATTATGCTATTTGCAGCAACGTGGATGGACCTAGAGATTATCATACTAAGTGTAGTAAGTCAGACAGAGGAAGACAAATATCATACGATATCACGTATATGTGGAATCTCAAATGATACAAATGAACTTATTTACAATACAGAAACAGACTCACAGACTTAAAAACACATTTATGGTTACCAAAGGGGAAAGGTGGGGGAAAAGATAAATTAGGAGTTTGGGATTAACATATACACGCTGCTATATTTAAAATAGATAACAAACAAGGACCTGCTGTATAGCACAGGGAACTCTGCTCAATACTCTGTAATAACCTACATGGGAAAAGGATCTGAAAAAGAATAGATATATGTATAACTAAATTATACTTTGCTGTACACTCGAAACTAACACAACATTGTAAATCAACTATACTTTTATATTTTATAAAATAAATTTTTTTTTAAAAATGAATTTTCAGTCCTAGAAAAAAAAAAAAAGTCATTGGGCCTCCTGAAGTCCAGCTTTGGCTTGAGAACTCCCTGATGACCTTTGCCAAACCAGGACGCTTCCACCCAACCTTCTCTCTCTCCTCACTCAGGGTCAGACTGGCAAAGCGCTCCAGTGGCTCTGCCAGGCCTTCTCCAGCAGCCTCCCTACCTTCCCTCACATGGGCACTTCCTCTAAGGAACTCCTCACATGTTCAATCCTGAATTTGGTGTTTGCCTCTGAGAAGACCCAGACTAACACCCTATAAACATTTATCTACTAATATGCTAAATCCTTTGCTTGTTATATTTATTTTATTTTCCATCCCCATCCACAAGAAGGCAGAGTTGTTTTTTTTAACTATTCTATTCATTGATGTATCTAGGCACCTAGAAGGTGGCATTTAATGAACATTACATAAATAAACAATAACTATTTTACAGAAAGGAAATTGAGGCTCAGAGAGGTTAAGTGACTTTCCCAAGTGCCTCAGCCAGGAAGTGGTGAAGCTAGATTTAGAATTCCAGCCTTCTGACTCCAAAGCTCTGATCTTTCTTTGCTCTTCCATCATTACCCCCATCTTCTTTTCCTCTTCTCTCACCCATCTCTCTTCTGATCTCTATTTTTCTTTGTTCCTCTCCTACTGGGTCTTTCTCCTTGTCCATCTCTTCCTCATGATGTTGATTAGCTCTCCAGTGCTCAGTCTGTGGTATGTTTGTGGTGTGTGTGTATGGTGGGTGTACGTGGTGTGGTGTGTGTGTGTGGTGTGTGTGTGTGTGTGGTGTGTGGTTGGTGTGTGTATGTGTGGTGTGTGTTTGTGGTGTGTGTGTGTGTGGTGGGTGTATGTGTGGTGTGTGGTTGGTGTGTGTCTGTGTGGTGGGTGTGTGTGGTGTGTGTGTGTGGTGGGTGTATGTGGTGTGGAGTGTGTGTGTGTGTGTGTGGTGTGTGCGGTGGGTGTATGTGGTGTGGTGTGGTGTGGGTGCATGTGTGTGTGTGTGGTGGGTGTATGTGGTGTGGAGTGTGTGTGTGTGTGGTGTGTGCGGTGGGTGTATGTGGTGTGGTGTGGTATGGGTGCATGTGGGTGTGTGTGGGGGTGTGTGGGTGTGTGGTGGGTGTATGTGGTGTGGTGTGGTGTGGGTGCATGTGGGGGTGTGTGTGTGTGTGTGTGTGTGTGGTGGGTGTATGTGGTGTGGAGTGTGTGTGTGTGTGTGGGTTTGGTGTGTGCGGTGGGTGTATGTGGTGTGGTGTGGTGTGGGTGCATGTGGGTGTGTGTGTGGGTGTGTGTGTGTGTGTGTGGTGGGTGCGGTGGGTGTATGTGGTGTGGTGTGGTGTGGGTGAATGTCGGTGTGTGGTGGTGTATGTGGTGTGGTGTGGTGTGGGTGCATGTGGGTGTATGTGTGTGTGTGTGGTGTGTGCAGTGGGTGTATGTGGTGTGGTGTGGTGTGGGTGCATGTGGGTGTGTGTGTGGGTGTGTGTGTGTGGTGGGTGTATGTGATGTGGTGTGTGTGTGTGTGTGTGTGCGGTGGGTGTATGTGGTGTGGTGTGGTGTGGGTGTGTGGGTGTGTGTGTGGGTGTGTGGGTGTGTGTGTGGGTGTGTGTGTGTGGTGGGTGTATTTGATGTGGTGTGTGTGTGTGTGTGTGTGTGCGGTGGGTGTATGTGGTGTGGTGTGGTGTGGGTGCATGTGGGGGTGTGTGTGTGTGTGTGGGTGTGTGGTATGTATGGGGGGGTGTGCATGTGTGTCCACACTGTGGCTGAGGTGGTCTGGTGTGTTAGTATTACACTGAGATGTGGAACTCAGGAAAGGGAGGGAGTCGGAACACGGGTGGAAACTAAAGGCAGCGACAATAGTGCAGGACTGGAAAAGACCCGAGGAAAAGTTGAAAGGCTGCACAGGGAAGTGAGAAATGAGAGACTCAAGAGCAAGTGTCACCGAAGGGGAGTTAAAGGCCCAGGACCCGACCCTGCTACTCACTGGCTTTGGGACCTTGGCTCTCATCTCAGTCTCCTAACCTCTGTGAGCATCAGTTCCTTCCACTTTAGGAAGTGCAGCTCAGTGTCAGTGTTCCTCACAGCAATAAAGACCAGATGAAACAGTGGGTGGGGAAGCGCTTTGTTAAGTGGAAACAACTGTGAGCACCCTGCAGGAAGGACGAGAAGACCGGGGTGACATGAGAAGCACCGCCAGGTCTGGGGTCTCTCCCGCTCTCCTTTGCCCCCGGATGCTGCTGCCCATCTGAGTGGTTAGAAAGAGGAAATACCTTCAGCCTCTGGGACTTGAGCAACAGCGAAGAATTTCCGGGCACTGAGTGTGGGAGAGGTGATGGAACAGGTGTCCAGGGAGAGCTGGGGAGTCACCTTCCTGGAGTGTGGGATCCATTTCCACGTGTCCGGGGTGATTTATGCAAGGTCTTGAGTGCACACCTGGGAAGGGGATGCATTAGGCTTTTGCAGAGAGCAGATGATGAATGGTGCTCAGGAGAGAGGGACAACGGCCCTGAATCACCTGCAGGAGGAGGCCGGGCACCAGCACACGGCACCGTGAGAGACACAACTATGCCAGACACCGTGCCAGGGCCATGGGCAAGAGAGGAGTTGGCACCGCCCCTGCCCAGAACCCTTCCCAGCCCTGAGACTCTAAATCTCCGCGGCGGGAGAATGTGGAGACCTGGTGTCCCGGTCGTCCTTTTACAATCACATACGGTGGTAAACTGCCAAGTATGGCAACAGTGTCACCTTGTGCACTCCAACCTGCCCGGCCCGACACCTGTCAAAGGTCACAGCACACATTCTAAGTGGCCTACAGCCACCTGACAGCGGAAACCTCCTGACTCGGCAGAACATGTCCATTCTGGGCTTGTCGAGAGCCCCAGGAATTCTCCATTGGTCTATGTCACTCGGGGTCTCCCATCCATTCCAAGGCTGGGAAGCCAGTAGTCAGGGAGATGGATAGACAACTCTGCCCGTGACTTGCCGAGTGACACAGAAGATGAACAAATGACCACATTCTCTCCAAAAGGATGCAAAAAAGGGGCACCAGGATGGCGTTAACACCCAGGCTACCGTGGAGGTGCTCGTCCTGCTCACCAGGTATACAAACACACCACCCAGCAGGCCTCACCTGTCCTCCGAGGATGGGGAGGGGAACGAGGGGTCCTTTAAGAACAGAACCCCATACTGCCTGCTGTGGTGAGCCTTTGCTCACTCAGAGGGCTGAGGGGAGGATGGAATGAGATCAAGCTTGTGAAAATACTTTGAAAAACCAAAAGGAACCGTGCAGGGTTAGTTGTTTTTAACATTACATGAATCTGCTCTTCCAAGCTTGTAGAAGGGAGACAACCCAGGGGTGGGCCAGGTGACCCTAACCTGCCTTTGACGCTGTACTGTGTGGGGTGAGTCACTTCCTCTTTCTGAGCATCTTATGAGCATTTGATTTCTCCAAGTCTCACTTTCCTTACCTTGACAATAGGGGGAGGGACAGATGATTCAGGGTGTCTCTTGCAACTCAGACATGTTGTATCCTGTTCACACTGCCCAGGTAAGAGCAGGGGCACCTTGCCAGCTTGTCACGGCAGAAGGAGCACAAGATTGCAGGAAACTCGGAGGCCTGCCCAGGCACTACCACCAGCATCTGTGGGTCTCTCCAGGCCTCAGTGCTTTTCTCTAACCGACTAGATCATGAGGCTCATGGCTCTCCAGGTTCACCACTGGCCCCAACAGTCTAGCGTCCAATGGCACCAGCCCCTCCTAGAGTGGGAGGCCAGCACAGCCCAGGTACAGCCCTAAGGAGCTCAATTGCACGCTGTCTGTCTTATCTAGTGGCCTTGTATCTTTGTCCATTCTTGGCTCCACTCTAGATGGGGATGAGATATCCACACACAGACAAGCCAAGAGTCTGCCTGCCCCCTCCCCACTCACCCTCATGTTCTCCCTGTCAGGGTTTACTCCGATGGGCGGAGACAACAGAAAATAGATGAAAAGCTCCATTCTCTTTCTCCGGGTTTACCACTCTCAAGCATGTTCCCTTCAGGGCCCTCACAAGAATGTCAAAGCATCCCTCTCCTCATCGATGTCTCCTCTGCGGGTAAAAATAAAATAAATAGCTCTGTGGATCTGGGGAGGTGGGCGGTGGGAAAGTGGCACAGAAGGGCACTGGTGTGCTCATCCCCCTGGAGATTAATCCAGGCAGTTGTCGATGAGCACCCGGGAGGAAGTCCCTGCAGGTTCACGCACTCTGCAAGGCACCGCCTGGCCTGGCCTGGTGCCTGCACTTCCTGGACGTCAGCCCGGGCATCCGAGCCAGGGCAGAACCAGAGAAAGGACAGCAATGGAGCCCACAATGTTTCTGGGGGAATCTCATTCTGCTGAGTCATAGACGTTTAGAATTCCATAAGTCTTTAAAGCTCCCTTTCACCCAGGAACCTCCTCCTCCACGATCTCCCTCTCTGCAGGTCCTTTGACTGTGCTTTTCAATCTCCGTTGGCAGGGCACTCATGATCCCACAAGACAGCTCGTTTCATGGTGGGACAGGTCTGGATGATAAACATCCCTCCATGGACTGAACCAAAACTGCCTCCAAGGAGCCTGACAAGTGCTCCTTGCAAGAAGTTTTATAGAATAAAATGTCTGCATGACTGTTACCTCCGTCCTCTTTCAGCTCCATGACCGTGGCACAACTTGTGACCTGGGATACCCCTTCTCAGTGACTCCACTCAGCAGCTCTGCGGGAGAAAGTACGAAGAGCAATGACAACCAGGGGAACCTAAGGTGCCCTGGGGCTCTGGCCTTCTAACTCTGCGACGATACAGAATGACCAAGTCATAAACAAATATAGCCTAAAAAGTGGGTGGAGTCTCCAGCCCCATGCTCTTCTTGCCCTCCTGTCCTGGTCCTGTTTTCGCCCTGTCACCTCACTGAGGGAAATTCATCAAGGAGGTGGAGTAATAGAGGAAAACAATGACCAAGATAGAATCAAGCTCTGGGTTCTGGTCACCTCATCCTGCCAAATAACAAATGAACCCAATAACCGTGTGATCTTCATAAAGTTAATGTGCCCCTTGGCACTGTGACTCATACTCAGTGACCATCATGTGTTTTGACTCAGGATAATGGTGTCTGATAAATCCTCTTACCCTCTCATTGGGAAGAGGTAAGAGTCACTGAGTTCCTCCCCAGAAATTAAGGGCTGTCCCGTCTCCGCCATCCCATCTAGATGAGGTCTGGGGGCCAGGGTGGTCTCAGATCTCTCTGAGAAGATCTCCACGTGTCCACAGAGCAAATCTGGGTCTTGGGTGACATCCCAGGGTCCCTGAACTGTGAAACGAGTGCAGGGACAGGCGGCAAGCTACTAGGAGGGCTCGGAAGGAGGACAGACCCTATAGGTATCTCGGAGACCCGCTGGGGCGCGTTATCAGCCTGTGTGTGTCAACATATGCTATGGTAAAGCGGACAGCAGGGACTGGCAAATCCGGAGCACCGTAGTGACCTGGAGGCCAGCATGACCACAACACCACACTCTCGCATCAAGATGCCACGAAGGCGTGTTTCACCGTATGGCGGCTTTATTTGCAGATCCTGGCTCCTGCTGGGCCCTCCTCCACCTTCCTGAGCTGTAAGTGCAAAAATGACTCAGACCGAGGCAGTGTTTTTGTCTAAGCCGCCTAAACTAAATTGAGCACAGATATCAGCATCCCAGCTGAATTCCGCAGGCCTTCCAGCCACTCCTAACCTACCTCACATGTGCGCTGAGAGACCTTCACCTTTTCTGGGATCCCTTCTTAGAAGGGGGAGCAGCAGGCTGGTCTCACATGAGCACACAGCTACCTTTCTGTGATTATGTCACACGTTCTGAAAGACCTTCCTGGTAGGAAGTGTCCTCACTGGCTGTCACAGTGGGATAAATTGTCCGCTCTCAATTTGTAAATGCCACCCTTCCCCACACGCTCAGTCCCGTGTTTGGGTCCCGCGCCCGATTCCACTGTCTTCCCTACCGCCACGCCTCTGGCCTCTAGCCAATCAAAGTCCTGGTGATGGTACATGACCCAAAACACACCAAAGAGACTCAGGATACGAGCTTCTGGGTGAAACTGTTGCAAAAAGACACTTGCCACTGGGGATGCTCAGCTGCCGTTACCTAAGCTGAGAACTTCATCCATTCTGTCACCGTCAAGAGGAACGTCCCTGAGGATGAAGCCAGTGCAGAACAGAGCAAAGCGATAGAGAGAGACAGATTCACAATGCTATCGTTTGAGCGGCTGCATCTAACCAGGGCTTAAGTGGTGTTTCCTCTGAGCTTTAGATCTCTGGACTGGAAGGAAAAGGGCTGATACTGTTCCCAACATCCTTCCCAGCTCCTCTGTGTGAGAACAGTGAGCCCTCCACTCTTCCTTCCCGACAGGCGATCGCTAAATAAACTGAGTCACCAACCCCAGCCCCCAGCAGACTAGAGAAAAATCCTCCTATGAAGCAGAAACTGTGGGAGGACATAATGAATGGATCTAGAGAATAAAACAGCATAAGTTTTGGAGTCTGGCAAATCTCTCTTGCTGTGAAACCATTGACAAGTTATGCGTATGGGGGAGGAAGAGTTTTTATTTAATAATACAGGTAATTCATAAATACACCATTGTAAAAATTTTTAACAATGCAAAAAACAAAAACAGAATAAATCCTGAAAAACCCCTTTAGTCATACCTTATCTTACTATCTCAACCCCACTTCCTTCCCTGAAGGTAACTTTAGTGCATATCCTTGCAGACATTTTTCTTTGTATTTATATAAATGCATCTACACACACACACTTAAGTAGTTTTACTTTCATTCTTCTATAAATGATGCAGCAGAAATCGTATCATACTATGTATTCACCACATCATTACTTAATCCTGGACATACAGTGAGAAAATAGTTCCCAGCTTCCCTTGCAAATAGGTTGGGAACATGTGACTGAGTTACAGCCAATGGGAGGATGAGCAGAAGTCACATGTCACTTCTGGTCCAAGGCAGTTATGTTTGGGAATGGTTTCTTCACATTGCCTGTTTTTCATCCCCATGGCTAGAAGAAAAGGATTCTGAGATTACGGGATTACAAAATGGAGGCAACTTGGGTGCCAGGTCCCTGCTTGGAAGAAAGGCACACCAGAGAGTCAACTGGCCCACACTAGACTGTGACATGAGCAAGAAATAAACCTTGGTAGTGTTAAGTCTCAGAAATCTGATGTTTCTATGTTACCAAAGAATAGCCTAGACCATCCTAATACAAATAAAATCATACTCTAGCTATTGTTCTGCATTTTTTTCTTCTTAACAGTATGTGTATGCAAATCATTTATCTTCTCTTCATCACGATAGCACAGAGCCATTGTGTGAGGGAGAATTAATAGACATCACTAAATGTAAATTCTCTGGAACTCAAGTAATCCTTTCCTCTTCCTATCCTGCGTGCCCTTCTTATAGCACCAGCTGATATTCTGAAGGAAGCCTGAAACTTTGGGGTTTTGTTACCCCTCTTGGGAAACAAAATAGGTTCAATGCTTGCTTTGAGATGCTCTAAGAAGACTCTCTTGTCCTTATAATAGCTCTTATGCTGGACCATCATAGGACGACAAATGCTACCATTAGCTATATATTCCTTTGGGTCTGGAGGCTTTAAGATTTCCTACAAATACTCCAGGGAACGTAACACTCTAAACCTCATCTAGTTAAGTGAAGATTGGTGGTCCATGCTGAGAATTTGATAACAACAAGGTGTGGGGTGGGTAATAAGAGCACCAAGATAAGAAGGCAATTGAAAGAACACAGATTTCTTTGATTTTTCACAGTTCTATTTCATCAAAAAAAAAAAAGGACATTTTTTTCCAGTAGAGCTCTAGTGTTTGTTACAGTCTGTTGTTTTCTAATTCTTGGAAAAGTGGTCACCCACATAGGGAATCCCTGACAACACTCCTTTAGCCAGAGTGTCCAAGTAACCAGAAGGCCCCAGAGATGTCAGTAGGGAAGCATAATGATGATGAATCCTGTCCATATTGCTTATGATTAACAACTGGTTTATTATGTAGGATGCTCTGGGACACTCCTGGGAAACTATTTAAACAAATAATCTGCAGTTAAATGATCTAATAGAACAAGTGTTTTCAGGTTTTTGGAAGAGAAGCATGACCTAAAGCTATTCATAGATTCTTAGAATTGGAGGTACTTTAAATGTCATCTAATAAGATCCCTTTATCATAGTAGTGAATAAAGCAAGGCCTAGAGAAGTTAAGGAACTTGCTCAAGCTCAAAATTTGCGTTCTTCACACATACCCTTGCTACCAAAGTGTTGATGTCATTTCTACCACAATGACATCTCCCTGGTATTATGGAAAGAGCACTGGAATATGAGCCACAAGATCTGTTTCTAATGCAGGCTCTGACACTCAGCAATGTATGACCTCAGCCAAGGGACTTTTAACCTTTCTGATCTACGTCCACCAGTAAGCTTTTAGGAGCCTACCAATTATATGGCTCCCTTTGGAGGAAAATGGTTCCATGCCGTCATTTCCTGCAAAAATTTCTATAGCTTATGCCTCAAGTGTCGAGCAAAATCAACCCTGCCACATTGTCACAACTTTTCTGGCCAGGAAGAGGAGAGTAGTCAAAGGCAACCACATATCAGCTCAGTGTGGGAAACACCCATGACCTCAGAGATGGAAGAGTATGAAATCTACCCAGTAAGCCCATAGGTATTGGAAGTTCTCTTTGGGATGCTTAAATGGTAGGTATAGTGAACTTGTTTGAGTATCTATCCAGCATCTCTCACTCTTTCCTCGTTCCTAGGAGACTCCAGTTTTGTTCAAGCAACCATCCTCCCTCACGTGTCCTACACGCCTTCAGATGGGGGTTCTGAGTACACGAACCCAATCATAGCAGTCTCAGTGTTTGATTCAAGAACTCAGGTTTAAGCCAGTCAGCACACAGCATCCCCCTAACAACTATTATCTGTTCAGAAATGGGCACATGACTTAAGTTGGGCAATCAGGTAGAAGGGAAGAAATTTTATTCCATGCTGGCGTAGAATTTTTGTTCCACACTTTCCCTATCTGCCTGTATGTGAAATAAGAAAACGTATCATCCCTGGCAGCCATCTTGAAACTGTGAGGCAAGTTGGTCTGAGCCAAGACCAACACTTAGAGGGGAAAGGAGCTGAGCAAATCACATAGAAATGGATCAGATGAGCATATCTTGTCTATAGTCCCTCTTACCTCTAGACTTCCTTTATGTGAAATTTCAAATGTCTTTACCTCTTAAACAAGTATGAGACTTTCTGTTTCTTGCAGTTGGAAACATCTTAACCAACGGATGTGGTCATTTAAAATGCATATAGAAGACAAGTCCTTGGAAATCATGGTATTTCCTAAATGAGGTTGAGAGATTGCTCCAGTGCCATTCCAGAGTCCTGGAAGCACAGGGTCCCATGCACCATGCTGCTGCAGAGACCACATTCCATGCTACTCCACATTCTTTTATATTTCCGAAAGAAATCGCAGGAACTGAAATTTGACCTAGTGTATCACTTATTATAACCTTTGAAGAGCCTGGTCATTGACCAGGTCATAGTCTCTAGCCCTCAGTTTCCATCTATAAAACAAGGTTGAAGATACTCATGCACCTGATAAGTAGTCCACCTGATAAGTCATTGGCCATTTCCAAAACTGCACCCATTTCTCTTCTAATCATCCTCTCTCTGTTCCCCTGGCTGTCTCAACCAAGAGCAAGGTCATATGTGGAGGAAAGGGTTGGAGTGAAAAGCTGTGGTGCTAGAGCCACAACCTGAACAGGTAGCGTTTTGCTCTATGGATGGCCAGAGTCTCTGAGACACAAGAAAATTTATTAAGATGGAAGTGCATCACCCTTCTGCCTCACCCCACTGCCTGAGGACACCTTGCGGAATGGGGCTAGGGCTCCATTTCTTACTGTGTGTCCTCTGCCAGTCCTTTTGGCCTTTGGAACTCCATGCATTCCATCCCAGGGCCCAAGATGGCTCTAGAATGCAACAAGTCACTTCTGCTCCTTCCCTGAGAACTTCTACCAGGTACAGACTAGGCCAGATTCTGAGAACAGGATCCCCCTAAGTGGAAGGGGCACATCAAATTGGACTGTATGCAACTCTCAATTCCATCCCCCAACTCTAAACATCTCAGCCAGGGACCGCTGGGTAAGAATGGACACAGAAGGCAACTTTCTAGGGAATAGGAGAGCCAACAAAATCGCATGATGGAGACTGAGAGGCTTATACAAGCCTCCTCCTCTTCACCAAAGATGCGTAAGACAATCACTTTTCTTCGACCAACACCCCCCAGGCAAGACCTCCATCCCCAAAATATCCTTCCATTCCCTTGGGACGAGATATGACGGCACTGAGATGCTTTATCTGAAAAACAAGGAGGTGGGAATAGAGAATCACCGAAGTCGCTTCAGACCACATATTCTTGGTTATAACGTCTCCTAGAAAGGAATTCATGAGGCTCCTGGAATTTCAAATCTGAGCCAAGTAGCTTCTCTCTGGCTTCAGTGTCCTCTGCTGTTCTGTGGAGCTCCACCTGTCTCCCAGGGTCTACCCAGAATCAGAGGAGATGAGTAAATGTGAGAAATGAAGTATAATCATTTCTGAGTCATCATTTTCATGTTTGAATACTATGGAAATACTTCCTGGTGTTCCTCTCTCTCTCTACCTCCAAGGAGCATGGAAAGGGGTTGACTTCCCACCCGGCTCTTCCCTCCATGTTTTCTCTCTAATCTCAGCATTCTCGGGGACATTGGGACCTCTTTCCACAAGTCTCCGCAGTTGGGAAACACAACCCAGCCCTTCAGAAATTATCCCTCCTGCAAAGAACAGCCTCCACCAGCACTCTGGGGTTGGTCTTTCACACGGGGCTTGCCTCCCCCAGGTCTCCTGCCCCTGGAGCAGCTGTGCGGGTATCAAGATGGGACCGTGGCAGTTCAGCTGTGGGTCACAGCAGGCCCTGCACACATCCCATGGGCTGTGTAGGCTCTTGGGCAGGCCTTTCTGCCCCCATCAGGGATCAGGGTGCACGTCAGCCAGCTCCGCCTGGCTCCTGATCTGCCTTGGAATGCGTGGGCCAGAGGGCAGCAAAGGCCCATGGGGCTAAGAAAACATATGCACCTCTTCCCATTCTACACTTTTCTCTCTTTTCAGCAGACTAAAGTTCAAGTCAGGGTCAGGGACAGGGGGTTGCTAATGGGGCTCAGATTTCAGACACAGAAGGAGTTGGGAGGCTATTTCTGAGCCTCTGTTTAAAGGCATCCTATAGGACATTTTCTCACTTTCCCAGTAATTACGTGCTGAGAACCTGCTACGTGCCAGGCTCTGGGTCAAGGGCCAGGGGATACCAAGGCGGGTCCCACAAACCTCAGAGCAAGGGGAAAGACATATTCACGGTGACAAAACTGCTAACAGTGGTACGTGGTAGGTGCGAAGGGCTGTGAGAGCTCTGAGAGGTGACAGCAGCTACGAAACATCTCAGAGGCTGTGGAGACTTGCAGTCAGGCTAGTAAAATTGAGGTAGTAGGCAGGAGTTGTCTCTGATTTTCTTCTAACCATACAATAGTCAAGCAGAAATCCAGACACATGGTGGACATGGATAGGGAGAATGAAAAAGAATACTTTTCATTATTCGTACAGCAGGTACTCTTGATTTAATCCTCATGGCTGACTAAATAGGTAATGTTACTCCTCCCATTTTACAGATGGAAGAAACTGAGGCATAGGGAAGCTAAGTAAATTGCCCAAGCTTGCATCCCTTTCAAGTGGTGAAGCTAGGATTTAAATTCAGATCACCTGAGCTGACATATCATATTGCATATTGACTATTGTTTAAGGCTGTGTTTCTCAAACTGTGTTCCATGAAATGCTGGTCTTACAAAATGCTAGCTCTCTCACCCCCCCAAAAAAATGTATTGGTCAAGTGAGTTTAAGAAACTCTCTATACTGTACTGTACTCCCTCTGGGAGAATGCACAATTATATATTAAAAGCTCTGATAACTCCTATCATAAAGAAACTTGTTTAACTTTGTGTCACTCAGTGCTTTCCAAATTCATTTAACCAGAAAATTCTGCATTCATGTAACACTATTGACATCATAAGGCGTAGTCACCACCTGAAAATTCTTGGGAAATACTGCCTTGGGACATTATTCCTCTCACTCCTTTGTTGTCCCTGTAATTTCTAGGAGGAATAACTATGGCTTCTATTCATTTACCTCTAGGGTTTTTCCAAGTGTTTTAACAAATACATTCTCACCTCATAATATTTGAAGCTTTCAAACTATCTTTAACATTCCTTCTTTTTCCTTCTTTGAAGCAGACTTCCAAGAGATTTCAGTTTTGTAGGTATATCTCAGAAAGTTAACACCAATGTCTATCTTTTTTTTAGCTCTGAAGGGTGAAATATTCTACTACTTAAAAAGAGTGAGAAATCCTTTTCTCCAAATAGATTTTATCAGTTTCTAGGAATTACTTTAAATGTGCTTATAATAGTAAATGTCAAAGATGAACGCTTTTAACTCCCTTAAGAGGTCTCCTCCCAGATACTTATTCTGATACAAACTACTTTCTGCTAAGGATTACTTTACAAGGAACACAATTAATTTAAAAGTAAAACATTTTAAAAGAAAATGAGGGCTTCCCTGGTGGTGCAGTGGTTGACAGTCCACCTGCCGATGCGGGGGACACGGGTTCGTGCCCCGGTCCGGGAGGATCCCACGTGCCGCCGAGCGGCTGGGCCCGTGAGCCATGGCCGCTGAGCCTGCGCGTCCGGAGCCTGTGCTCCGCAATGGGAGAGGCCACAACAGTGAGAGGCCCGCGTAACACAAAAAAATAATAATAATAAAGAAAGAAAGAAAAGGAGTTTTATTATTTTTTTAATAGAGCATTTTAATGGCTAAATGACTTCCCCTCCCAGAAATACTTCCATTCAAAAACAGAGTTTTGCTTAGCACAAAGGAATGGCTCTGTAACGTAGGGTTTCAGGCTGTAAGGGGAATATTTGGGGAGGTGAGGGATGTAAATTGTAAATTGTAATAGGCAATTGCCGTCTCTGTCTCTCAGGTCTGTTCTGATCACTCCTACCCTATCTCCTTCTGAATTCTTGGAATGCATGGACATTGAAATTTGAGCGGGTGTGAATCCTGGCTCCATCACTAACTATCACTGGATAGTGTTTCTTAAACTACCTTTATCTCAGTTTCTTTATCGCTCATTATAAAATAACACTGTTTAATAACACTGTGGTTTTGCAAGGATAAAACTGGAACAGATGCAAAGCATCTAGCACCCCGCCTGACACACAGCAGGCGCCCAGTAAGGATGTGGACAGACATTTGCTTTGGCAAATTGCAGGCAAGAGAGGCAACCAGGGGCCAAGTGTTACTGCAGGGTCTCCAGGAGCGTGGCCTCTGAGATTTTTACTTAACGTGGAAAAGTAGGTAAAGTCTTGTCTTCTCTCCCCATGGAAATCCAAGAGAGGACTCAATGAAGACCACTGGCTCACCACCCACCCCCATTTCTCTAGCACTGAATCCCATCATTCCACAATGACAGCTGTTCTGGGTCACATTCTAGGGGGCTTGGCCCTTGGAAAGGGAGGTTCAGGGAGTTCTTTGCAGCTGTGGCCACAAAACCACACAGCAGAGTGGGGCACTGAGAGAGCAGACCGAGATAGGGCAGGGGGGCCAGGAAGCCCGCGTGTTCTCAGCCAAAATGCCAAGTTCAGTAGCCTGAATAAAAGCCATCCTAACCCCCAAGGCCCAGAGGTCAACAGGAAAACTACCACCAATAAGTTGCTGTGGGCCGCAGTACCGTTAGATTTCAAAAGAAGCTGGGCTGCATGAGTTCAGGCTTGATTTCTCCCTTTAGCTGCCCCCTTCTCTACTCCTTATAAGGAAAAAAGGCTTTTGGTCTCAAATCGTGACTGTGAATGCCCTGGAAAGGGGATGGGTTGCTGTCATGAGCATGGAGTTAACCCAACAGCCCTTCCCTCTGCAATAGCCTCGCCCTGCAGCCGGGGTCTGAAACCCACCATAGCTATTTTGTTCCCCTTGATTCCCCACAGGCTGGCAGCTCTGGTTCCAGCCAGAGAGCCTGCATCCACCGTGGACTCCTTCCTCCCCACCAACCTCCACCCTGCATCCCCCAGCCTAAGAGAGCAGCCCTCCTCCTCTCTCCGTGCTCCTCCAGGAATCTTCCACAGGTAGTCGCAGGTGTCACCTGCAACCAGAGCTCCTGTCTGACCTGCAGGACTTCGCACGGTCCCTGAGCCGGGGCACCCCAGGCCCCAGCCAGAAAGGCGAAAGACCTGGTGTTGCAGACATGAGGACAATGGGGCTGCCGGGCTGAAAGCATTCCAGTCTTCCACATTCTGTAGGAAGGGGTGTGTGGTGGAGAGGAAAGGTCTTTAATGCCCATGGTTTATGTTTTCCCAACCCAGCATTCCTCACAAACAGCTGTGTTTATACAAAACTAGAGGAGAGGGAGCAAGGGAGAGAAAGGACAGTATCCTAGGGATGACATCATTCTGTCTTGTCTGCTTCAACTCCCACCACTGTCAGCAGGAGAGGGTGGCCAGTGAGCGTTGCAGCGGGCTGGTGGATGAGCTTGGTATAAGGACGTGCAGAGTGTTTATACGTGCATGTGTTTATTAGAGATCTAATTTTCCTATTCTCCACTCCGCTCCCTCCCCACTCCCTCCCAGCGCATACTAATACATTTTGCAGAATACTGTTTTCCCAAGAACAGCACCTTCTGAGGAAAGCTAGATTTGGGAGCTCGTGTTCACTTCTTCTAATCTCTTTAACAAACCCCCCCTCACTGAAGAAAAGTCTGACAGGAGGCAGAGTCATTAAAGTGAATTAAAATACATCCAAGGAGTGATTAGCACCCAAAGCCATTCCCATATCAGACAAAGGCCCCTTTTATGCAGGCTCCAGCCACTGGGAGTCCTGTAAGCAGAGATTAGGGAAGAATTCTCAGAACCTAAAAGCACTGGCTCTTTGGGAGCCAGGCCAACACAACCTACTCTGGCGAGACCTTAAGAACTCAGCTTCTGCTTAAACTACGTTTGGCTTCTCAAGACTCAGACTGTAAGGGAGGGAGGACTCCACAGGCACAAATATATTCCACCACTTCATTGAGCCAGGTCTGTCCCTAACACAATTCAGTGCACAAGGCCCTCACCTGTTCTTAAACTTTGCCAGGAGACATAATGTGATCATTCCCCAGCCTCCTGCCTCTGTGCCTCAGGTAGGAAACCCTTCCACCAGCAGTCTAAGCATAGTCCCTTCTGAGCTCCATCATCTCATCTGCCGCTATCTAACTGAGCATCTACTTTGTGCCAGGCTGAGCATTACATGGTGTGGATGCAAAGAGATGGCCAGAACAGGATCCCTGCTGTCAAGGCACTTATGGTTTGAGAAAGACAGATATGTTAATTGCAAGTGTAATTAAGTATTATATGGACCTAGTGAAGGATGTCTGTAAAGATGTGGGAAGGGTATCAAAGATGGTCAATTCTACATCTGGAAGGCGCAGGAAAATTTCATAGTAAAGGTGACGCATGAGCCAAGTTTTGAAAGAGGAGAACATGCTCACTAGGTAAACTTGGGCTGGGGATGAAGACCTAAGGAGGAGGGAGAGCATTCTAGGCAGAGAGTGCAGCATAACTAAAGGCATCAGAGCATGACAGAGCATGTTGCCCTGAGTGGCCTCCAAGGGTTCTTCCCTAGAGGAGCAGAGCATCCAAGCAGCGATGTTGCAAGAGATGAAATGAGAGGTCGATGGAGGTCGGATTATAAAGGGCTTTGTGTGCCTATCTGAGGAGTTGGAAGAAATGTAGTCTTCAAACCTCAGAGCTGTGGAGGAGTATTAAGCAAGGAACATTCCACAGTCAGGCATGCATTTTAGAGAGATCCCTTTGGGAGGTATCCAAGGCTGGAGGCAAAGAGACCAGCTGGAAAATCATTTCAAAGAACTCAAAGAAGAGTTGGTGAGGATTTAATGGGTGGGGTTGGAGAGGAGGAATACATATAAGAAGCATATTAAAAAGAGGAAAAAAATGGAAGAACCGTTCTTAATCAGATGACCGGTGAGGGAAATGGAGGAATCTGGAATGACTCCAAGGCTTGGCAGCTAGATGATATAATGTCAGTTCCCAAAACAGGGGCGTCAGGGGAAGAAGGCTATTGGGGAAAAAGCAACTGTCACCTCTTGAGCACCATTTCAGCCTCACCTCTGATGGCAGCCAAGGCTTCAGCCGCCAGTTCTGGGTAGGCTTCACCAGTTCTGAGTAGATACAGCGTGGAGGCACCCCACCTGCAGCCTGTGTCCCTTCCCTGGGGCTCTTTGCACTGGGCTTCTCTAGCCTGCAGTGGCTTCCATGCCTAAGGGAACCACTGGAGGCTCACGTGCAGTGCAGGAGAATTAACACCCAGTGGGCACCCAATAGAGGATGGGAGCTGATGGAAGAATACTTCATCTTTGCAGAAGGTCCCAGAGGCTGGATCACGCAGTGGCCAGATCTTTATATCTCCCTCCTTCCTGTTTCATTCTCCTTTTCCCTCACTCATCTTTGGGAACATTTTCCCACATAAACTATTCACACATGGGATGGCTAATCTTACATGTCAACTTAGTTGGCCTACAATGCCCAGATATATGATCAAACATTTTTCTGGATGTTTCTGTAAGGATGCTTTTGGATGAGATTATCATTATTGTATAAGGCTTATTACCTCCGTAATGTGGGTGGGCCTCATGCAATCAGTTGAAGGGCAAAATAGAATAAAATAACAGACTGCCCTCTCCCAAGCAAGAGGGAATTCTGCCAGGAGATGGTCTTCAGGTGTGAACAGCAACATCAGCCCTTCCTGGGTCTCCAGCTTGATGGCCCACCCTGCAGATTTTGGACTTTCCAGTCTCCATAAAGGCATGAGCTCATTCCTTAAAATAAATCTCTTTCTAAATACACATCCTATGTGTTCTCTTTCTCTGAAGAACCCTAACACAACACATAAGTCTCTGTTTCAGGCTCAGCCTTCTACAGAGCCCAGCCTAAGATAGGGGAACAATGTTGACCTTGAGCTTATTATGGGACAAGGAGATGAAGATGGATACCCAACTGGGGGTACCAACAAGAGGAATGTGGATTTAAGAACCACCCACGTGAAAATGGTACTTGAGGCCAGGAGGATGGATAGAGGGAAAAGAGATGACATAGATTCTGCAAAGCCTCTAGATACCATGTTAAATTCCTTGTCTTCACCCAAAATGAATTAACTCAGCTGCTTTGTACAAACGTACTCAAATATTTTGAGAGAAGGAAATATTTTAATGACAAAATATTTTAATGAGGAAATCTCATTTAAATAAATAAAAGTATCATTGTACCCATAAAATATGAACACATATACGATTCTTACAAGGGTCACAATTTCAGCTTGAAATGTTTAAAAACAAGTGCACTCTTTCACCCAGTCAGTCACTTGCTATCAGTCTATCTGCAGCCACGAGGCTACAGCGGTCACACTGGGCTACATCTTAGTCTCTATCCCTCTTCTGTATTAGCCATATCTTTCTGGCCCCAAAAGCAGTGGAAAGTATGACTTTGTCTTTTGGAATAGGATTTTTTTTATCTTAAACTGACCCCTACTCCAAGACTCCTCAACGGCAGTCTCCCTCACGCTGGCCCAATGGCATCCTGGCACGGACTGATGTGGGAATGGCTACACGGACTGGAGTCCTAACCTGGCTCCAATCACTGACTCATCCTGCGACTCTAAGCATGTTGCTGCCCTTCTCTGGCCTCAGTCTTCTTACGTAAGAAATGGGAGAGTGAACCAGATGCTCTTTACATCCCTTTTATATCTAGAATCCTGGCATTCTATCACATGCTTACTCCCTTGCCTATCACTCCCTTCCGGAGAAGCTTGGGGTAACACCCATTATGCTCTCCTCCTCGTCATTGGTGTCAGGTCCTTTGATCAACTGATCACCATGTGCTCAACCCAGTACACATCCCCTACACACACCTCACACACACACACCACTCATACATCTATATTCACTACTCCATGGTCTGTATCCACTTCAGTCCTACCCCTACATGGCCTTGGCTCCTCTGTCTTCATTTTCACCTACATAGGAAGGCTCTGGAACAGGTTGCAGATGTGAAAACTCAGAGAGAAGGAAGAGGCAACACGTATGCCAATGAATAGTTAATAAAGGTTTCCCCCAACCTACCCCTTTAAAAAATGGAAAAGCTATTTGTCTTTTATAGTTTACTTAGCTACTTCATCAGCCATCAGAGAAACCCCTTTTCTTATTTAGTTCTTGGAGGAATCTTGACTCGCTTTCATCTTTAATTATTTGTACTTATTTTAACATCTGTGCACATTCTGCAGCCTTTGACCAAGAACCTACATTCTCCCAGGCCAAGAATCTTACTGGTAATGTTCAGAAGGGAAAGAAGCCATTCCTTCCAGAATCCTGGCTCACTGACATGGCCAACCTCCGAATGTTTCCAGAATCAGACCAAGGAGCCCATTGGTCCCTGATCACCTCATCTGAAAAAGCTCACTCTCTCAGTTTCTATCTCAGTCTGTTGTTTCCCTCCCTTATAGCACCAATTTGGATATATATACATTTACACTTTTGTTCCATTATGTATCCTGCTAGACTGCAAAACTGCTATGGAAAAGTATCTGTTGAACCACTGCATCCTCAGCTCACAGCACAATGTGTGGCATATAATAGATGTTCAATAAATGCTTCTTGAATGTTGATTCATGAAGCAGCTGGACCAAAAAATGCAAGACATTAAATCTTAACAACAGAATTAACAGCCCTCAAGTTTCAGCTGTTCTCTCACTTGCGGACAAAGAAAATGAAAATGGGCCGAAAAACATCTAAGTTATGAGGGTCTCGAGGCCCTGGAGCAAGTTTAAATAGAAGAAAAGGTCCTGGACTAAGAGCCAGGAAGTCTGAGTTCAAACACCAGCTGTTTCTTGATCAATGCATGACCTTGGGCAAGTATCCTCTTCTCCCTGGGTCTCTATTTCCTGTAGAACGAGAAAATTTCACCTGATGAGTACTTTTTTCAAGGTTTTTTAGCAGTAGAACCTCATATTTTATAGAGCAGATCAAAATAGCATTTCATTAACATACAATATTTCCTAAATTCAAATGCATAATATTTACTTGTTATTTATACAAACCATGAACCTGATGAGGCTATTTTGATGAATACAAAAACATCATATCCAGATGTATGAATAAAAATTGACACCTATGTTCAATTTAATTACAGGGTCTCAAAATTCAGATTCACAGATAGATAGTTTAAAAGTGGTTACTCTTCAGATAAACTTCTGATTTCCAGTATGCACCTCAAAGCATAACCTGGTAAGGCAGAGACTGGTAAGCTGATAGACTACATTTCCCAGAGTCCCTCACAGTTAGAAACAGCCACGTGACAGATTTCTAGCCAATACCATGTATGCGCTCAGACCCCCAAAATCTCTGACACACTACCTTTCAGTTCTTGGCCCCTCTGTTGGCTCAACGCAGAGGAACACAGAAAACTTGGAAGTCCTGGGTGAGAGATGGTGGAACCATGAGACCGAAGGAGGCTGGGTCCTCACAACTCTGCTGGAAAGACAGCTGACCAGCACTCAGAAATACCAATTTTAGGCTTTATTCTTCTAATGTACTTGATCTATTGAATAATTTTTTATAGCAACTAGCATTACTCTAGCAACCTGGCAACACAAGTTAGTTTTCTGGGGTTCTCAAATGCATTAAAATGGGGTGTTTTTATTAGCACTTTCAAAACAGTTTTTTTTTTCCCAGAATGAAATGGGAATAAAATAAATGCTTGTGGTATCCCTGAAACTCCCTCATGACACCCCAAATCTTCATGAAACATAGCTGAAAATCACTGAACAAGATCTCCAGACTAGAGTCAGTGCTTAGGGAGAGAGTCTACCCCCCCTTGTATGGATGTGGCCTCTGCCAAAATGCCAGATGTGGACGGTTGATAGCTTGGCTTTCTGACTGCTAGACTGTCTTGTCCATCCTGTGTCATCATGCCTGGGTCCCAGGGTCTGAGGCTGGGAAAAAAAGCCAACATTTTATTGTTGAATATTTTTCTAATTTTCCAAAGGGAAAAACTATATTTGTCTTTGTAAAAGAGGAAATAAAGCCCTTCTGCCTCTGAAATAAAACAGCATCTAAGAAAAGCCAGGGGACACACATGATACTTCTAGCTTAATTTTTGCATGTAGGGTGGTAAGGACCTTCTTTAAAGAACTTTGGCTCTAAGATCTTATTTCTCTTAAATGTAGTAACAATCATGCTAAAAGTGGCCTGAACTGTCTGTCAAGCAATGATACTTTAAGTTGTTTGGAAGGTCCTTCAAAGCAAAGTCAAAATTAATGCAGTTTTTTTTCATGTGTTCTACTTATTTCCAAATACATTAATGAAGGGCACTTTGATGAATCTCACAATTACCAGAACAAAAACAAGCAAGACCGTTTTCTTCTGCCGTGGTCTTCCTTCAGGAACCATCGTGCTCAGAAGCTGGGACATGGCCACTGTGATCTCTGCAGTGCACAGTCACTGGTAAATGGATGCCACACCCATGCACAGATCAGAAGCTCCCAGCCCTAATCTAAAAGCAGAACTACCCCAGGAACTTTTTCTAGGCTCCTAAGAAGGCCAGTCTCTGTGGTGGACAAGGAGAAGATAGCAATAGGGAAAACCTTGACATTTCCCAGATTCTAAATATATCTTAACTTAGTAATGTTCACCTCTAGAAACAGTACATGCTATGAGTCTGCAGGGAATTTAAGACCTCAAAGAGCCTCCTCTCTTTGAGCTTAAGAGCCTTGAAGAGAGGAATTAGCCTATAGGATAAAGAAGAGATTCAAAGAGACTTTGGATTTGGGCAACCCTAAGTTTGAATCCAATGCTTTGCATGTTGCTGTGTGACTTTAGGCCAGTTACATAACCACCCTGAGCCAGCCAGCAGCTTACAATGTGAAAATGGCAACTGGAGAGGAGCTCAGGATCTAATTCGGTGCAACACTGAGACTTCATGCCCACCCGCAGGTCCTCTGATCCCCACTAAGTCTCACTTTCTCCCATGGTTTTAAAGTACTCCACTAAGTACTGAACCTTCTAGAAGGAGAGGATGCTCTGTCCCTGCCGGCCAGAGACTCAGAGCTACTGAGTTCTTGCCTATTTCTGCAGTAGAAGGGGAGGGGTTGTTTTCCTTTCTCTCTTTTGTTTTTCTTTTGCAGAACACTTGAGAAGCATGGGGAAAACAATCTTTGTGAGCTCCTGTGAAGATGTAACTCTAGATGGCCTCCCAGCTGGTCCAGGCCTGCCGAGTGTCAGACAGGAGACCACAAAGAGAAGGGGGGTTTCCTCACAAAGGAGGCATGGGTCTCTGGGAGTAGACAACCCAAGGTTGAACCAAAATAAACTTGTCATAGTCTGAATGCTGGGACAGGCAAAAATGACTCTTAGTACATAAGACCACCCCTCTCCCGGGCCAGACTAGAGATCAGTGCTTGGAAAGAGGGTCTAAAATGGCTCATGTCTTCCCTCCATTGTATGGATGTGGCCTCTACCAAAATGCAGGATGTGGATGGCTGACATGTTGGCTTTCTGACCACTAGACTGTCTTGTCCATCCTGTATCATCATGCCTGGGTCCCAAGGTCTGACACTGCAGAAGAAAGTAATTTATTGCATCCTCCTTCTGGAGGGATTATATCCATTTCTATTTCTCCAGATAGTCCTCATACCAGACTCAGTTCTCTTTCTCTCCAGATCTGCTTGACTCCACCTGCCCTGGACCTGGGTTGCTTGCTCAGTGGAGAGTCTTGGCTACATCACGTTACCTTCTAAAACTGCCAGATGACTCAGCCTCCCCAAAGGGCAGGAGCTGGGTTTCAGTGAGGCCTCCAGCACGTCTGTTCTGGGGTGAGTGTTCTGGTGGTTATGGAGCCCCGGCAACTCCAGCACTCAGGTCTGACCCAGCTGGATTCATGGAGGGGTAAACTCTGAATAATGAGAGGCAAATGATGGAAAGGGTCTAGCCAATAAGTCTTCTTCTCTACTCTCCAGAGTAGAGTCTCCAAAAGACTGTTCCAAGATAGTCCAAGATTATTCCTTACATTCTCTCCAAAGACTTCGCATGTGCCTAGACGCCTCGCTGCTTGTCTTCTTGTAAGGCTGTGGCCAACTCCTTATGCACCACTTTGTATCTTCTTTCCCTCCTTCCCTGTCTCATCTTTATCCCTTACTCTTGCTGGCCTCGGAGTGTACTCTCCAAAACAATGTTAGCATGCTTGCCTCAGGCTCTGTGTTTAAAGAACGTAGCCTGAAACAGCCCTCATTATAGCTTCCCTCTCCCTAGCTGGAGGAAGTAATTTAGGCAGACTGCCTCCCCCCACTTGGCTGTTCTATTTCCTCCTTCTTCAAATTGTGTGCCTCCCAAATGGAAGTAGTGTAGTATATCTCTCCTGCTGTTACACCAATGAATTATATTACTTTTTTTTTCACTTCATTTATTTTTGGTTTTATACCTTGAACTTGGAGTTTTAGTATGCCCTTGGTGGATTTATCAAAAATAAGACATAAATCCATGTAGTTGCCTTTCCCAGGATCTAGAAAGAAGTAAAATTCCATTCCCATAGACCCTGAACAAGGTCTGCATCTGTGCAGCAAAGAAAACCCAGACCAATAGCTTCCAATGGCAGAGTTCACCCTGGGGTAGCATTTCCCAAAGTCTGATCCACAGAACACTGGTTGTGTGGGATATTAAAAATTAAATGGTTCTATTCTCAAATACACTTGGGTGCTTAAAGGTTAAACCAAATTAAGTAGTTCCCCTTACCCTGTAGGATTTTTGAATTTTACTACAGTGGTGAATAATATTACCCTCTAAGAGAGGAGTTTGAACCTTTTTCAGAATTTACTGGGACACACGTTTTTTTTTTCCTGAGCATCTCATAGGATTGATGCTAAACAAAATACTCAGTTCCTATGCTTACTGATGTGGTAGAAATTCTAGACATACCAGCTTTGGGGAAGAATTCTCTCTACTCTTCAGACTTTAAATTACAGAATCTTTGTGTCCCTGTTAAAAATACCATGGCTGTATATAATCGATCATACTCTACTGCTCCTTGGGAAAGTATTAGAAGTCTACTATCTAGAGACCTATAGAAATAAGAAAGGCTGAGGTTAACCATCAAGAACTAACCCTAGGCAAAGTCTACTTCCTTCTTCCTATTCTCTCCCATCCACAGAATGATTTTTATTCATGATCCGCCCACTTCCTTTCCAAATAATGATACAGCTACTCTCGCAACAGCAGCCCCAATAATAACCACTGTCAACCTGACTAAGCAAATCCCAGCAGGAAGAAGAAACTGAAGCACAGCTCACCTTCCCAGCCTGCATATTTCCCACACATGTCCCCACCCTTACCCAACCCAACTGAGATCAGCAGTCAGTAAAGGTTCAAGGCATTCTGTTCTCCTCCCCACCCATCAGTGCTCCCTAAAATCACTTTTCAGTTCTAGGATTAGTAAAGTGCAACTGGAAATTTTGCTGCTGTTAGTCCCGGGGGTTAAACATGCCATCCCTACATGAAATCTTGGGAGAGAAAGCTCAGTAAGCAAAGCAAGGCTAATGACTCCCTCCCCTCTGGTAACAAGCAGCGGAAATGAGCGGGTGGGGAAAGCCAGTGCCCCACGTAAATCCACGTGTTAGCAGACCTGCGCGAAGGGAGAAGGCTGCAGTGAGGGACCAGGACAGAGCATGAAGCTGGAGATTCATAAGAAAGAGGGTCCATAGAGATCACCTAAACCAGCTCCTACATTTTACACGGAAGAGACAGAGGTGCAGAGAGGCACCCTTGCTCGCCCAAGGCCACAGCACGCACTAGTGGTTGAGCTGGGAGAAGAACCCCAGGCTAATCTTCACAGAGCAAAATCCAGGGCAGGTCAGCCAAGCTATTTTGAACAAAAGCGTTTCTTTTGGTCCCTTAGACATTAAAGGGCGCCACCTAAGTTTGGGGAGCCAGTGACATCAGCAATGGAATAAAGATTGCAGAGTGCAGATGCTTTTTAATCTCCCTTTGGGTCCCCCTTCTCTAGAGGCAGGGGAGGTATGCAGTACTAAGATGGAAAAATGATGCTAACATTCTTAGGAGGAAATTTGAAAGACAATCTGCATTCTAGATTCTCCCATCACAGTCAGATAACTGAGCCTGATTTAACAGTTTAATTACAGGGAATAACTGTTGGAATATAGAACAAAGAGGAGCGGAGGAGAAATAAGAGGAACTTTGAGCTAAATTCCTCTCCGGTCTAACTAAGCAGAATACCCCTCCTTTCAACACTCGGGGATCTGTACTTTCCCTTGGAAACTAGGCCAGATCCTGCTCCTGGGCACCTCAGAATCTAACCCAAAGAGAGGGAAGGACATCTATTTTGTGGCTTTTTTTTTTTTCTTTGCGCTACGCGGGCCTCTCACTGTTGTGGCCTCTCCCGTTGAGGAGCACAGGCTCCGGACGCGCAGGCTCAGCGGCCATGGCTCACAGGCCCAGCCGCTCCACGGCATGTGGGATCTTCCCGGACCGGGGCACGAACCCGCGTCCCCTGCATCGGCAGGCGGACTCTCAGCCACTGTGCCACCAGGGAAGCCCTGTGGCCTTTATATTTTAATATAAATTCTTGCTTAGTCATGCCGGGCACGGGGAAGACAGGCAGCGCTGTAGGGATAACCCACATCCCCGCTAGTGGGAAAGTTGTGCGGGGTCCCAAGCAGTCCCTCCGCTTCCAGCCATCTGGAAACCCTGCCCTGTCTTCTGACAGCTTCCCAAGCCCTGATGCACAGACTCAGCACAGCACTCATGCTCTGTGATTGAGCGGAGAGTGGAGGGAGCTCCGGAGCCAGGGTAAGCGACAGCTCGTGCAGCCAAGGAGTGTTCCCAGAGGTCCATTCCCAAAGTCAGTTCTTATTTCCTGTCCTCCTGCAGGACTGGCATTCAGATGATCCTCTCATCTCTGGCTTTTGGAAAACTACAGCCAGGAAAAAAAAAAAAGTTTCCTGCCAAGGCAGCATGCTGTCTGCACAGTCCCCAACCTAGTGTGGAAACGGAGCCTCACACAATGTTCCCCTGAGGAAGCCCAAGGGCTGGGGACCTCACACATTCCACGTGTTTTACCAAGGGAAGCCAAGATCATTTCTATCTAATGTGCCTTCTGTTTCTATGACTCAGGGACTCCATGATCTATGGTTTGATGGCAAACAAGACGAGAGTGACCAACATCTCCCAGAGTATTTCATAAACCAAAACCTAGATACGCTCAAACACATCAAATGGTACCTCTGCATGTATGTTTTTTCTTTTAACCTGGCAGATGTGGTTCTGCAAAGCTAATGGACACATTCCCATGATGAAGGGCCACCAGTAATCATAGGGCACTTTGCTCACCCTTCCCACCATGTCCTGGGTCCAGGAAAAGTCAAAAAGAATGTCTCCCCTTCACCATTCCAACCCTCTGGCAAATGCTTGTTTGTCAATATTGTCCAAGAAAGAGGAGGATTAGGCAAGTGGGACAAATTGGGGGGATGCTAGAAGGGGCACAGACTCTGCTGCCTCATCTTCTTCTGGTGAGCAGGAACAGGTGACTCCAACCTTCATCTCTCTTCTCTAATGCCCCCCTAACTTCCCCTTGGCCCGTCTGAGCTCTTTCGGGCTCCAGTCTGCCCCCAAACCAACAGACCATCCTCTCTCAACCAAACCCTGTCCAGCAACACCTGGGCCCTATTTGTTCTGTGGGGAAGGGAAGCTGGCCAGATCTAGAGGAAGGATGAGGTCCTTTTCTCATCTGTATGACATGAAGTTCAGGGCCCCAGCCCGCCCCAGGCCAGGACACTAAGAAAAGCAGGCCGTGGATGTGGGGCTATGATCCAAGTTCCCAGGATCAAGATGCCTCTTCTTCAGGGAGCACCCCTCTCCACCTGCACCAGGCACACAGTGGTGATCCGGGGAGAGAAAATTCATGACTGTACAACAGTTTCTCAGCATACGTCCTGGAAGCTTTCTAGAACGTATTGTGAATGCCTCCTGGGTAACGTCATAAAGGCACAGAGGTTGCACATCTGAACCAAGTTGTCATGTACTGCACACACTTCAGGTGCAGTTCATCATTCCTTGCCCCCAAGAGTCTTCAGGGGACAGATCATTAATATCCTCGGAAGGCCTGGAGACTTCCGGCTGATTCCAAAAGAGACACCCAGCCCCAGAGCCTCTCCCAGGATGCAACGGGCTGACTCCTGAATCACCATCGATTCCGACATGCCTCCCACAAGTCACAAACCAGAGTTTCTTAGGGCTGGAGACAACTCAGAAATGACATAGATTCTTTCCTAGGGCCCCCAACGAGGGCCATGTCTAAAAGATCCCCAGAAAGGTGACATGGTTATTTTGAAATGCCTAAAAGATTGGTAATTCAGGCTCACTAGAGTGTAGGGAAAACACTACATAATGTCTACACTAAATGCCTACAACTTTTACTGCCACCAAAACCCACTTTCTCGTATCCTCCAAAGCCTTCCTTGGCTCCCTGTTGCCAAAAGAATTAATTCCAAACCTGACACTTCATTGAAAGCCCGCCTTGATCAGCACCCAATCTACAAACCTAAGCTGAATTCCCATTAAGCAGCTCCACGCACTCTGTGCCCCAGCCACGCCAGTCTGGTCATTCGTCCCCAAGCGCACTCTGAACTTGGGCCCATGCTCTTCTCCTTGCCTGCTATACACCACCATGACCACCACCACCGCTAGCCATCTGCTCTACTCCTTTCTAAGGAACCAGCTTAATTGTCACATGTTCCATAAAGGATTCCCCTCTAAGTGACTATTAACAACTCCTACCTTTGTATTTCCATGAAAGTAAACACCAACTTAGAGAGCAAGACAGGACAAAGGCTTATTCATTCATTCATTCATAAACATCTACTGAGCAGCTAGAGTATGCCAGGCCCCCAGCACTTTGCTAAGAACGGTCAGTCTACAAAATTGAATAAGACATGGACGTTTGGACCACTCACAGTGCAACAGGACAGTCCGATAAAATAACACAGACCACAGTATAACATGACAATTGCTCTAGTGGACATGCAAATATTGTGCTGGGGCAGAGGGGACACTGGGACAGATGATGCACGTGCTTGACAAATAAATTAATTCAAACCACAAGTGCCACTGAAGAAACATCACCAACCACAGAAAGGGTCTTGGGAATTACATGACTGATGTGTGTAGAAGGAACTAGGCTAGTTAGAGATAAACTCAACAGCAATGCTGACTGCTCCCCCCCCAGAGAGGTCTTGGGGTTCTCATGGCATCTTCATGAACAAAGTCTTCCCAGATGAAATCAGACTGGGGCTTACTCAAGGTGTACAGAAAAATTCTAATGTAAATTAAAAGCCTACTTCCCCAAGTTCAATGTAACTCAGTTCAACAAATATTCCAGGGCCCTATTGAGTGGCCCTATGAAGTCATTCTTCTGCATGAAACCAAGCGCAGGCCTTAAAGGTGCGGCTCCAATTCCAGAAATCCATAGTTATTCCCAGGCAGGCTGGGAATTTTGTTCCTAAAGGACTTCCTCTGTAGCCCTCTGTAGCAAGTGCCTTTCTGCATTCTCAATTTCTCCCATGATACTCTCAACTCCAAGAAGGCAGGGACTGAATTGGCTTGGCTCATTGGATTTCGTATTTTCAGCCCTAGTACTCCTTACTTGGAGTAAGGAGTTTTACAAATGAGTAAAACACAGCAAAACAATGCTTGTTTTGTGAGGGCAGAGACTGTGCTATTGTTCTAAATTGCTGCTGTAACAAATCACCACAAAATTAGTAGCTTAAAATGACACAAATGTATTATCTTACAGCTCCAGAGGTTAGAAGTCCAACACAGACCTCCTGGGCTGAAATCAAGGTGTCAGCAGGACTGCGTTGCTTTCTGGAGGCTCTAGGGGAGAATCCTTTTCCTTGCCTTTTCAAGCTTCTAGAAACTATCCACGTGGCTCCTTTTCTCCACCTTCGAAGTTAACAGCATTGCATCTCTTAAAACTTTTCTTCCACAGGCATATCTTCTTCTCTGACTCTCTTCCACTTTTAAGGACTCGTGTGATTACATTGGGCCCACTTGGATAATCAAAATTAATCACCCTATTTCATGGTCATCTGATTAATAACCTCAATTCCATCTGCAGCCTTAATTCCCCTTTGCCATGTTACACAAATCTTGGAGCACGTTTTTCTCCCTACCACAGAGCCCAGTGCACCAGGGTCCATGGGAGAAGACACATTCCAGGAGGAGCTCTTCACCTCTGAGATTCCCTTACACCAGGCTGCTTGAAGGCAGGGTATGTATTGCATCCATTTCCGCGTTTCTTTCCTTTTCTTCCTCTGGGCATAGGAGCATGCTTGTCTCCAGGCAGGCAGGCCAGAGACATCACAGAATTAACACCTTAGGGAGCAGCCTTCAACCAACAATGGACAGGAGCTGGTGGATAAACACCCCAGCTTCTTTGCCCCTCAGTGGGACAGTTCTAAGGCAAGGTCTCCACAGTCACCCAGGTGATCCCTGTGGAATTGATTGAGCCCAGTTGTCCACGGCAGTGACCTACTTACTAATACAACTTGGGTGACCCACTTGTTCCAGTTGCCCTGGGACTTTCCCAGTTTAGCACTGGAAGTCCCACATCCAAGTGGGACTCAGTCCTTGCAAACTGGACAGCTGGTCATCCTTAACCAACCTACTCACCACCACATCTTTCCTTCCTTCCTTCCCCATCTCATTTCCCCACTCCCCACTGGTACATCCTGGTATCACCTCCCAAATCAACAACTTATCTTGGCATCTGCTTCTAGGAACAGCCGAGCTAAGGCAAGCCCATGGTCCAGTTTGTGTCTAGCTGGCAGGGCTAATGCTTTATGGCCACACATGTTGTGCACCTCAAAACTCCAGGGGGCGCCATTTCCATAGACTATGATGTGAACCATCTCCCAAGTGGAGTGCGCTAGAGGCCCTTATAACAGCTGGTATCTTTGACCGGGCCATCTGTCAGGTTGTCCTGGAACGAAATTCTCTTTTCCCCACCTCCCACCACATGGGAAAGAAGCAGCACACATTACCAGAGAAAATCTTACCATAAAGAAGGAGCAGGTTTAATCCTCCCCCACACTTCTCCCCGTGGCCCCAGCCCTGCCCTGCCCTTTTCCAGATGTTCCCACTTAATCATGCTGGGAGACTAGCAGACAAATGGCATGACTGTGCCTGGACACCCTTCACAATCGATTGAGCTGTGGCAGCTGGGCTTGCCCCCAGATGGGGAGAGCTCTGTGCAGACAGCAATTATGCATGGGAAACCAGAGAGCCTTGGGGACCGGACAGCCACAGCCTGTGCCTCTGTAATTCCCACTCAACTTCAATTAGCAGCCCTGAAAATGAGGACGGGCTCTCTAAGTTCCGACATGCTTCCCACAAACAGAAGTTTGGCCTCACCTGGGGAGACAGCCCATCCCCAGGGATGGAAGGCAGCTCCAGCAGTGGACATCTGGACACCCTTAATGAGGCCAGCCCAGGATGGGAGCTCAGCTAATTGCTCAAATCGGCCGTGATGTCTGGATTCCAGCTGCCACGTCTGGCAGCCTCATTTGGATGTCTTGAGTTTACTGTGAGGTTGGGACTGAGAGACCCTTAGGAATAGGGAATGTCAGCTGGGGTTCATGCTGAAGCAATTAAGGGGACATTTGTTGTAGGTGAAGAATGGCGGGATAGTAAAATAAAAATATCACAGCTTGCTGACATCTTACCAGGAAATCCACAGTCCCCAGCCAAAATGGGCCATTCCAGGAATACGGAGCATGTGGTGTGTGATTGCAAAGGAAGGGCGGGAAGACCAGAAAATGTGCCGGACCCTGAATTGGGAGCCTGGGTTCTCAAGATGCAAATTGACCAGATCACTGCCCTTCCTCACTTTCCTCATCTCACCCACCCTGAGAAACAGAAGGGCCCTACTTATCCACCCTACGGCCGGACCAGATTTACCCTGAAGCTAATGAAGTTTAAGCTTCAGGGCCCCCCACTTGTACATGCCAGTTTCAAGGCCCTGGAAATAGTCCTAGAGATGTTTCACATGGTGGACTATTTTTTTGCAAAATTTGCAGAGGAAAGATATTTTAACCATAATCAGTTATGACCACTGTCTCTTTCCATTCTGACTTTCCCTCAGTCACATATCCTCTAATATCAGGTGGTGTTGGTATTTGGAGGATTTAGCTAAAAGAGAATTGAATTGAAGGTACTTTTAGTCTTGGTTTAGTGGGATAATTTTATGCGGTTCACAGTTCCTCCTGCTTTCAATTCCAGCTGCCCCATGGCAGGAATGGCTCCCAGAAATATTCCACTCTACTGACCCACCCAGTGTCATGACATAAAGGTGCCGGGCCAGAGGTGCTATCGTGACAAAGGTATCCTGTGGCACTAGAATTGGAAGTATCTGTATAACGTAGAAGAATTAAGGTTTGAAATATAAGGAGCCAGAAGCTAGGCCGTGGAAAATTATACGATCATTGGAAGCATAGAATCGTACATGGAAGGTTCAGTTCTCATTGGTCCCTAGGCACAAAGGAAGTATTCTCTTACCAGGAGTGCACTTGACAACTCTATGTATACAGTTACAAACACATTTTACATTTAAATTTGTTTTCATAGATTTCTACATGAAATCAGAAGAGATAACTTTGACATCAACACATGATTATAACAAAAAAGTTTTTGATCATTCCAAAAGCAGTAATTCACTAACAGAGATGCATTTTAAATAAGAGAAATGAATAGACTCTTGGATGGTTAGGTAGTTCAACTTTAAAAGAGAAGAAAATTATATAAACACATTGGAAAACAAGTTTAATTTCTTGCTGATTGTGGTGGCACTAAAAAAATAACAAAACTCACAATATACTACTACAACACCATGAAAGGTAAATTGGTTAATGAGTGCAATCAATTCAGGGGGCATTTAAAATTAGTCACTGCTCAAGAAAGATTATCAATGACAAATAACAACAACAACAAAATTCGATCGAAAAATGGGAAAAGGACTTGAATAGACATTTCTCCAAAAAAGATAATACAGATGGCCAATAAGCACATGAAAAGATGGTCAATGTCACTAATCATTAGGGAAATACAGATCAAAATCACAATGAGCTACCACCTCACACACTATAAGATGGTTATGATAAAAATTAAAAAAAACAGAAAATAACTATACTGTTGGTAGAAATGCAAAATGGTATAGCCACTTTGAAAAACAGTATGGTGGTTCCTCAAAAAAAATGTAAAATAGAATTAACATATTATCTAGCAATTCCACTTCTGGGTATATACTCAAAAGAATTGAAAGCATGGTCTCAAATAGATATTTGTACACCTATGTTCATAGCAGCATTTTACACAATAGCCAAGGGGTGGAGGCAACCCAGCTGTCCATCAATGGATGAACAGGTAAGCAAAATGTGGTTGATATATACAATGGAATATTATTCAGCCTTTGACAGGAAAGAAATTCTAACACATGCTACAATGTAAATAAACCTTAAGGACATTACGTGAAATAAGCCAGTCACTAAGAGACAAATACTGTGTGATTTCACTTAAATGAGGTACCTAGGGTCGTCAAATTCATAGAAACTGAAAGTAGAATGGTGGCTACCAGGGGATAGGGAGAGGGGTGAAGGGGGAATTTTCGTTTAATGGATATAGTGTTTAGTGCACTAAACTGTACACTTAAAAAATGGTTAAGATGGTAAATTTTATGTTATGCATATTTTATCATAATTAAATGTTTTAATTTTAAAAAAGAAAAATTTGAAATGCCTTAAATCTTCCAGCTCATATATGACAGAAAAGTGATTGAGATGTTCCCAAATTTAGTATTCAAAACCCAAAAAAGTTACATGACATTGTCAATAAAAAGTCATAAAACTGACAAAAAAGTTTACTAAGTGATCAATCATTTAAAAAGTGCATATAATCAAGGTAGAAAAAAGCTAAATAATCTTTCTGTAATTATTCTTGCTGTCAAAAATGTTACCAAATTGTTGACATATAAAAAAGCAATAAAACAATATGCAGCCACAATATAGAAAAAGCATCATGAGATGGTCTGTTAATCAATAAAACTATAAGTGTTATTTTTAGATTCTGTTATGTTCATAGTATTTTGTCTGCGTTTTTTAATTTGCAATTTGTTGTGATTTCTTTTCTCGTTCTAATTGAATGTTCACTTTTGTACAGAATTTTGTATTCATTTTCTTAAAGAGGGACCCCAAATTATACACACATAAGGCCCCATAGAACCTGCATATCCCCTTCCTTATGCCCATTGCTCAACACAGCAGTGCTCTAGGGGAAACTTGAATTATGGTCTATAACTCTACCTGCCAGAGACGGGGCCAGAGGAACCACATGGCTATCACTCTGCCTTGAGTTTGTCCAGCCACAGTCTGAGTCTCAGTTCTCTATCTTAAAATGAGGGGAAATTCCTTGGAATTTCCTACTTCCCACAGGCAAGGCTGGGGATTCACAGGAAATCAACATGAAACCAAAAGCAGCCTAGAGACAAAGTCATAAAAGGAAAAAAAAGAATAAACCAGTATTTCCTGAAGCCTGTACCTCACTTATTTGAATTTTCCCAAGGTGCCTTGTCCCATTTAAACTCCCATCTATGTTTGGGAGTGGGGGTGGCAGTGGAATGACAAAGACCATGGAACAATGACTGAGTATAAGGGAAATGGGAAGGGATCCCAGGCTAACTTAGACCCATTGAACAAGGAGAAGCCCATTTGGGATCTGTTGGGCAAGAAGGACACTTCGGAGAACTTGGTGGTCTACTAGTTTGGAGAAAAGTCAAAAGAAAATCTAAGAGTAATTAAGTTGAAATCCCTCTTCTAGATTTTTCTCTTTGGTAAGTCAAAACAGAAGAATATGGACCCAGCAGACTGTTTCAGAGCTTGAGTGTAATAGAAGATAATAACCCTCAAGATAAAAGGGGGAAATAGAGTAAAATTCATTCATTCAAGACTGATAGATTGGATATGGAAGATAAGAAAACAAGTTGAATCAAGAATGATTCCTAGATTGGGGGCTCAGGCAACTAGATCGAAGGAAATGCTATGAGATAAGGGAGGCTGAGGGAGAAACAGGGCGGATGGTACATCAAGTTCCTTTCTGCACAAGTTAAAGTTGAGAAACTTGTAAGACATCCAGGTAGAGATACTAAGTCGACTGTTGGTTATAGAAACGTGAGGCTCAGAGAAGAGGTATGATTTCAAATTATATTTTTTGGAGTCATCAGAATAATGGTGGTATTTAAACCCATGAGAATGGGTTTGATCATCTAGGAAGAGGAGAAAGGAGGGGAGGGGAGGAGAAACTAGAGCTAAAGGACCCAAGGATTTAGATCGCAAGCGAAGAAGCCAACACCATGTTCAGTGATTTCATGCTGGCAGCTTGAAATCAGTCATGATGGGAGTATTTACACCATGGAAACCAGCAAACACTACTAATGGGGACTTTCACCTCCTCCTGGAGAGCCAGTTGTTAAATATTTCCAGCACACCACTAAATAGTGTCATGTAAGATGTGACACATTATGTACGCCAAAGGGGAAAAAAGTTAAGGTCAAATAAACTTTGGGGAAACACAACTCACCTCTCTTGGAAATTCCCAATGCACATTAGCATATTAAAGACTCAGAGAAATCCTTCTATAAAGAAATCTATTTAACTTTTTTTTAATAAACAAAGAGTTTTTCAAGCAATAGAATCCTTTTTCGTAGAATCTCTGTCACTGTCACATGAAGTTCATGCTGCTTTGGACTTTTCTTTTTACATAAAACTAAGTTGTTAGCATTGACATAGAGATAGAATTGGCCCTAATAGTTCTGCCGTTCATTCCCATGGCTATTTCGAGAGGTGTGTAGATGACGAATGTTTGCAGCCGTTCTTGTGACTGCTGAAAGACACTTATTATTTACGGCCAGAGTTCTGGGTGGTGATTGCTGTCATTAATAATGATAGTTTAGCCCCAAGGCTGGGGAGACGGCAGATCTGGAGTCTCTCTGCTTAGCCTGACATTCCTGTGATACAGGAGTAGGGCCTGTAAGGCTCAAAGCACTTAGTACCAGCATGGGGAGTGCTAGATTTCAAATTCCTTCCTCAGTCAAGAGCAGGCGCTCGGGGGCCCAGGGCAGGGGTCTCATTCTAAATGTGGAAACCACCACTGGCTAACAGATTGAAGCAAGGAGCTCCTGGGGACCCGGTGGGACCGAACAACTATGTTCATTAAGGGATCCAGGAAATGGCCATGGGGGTCTTGTCCATCGACAACTTGGCAGGACACAAAGTATTTTACCAAAAGGAATCTCACAGCTGGAAGGAGCAGGTGCGGGCAGAGCAGAGCCAGTGCAAACGCTGGAGAGAGATTAAGGCAGGAAGGAAATTGGATTTTCCCAAGTTCCAAAGGGGAGGAGGAGAAAAGTGGTGAGAGAAAGAGAGAGAGGGGCTGAAATTGATTTAGGACTCGAAATAAATATTCTTAACCAGCAAAGGGGGTTGTCATTTTGCATTTTAACAATTTAACAAGCCCAAAGCCCCAGCGTTAACTGAATCCATGCCTTCAACAGAGGGGGAGGTTACCAGTTGCTGAACAGGAACAACTAAAACTAAACAGAAAATTTTCACATCCTCATTCCCCCAGGAGAAGGACCTGGTGCCAGGAAAATTGCCTCTCCCAGCTGACCCTCCACCCACCCAGTGTTCCCTGTCTCTGGACAAAGTGACTCGCTCCCAGCCCTGGCCTTGGTGGCAGCCCCATCCTGTGGCTCTGGATGGATATCAGCAAGTGGCAGGTTCTCCCCAGGGCGGAGAAGAAGAAGGCCAGTACCAGAAACCAACAAGCTGCAAGACTTTCCTTCTAGACAAGGATAAAGTGGAAGGTGGCCGCGTTTCCAGAAATCTATGGAGTTCTGTCTCTAATCTCCTTAGGTTCAACTAGGGGCCATGTTTCCTCCCCCTCTTCCTCTAACTCCAATCATTTGGAAGTAATGTTTTGTTTTCTAGATTTGATTCACAAAACAAAACAAAGCAAAACACACACACACACACACACACACACACACACACACACCAAACAAACAAAAAACATGAGAAGGTCAGCTAGATATAATGGCACAATAAATCATATTTTAAAAACCAATAGAAGGTCATGAAATGTGAAAATAAAGACCTGTGCACGTTCTAAAAAAGGCAGGGTGCTTCATCCATACACTCATGAGTCACCTTATGGCTGAGAACACAGCCTTTACTTATAAATACTGAGGGTCCCAAATGGTCTTTTCCCTCCTGGATGTTTGCCCCCCAGATGTTAGCACCACAGAAGATTTTGGAAGGGGGTTAACATGCTTGCATTTTAAGACAACAGCAATTACATTGGAAACTTCTCCTTATTATTCATATTTAATCTTTAAATTGTGATTGACATTCTAAAAAGTCATTCTCACATACATTATTGTGTTTAGTCCTCAAAAGAATCCCATGAGTCAGGTGACATTATGATCCTCATTTTCCAGTTGAAGAAACTGAGGCTCAGAGAGCTTGAGGCAAGCAGGGCCCAGGTCACACAGCTGGTAAGCAGATCTGTGTGACTCTAAATCTCTTGCTCCTTCCCCTTCCCCTTGCCGTAATCCTTTGGAAGGCAAGCATCCTGACAATGTACTCTGCAGGGCCCCCAACACAGAGACTTGTGCAGGCAACTGTTTAGTTAAAGATGGAAGAGGAGGGCCCCTTTTCCCACTGCCCCTAACGTTACCCTTGGTTTTTGTTCACCAACAAACCCCTATTTGCTCTGTCTCCTGTCTCTTCATATACAAGGTACCCTCCTCAACTTCCAAACCCATTCCATATGCCAGATTGCTGAATTTGCTGGAGTGGCCAGAAATGTGCAAAATATACAGCCCCAAGACTTTCCTTCCCTAATAGTCCTGCCAGAAAGCACAGGGCCCTTTGGGCTGGAGGGTGGAAGAAAATGACAGGGAAAATTGAGAGTACCCAGCAAATATTTGTTGAACTGATTATTTTCCAGACAAGTCCACTGAACACATCACATCATATATCTCGTTCTCTCAGGCTTCTAGCCAATTTTTACATCCTTCTCTTTTTTTTTTTTTTTTTGCGGTACGCGGGCCTCTCGCTGTTGTGGCCACTCCCCCTTTGCGGAGCACAGGCTCCGGACGCGCAGACTCAGTGGCCACGGCTCACGGGCCCAGCCACTCCGCGGCACGTGGGATCTTCCCAGACCGGGGCACGAACCCGTGTCCCCTGCATCGGCAGGCGGACTCTCAACCACTGCGCCACCAGGGAAGCCCCATCTTTCTCATTTTTGTCTGACCCCTTTTCAGTCAAGACCAGAACCTGGCTCCAGACCTCAACCAGAAAAGAGATGAATTCAAGCTCACCTGTGAGACCTGTGAAAGGACCACATCTAGCCTTTGCCCCTTAGATCTCTCTTTATGCTGCCTCACTCTCCTTGAATCCCTTCCCACATCTAGCCACTCCCTCATCCAGGAATCTGCAGTGGCTCCTCACTGACTCTAGGCTTAACTCCAAATTTCTCAGCAAGGCACTTTAAACTCCATACCATTCAAACACTATTCATGCCGTGCATGCATGAATATATTGGATGTATGTATAGATGCATGGATAGATGGACAAATGAATGGATGGATGAAAGGACAAGTGGATCTAATACTCAATTTCCTGTTAGAACATTTCCTCTGTGCCCATGAGGGAGCAGCAGTCTTCTGCCTCTGGGAAAGATGAAGAACATTATCCCCCTTTCCTGCATATCCCCTTCCCACACGCACACACATTTACCACTATTGACATCTTGGTCTCTATAGTTTTTATGGCTTGTAATCTATCCTATCAGCCAGGGGAAGAACCACCCCCTAAAAGGTGAACTATCCTGGAGCCTTAGGCCCTAAGACTTCTAAGAGTAATAAACAATGTTGACTCAAGTAACTTACTCTCAAGCCTCCACTGCCTGGTTTATAAAATTGAGGTCGTCAGGGCTTCCCTGGTGGCGCAGTGGTTGAGAGTCCGCCTGCCAATGCAGGGGACATGGGTTCGTGCCCCGGTCTGGGAAGATCCCACATGCCGTGGAGCAGCTGGGCCTATGAGCCATGGCCGCTGAGCCTGCGCGTCCGGAGCCTGTGCTCTGCAACGGGAGAGGCCCCAACGGTGAGAGGACTGTGTACCACAAAAAAAAAAATTGAGGTCTTCATATGGAGCAGAGTTGGGATCTCAAAAGCCCCTCTTGCTTGGAAATAAGCAGTATTCCTCAATTTCTTAGACATTAGGCATCATTAGACATTAGAAAATACAGCTGCTGAAAGATATTTGGAAAAATCCCCCAAAGTATCGTATTTGCAAACGCAGTACCCTTGAGTGTAGCTAATGGATCATGACCTCTGCCTAAGGCTGGGAGCGTCCAAACGGAGCAGCTCCTGAAAGGGGCCCCGGGGTGTACCGGTAGATGAGCAAGGTCAAGCTCGCCCCGCGGCTGCTCCTGAAGCTGGGGCCATGCAGGGAGGTGGTCTGAGCAACCTGAGAGAGCATAGCCTTTCTTCAACCCCTCTGCATTCCCTGAACTTCCGATATCTCTGGACCATAGTACACATTCTCTTCCATGGTCAAATTAACCTAATGTCTCTCTTTTATCATTCTTAATCTTTTTAGTCATTCTAATGAAGAGCTTTGGGGCCTCTTTACTGCTCCCCACTGAGCAGGAGTTGGATTTTTATTCTTGTGAATTGTGAACAAGAGCTCTATTTGTTATTGCTTTTTATGAGTACACACTCCTTCCCTGATGAGAGTTGCTTAATAGGCCAAGGTGAAGAAGTAAGTGATTCTACAGATGCTCCCTTGTTTCCTTCTCAGACTTCTCACCCAACCACTAGCCTATGATGTTTCCATCTGTGAAACAGGAGAGACCATTACATGACCCCTCAACTACCCCGAGCTCGAAGAAAGCCTGTTCCCAGGCTGGTCCAGCACTGTTCTCTAAGTGGCCAAGCACAGAGCATGAGGGTTAGGAATCAGAGGCCTGTGTTCCACCAGAGCCTGCTGCCAGATAAGTCCTTTCCCTCCCCGGGCCTGTTTTCCTTCTGTAGAGGAGGGAGACTCGACTTACTTCCAATATCAATGACAATTATAAAGCAGCTCTGAAAGACCTACTACCAGGAAAGTGAAAGCACATTATGAAGACAGGTGCAGAGAAGATCTGGTTAAATGGAAAAATACTGTGTTCACGTGAAGATGTCAAGGGCCCCAGATTAATCTGTACGTTTAACGCAATCACAATCTTCAGGAAACTTGATGATTCTAAAATCGATGTGGAACAATTGCATAAGAGTAATCAAAACAATATTGGGTAAAAGGAAGACAAAGAAGAACGCAAAAGGAAATTCACCCCACCAAGTAAAATAATTATAACACCCTAGAAATATTTAAAATGTGGTATTGGTTCAGGAATAAATGAATAGGTCAATGCAACAGAACAACTACAAATCAACTAATGTGTGCCCTCCCAAAGAAGCCCCTACCCATGTCTTAATCCCTGGAGCCTGTGTATATGTTATATTAGGTAGTATATTAGTTTGCTAGGGCTGCCATAACAAAACACCCTAGACTGGGTGGCTTAAACAACAGAAATTTAC
Source organism: Grampus griseus (assembly GCF_964374135.1). Lineage (NCBI taxonomy): Eukaryota > Metazoa > Chordata > Mammalia > Artiodactyla > Delphinidae > Grampus > Grampus griseus. Next base: position 19,789,987 of record NC_139001.1, on the reverse strand, counting down.
CTTCTCACAGTTCTGGAGGCTGAAAGATCAAGGTGCCAGCAGAGTTGGTTTTCTCTGAGGCCTTTCTCCTTGGTTTGCAGGTGACTGACCTATTACTGCCTCTTCACTTTGTCTTTTCCTCTGTACTCATGCATCCCTGGTGTCTCCCTGTATGTCCAAATTTCCTCTTCTTAAAAAGACACCAGTCAGGTTGTATTAGGGTCCACTCATATGACTTCACTTAATCTTGATTACCTCTGTAAAGTCACTTTCTCCAGATACAGTCACATTCTGAGATACTGGGGGTTAGTGCTCCAACATATAAATTATGGGGAGACAGGAATTAGCTCATAACACACGGCAGCGGCAGCGGGGAATTAAAGCTGAAGATGGAATTAATTATTTGACCTTGAATGAGGTGAGGAGATTATCCTGGATTATCTAGTTAGGCCCAGTGTAATCACAAGGGTCCTTCTAAGTGAAAGAGGGGATCATGAGAGTCAACTTCAGAGTGATGCAGCATGAGAAAGACCCTACTGGCCATTGCTGACTCTAAAATAGAAGGGGGACATGAACCAAGGAATGTGGACAGCTGGAAAGAGCAAGGAAACAGCTTCTCCAGTAGACCCTCCCCAGAAATGCAGCCCTACCAACGCCTTGATTTTAGCCCCATGAAACCACTGCAGACTCTGATCTCTAGAACTGTAAGGTAATAAATTTGTGTTGCTTTAAGCCACTAAATCTGTGTGATTTGTTACAACAGCAATAGGAAACTAATACATCATGTATATAAAGGAATTAAGATATGATAAAAGCATCATGTCAAATAACTGGAAAAGGATAGGCAATTAGCTAGTCATCTGGTTAAAAATAAATCAATGCAATCAGATTTCTATACCATGTCATTCACAAAAATGAAGTCCAGATGGATTTAAAAACCTTAACAATCTGCACATGAAAGTATTGGAAGAAAATATGGGAGAATGTGTTTATGACTTTAGGGAAGAGGAAATACATAACAAAAATTAATAAACTTTACAATATTAAAATATAAAACATTTGTTGCAAAAGACACCATCAACCAAGTCAAAAGACAAGCAAAAATGGGAGAAACACATTAGCAACATACATATCCTTTGAATTTTGTTGTTGTTTTTCCTTCTTGAAAACAAAACCTCCGTGGGAACACAAGGCTTTGTTTGACTGAAGTGAAAAACAAATTATGATTTCTTAGGGCATTTCTTCCCTCTGTCTTTCCCACCTTCTCTGGCTCGATTTCCTTGCACACACCTGTGGAGTCAGCTAAGCTCAGCCCGTGTTCACAGGAAAGGACCGCGGAAAGGCTGACCTATCTAGGACCTGCTGAACGTGTGGCTGAAATTGGCTCTTTATTTCCTCTTTTTCTCTTCTTCCTGGGCACAGAACTGGACTGCATTCCCCAGGCTTGCTTGCAGTTAGATGTGTCCACCTGAGGCCTAGACAATGGAATGTGGGCACATGGGATTTCTTCTGCTGCTGACTTGATACAGATGAGGGTGCAAACTTGGAAGCCAGTGCTGAAGTTACAGAACCAGATGGAAGGAACTTGCATCCCTGACTCACTGCCTGGAAGAAAGTCACCCAGTTATCAGAAACACCCATATTGGACTTATGAGAGCTAGAAGGAATTATATTTAAGGGACAAGACACTTTTTAGTTTGTGTTTGTTTCAATCGCTGAATTACGTTAATTCAGAAGCCAACCTGACGTCGTTTGGCAACTTTCTTGGTCTGACATCTCCTCAATAGCCCAACTGAGCCTAACAATTCTTTGGGTTAAATTACCTCTTTGAGAAACCACAGTGGTGTTTTGTCTCATGACTGGGCTCTGGAGCTGCCTGCAGTTCCTCAGTCACTTCAATGGTCCAGATAAATCCACAGAATGAGCAAAAGAGATGATCTCTGTCTCCCTCCACCCAGCAGCCTTGCCCTCCCTACCTCTTGCTGCATCCAGACAAGAAGCAAACCATAAAACATGTCCCTGCCTCCTGCTGGCATTCAGTGGACCTCACCCAGGGCTGCAAACTGGAGATATGAGGGCCCGGCAGAGTGTGTTTTGTCCCCTGTGTCCATGATGTCATTGCTTAGACAGCCACATATCAGACATCACCTCCACCCCAAGAAAGGACAGGTGAGCCATAGAAACATATTCCCTAACACTACCCTCTGACACCTCTTCCAAGTGGTCACCCTATTCACCTACTCCCTCTGATCCAGCTTATACACCAGAATCAGGGACACACATCCTGGAAAAGGGGGCTGTTGGAAGACTGGAAACTCCTCAAAGACCAGGCTTTGTTCATCTGTGTATCCTCCATCCCAAGGCACACAACTCCAACGGCACAAAGACGAACTTTCATCTGTATAGCTCTTTAGAGAATGCCTCTTTGTGGCCAATCTCTTTGCCTTACACGTGGCAGACATTGAGTAAGTCTACCTGGACTGGATTGGAATGGAATTGGATTGGGACCGAGCTGTCAGCTGAAAAGGTACTTCTTTTCCTATTCTCCCAGGGAGAGCTGCTTCTTATTCCCTCCTGTGTGCATCCACAGCTCTTTCTTGATGCCTTTGTTTGGCCCTCACCATGCAAAATTGCAATCAATCTGTTTCCATGTCTGCATTCCCAATATACATTGAACTCCCCAAATACAGAGTCGCCGTGTCTTTTTCATTTTTATATCTCCAGGCCTGGTACCTAGGCATTCCAAGGACAAGTAAATAAATTAATGAACAGACCCTGGCCTGATGGAGCCATTTTTCCACCAAAAAGGAATTATAGCTCTAAGTCCATTGACTTTTAGAGACAGATAGAAGAATAAGAAACAGAGTATCTGAGCACTTAAGGGAACCTGAAAGGGCATTGATTCCATCCTTCCAATGCAGGAAATCTCTCCAAAGGATTCCAGATTTGAACCTTTGATTTAAATACCCCCCAAAATCAGAAGTTTACTGCCTTAATAAAACAGTCCCTTCCACAGTTAGACAGCTTTGGTTGTTAAAATGTTCTTCCTCCTAGTCGGCGAAAGCCTTCCCCCTGCTAACCAATCTGTGGGATCAAGTTGTGCCCCCTGGAGAACACATCTCTGAAACACTCCTAACTCAGCACAGAGATTCTAGAAGCTGCCACGGTCCTGCTCCCTGGGCCACCTCAGATCTGTCACTTCTGGTAAGTATCACGCACAGCCAGGGGGCTCCTTTCCCTGCCTCCAGCTAGGATTCTCAAATATATATCCTATTCCTTTCGGAAGAATACCCAGAGGAAAGAAATCCAGCCTGTTCCTCTTTGTTTGTTCCTGGTGCTGAAACATCCTAGCGCGCACTTCTAACTTAAATTCTTTTTATTGCAGTCTCTGTTGCTTCTTTCAGTAAAGAAAGAGAACTTTTGGCCCCAGTCCACTACATAAAGCCTAACCAATTCCTCTCTTTTCTTCCTCCCCCAGCACATGTCCTTGGCAACACAGCCTTCCCTTTTATGAGCTGATTCATAGGTTTTGGGTAAACAAAGCCCTCCCTTAAGCACCCTCCGTGACCACGTGTGGCTGAGCCTGTAGCATCCCAGTGACCAATGCAGCCAGGAGGTCGCGGCTCCGTGCACGGTGCCAGCAGGCCCCAGGACACATCCCGAGACCCCTGTGCCCACAGCGTCACCACTTGGACAGCCACGTGTGGGAGCGCCACTTCCACTAGGGGATGGAAGGACGTGAGAACCAGCAGGTTCCTCTGGGAAGACCTATTGTGGACTCCAACTCTCCCCTGCTGACCAGCCCCGAGGAGCACTGGCCCCCATGCCACGAGCTTAATTACTTTGCAAGAGGACATTTGTAACTGGACTTCCTCTTTGTTCTCAGAGGAAGCTAGGAGTGGGCACCAGAACAAAGGCGGGTCTCTGCAGAACACGGGTGAAGGAATTCACCCATGCTGTGAATCTGGGTCTGGGCCCACGTGTGCAGAGGACCAGAAACACGGGGGCTGCAGGAGCGTGAGGATGGGGCTCGGAGCGGACTAAATCCCCACCTGAGTGGTCCAGCAGCCCGCTCCCTGGGTTCCCGCTACACCCAGGCCTGTCTGAACTGATTTGTGGAGCCCTAAAGGAAAAAATGCCTTGAGGGCTTCTTTCCTCCGTCCCCCTGATCCTGGTAGCCATTCTCTTAAAAAGGAGTCTCTTTTCGGTTTTTGGAAAATGCATTGGGTTGGAGGGAGTGTGAGATCGTGTTGCTTAGCTGATCTAGGACTTTTACTCCCATTATTAGAATAATCTTCTTGATGTCTGGCCTCCATCCCTCCAGCTACTTGATGATGTGAGTCTATGGAGATTCATAAAAGGCTATCGGGGCATCCTTCCATGTACAGAATGCGATTGGTGGGCCCCTCACTCCCTTGACTCTCCCTCCTGACCTGTCTGGGAAGAGATTCCTTTGGTAGAATAATTCTCGGCAGCAGTATTGGTGAGGGAGAGGTCTGGGTGTGATCAGTGCTCTACTCTGAGGGACCCGAACAAGAAAAGCCCGCTTCTACTGAGGACTGAAGGGCTCCAAGCGGCCAAGAGGGGTGAGGAAAGAGGCAGAGAGAAGACCTAGATGTGGGGAAGAGAAGCGAGAAAGAGGCAAGTGTGAGAAGGAATGCCAAGACGCCCATCCAGCACTGCCAATCTACCAGCTGAAAGACAACACCTTAGAAACGGTCATCTTTGCCACCAGCCCCCCCTTCCCTGGGCTCTATGTGTTTGTGGTTACCCAAAATCATTTTCTTTCTGTGATGGGCATACCTGCTCTCTTTTCTGAAGGGCACAGTCTGCACACCTGTGAGTCATCTTCCTGTGTATGTCACAGCCATTTCCAACTCATGCGTTGGCTCGCTTTTCTCCAGAATGGCTCTCTCTCCTCTCACTTTCTTGCCAGAGATTTAAAAGGAAATTTAAAAGGAAAGGAAACTCATGAACTGAATGTTTAACTTAAGCTAGGACATGAGAGAAACGCTTTACATAAATGTTTTCATGTCCACCTGCTAGCTACCCCCAAAAGTGTGTATAATTTTATTATCAAAGGGGGACACACATTTCTCAGATGAGGAAACTGAGGCTAGGGAAATGAAATGAGTAGCCCTGGGTCACAGAGGTTGGGCCCTGGATCTGTGAGACTCCAAGAACAGGCCTTCATGGTCCCTCTCTCAGCTCTGAGTCTCTGCTACCAACCTTGACCCACCCTCACATCTCCCATATTCCTTTAGCCCCGATACTGATCTGAGCACTTGACCTGGATCTGAACAGAAGGGAAAACAGCATCTTGTGGCCAACTTGAAAGGCTAGAGCTAGAAACCCTAGCTCTGGGTCAGACCCGGGCCTGAGACTATGGGCGTGGAAGCTGCCAGGAGGAGATGAGGTGTCTGGATAGAAACGTTAGCCACAGCACACAAGGCTTAAGGGCCAGAGAAAGGGCCCCAACTCACTAACACTTGAGCTTCTCTAAAAATCGTAGTGTGCAGTGGCCTGGACTCAGCCTCTGTAATAACGGAAGTGATGTCAGGAAGATGTATTTCCCAAATGTGGTAGATTCTCAATCCTCTGTTTTCCTCTTCAAAGCACAAATGTGAACCCCATCTCTGAATACGAGAAACATACAGAGACTATAGAATCACAGACTGCCAAGGCCAGACGGGATCTCCAAGTTCACCTAGCCAGACACCCCTGGGAAGTTAGCAGCTCAGGGAGGGAAAGTCTCCCCCAGGTTAGACTGTAGCAGAAAATGGACTGAACCCCGGGTTCCCTGAACTGCCATCCAATGGTCCCACCATCAAAAGACACATTTAGGTTCCCTCCAGTTCCGGGATCCCTGAAATGCCGTCCAGTTGTCCCACGATCAGATGACACATTTAGGTTTCCTCCAACTCCGGGATGCCAGGGGGGTAGTAGAAGTGGCTGTCACAGGAAACCCCGAGAAAGACCCAGCACTCACCCCTATCTGGGAGCGAAGTCTGTCCCTGCCTCCCCCTCATGCTGCCCAGCTTCCTCCCAACCCAGCATCTCCTCTTCCACAGGACCCAGCCAAAGAGGACCTCTGTTCCCTTCCACATACACCGGGCTCTTAAATACACAGCAGAAGCTTGTCTGCTTCCCAGCTCTTTCTGTGTCGCCTGAGTCAGAGACAGAACAAAGATTCTGTGTGTTGGGTTCAAAATGGGCAAGGGGTGAACTCGAGGATAGAGTTAGGGTGCATGGAGTATGATGGGGGAGGCCAAGGTCTCTACCCAGAGCGATAAGAAAATGAAGAACCGGGCTTCCCTGGTGGCGCAGTGGTTGAGAATCCACCTGCCAACACAGGGGACACAGGTTCGAGACCTGGTCTGGGAAGATCCCACATGCTGCGGAGCAACTAGGCCCATGAGCCACAACTACTGAGCCTGCGCGTCTGGAGCCTGTGCTCCGCAACAAGAGAGGCCGCGATAGTGAGAGGCCTGCGCACTGCGATGAAGAGTGGCCCCCACTTGCATCAGCTAGAGAAAGCCCTCGCACAGAAACGAAGGCCCAACACAGCCAAAAATAAATAAATAATCATATTTAAAAAAAAAAAAAAGCAAATGAAGAACCATGGAGGGGAATCCATCATACTGCAGGGAGCCCATTTCTCGGTCTCCAGCCAGAGCTTTCTGTTCCTAATCCATAAACGGCCCCTTTTTCAAGGCTCAGGAGCCCTTGACAGACTCTGGCTTCAGTTTCTTTTGTTTTGTTTTTATCTCAAGAAGAAAAGGGACTAGAAAAGGACTAGCTGAGAAGAGACTCTTTTAATCCACCTGTGGAGGGACTAGACCACTTCACCAGGCCACTCTGCCCAGGAGGCCTTCCTGGAGTCTGACGCCCGAAAGCCCCCTCCCTGCCCCCAGAGAAGCCCAGTCCTCCTTTTCCAGAGGGCATGAGAGCCTCCAAGCTTGTCTGCTACCCACCCGCTGCCATGTCAGGGTATAAAGCTGCCAGCCAGCACAGTTTCCCTAAACATGCTCCCACAGAGGGGTTATCTAACAGAGATCTTGCTGCGTGGCTCAGGAAAGTATCCTGACAGCCACAGAAAGGTAAATTGAGACACAAACTCAGGCCAGCCAGGGCCAGTAGCAACATGGCCCTTGGCCTGGCAGTTCTCGCCTGTAAACAGCTCTCCTCTTCCTCTTGTTTTCCCCTCTCTCTGTTTTCTTTCCTGAGGATTGAGTTGTCATCTTCATTGTTCCATAGATGGAAAGGGAGCTCTATCTGAGCCGACGCCAAGCACTGTGTGTTCCCTACAGTTTGGTTTGGAAATAACTTGAAACTCTCTGCCCGCCCCCCTCCCCGCCCGCCAGGCATCCCCCATAGTCCTCCCAGCTCCTGTGATCTCTCCTATCAGAGCCCCATGAAGGTTGCTGCAGAAGCAGCGAGGGTTTTTCCAGTCCACCCTGACCCTATGCAAGCCGGAGCAGGCCAGTGGAAATATTGCCATCCTGTCTGAGATCGGGGGAGAGAGTTTGTTGGGAAGGGGAGAGCTGGGAGGGAGACACAGCTCTGCTTACAGCCTCTCTGGGAGTCCTGAGGTCCCTGTGCACAGCTGAGGTAGAGTCCAGAGTCCCAATTTACTGAATGAAGGCTGAGGATAACTACAGGCATGATGCCATCCCTCTGCTCTCTTGGGTCAGCTGGCTCCTAGTAAGCTCCTGGAAGAACCAAAGGTGGAAGAGATGGGGCATCATGAGGGAGAGGGGCGGGGTCTCACCTGGTGTGTTGGTCATTCTCCATTCGCCCTCCACCCACCCCAGGTCCACCCTCTGCTCTGTTCCGTGCCTGGGACCCCTGCAAATGACGTCAACCACTGCTTTCTGGCACCCAGCAGGATTCAGCCACTGGGACACTCCAGGAGGCAGCTGGAGAGGAGAGTATCAGAGGTCTCTTCTCGTGCTGCATTTCTGGCATATCCCACCACCCTCACCCCACCCTCCGGCCCCGGCTCCCCCAGACGGTCCTCACCCAGCCCTGGAAACACTGTCCCCTCCCTTGTTTCTGCAGCCCTAAGGTGGTCACCGCTCCTGCTGCTGTGGGTCTCCAGGTGCCTCAACTTCCCTTGCGCACCCCTTTAATATCCTGCCCACACTCCTGTAAGCAGCCCCTCAGCAGAGTCGTGTTTGAACCATCCAAGATGGTTCTTGCCAGGACCCCTGACTGAGGCACCCGGTATGTTCAAGGCAAGTGTGGAGGTTAAAGAAAGAGAGAAAGGGGCTGTTCAGCCTGAGAGATCATGTGTGGTCCCGGAAGCAGCAACATCATCACCGCCTGAGGACTGGGTAGAAATGCAAACGTGTGAGCCCTGCTCGAGACCTAGTAATTCTTCCTGAGCCCTACTGATTCCGAAACTCTGAGAGCGGGTCCCACAGCCTCAGTTTTAACAAGATTGAATTTTAACAATCTCATTTAACATCTCAGGTTTAACAGTCACTTCTGGGTGATTTTGACACACAGGAAAGTTAGAGAAATACTGGTCCAGAACCTCAGAAGCTGTGGGTCCCAATGAGAAACACCTCTCTCTCTCTCTCTCTCTCTCTCTCTCTGTCTCTCTGTCTCTCTCCTTTCCCTGCCTATTCCTATCCCATCCTGAAGGGAAGAAGATAAGGGAACAGAGCATCCAGATTTTCCAAAATCATGGAAATTGGGTTTCTCTCCCCCAGGTCATCCAAAGATGACCCTGCAGGTGGCATTTACCACCTGGATGGTAGCTTAGGCTAAAGAGGTCATTGTGAGTAGACGGTCCCTTGCTGTACTGTACAAAGGGGATAGATGCTTTTTGATGCAGTCAGTAGCTGGTACTTGCGTGCCTGCTACTCTCTCAGATTCTTGGCACATAAACGCTGAAGATCAGCCCAGACTCTTTGTTCTCAAATGCATGAATCAACAGCACATTGGCCACAGAGACTGCCTAAATGCTATCTTCCAGCTGTGCCTGGCTGTGTCACATGGACTGAAATGCTGTGCTTTTTCATGGTGAGGAAAGTTTTCTTAGGCTCTTTCTGCTGGCATGTGGCTCATTTTCACTCTCCTTATACCAGCCGCTTGAGATCTAGTTCACATTTGCAATGGAAACACGTGGATTCCGGGAGAAAAACAGACTTCAGTTGAAATCTGACTACCCATTGTACCAGCTGTGTGCCCACACCAGCTACTTCATTTTGCATCCATCTCCTTCTTTTGTAATAATCTGTCTTTCAGCGTGGGGTAAGGATTAATTGAGGCGACACATGTACAGTGCCTTAGCACAAGGAATGGCATATACTAGGTGTCAATAAAAACTCCCTTTCTTTCCATTCCTTCTCCTGGAACACTCTAACCCTGTATTTTCTAGAATGAAGAAGTGGTATATGATAAATAGGGCAGAACCTGGAGTCAGATGGCCTGGGCTTGTCCCAGTGCTGTCACTTACTATCTGTATGTCTTTGGGCAATTTACTTAACCTTTATGCACCTCAATTTTCTATTCTATAAAATGTGGATGATAATAGTACCTACCTTACTGATGATTGTCATGTTTAACTCACGGCACATATAAAACCTGGTGTATCTATTTCACTCTGGATGTCAGCTGCTATTATCCATTATTAATAATATTATTGTATATTCTAAGTGAAAAACTGAGATGCAAATGCTATCGGGGGAGATCAGCAAATAGGGACAGTGGGGCAGAATATTTGCAATTGGGACAGCGTTAATGTGCCTCTTTGTATCTTGCCCAATGTTTGGGAAGAAATTAATATGTATCTTGAGTAAGAGTTTAGGACATTAGAGGCAAGAAGACCAGCAAAGAAAGGGTGAAGAATCTGGAAATTAGAGGAAGAGAGCCTGGATTGGGCTGGTGGTAAGAGAAATGGCAGAACTGGGCCAGATCCAAGGATGGGGTCTTTGAAAGGTCTTTGTCACAGGACACTTCCCATTGGTGAGTTTTTCCATTGCCTAGGGAAGAACCAGTCTGTTTTCCTTCTCTGGGTCCCTGCAGAGTTGCTGTCACCACCAGCCACTTTGTTCATGCCCCTCCCTACCTTGTAAAGTCATTCCTTCCTTCTTCCCCTTCTACACCCTTCTGGACCCAGCTCCATTCCCACTTCCTCTGGGACACTCCCTAATGGATTCATTCTCCTCTTACCTCCTCCTGGTCCATAGACCCCTATGTGGGCTGTGGTCAGCTCCAGGCCACTTAGCACAAATTTGTCTTCATTCCTAGCCAGTTTGCTGTGGTTTCACACATGCAAGTCTTCTTGCCCAAACCATCATATGATTCTTCCTGAGGGCAAGGACCACATCTTCCATTGCTTCTGGACCAAGACTCTGAAAGAGGTTAGACTGAACCCCCAAGGAAACATAAGAGGTCCATGTGAAAGCTTTGAATAACAATAGGATCCTTTGCACAAGGTCTTTCCATTCGGACCTCCATCCCTGGAGGCTTCCTTGTTCTCAGATTCCTGGGACAAGTGAAAATGGAAAAGGAAAATACAACACAGTGTTATTTTTCCAGTGTAGGGACTCGCTGTCAGCATATTTGCCTGGACCCTAACCTCACTGTGACCCCCACTCCCCAGGAAGCTCCGATGCCATTGAAGTTCTTCCTCCAGCCTCAGAACAGCAATGGACAGAGGCGCCAACTAAGAGGACTTTCTCTTCAGTGCCCCTCCATTTTCTCCCCTAGCCACAAATCAGCAGCAAGATGTAGATGGCAGAATCAGGTTGAAATATGGGTTATATAACAAAGATATACGTTAATAAGAATTAATATAAAATTCTAAATTTCAAATCCAAAAACCAAGTGCAGAAGTATAACGTGGTAAGACCTAACGTAAGTTGACTTCAGTCTCAATATAAAATAATAAATGTTATTACAAAAGTTAATGCAACCTGGATACACTGATACATACCTAATGTCCAAACAATGGAAGTGATACTTCCACTCTACTAAATGCATTAGTCAGAGCAGAACTAGAACACTTGGGATTTTTTTAAGAAGGGCATCCACCATAGACAGGGGAAGACAAAGCCAACAAAGGGTCTATAAGCTGAATCACAAAAAGAATGCTAGAAGGAACTGGAAGCATTTAGCCTGGAGAAGAAATGTCTCATGGGGATATTATCCCTGTTTGCAAATATTTGAAAAGTGTTCATGTAAGAAAGGGGTTATTCGTTCTGTTACTCCAGAATAAGGGAAAGCAGATTTCAATTCAAGCAGAAATTTCCTTTTATGTTCTTAAAAGGATAATGGATTACTTGGTGAGGTGGTGAGTTTCCCACCACTGGAAATATTAAAGAAACACGGTTCCTTTCAGAAACCTGTTACTTTCTCCAGGAGTCCACTGTCTTCTTGCTGTTCTTGGACTGTTCAGGATACCCCCACGGGGACACCCAGGGACAGGAGAGCAAGGTTGCTTCAGCAGAAGTGACTTATCCAGCTCTCCATCCCTTGGCCCATGAGGATGCAGAGTTGCTAGATAAATCAGACAGAATTAGGCTTGCTGATTGACAAGCTGATGAAGACACACACACTTCTGCCCCCAGGAAACAAAGAAGCACAGACGAGGAAAAATGTTTCATGGTGACCTGAAAAAGATTTCACATTTGGGAAGAACTCCAGGCAACGAGCAAGGTGATGGTAGAGACTTTCAGAGGTCTGAGATGTCCACTTTGGTCTGATGAATCACACCAGGAGTAGTTACCTAGTCCCCCTTCCATGAGAGAGATAGTAAGGTCAAAGCTTAAGCAAGTCAAGCAGTGGCTACATCAGCTCAAACTCCTGCTCTGCAAACCACTGCTGTGTGACGTTGTGCACAAGACTTCACCCATCCATGCCTCCCTCCCTCTTCTACAAAATAAGGATGCTGACGCTTTTGGTACTTGTGTTGGTTAACTCTACGTGTCAGCTTCGCTGGGCTACAGGGCGCCCAGGTATTTGGGCAAACTTTATTCTGGGTGTTTGTGTGAGGGCGTTTTTAGAGGAGATTAACATTTAAACCAGTAGACTGAGGAAATCGGAATGCCCTTCATTATGTAGATGGGCCTCATCCAATCAGTGGAAGGCCCAAGTAAGACAAAAGCCTGACCCTCCTGCAAATAAGAGAGAAGTTTCCTGCCTGATGGTCTTTGAACTGGGACTTCAACTCTTTCTGATTCTATAACAGCCTGCTGGTCTTGGGACTTGAACTAGGGAACCAGCTTTGCAGATTTTAGACTTGCCAGCCTCCATAATTGCATAAGCCAATTCCTTATAATAAATCTTTACTGTTACATGATAGACAGATAGACAGATAGACAGATAGATGAGAGAGACCTTATTGGTTCTCTTTCTCTAGAGAACCCTGGCTAATACGGTACCTATCTCAAGAGGTTATATTAAGATTAAATAAGATAATGTAACTGAAGCTCTTTTGATATATATCTGGTATATAAATGCTCAATAAATGCAAGCTTTTTTCTATAAGCCCACTCTTCAAGAGCAAAATCATCCAATCTGGTTTTTTGTTGGTTTGTTCTTCTTTTTTTTGAGGGAAAGAGAAAGACTTGTAGACAGGGCTGTAAAGACTGTGGACACTTGTGATCACTCCCCTAGGAAGGGAATGGCTGCAGTCTGGACATCAGCAGTGTCCTCCAGAACTCCTGAACTCTCCTGTCCAAGGACTTTCCTCAATGGCAAATGTACCCACCAGGTCTCTGGGGAGTTGCAGCCACATGCCCTGGTCTGGAGAAGGTCCCTCTTTGAGAAAGATAACAACACAGCCCTGAGACAAGGAGGAGATGAGAGGTTCCCCAGCAATGCCTGTCATCCGTCTACTACATTTCCCAAAAGACTGCCAGCTGTGCCCATCCTCCCTGACTCCAACACCAAAGCCTTGGTCCAAACTCTGGATACATCACACCTTTACCCCATAACCTCCTCCTCCTTTGGTTGAGTCCCTCCCCACTGAAATCATACCCATCATTCCAGAAGGGCTCACATCTACCTCACCCCTCCCCTGACAGGTTCTGACCATCCCAACCACTATAATCACTTATTTGCCACTTACAAGACCCTCGTGTATGACTTACACAATCAATTCTCTTTGAATTTGCACCCACCGCCTTTTATGAACCCCTTTACAAGCCCCTTAAGGATAGAGACCCTTGTGTCTTACACCTTTCCCAACACCTAGTGTAGTTCCAAATCTAGTCAATTTCTTTGACTGAATGATCAGTATCCTTGCTACTCCACAGCCATCAGCACCTCCTCAGTTTTTTCTAATCTGGGACACTGATACCTAAACCTGAATGAGTATCAGAATCACTGGGGAACTCTTGTGAACTGAAGATTCTTGGACCTTACCCCAAACCTATAGAATCAGAACCTCCAGGGACGGGGCCTTGGAATCTGAATATTTTAAGGGGCTCAGATGATTGTGATGGTGGCTAGGTTTGGGAATCACTGCTCTTAGAGATATAGAAACATTTTCCTATAGCTATGGACCTCCTCTCCAAATGACTCAACTCATCCAAGACTGTGTTGTTAAGCCAGCCTCCTTGTGACACCCACACACCATTCTCCTGTCCCTTGCCTTTTTCAATTCACCAAACAACCTTTTCTTTTTACCCTCCTTCCTTCTACTTCCCTTCCTTGCCATGAACTTGCACATCCCTCCCCTCCCCAGCACCCCAGCTCCAGCTCCTCCTGAATGGACCCTCACGTGGGTACTGTCTCTGCTTTAGCCTTCTAACTAGCATGCTTCAGAGGAGCTACAGAAAATTCCTTAGTTTATATGCTGACTATTTAAGGATGGTTCATCCATGTGTTTGTTCCAAGATAAACACTCAAGAATATGGCTGATTAGGTAGAATATGCCTAAAATTCTACTTGTAGTCTGTCTCTTATCTTGCAATAAATCCTCAAATGGGATTTTTAAAATCCTCATTTAAAGAACTTTAGTTCCTTTGAGAGCATGAGAAGAGTTTCATAAAGATGTAATCTTCCTAAATTAGGTCTCCCATCCAAAGAGCCAGCAGCCTTAATCCTTGCCTTTCAAGAAATATTTACTGGGCACTAAGTTCTAGAATACCAGATTTGGAAGGAAACTTCAATGCCATCTTCTCTGAGGGCTGACAGAGTCACAAAAAGTTCTTAGAACACAAACCAAGTGTTTGCAACTTTCTTTAAAATGTCTGTTGTCAAAGGCCACACCCCTTGTCTGTCCACTCAGACATGGAAACATTTAATGCTCTTCCCAGACTGCATTAACCCTTCACACATTTGCGTCAGCTGTTGGAGGAATTTGACCACAGGTTATTGACCCTCTATGGCAGGTCCCTCAACAGTGGTACTATTGATATTTGGAGCCCAAAAAGTATTTATTGTCCTGGGTGTTGTAGGATATTTAGCAACATCTCTGAAATCTTCCTACTAGAGGCCACTAGCGCTCCACCTCTCCCCCTCAGGGGGTAGGGGACAAAATGGTCCCCAGTGAGAGTCATTGCCCTTTAGTGTTCTATACAGTCCCCATCCTCCAGGAGCTCACAGTCTAGCTGGGACATCAAATCCCTACACCATTACCCACCAAAACCCAGGACAAGCTCTCTAACAGGCCCAGGAACAGAAAAGAGGGAGAACCAGCTCTGCAAGGAGAGCCAGAAAAAGCTTCACAGTGGGGGTGACTTTGGGGGCAAGTCTCAGAAACATAAGGCATTTCCAGAGGAAGAGTGTTTCAGGCTAAACGAACAGCTTGCACCAAAGGCATGGAAGAGCGTGGTGTATTCAAAGAACAGAAAAAGGTTCGGAGGACCTGGAGTTCAGAGCCCCTGGTGAAAACTGACAAAGCTTGAAAGGCTTAACCGGATTGCTGCCAAGCCCTCTGACCCTTATGTTATCCTCCCACACCTGCTTTTTAAAGTGAATTTGTTTTGGAGCAAATGGAGCATGAGTACTAACGACAGTAAGTGGAGATCAGCGGGGCTGCATCACACGCTATTAAGTCAAGCCTTAGAGTTTCCATCCCTCAGCCTCCTCCAAACCAAAGAGGTTGGAACCACTATACTGGGTGTTAGAATGCTGACCTTAAACAACATCACAGTGAACACCAGCTCCATTCAAATACCTTTCCAGGT
The DNA here is from genome assembly GCF_964374135.1 of Grampus griseus. Lineage (NCBI taxonomy): Eukaryota > Metazoa > Chordata > Mammalia > Artiodactyla > Delphinidae > Grampus > Grampus griseus. The sequence continues at coordinate 19,774,859 of NC_139001.1, read as the reverse complement.
ATTTCTGTCAATTCTTGGGGGTTGGGAGTGAAGTCTGGGACAGACAGGCATTGCTGCTGCTTGACACGGATGGGGAGGTTAAGGAGGCAGCAGCGGCACAGCAGGAAAGATGGGCATGAGCAAAGGAGGCTGGGCTGAGAGCCAGGCTACCAAATCTAAGCCTGGCTCTGCTGCTGGCTGTCTGAGTCACTAGAATTCCCCAGGCCTGTTTCATTGTCCGTAAATGGAAAAAATTACAATAACTCTCTACAAGGCCTTAGTTAAGCCACATCACCTTGCTGGTCCTCAGTTCCTCCAGATGGTCAATCTAGGGGCTGAACTGGACCAGTGGTTTGAGAATATCTGGATCAGAGTCTCTTTCAAGAGTGATGAAGGCTATACCTTTGCCCCACGCCCCAGAAAAAATGAACACTGATGTCATTTCTTTCATTTAAGGGCATTCTCAGAACTCTCAGAAACTCCAGCTTAAGACCCCAGAACTAGATCATCTTTTCTAAGATCCCAGCGAACTCTGGAATTCCAAAGAGCTGGCATCCAGGTGTGCTTGCGTGGGGCAGTTACCTGCTGATTAAAGGATGGAGCTACCCCAATGGAAGGTACTAAAGGTTTTTCCAAAAAAGAGAAGCTCCCTGTGAGTAGCCATTGCCACTGCCCCTCCCAGCATCCCTGTGCTCCTTGCTATCAAACCATCCCTGCCCTCTTCACAGCCCCTTCTACCAGCCTAGCGGGCCGGCCTCTGTGCCCCTTCCTCTCATCACCCACTCACTCTGTGTCCCCCTGCGCAGGACAGATCACAGTGAAATAACTGCATATCTGTATCTGTACATTTTCTCCATGTGTTTAACTCTCCTTTTCTTTGTCTCCTCCCTAACCCCTCACTCAGTCCCTACGCAGCTCGGGCCCATGGACCATGTGTCCAGGGCAGAGAGAGGTGACCTCTGGAAGACACCATCCAACTGACACATCTGATTCTATGTCACTGAGGAAACCTAAGACAGGAAAATGTTTATTAAAATCAGTGCAATCTAACAAGGGGGTGGGGACAAGCGAGAATGCCTAAATTCCAGCACTCTCCCCATGGACAGAGGATGGAAAAACCCAGGCCTTCCTGCCTGGACGTCCTCAGATCCCACCCTCCCCAGAGCCAGAAATCAGTGGAAATGTATATATATTTTAATACACCCTCATTACAAATAAAAATAGTGTTACATCAATTCAGGGGTTGGTTGAAATGCATTCCAACTTTGCTAAGCAGGGAATGCATCAAAACGCCTATAATAATAACAAGCAAGGCAGTCCCTCTGCCAAACTCGGACGGAAGGGAATTCACACAGCCAGGGAAAATCTGTTCTTCATCAATGTTTCAATATTTGAGGAAGCCGGGGACATTTTTCTGCGATTGAAGCAGATTGCCAGCTGCCAATACTATGATTTAATTCCTTCTTTTCTTCCCTCTCACTTGAAAAAATTGCCGCAAGCATTTGGTGGGCCATCGAGGACCTTGTGTAGCACAGATCGTACCTAGATGGGGGGATGGGATGTGGGGGGAATAAGGAAGAGAAAGAGAGGAGACGCAAGATAAAGCAATGGGGGGCATTGAGAGAGTGGGGAGGAGAGGGAATGAGGGCGAACGTGGAGGAAGAATGAGGAGGGGGAGGGGAAAGTACCAGCAAAGTAGACAAATGAGAGAGGGAGGGACTGAGGGAAATAAGAAGGATGTGGGCTGAGGGAAGGCGAGCGAGGAAAAGGCACGTACAGAGAAGGGAGAACAAAGTCTTAAAGACTTTGGGTAGATAGGATGTGCAGGGGTGAAGTTATTTGCCCTGTTGAAGTACCAGGCCCTCCTGACTCCAGCCTGATTCCCTCCACTCTTCAGCAGGTAGAAAGCAGAGTGAAGAGAGGGGAATTAAGAAGACCAAGATGAGAACTTGCATGTATGTACACCTGCATGGGGTGTTTGGCTTCTTCAAACACCCACATTATCTAATATAATCTAATACTCTAAAATCTAACAGGATCTGATATTCATAGAGCCCTGATTCTTAGACGCTGGGAGCTTCTCATGAAACGTACCTCAGACCTAGAGGACACTGCTTGCTCGCTCATCAGATCGTAAATCGTAGAATCAGAGAGCTGAAGTTCATCAGGTTGTCACTGAGCTAAGGCCTGGCCTCTGGGTGAACCTCCAAGCCTCAGGTCCAAGCCTCTGGTTTCCCAGGATGGTAAATATGCTGACAAGATGCACCCCTTGGGTGCCTGGAAATCCCAAACTCCAGGGTGCCAGTTCCAGCTTTGGAAGACTCAGTCACCCCCTCAGAGATGAGAGACTTTCTAGCTTAGGCACTAATTACCAGTTTTCAGTCTGTCATTTAGTTAATAGTATTGCCCAATGTTGATTTATTTTGTTAATGGTATTGCAGTTGTGTAAGACATTAATATTCAGGACAACTGTGTCAAAGATATACAAGATCTCTCTGTACAATTTTTGTAAGTCTTGTAAAATTCTCTCAAAATTAAAAAAAAAAAAACCTTCATAATGATCTCAAAAGCCAGGTTTGAATTGAGAAGTGTCTATCAGTATCTGGGCCCTCAGCCTCTGGACTCTGGTCAGTGGCTCACCTCTCTCCTCTTTCCTCCCCAGTTCCTTCCCATACAACAAGGAGACCTACACAGACACATGTGGACGCTCAGGGCTTCTCTTTCAAGCTCAGGCCACAGCCCCTTGACCCTACATATAGCCTCTCCTTGGCCACCCTGGGGTCAACGGATGTGCACAATGGCTGTGCCACCCCTGGGAGAACAGAAAGTCTCAGGGTCGTTTGGGCAGGGAATTTCAGAGTCTTGGGTGCCAGGAACAGAAGCAGGTGTGACTCACAGGCTCCACGGAGGCACATTTTTAGCATCAGTCCCTGAGAAGGGGCACAGGAAAAGAACCTGGAGGTTAAGGATGGCTTATCGGCTTTCTCTGTCTCCATAAAGACAGAGTCTCCGCATGCGGTGTGAGGGGGCAAGTCCCGTACCCTTCAGACCCTGCCCAGACATTCCCCCTCCACCCCATCTGCTTTTAGGAAGCATCCCCGGTTTCACTCCATCCCCAAACACAGAGGTCCATGCCCTTCCGATTCCACATCAACTCCTTGAACTCCTATTGATGCCCTGATTAGAATTATTTGTGTTCCAGTCTGTGTCTTATTCACTAAACTGAGAACTTCTCAAAGGCAGGGACTCTATCTCATTCATTCCCGTGCTACCAGCCCCACATTTAGCACATAGGTAACCGATGGTTAAATTGTTATATCCTCAGAGAGTCAGGAGAGCACAGCAAAGAGGTCAGATTACATTGTCTGGAATCAGGCAATCCTGAGTTCAAATTTTGACCCACACACTTAATTGCGATGTGACTGTGAAGAGTTATTTAATCTCTCCGAGGCTTATCTTCCTCCTCGGGGTCATCATCAGAATTGAATGAAATATTGCTGTTGAAGCACTTGTCAGAACATTCAGTAAGCACTCAATAAATGTGCTGAAAAGGCAATATCAGGCTGCCAGTATCATGGGCCAGTCCACGGATGAGCCGGTCTGCTCACACCTCAATGGCTGTCTCACTGTTATTTTTTTAGGTACAAGGAGAGCCTCAGCAGATAGATGAGGTAAATCCATCCAAGTGACCAGAAAAACTAGAAAATCAGCCCCCTACCCACTCCCAGAAGAAATAACCCAGAGTATGTCCCAGCCCCAACAGCTGCTCAGCGGTCTCTCTCTGTAAACTCAGGCCAGCACAATGCCGCAGGCCCTCCAAGCCCGCTGCTGACTGATGGGGCCCCAGACACTTTCTAGAGAGCTGACACTCCATAATCTCTGGCTGAGGCCCTCATATCTCAGGGTGGCTGGTGACAAGGGGGAGATACATCGGGGAGCTGACAAGGAAGAAAAAATTGTTTTCAAGAGATCAACACATCAACACCTGCTAGTCAAAGCTAGCTAACTCTGGCAGCCTGGAATGCCAAACAAGAAAAAGGCATGAAAGATGGATCCCAGGATGGCAATCACAAAGACTGAGGTCTCAGAGCAGATGGCCCTGTGTGGTCACAGAAGGAGAAGGTGTGACAGTTCAAGTCTGGACCAAATCCATCCCAAATGCGATTAAAATGACAAAAAGCAGAAGGAGTAAGAAAGTAAGAGGTAAAAATCCAATCAAATTCAAACCCTAAAGCCAAAAAAAAGTTTTTTAAGAGAAAAACATCTAAGCAAATTAAATTTACATGCAAGAATGTAACAGGATAAAGAGTATTTCTGAAATGTAAAGTTGAAAGATTACAGACGTAACTAAGTATAGACAGTCAGGGTCTAGTTCTGGGAGAGTAAAGCAGTGGTGTTCTAAAAAATTTGTTCTCCCTCCAGGCTTCCTTCTTCTGGGCCCCATTCGCACATTTGTCAATGTGCTAGTCTACTGCGACCATATATCTTCTAGAACAAGTTCTGATTTCAAATATTCTATCCTTTTTTGTCCATGGGTACCAAATATTTCATGGGATCCTGATTTGGGAGTCCAGAAAATGTATCCAATATGATATAATACTGATCACATTATAGATTGACATTTATATACAAATCTGTCTCCTCCTTTAGGTCATGAGCCCCTTGAAGGCAAGGATATATGCTAGTCTCCTTTTTATCCCCAGTTCTTAGCCTGGAACCCAACATATGGTGGGTTCTCAATAGACATTAACTAAAGAATAAATGAATGAATGAATGAACCATTTTGTCCCTGTAACAGGATATTAGTGGATAGACAAGACACTTTGGGATCAGATAAACCTGGATTTGAACTCTGATTCTGTCTGGCATTGGCCCAGCTACTAAGTAAAATAGTATATCTGTAAAATGAGATAATAATTTTTGACTCATGGGATTGTTGTGAAAATAATGAGAGTGTTGTATGTAAAGCACTCTGCAGAGATTTTAAATTGCAGTGTAACTTACATAAAGTGGGCAGATCTCAAGTATACGGCTCAATCATTTTCTACACACTCGTAACCACCATACCACCCAGATCAAACTATAGAAGATTCCCATCAGCCCCAGAAAGTTCCTAGGGCAGTTTTAAAACATGGTTGCAAATCCTTTGACACTTCTACCTTTGAGAGGTGGGATCCATGTTGCTCTCTCTGAATCTGGGCAGGCTCGTGATTGCCTTGATGTGGAATCCAGCAGAAGTGATACTGTGTGACTGCCAAGGCTACACCAGTTAAAGGCCATGGAGCTTCTGCCTTAGTCTCCGAACACCCATTCTCAACGTCCTAAGCCCAAGTAAGAAGTTTGACTGCCTGAAGTCACCGACTGCCTGAAGTCACCGACTGCCTGAAGTCACCGTGGTGATCCAGTTAAGAGTTCAGCTGAGCCCCGCCTTCTAACCAGCTCTGCAGGTGTCAGATATACCAGGAATCTGTCTGGGACCCTCAAGGCCAGCCTACACATCAGTGCCACACGGAAAAGAAGAATCTCTCCATCAAACCCTGCCTGAATTCCTGATCCACAAAACTGTGGGTTAGAATGAGCCAGTCGTTGCTTTAAGCCATTAGTTTGGGGGAGTTTGTTACTTGACAACAGACCACTGGAGTTTATACGTGCCCCTGCCCGGTCAATAACATCTTCCCTCCCTCTCTGAGATAATCATGTTTCTAACACTTACCATCATAAATTCATTCTGGCTGCTCTCAAACTTCATATAAATAGAATCATCCAACATGAAGTCTTTGTGACTGGCTTCTTTCACTCAATATACTGCTTCTGAGAATCCTCTGTGCTGTTGTTTGTATCAGCGACTTTTCATTGCTAAATAGTATTCCATGTTATTAATATACTATAACTTGTTTACCTGATCTCCTGTTGAGAGACATTTGCATTGTTTCCAGTTTAGGGATTTTACTAATAAACCTGCTATTGAACATTCCTAGGCAAGTCTTCCTTAAACATATATTTCCATCTCTCTTGGATAAACGCTTAGGAGTGGAATTGTTGGGTCATAGAGTAAGTGTATGTTGATATTTATTAGAAAATTCCAGTTTTCCAAATGGATTCCAGCATTCTGTACTACCACCAGCAGTGTATGAGAGTTCCAGATGTTCCACACTCTCACCAGCACTTCATACTGTCAGTCATTTTAATCTTAGCCATTCTAACATGTACACTGTAATACCTCTCTTAATTTATTTTGCGCTTCCTGATGTCTAATAATATCGAGCAGCTTGTTGGCCACTTGGATATCTTTGTGGAAATCCTGTTCAATCTTGCACACATGTTTTTAAATTTTTATTGGCGTATAGTTGATTGTGTGTGTGTGTGTGTGCACATTTTTTAACTGGGTGATTTGTTTTGTTATAAATGAGCTGTAAGAGTTCTTTGTACATTCTGGATACTAGTCTTTTGGCAAATATTTTCTCCCATACAACTTGCCTTTTTTACTTTCTTAATATTATCTTGTGATGAACAGAAATTTGTTTCTGAGTTTTGATGAGATCCAAGTTATCAATTTTTTTTTGAGGTTTGTAAATTTGTGGCCTAAGAAGTCTTTGCTCACCCCACAGTTACAAAGATATTCTTCTATGTTATCTACTAGAAGTTTTAACGTTTTTGCTTCTGCATTTAAGTCTATGACTCATTTCAAATTAACTTGTATGTATGCTGTGAGGTAGGGGCTAGAGTTTCTTTTTTTTAGACTCCATATTAATATCCAGTTGTTCTAGTACCACTCACTGAAAAAAGCTTCCTTTCCCCATTGAACAGCATTGGTGCCTTTGTTGAAAAACAAGTGACCATATATATGTGGGTCACATATATATGGTCACTTGTCCATCATTCGAGATAATTATCTCTGTAATTTGAATGATTTGAGTCTTTAAAATCCCAAATATCTGTCCATGATATAACAAATTAAACTCTGTTCTCAATTTATACCTTGGGGTTCTGGAGTTCATTAAGTCTTGATAGCAGAAATGCCCTGGGCTAGAAGTCAAGAGACCTGGGTTACAGATAATTTCAGTTCAACAAACATCTGCTAAGGGCCTTCTCTTTGCCAGGCAGGATGTGAGGGTGTGTTAGAGGAGGGGAGAGTGTAGAAAAGAAGACACGTTCCTTGTCCTTAAGGACTTCACAGCTGGACTGCAGATTGAATGACCTGAAACCACTTTTACTGATCCCATGTTGCACAAAGAACCCTGGAACCCAGAGTGGGGAATTTGGAGGATTTTTTACTCCTCAGTAGTTACAGAAATTTTAAGACACTAGTCAGGTCTCTATCAGTTGATGTTGATCAATATGTGCCTTAAATTTCCCTGTTGTTGAAGAGGGATTAAGAATAGCCTCACTCCTGCGGTAATTCATGTAAATGCCTAGCTCTGAAGTTGATATCTAGTAAGTGCTTAATATGTCAGCTGTTATTATCATTATGATTCTTCGCAGGGCTGTGATGAGGATAAAATCATAGCATCACATAATCTCAGGGTTGGAAGGAATCTTCCAACTGGAAATAAGCAGTTAATTATCAGAATTGCCTGGAAATATTGTTTAAAAATACCAGGCCCCAAGGATTCCCTTCTTTTGTCCCCTGGTGAGGCGTGTATTTGGAACAAAAATCTCTGGATATTCTGTGACCAGCCAAGTTTACAGATCACCAACTTCTGGCACAACTGAAGAGAAGTGGAGATGGGAAGATGCCTAAATTGTCTTAGAAATGCTGTTATTGTACAAGTGTAATAGGTCTAATCAGATAACGTGGTTATATTGGTAAATACTTCCAAGAGAAATAGCTAGCACTGGACAAAGCTAGGGAAGGAAAAGGTATGAGATAGGAAGGGGCTGGAAAAGGAGGTGGTTGGGTGCCAGAGACACATTTCAACAATTTCACAATTACTTAAGGCCCAAAACCAATTTACATCAAGCTAGTGATGGAGGAAACCAACAGGTCTGTTAGCCAGTTCAAATTTCAATATGAAAAAAAAAAAAAATCAGAGCCAGAAACAAATTGAGTGCAAGATAAGTCAAGCTGACAGGGCAAACCCCTAGAAAAAATGATTTTAAGAAGAATGGCAAATTTCAAATTCTGACTGAGGCATGGCAACCCAGCAGGACTGCTGGGAGTCAGGGCAATTCCAATGTTGGGAAAACCTGCAGAGGACAAGCCAAAGAAAACTGCCTTCGAGATTGCTAATGGAACAAAGCGGGGGGAGGGGCGGTTGGGACTGGTTTTGTCTGCAGTGAAATTTTCCATGGGTCACACAGATTTCTCTTTTCTTTTCTGAGTTTCAGGGTGGCTGAGCAGATGGCTGGAGCACCGAAAGAGAGCGAGTAAAGAAGGGTCTGGCTGAGAAAAGCAAAGCGGTGTGAAAGTCTCTAGGTCAAGACTGAGACCAGGAGCCAGAAGGACTCCACCCCAAAATCTCCAGAGGACATTCCACAAGCACACAGGCTCATGGTGTAGGAAGAGAAGTCCAGGGCTGGAAGGTGGGAGGCCTTGCTTCTGCCGCTGGCAACCAGAGTGACCTTGGGCAAGCCAGTTCCATTCCCTCGGCCTCTCCTTTCACCTCATCACTGGCCACGTGTCGTTAGATCCTATAGTCATGACCTAGAAGTTCGCTTGAGTACTAGACTAGTCTTACTGAGAGATCAGGGGGCCCACTGGGGTCACTAAAAAATGCTTTGTCCACAAAGCTTCACCCACTTTTCCTCATATGCAGCTGTGCCTCTCAGAATGGCTAGCTGAGCCCACAGTGGGAGCTGGGGAGGGACGGTAGGGCCTCCCCAGGTCTTCCCCCAGCAGCAAGCCTTCTCTATGTCTGAGTATCAGAGGACCTTGGAAACACAGGTGGAGTCTCTGCTAACATTTCCCCTCCTCCAGCCCCACCCTCAGTCCCCAGCATCACCTCCTCACCTGGGCTGGGGAAAATGAAGACTTATCCACCAGGGGCACTTCTGCTCTGGAAAAGTCAAAGAAAGCACTGTCCTGCGTGTCCAGAAAGCCAGTAACATAAAGTGTATTTCATCTGACAGTCTGAAAATGCTTAGGCAGGTACTAGAACGGCAAATCCACAGTTACGGGAAACTAGAGTATTTGGGAGATAACTCCCAATCCTATTCTTTTGGGATTCACATTAAGAATGAGAGTTATCTCTAAGAGACAAAACTTGGCACTGCTGTTCTCTCTCTTTCTCTTACACACACACACACACACACACACACACACACACACACACACACACATACATTGTTGACACCATGTCTCACCACAGCCACAAAGTCCAACAAGACTCCCCCACCACCCAGTAAAGGCTGAGGAAAAAGTTGATTTTGTTCTTTTGAGAGTTTTCTCTGCCTTGATTTAATGGCTTCATGGTGAGGTGACATACATCTTAAAGAGTCCAATTACTGACTAGGCTGCCCGGGGGACTTCCTAAACCCTATCAGCTTTATGAAAAGTGGCAAGACCAACTTGCTCAGTCAAAATCCCTGGAAAATGTGATGCCTCTTCATTCTCCCTTCCCATAAAAAGCGTGCCACTCTTTTGGAGGCTTGGAGTTGAAGATCAAATGAAACGTAATAATAGTGACCGTGATCGTGATGTTATGGATGATTCATTTAACCCAGCGTTTCAGAAGAAACACTCTCTGGACCCCCTTTCACCCTTGAAAATGGTCCTGTATTTCCCTGGATCAAGCCCACCGTCATATGTTGGGTGGGACACAAGGCAGAGCAGTTGCATACTTTGAGCCTCAGGGCCCTCTATTGGCAGGTCACCAATTTGACTCAACTTAGACTTGAGGTCGTATCGATCCCTGTTTTCAGCACCTGGCGCAATGTAGGCAGGCAATTGTTTGTGGAACCGATTCTCAAATTCAAGTTGATGGCCAATGTTTTTGGACACATCGGTGCAATATAATTTCAGAAGACATTAAGACACAGACAAATTTAACCTGTATGGAATAGACACAAAGGCTACCAAACCAAGAATAGATTTCTAGCAGAGTCATCTTTTGTGCTTTTGTCCCTCTCTTAAGAACAAAGTTACAGTATTTTTCCTTGTTTTTAATTTGAATATTCTGACTATCATAAAAGCCCACTTTCTCCTTTTGAGGGAAGGGAGGGGGTTTCCTAGTAAACAGAGAATAACCCAACAAAACCCATAACATGAAATAATTCATAACCTAGAAAGACATACTGAATTCCTCAGACTATATTGCCTATAACTTGCAAAATATCTATAGGTTCAATCTTCTAAAATTACTTCTTTTCCCATGTTTTGAGAGATCAATCCCCCAAATGCCTTTTTATAGTCACAACCATGTCCAACGTGTTCCTGAGGTCTCAAAACCTCAAATCTAATATTGTTGGTAGTGAACCCAAATGTTCTTCTTCCTCTACCATGAGAAGGTCTACACAGACCAGTTCCACCAAATAAGCATTCTTATCCAGGAAGGACAGGATTCACTGTACACCAACAGGGAGCACTGAGTATTTTAAACATTTGCCATTTTTCCAGACAAGAATTCAACCAGCTGATTTCATACCACACCCAGTCTTCTTCATGCAATAACAACCAAATGGTATATAGGCATCTAAATTGTTGGCGCTTGGTACAAGATGCCCCACCCAATGGAGATCGTGTGTGTGGGGGTGGGTATGTGTGTGTGTGTGTGTGTGTGTGTGTGTAATGGTGAAGACAGAGAGGGGAATTTTTGCCATCCTAGACTTTCTGGAAATGCTGTGATTTGTTTTGTCCTCATCTTAAGTAAACTGAATTACAAGCTGGAAATATGTCAGTTCCTTGAAGAAGGAGGTGTACAAGGTACATTCCATCCCCAGATCAAATTAAACAATTTACTCCAAAGAGATCCACTTTCACACACACTGAAGCTCATCTGAACTTCCCTGCAGTAAGCAAGGACTTTGCTGGGCATAGAAAGCCGTATTTTCCAAACACCCAGTCCCTCCTCTGAATCATGTTCATTTTTCCCTGAATATTTTGCCCATTCTTACAATTGAGGGATTATTAAACTAATATTTTCTCCTGCTTCTTTTTCCCCCTCACTCTACTTCTTTTCTAAACCACAAAGGAGAAATTTTTTCTCAAAGTTCAGAGAAACTGGGCAATCTGAGGAAAGTTCTTCTGACTTTGAAAAGTATGCCAAACCCAGGAGAGTTCTAGAGAATTTTCACCACAGTTGAATTCACATGTGGCTAGAGCTGAGTGCTCCAGTTGGCTTCACTTGCCTTCACTCTGGGTTTCCCACATTTGAGCTACTATCGGAGTGTAAGAGACCTCTCCCAGCCTTTTTGAAAACCAGTTCTGAGAGCTGGGTGACTTATAGGACTGCTTTAGACAGCCGCACCAGGACATGAAAGCTCCCTTGGCCATGTGCGATTGGCTCCACCATTTTCGTCCATTTGATGGTTTTTAAATCCATGTTCAAACATCTTTCCAACCTACCAGTTTCTAAAGTTGTAAATTTCAGCATTAAAGATTCAATTATTTTCAACAAATCATGTACATACAGTTTGATGCCTTAGCCTCAGAGAACTTCTCTGCTGGACTATGAACAGTCTGAAGATTGAGAGCATGGCTTTTATCTCTGTATCACCAGAGCTTCGCCCAGTGACTGGTACATAGTAGGTGCTTATTAAAGACAGTTTAGTGAAAGAATAAAGCAATGAGTGAAGGCTCAACATAGACCCAGCACTAGCTAGGCAGACCCTGTAGAAGGAAGTAGAAAGGAAGAGAGAAAGGAAGAAAAAGAGGGAAAAAGGGAAAAAAGGAAAGGAAAGAAGTAGCAGCAAAATATACAACACTGGTTCTCCAGAAAGATAAGATTTTCCTGCATGAAATAATTGGGGAACAATGAAATTCAGCATATATAGTTCCCTGAGCTGAAAGATAAATAAATCAAATGAGACAGTAAAACTGAGTTTTTGCAGGCGTGTGTGTGTGTGTGTGTGTGTGTGTGTGTGTGTGTGTGTGTTTTAGGGGAGGGATGGGCTGGGGAAGGAAGGTAAAGACCACATAGGCTACTGACAAAGGGTTGCTGATCTGATTTTGCCAGGTCAGCTATATCTATTCATCACACTCAGTTAATTGCTATAGTCTGGACTCCTTTTTGCCTGAGTAAACAAAACCTAAAAGATTTTTAAAGTTTATACCTTTGTTTTCTTAGCTCTTCTGAATGTGCTGTCAGCCAAAGGCATTGGCCGCACCCCTCTCTTTCAACACTCCCCAGGGCTTTGCTCTGTTTATCAAGCAAATAACTGGTGTGCAGCAAAGACTGTCTCCAGCTCTGGGGAAGCTGTTCTGTTGACTTGCTAACCTGTTTGAGAAACTGACAAAATCAATCTTCTCTGTAGGAATCCACAGAGGTGATGGAAGCTCCTCAAGTCTCCCTCACTCTTTGTCTCTTTGACTGGATTAATCCAGCCCCTCTCCAGGTGAAGGACACAACTGATGAGTCTCCCTTCGCCATTTCTTTTTTGGTCTCCTCACTGTCATTGCCATGCTGTCAATTTAATTCCATCCCTAGATCCTGAAAATGTTGCTGCGTGCTCACGGCAAACCCACCTATTTGACTTGCATTTCTTACACAAGTGTTGGGTGTAAGGGCATTTCACTTAAACATCTAGAAACCCATCAAATGTCACAAGTGCAGGCACACACACACATACAAACAACCTGAAAAATCCCATTCTTAACAGAATTCTGAAGTCCTGCTTCTCCCCAAGAAACCCTTACACACTACAGAGGGCTTCTGCCTCTATGCCCTAGAAATCGCTTTGAAAGAAACTGCTTTGAAAATTGAGCAAACCAAGAAGATGCTGGTAAGGAGGAAGGTCCCCTTGTACTATAGACTAAAAGAGAATGTGTGTTCCAATGAAATGCCAACATAGTTTGTCATTGTCTAGATTGATTATGACATTCCAGTAACACAAATATATCTTTGAGTTCTGCACAATGTATATATAAATCTTACACATTTGTTCAACATTTACTGCCATTATTTATAATGGTCTGAGAGTACTGCAGATGTTAAGACCATGCTACCTGTTTTACATCAGAAACTTCTGGAAGATAAGGACCCCACTCTGAGCAATGTCTTCAGACACAGAGGTTTGTAACCCCAATCACACATCAGATTCATCAGGAAAGCTTTTTTTTTTAAATATTGACTGCCAGCCTACCCCCAAATTTCTGAATCGGGAGGTCTGGGAGGGGTAGGTCTTAAGATCTTTGCTTTTAACCACATCCCTCAGTAATCTTCAGCACCCAGTTCAGCCTTGGTGCAGGGAGTAGAGTCAGGACTCACAAGCCAGCTAACGCAGCTGGGGTTGTTATGAGGGTCTTCTACATGGCAAAACGTCTGCCAGCCTCCAGATGTCTCTGAAGGCAGTACTCCCCACAGTACTTATGAGGACTAGGTGAGGGAAACCCCACATTCCCAGGGAGTGGAAAAGATCTCAAAGAAGGCATTTCCTGAGTTAAGAATCCAAAAGATATCCATGGTAGAGATCAGCGCACCTTCTCCTTCCAGCAATGTCAACTCCTTCTCCCACCCACGCTTCCCCCCACTGTCTTTCCACCTGTGGGCGGAAATGCAATCCTGAAAGGTTGTTCAGGATTGCGCCAACGACCCACCCAGTTTCCAAAATTACCCCTGCTGATGTTTGCTCCTATCCAATATCTACTCAAGCTCTAGCTTCTCACCTCTTCTCCATTCCCAAAAGAGACGTTGCACCAGCTCGTGCCATACGCAGTGAGGATAATCTTGAGCTGCACACAAGTCTCTTCCCTTATTTCATTCTATGTTATAGAACCCAGGGGAACCCTGAAGGCTAAAACCACTCATCCCCCACCCTCTATATCACCCTCCTCCTGGACATTGAAAGAGAATAGACATGATGGGCTCTGAGAATCCTTCTAATTCTCACTTCTTTATCCTCTACTCTGGCAACATTAGTCTCTCTTTTGCTGCCTTGGTTTTTTCCTGCAGTTTTCCCTTTTTATGCTGTGCAGACCCCCAGCAAATCCTAAAATGCTATCCTTTAGCAAAGCAAAAAGACCTCAGTCATGATGCTAAACTGACATCATGCTGGGCTTTCAGACCCTTTCCTCTTTGAAACTCTTCCAGAATCTATCACTCCAGGGACATGAACTCTTGTCTCTAAGTTCTTTACAGCTATGGTCTCATTAGCGTCTACAAGAAGATCACTTACTGCCCTTCCCCATGACTTCAGCTACATTTGTCTGCAGCCCTAAATAGTACTGGCTTCTCCTTCTCCTTCGCCCACCCACCATTCCTCATCCCTCAGCCCTGGGTCAGCCAGTGGTAAGTCAAGGGCAAGTACGAAACAAATTGACAGTCCGCCCCTCCTGCCCCAGGTCTCTCTTAGTGCTAATTTTTTCCAGCTTTCTCCCTACTGTTTGCATATTTGTATCTGGGATTCTTGTCTCACAGATGTATTTGTTTGTCCAGTTCCGGGCTGGACTTTGTTAAGTTCCTGTCTCTTCCCACCAAGGAAGGATCTTTAAATTTGGAAAGTTCTGTCCTGGAATCTTTGCTGCTGTCCACCAACACCTCCTGTTCCGGAATCCATACATGGCTTGGAAAGGAGGTTGGAGAGAGGTGAAGCTCTGCTCTCCAAAGGTTCAGTCTGCAAGTAACCAGCCAGTCCCCTCCACCACACACACCAATATTGGTGACCAACGTTGCAGCTGCTACGATCACTCCTCCTGGCCTCTGGCCATTTCTCCGGCAGGGAACTGGCTGCAGTGCCTCCCAAAATAATCTGTCCACATCACAAATTGAAATTTACAAGGAGTCCTATCACATTTTTCCTAAAATACCAAACGTATAACATCTACAGAACTCCTTTCATCCTATTATTGAGTAATTCTGCAAATAGAAAAAGAATAACGGAAAAGAAAACCAACCCATCCTCCACCCACCCACTGAGGTTTCAAAATTTACTCTTTAGTTTGTCTGCAGGACTGGCCTACTGGCCAGGCCTGCCTCTCTCCCTACAGAGGCCTTTGCACTTTCCCCTTTGTGATCCCAGTTCTGTTTTCCATGGTGCTCTGGTGCATATAGCAGAGATCATGTTTGATTAGAGCTCCAAACATTCACCATGCTCTTGAAAATTTATGACACCTCCAGGTTTCCACACTCCCCACCAGCTAGGGTCTTGTTGCCTAATGTATTTATCCATTAGGTATTCTCTGAAATGTGGCACTCAAGGCGTGGCCTGTGGGTCTGGGGGTGTGAGTGTGGGCCTCTGAAAAGGTGGCTGCAAATTGCACTGACTCCCGAGCTCTCCCTTGTGACATCTGTGGGGTTCCAAGTTCTTTTGTTCTAATCCTTTTAGCTAAGAAAATAAAATACAGCAGTTTTAGAGGAGAGAAAGCACAATGAATCCAGTCTCTACCATTTCACAAATTCGGAAATTTGGGGAATTTCTGTTCTCTGGAATGTCAGTGGACCAAGCTGACAAATGGATTGTTCTCTGCCATCTGGGTAGTTGGCATCCTGGGGACATAATTGGTATCTGATTCTACTGTTTTGACAAGTACTGAAACTATGCAGATCAAATCCTATTATAGCATCCTCCAAGGCCTGTCCATATATATATATCATGTTGAATTTTGCTGCGTTAAAGGCTTTATGAAAGAGGCCAATTGCTTTGAGTTCTTGCTGCTGCCCAGAGAGTTTCTAGGAGAGCAGGGAGGGTCCCCTGAGAAGCTAGACTCCTGGTGCTGCTTACCCTCATGGGCAGACCTACGAGGCCTTCAGAGGAGCAGCACATGCCAGCCACACTTTCCAGCCCACGAGAGAGAGAGACAGAGAGATGGAGAAACAGCCAGAGAGATTAAACGCGAGGCATTCAGACCCTGGGCTCCATCGTCACACCCCAGTTACCTGGAGCAGAGTTTAACAGGCTATTCCCTGACCCAGAATGTGTCCCAAGTATTCTGGTCTAAATTCCATGGGTTACCTAATTTTCTTATGCTTAACTAGAAATCCCAAACTCATCCCAAGCTGGAACTCTAGATTCTGGGCCTGTGTGAGGCCTGGTGACTGGTGAGCACCTCTGGCCTGGAGCGACCCCCAACTTTCTAGTTTGGATCCTAAATCTTGCCTGTCTCTTCCAACTTGACAGCTTTCCACCTTGTCCTCAGGACTCAAGGCGCCCATGCAAATCCAGACTGTCCAGGGCTCCCAGGCCTGAGGCTGCCTCAGTTCAGTGACCTGGAACTGGTTATTTTTGATGAAGGCCTTAAGTTGTGTCATATCTTTCCTGTATTCCAGCCCAAACTGTTGTTTTTAGAAGCTCAGTGACAAAGAATACACAACTGGAGAAAAGTATCTCCTTTCTTCATGTTTTATAATTTCCAAATTAAAAATTGCAAGTCACAGTTCCAGTGAGGTATCTTGGCCTCTTGACAGGGACACACACACATACACACACACACACGCGCGCACACACACACACACACACACACACACACACTGTCCATTGTGAGATGCAGTAGAAAAAATGCAAATGTTTCTAGATGTCTAGAAACCTGGGTTCCACTACTGGCAGTACCTTGCTGGGTGAACTTGGGAAAATCACTTCACCTCTCTGGGCCCAGGCATTCTCTTTCAACTTTACTATATAAGCCTGTGAAACCCAAGAAGTTATAGCCTTGCCAACCTGACCACTCATTTAGCCTAAAAGCATGATCATGATTTGCATAAAATCACTCTTACAGTCCCTGTAACAGTGAATTTGTGTGTCAACTTGAAAGGCATGGGTTGTTGTTTTTTTTTTTTTTTTTGGACAGGTTTTATTCATTGAATGCCCCTTTACACAGTATTTCTTATGTGCCAGACACCACTCCAAGTGCCTTAGAAATATTTGACTCATTAACTCCTTATAACAATTGAAGGGTGCTTCTAGATGAGATTAACATTTAAATTTGAGTAAGCAGATTGCCCTCCATAATATAGGTGGGCCACATCCAATCACTTGAAGGCCTGCATAGAACAAAAAGAGCTGCCTCCCCAAGTAAGAGGGAATTCTTCAGCAGACTGCCTTCAGAATTCATCTGCACCATCAGTTCTTCCTGGGTCTCCAGCCTGCAAGCCCACACTGCAGATTTTGGACTTGCCAGCCTCCATAATTGCCTGAGCCAATTCCTTACAAAGATCTCTTTCTATATAGACACATCTTATTTGTTCTGTTTCTCTGTAGAAGGCTGACAAACACAGTCCCCAAGGACTGAGCATCTGCCATGTACTTAGCCCCATGGCAGTCACTGAGACAAATTGTTCTGCCACCAATAAGCACAGCACCTAGTTGGAAAGACAAGACTAACTTGGATAAAATAATTCATAGCAACATACACAAGTGGCAAAGGGTATGGGCTAGTTGCTGGTGCTATGGTTCAGAGGAGGGTTCAGAGGGAAAGTCAAGAAGGAGACGGCACTTAGTCTCTAGGGCAGTTGGAATTTCCCAAGGGAAAGAGAAAAGAAAGGGTGGCTCAAAGATGGTGACATACTTGGTATGTCTCCTCCCCCTGGCTCTCCCATCTCCATGAATGCCATCACCACCCACACAGATGCCCAAGTAAAATGGGCCTCATCCTTATCTCTACCAAAGCCTCACTAAGCACTCCAGCAGTCCACTTTCCCTCGTAGTCAATCATCTATCTTTAGACCCTGCTCCTAAATATTAATGAACCATTCCTATGCTCTCCATACCCAAAGCTACCTTCCTAGCCCAGGCTGCCATCTTTGCTCTCCTGGGCCACCAATATACCCTTATATGTTTACCCTTTCTTTAGTCTTGCTCCTCCAATCCCTTGCTCCCCACAAAGCAGAGTGATCCTTCAAAAGTGAACAGCAACTCATGCCTCTCCCTGCTTATAACTCTTCAGTAGCTCTCCATGTCCTACAGAATAAAATCCAAATCTAGTATAGCTTCACCATGCTGTGCTCTCGGCACTGCTGTGTCTCCATCCTCATCTCTTGCTGCTAGCCCTCTTATACCTACTAAACTTCCAGGTCCTCAATAGTGCCATCATTTTTCCCACCCCAAGGCCTTTGCACATGCTATCCCTTCTGCCAGAACTCTTTCTCTCTTTCTTTGGTTAATTTCTACTTTCTTTGGGTCTCAGTGCTTCTATTTTCCAGGAGGAAGCCTCCTCTAACTTCTGCAGACTTGTTTGGGTGTTTCTCCAGCAGCTCCCTGTACTCCCTCTCTCAAAGCACTTATCACAAGTGCTACTGACAAATTTTCTGTCTTCCCAACTAGACCTTAAGCTTTAAGAGTCTGGGTCCAACTCACATCCCCAGAAATTACGAAAGTACTGAAGTGTGCATGATAGACTTAAATATTCTAATTATAATAGGTTGGTCCTGTACCCTGAAAATACAGCAGTGAACAAGACAGGCTTGCCCTCATAGAGCTCACACTCTGAGGACAACAAACAAGTGAATAACGCATAAATGCAATTAGAGTTGTGAAGAGGGTCAGAAAAGAAAGAACTAGAGGGCTGTCCTAGAACATATAGGGGGAGGTAGAGCTGAACACCTACTTTAGACATTGAGTGGTCAGGGAAGGCTTCTTTGAGAAGCTGACCTTGAGCAGGGACTTGAAGAATAAAAACGAGCCAGTCGTGCAATGACCAGGGCAGTGGAGTGTGTAGGCAGGAAAAATCCTGGTATATTCTAGGGATGTCAGAAAGTTAAGATGGCTGAGCAAAGAGGGTAAATAACATATTCTTCATAGTATCAAGCTTACTGCACCAGAAACTTAGACCACAGCCACTTTGTCACCTGCAGGATGAGTCACTTTCGAGGAGTGGTTTCGTTCCCTCCAGTGGGAATGGCATTTGGTAACAGAGGAGCCCTTACGGCAATGCCTTTTCTATAAAACTTTTCAAAGTCCTAAGGTCCTGCCTTTCAAGCCCAAATTCCAATTCAGTGAGGTGAACCTGTTCTTATTAAAAATGTTCCATAAGCTAAAATTAATTAACAATCAGCAAGGGAAAAGGAATGAGATTTTTCATGGTCCTTTTTTGCCTGGATGGGGAAAGGCTGGGATGGGGAGAAGACAGGACTTCTAGTGTCCTTCTAATCATCAAATTAGGATGTGTCTCTTTGCGAAGATAGGCCCTGAAGGTATCCTTGGGATGAACATATCTCTTTCCAAAGATTAAATTTAGGGACCTCCTATAAAGTTATGGCGTCCCCAGCCACGTCCACTGTATTCCAAGGTCAAGTTTATACCTATGTACCAGATCTGGAATGTGCCTTGTCATTTGCTCCTGGTTTGGCTCCACTCTTTCCCTGCCCTAGAACAATACCCACGATACATTAACTGTGAGTAACTGTGGATAACAGCAAGGATGCTGGATTCAAGGACTGCTTACCTGTCCTTCTAGACAACCTGTTCGCTTGTTCCACCACCGGAATCTGAACTCCCTCCCTCTATAACCCTCTTCCTCCAGCCCTCAGAGACAGTCCATATTCCTAGCTTAGGCAATGCATTCTTGCTGCCCTGACACATACCACCAGAGTGGGCCAAGCAAGCTATTGAGAGAGCCAAGCTACCCACCCAACACTTGGCTTTGGCTGAGGGCATCAAGCCAGGCCATGGTGTCATAGTAGCTAAGGGTCCTTGATAAGCCACATCAGCTCAACTCTTAAAATGTATCATGGCCTGTTGATGAAGTTGATGAGGGTTACATCAGACTGTATCCCTCCAGAGCCCAGATTGAATGACTTTTAATTAGAACAAATCAGATGTTTAACCCTCTCTTCCCTGTGGAGGCAGCTGCTGGATTCAAATCTGGAACGGGTTCAGTGGGCACAAGTTTGTTGGTTACAGGATACATCATAACATCATGAGAACTTCCCCATATGGAAAGGTCTCTAAGGAAGTTTTGGGGTTCAATTCCGTCACTTCTAAATCACCACTGATTCTGAATTATTTTGAACCAATGTTCAGTATCAATGCCTTAAATGAATAGGATTCATTCATTCATTCAAAAGTGTATTTAGGGTTGTCTTTTGGTCTTGTTTATGGTTTCCTTTGCTGTGCAAAAGCTTTTAATTTTCATTAGGTCCCATTTGTTTATTTTTATTTCCCTTTCTCTAGGAGGTGGGTCAAAAAGGATCTTGCTGTGGGGCTTCCCTGGTGGCGCAGTGGTTGAGAGTCCGCCTGCCGATGCAGGGGACACGGGTTCATGCCCCGGTCCAGGAAAATCCCACATGCCGCGGAGCGGCTGGGCCTGTGAGCCATGGCCGCTAAGTCTGCGCGTCTGGAGCCTGTGCTCTGCAATGGGAGAGGCCACAACAGTGAGAGGCCTGCGTACTGCAAAAAAAAAAAAAAAAAAAAAGGATCTTGCTGTGATTTATGTCATAGAGTGTTCTGCCTATGTTTTCCTCTAAGAGTTTCATAGTTTCTGGCCTTAATTTAGGGCTTTAATCCATTTTGAGCTTATTTTTGTGTATGGTGTTAGGGAGTGTTCTAATCTCATACTTTTACATGTAGCTGTCTAGTTTTCCCAGCACCACTTATTGAAGAGGCTGTCTTTTCTCCACTGTATATTCTTGCCTCCTTTATCAAAGATAAGGTGACCATATGTGCATGGGTTTATCTCTGGGCTTTCTATCCTGTTCCATTGATCAATATTTCTGTTTTTGTGCCAGTACCATACTGTCCGGATTACTGTAGCCCCTCAGAATGGGAGAAAATATTTGCAAATGAAGCAACTGACAAAGGATTAATCTCCAAAATTTACAAGCAGCTCATGCAGCTCAATAACAAAAAAACAAAAAACCCAATCCAAAAATGGGCAGAAGACCTAAATAGACATTTCTCCAAAGAAGATATACAGATTGCCAACAAACACATGACAGAATGCTCAACATCATTAATCAGTAGAGAAATGCAAATCAAAACTACAATGAGATATCATCTCACACCGGTCAGAATGGCCATCATCAAAAAATCTAGAAACAATAAATGCTGGAGAGGGTGTGGAGAAAAGGGAACACTCTTGCACTGCTGGTGGGAATGTGAATTGGTACAGCCACTATGAAGAACACTATGGAGGTTCCTTAAAAAACTACAAATAGAACTACCATATGACCCAGCAATCCCACTACCGGGCATATACCCTGAGAAAACCATAATTCAAAAAGAGTCATGTACCAAAATGTTCATTGCAGCTCTATTTACAATAGCCAGGAGATGGAAGCAACCTAAGTGTCCATCATCGGATGAATGGATAAAGAAGATGTGGCACATATATACAATGGAATATTACTCAGCCATAAAAGGAAATGAAATTGAGTTATTTGTAGTGAGGTGGATGGACCTAGAGTCTGTCATACAGAGTGAAGTAAGTCAGAAAGAGACTAAGACAAATACCGTATGCTAACACATATATATGGAATCTAAGAAGAAAAAAAAGTCATGAAGAACCTGGGGGTAAGACAGGAATAAAGACACAGACCTACTAGAGAATGGACTTGAGGACATGGGGAGGGGTACGGATAAGCTGGGACGAAGTGAGAGAGTTGCATTTGACATATATACACTACCAAACGTAAAATAGATAGCTAGTGGGAAGCAGCCGCATAGCACAGGGAGATCAGCTCGGTGCTTTGTCACCACCTAGAGTAAGGGCATAGGGAAGGTGGGAGGGAGGGAGATGCAAGAGGGAAGAGATATGGGAACATATATATATGTATAACTGATGCAGTTTGTTATAAAGCAGAAACTAACACACCATTGTAAAGCAATTATACCGCAATAAAGATGTTTTAAAAAAAAGCAGAAACTAACACACTATTGTAAAGCAATTATACTCCAATAAAGATGTTACCAAAAAAAAAAGTGTATTTAGCATCTCCTGTGTGTTCTAGGTGTGCAGGATAATGAGATGAAGGGAACATGTTCCCTTCCTTCAAAGAGCTCCATAAAGGGCGATGCATATATTTGTTTCTCTTGAGAAGGTGCCTGAAAGACCACCATATGAACCTTCCAAAGTCAATAACTACCAACAATGTCATCGTGAGCTAGAATGAGCACTCTATCTGCAGGGACAAAGATGATGCTGCTGGTGGCTAACCATCTCTGGGTTAGTAAGTTATGGTAAATCAGACAAATGTTTGTCCTCCTCCACAATTTCTCATGTGTCATAGACAGTTAATAGTTGACAAATAGAATGAAATAGAGCTACAGGATCTAGAGTCCCTACAAGACATTACTTTTTTATTATGATCATGTATTGTAATATTAACATTAATAACTAAATTTGGGTGCTTACTAAGTACAAGGAATAGTTCTAAGTGTTCTATGTGCGTTATCTCATTTAATTCTAACAACCCCAAGAGGTAAATATTGCCTTTCCCCTATTTTCATCCTGACTTTACAGATGCAGAAACTGAGGCTCAGATTGACTTGTGTACCTCATTCGCTGCAAAGATTTCCAGAGGCTTCAGCTGAGAAATGCTGACCTGGTTCAAGTTCCTCTCTTTTTTTTTTTTTTTTTTTTTTTTTTTTTTCGCGGTACGTGGGCCCCTCACTGTTGTGGCCTCTACCGCTGCGGAGCACAGGCTCTGGACACGCAGGCTTCGCGGCCATGGCTCACAGGCCCAGCCGCTCTGCGGCACGTGGGATCTTCCCACACCGGGGCACGAACCCACGTCCCCTGCATCAGCAGGCGGACTCTCAACCACTGCGCCACCAGGGAAGCCCTCAAGTTCCTCTCTTTATGAAGCACATTCGTCCAGGCTTTATCTCTTCTAGTCAGAGGCTAATATTACTTTGTCAAGAGATGGCCAAAACCCACAGGTCCCCAATTATGAGATCATTTAGTCATTCAACAAATATCTATTTTGAATCCCCATGTGTTGAGAATACAATGGTAAACAAACACAGGCTCTGCTCTCAGGAGGATTTCAACCTGGTAGAGTAGATTTTTAAATGAGCAGAAATAAGATAGAAAACTATGAGCAGGCACTGAACCCACTGGGCTTCAGCAGCGCAGGGTCCAGTCTGAGACTGGCCCTTCAGGTCTCCCACCTCAAACTACTGCAGCTGGACCCCTGAGTTCCAGGCCCTTAGTACAGCTCACACCCTGGAACTGTGCCCTTCTGTGACCAACTTCATTCCACAAGCACCCATGTCATCAGCATCATGGGCAAAACAACACCAAAAACTTACTCTGTGAAGCTCAGTGGAACTAAAGACATAGAGAAAACACCCAGTAGGGATGGCCAGGAGAAGTACCAGATCCTGAAGTACAACTGCTAGGAACTCATAAAGAATCACTAGAAAGAGGAACCCAAGAAAGAATTCACCTAGATGATCAGAAATTGAGCAATAAGGAATTGGAAGAGAACTATGGTCCAAATGAGATACAGTGCTGTCCAGCATGAGAGCTGAAGAGCTCTTGGTTCAGGACAGCCCCAGTACACTCAGGCCTTTCAAAGAAACATGAGGGATTGTCAAATTTCTCAGTAGATGATGTGGGGCTTCCCCATCCTTCTATGGACAGGAGCTGTCCCATGCTGGCTTGCATTTGGAATTCAGTACTCCAATGATAAGTGTGCATGCTTAGATAGTGTGTACTTGGGTTCTGTGCTTGCTCTGGTTGGGGTGATATTTGCTTATTTCCAATAAGTGAAAAGCACCAACATCATGTTAAGATTCAGTAAATTATTCCTCTCCAAGTTTTTGTCATCTGGGATGCAAGGGAGAGTACAATCCCTGAAGAGCAGCTAATGGTCCGGAACATGGTGGAGATTAAGGGTGGAGACCAAATTCCTAGGGATATCAGGTGGCTGGCTTCTCAGTGAGCTAAAACAGATAATTTGTCTCTCACTAGGAGGTCTGAGCCCCACTCCTGTTCCCGTGACTTTACTCATGGCAATCCCCTTGAAACAAAGAACCCTGGCTTCTCTTCTACAACTTATTTTAAAGGTGTGGCAACTGGCACAATCACCAACACAGACAGATTGCCTCAATGGCTTCAGGAATTGGCAATAGGAAGACAGCCATTGCCACTGAGATTGAGCACTTCGTTTGTTTGTATTGTGGCAGAAGTGACCACTTCACCAGCATCCTTTTCTTTATTATCACAGTGTCCATGAAGTATGCCCTGGACTCCACCACCTTCTTCATTGGTGTCACTGTGGCCCATGAACCTGAGGACCTCCTGGTGATTGTCACTGTCACTCCATTAATGACAGAAAAACAAGTGGCCAAGAACTGCCTGGAGATGAACCTGGAAGCAGTGAAGACCTCAGTTCTGCCTCTCTCATTTGCTCTGACAAGATCAACCCTCAGACTCACAACAGAACCCATGTGCGGTGTGACAAGCAGATCTATGTGGCTGACACATGACGAACAGAAAAACCAACTCCTTGCCTGAAGCTCTGGAATCTGGGCCTCCTTATTCAAGATAATAACACTGCATAACCAAGTTGAGTTCAAACAAGGACACGAGAAACCATCATGGAGAAAGTTGTGGTTGGAGGTCATTTTCAGAGGTCATTTTGGGGGATGTGATAGAAATTAGGAAATGAGACTGCAAAGTGCCTGGAATCCCTTTTGATTCTACCAACAAATTTCAGCCCCCATACATGAGATGGATGACCCCAGTGACAGATGCTGCCTCACGATGATGCAGGGGCCCCTGAGAAGATCCTAGAGAAGTGCAGCACCATCATTATTGATGTCCTAGAGCAGCCTCGGGTCGAGAGCACAGCTAAGGCCTTCCACACCATGTACGTGGAGTTAGGGGTTCCGGAGGAGCCCCATTCTGGGTTTCTGTCACCTCTTCCTGCCAGCAATCAAGTTCCCAGAAGCCTACTCATTTGACAGATGTCATGACCTTTCCCACCTCCAGTTTCTGATTTGTGGGCTCTTGTCAAGGACTGATCCCCTTCGGTCCACTGTGCCTGAGGTACTTACCAAATACCAGAGTGCTGGGGTCAAGGTTGTTATGGTCACAAGTGATCATCCCTTCACAGCCAACACTATTGCCAGGTATCATTTCAGCCAACAGTGAGATAGATGGTGAAAGACATTGAAAAAGCCTCAACCTTGCTATGGAGCAAGTACACAAATAGGGTAAAGCCACTGTGATGTCCAGGATGGAGCTGAAGGACATAAATCAAGAGCACCTTGGATGAGCTCTTAACCAAGTACTTGGAAACCACCTTTGCTCAGACATCCCTCCAGCAGAAGCCAATCACTGATGTGGGCTGTCAGAGACAGATGCACTTGTTCCCGTGACAGAGGATGGACCTAACGCTTCTCCAGCTCTAAAGAATGCAGGTGTTGGGATTGCCATGAGGATAGCAGGTTCTAATGGATCCAAAAATGCAGGCCACACAGTCTTACTGGATGACAGTGATGTCTTTGCATCTCTAACCACAGGGTAGAGGAAGGCCACCTAATCTTTGACAACCTAAAGAAGATTATTGCTTATACTCTGACCCAGAACATTGCCAAGCTTTGCATTTTTTTGATTTACACTATTGTCGGGCTTTCCCTGATCACTGGAATCATTACTATCTCGTTCATCAAATTGGGCACAGACTTAACTCCCTTATTGCTCTATCCTATGGGAAAGCTGAAAGTGTCATTTTGAACCAGAAACCCCACCATAAGAAAATTGACAGATTGGTGAACAAGTCACTTGCCATGTAGTCCTGCCAACACACTGGCCTCATGCAAGCCCAGGAGCTTTCGTTGTCTATGTCACCATGTATGCACAGAGGAGATTTAGGTCCAGCACTCTCATTAACCTCTGGAGCAATGGAGGAATAACAGCATGAACGACAGGGACGATTGCTATGGACAAGAATGGACGAGGTATCAGAGGAAATACCTATAATGTACAGGCTACGCAGCTGCTCTCACTGGCATCATGAACTACCAAATAGCATATCTGATCATGAAGAAGACCTGGAGCAATTTCATCTTCCAACAAGGTCTTTCCAGAAATAAAGCCATCTGGCTAGGGATTGTCTCACAGCTTATCATAGCAGTAATTCTCTCCTATGGCACTGGAAGTGTCACAGCCCTAGATTTCACCAGGCTCCTGGCTCAGGATTGGTTTGTAGATATGCCACATCCATATTCTGCTTTGGGTGTATAATGAGGTGTGAAAACTTTTTATCAGACTTTACTGTGGAACCTGTTGGGATAATATATCACTAACACCATCTTTTTGCCCAAGTGTCCCCACTTCACATTGGTGATGATCTTCAATTCTCTTGTGTAACAACGACATCATCCAAATTTATACCAGAGAAAGACAAAAACTATATGAAAGGCACTCAATTGATGTTTTGTACTTTACAGCTGAGATTTGACTATTTATGTATAAATTTTATCTCTATCTCCGGTTTTTAAATATGTAAATTTCAAGGTGATGATGTAGAGAAGAAACACTTATTTGTATATACATAGATTTCCAAGATATTAAGTAATCTTGTGTAACTCAGATATCTGCTGGGGTCTCCCTGCTTTTAAGCTCTAGGTAGGATTTCTCATACCTCTATTGTACATCCTGTTGAAGATCAATGCCTTTCTCAAGATGTCTATGAGTTCCTGGGGAAACTGTCCACTTTGCTCAAAAATCCAGCTCAAGGTTTGCAGGAAATGGAGAAGGGGGCAAGGTTACATCATGAGAACATGGACATGCCCCACTTTGAGTCTCAGATGTTGCCAGAGCGTGCTTTCCCTGCCATGTCACCCCTCACCCCCAACTCTCAGCATCTCACTGGTCCATCCATTTTTGCCTCACCTCTTCTCCTCCCTCCCAGATGGCCCTTCACCCCTACTACTGGAACGCCAGTTGGACTTCTTCCAATTCCTGCTCCAAATCCAAACTCCAAGTCCACTTTGCATATCCTAACTCAAGGGGCTGTACTGAACAAAAGGGTCTTTCATTCACCAGGAAGCCATATTGGTTTGAAATAGTAATATCTATTTCTTGTAAAACATTTGCAAAGCACTTTCCAGCACCAACGTTATGCCAATCATGTTTCATGCTTTCAACTTAGGTTTATTCATGTGTTGAACAACATCTATGTTGACAGGCCCAGAGAGACCTCATTTTAAAGTAAAAGGGAGATCAGCTCGGTGCTTTGTGACTGCCTGGAGGAGTGGGATAGGGAGGGTGGGAGGGAGGGAGACGCAAGAGGGAAGAGATATGGAAACATATGTATATGTATAACTGATTCACTTTGTTATAAAGCAGAAACTAACACACCATTGTAAAGCAATTATACTCCAATAAAGATGTAAAAAAAAGTAAAATAAAATAAAAAATAAAGTAAAAGACATTTTAGAAAACAAACTAAGATAGAAAGTTTTAAGTGACATAAGAAAGATCCAGGAATCAGATTATCTGTAAGTGATTTTTTTTTTTTAATATATAGTGAACTTTTTTTAAAATTTATTTATGGATGCATTGGGTCTTCATTGCTGTGTGCGGGCTGCCTCTAGTTGCAGCAAGCGGGGGCTACTCTTCGTTTCGGTACGTGGGCTTCTCATTGCAGTGGCTTCTCTTGTTGCAGAGCACGGGCTCTAGGCATGCGGGCTTCAGTAGTTGTGGCACATGGGCTTAGTTGCTCCGCAGCATGTGGGATCTTCCCAGACCAGGGCTCGAACCCGTGTCCCCTACATTAGCAGGCAGATTCTTAACCACTGCACCACCAGGGAAGTCCCTGTAAGTGACTTCTAATGTCCCTTCTCAATCCTAATTTTCCGTGATTCTAGGTCATGTACCATGATGTCCAGTCAGGGATATAGAAGAGGCTTCAAGGAGCAGGTGCCTCTCGGCTGGACTTAAAGAAGAGACAGTGTCAAGATAAAAGAGACAATGTTTTAAGAGAAGTTTAACAGATCCCATTTTCCTTTGAATGAATCAGAAAGCTTTACAAGAAATCAATATTGAGATTTTGAAGTTTCTGAGACAGTCTCAATTATCTTTGAAGTTTCTGAGACAGTCTCAATTATCTTTTACTCTTTATTACTTGCAAAATTAGAAGATTTTACTTCCTATCTTTCCATCCTTCTTTCTTTTAAACAACATTGATTGAGGACCTTTTATGTTTCAGGCAGTGTGCTAGGCGCTGGAAATGCAAAGGTGGAGCCACCAGAGGAAGGAGTTCAAGTTCAATGGGTGAAATAAACAAAGAAACAAATGTAACTCAGGTTCAGACTGATAGTTCCTGCATCCCTGCCACAGTCTCTGGCCTCTACCCCTCAAGTTTAGGCACAATATTCAGCCTTTCTCTAGTCTACTCATCCCTAAGTCCATAATGTGAGTTTAATAACTTACTTTACATTAAACCTTCCAGGAGTTAGGAGCACCCTCCAGGTCTCTTCCATATCCTGGCTTCTCTCTCACCTCTTTCTACTCTTTTCTCTCCTCTCTCCCCTCCCAGGAACAACACAAATCCCCCTCCTTGTCCTACACGCACGAGTTCTGAAGTCCTCTTTTGTTACTTGAGCATACCCTTGGGTGTCACCCTGCACCCATAGTGACTCAAAATATTTCTTCCAAATACACACAGGACCCTCTCCAGGAAAGAATTTTGAAGAGGGAGGAAAGGGGGTCTCCATCTGTGCTCAGACAACATTGCTGTGCTCAGAATGGGGTCGGTCTTGTCCAATAAAGACAGAAGAGGCAGCCTGGGTGGTAAAGACTAAGAGGAATTCTGATCCATAAAGTGTATTTCTAATTCTCAGTGAGACCATTCCAGAAATGTAGGGAGTTGGCCCCTGGACTCACCAACATTTGGGTTATATTTCAACCTTGATTGAGCACCAGAATTGCACACACAGTGCCAACTCCCAGGTGCTTTGAGGAGGGCTGGGTACACTACGCCTCTCTGTTTTCGTTTTTGGGTCTTTTCCCCACGTGTCTGGGGTGTTTCTTCCATTAAAACCAGGACTTTTCCTCCTTCTAAGCCTCTACCCCAAATCCAGCCTAAGCTGATACTCCTAGGAGATGCTAAATTCACTTTGAGGCCAAAAAGTAAAAATAATTTATTCGAAAACATGCCAATAACTCCATGGAAAACTTTCAGGGGTAGTATCATTTCACTCCAGATTCTCTGATGGGAAGGAGATTTTTTGCTCAGTAATGACGTGGCAAGGACAGGTTGTTCCTGCATAGGAAGCAAAGATGGGTCCAGGGCTGTCCCTCTTCCGGGGCTGCTGGTGTGGGTGCCTCTGCTTGTCCTTTGCTGAGCCACCTCTCCCTCTCTTTTTTTCTATTTTCTTCTCTCATCCAGGGTCCACGTCTTAGTTCAGGGCTCCAGATGAAGTCTTCTCAACAGACATGGCCTTCTTGCTAAGCCAGCCTGGATAGAAGAGTCCAGAAAAACATGACCATTGTCTTCAAGTAGCTGAAGCCCTGTCACCAGAAGAGGCATTAGATTTGCTCAGCTCAGCAGAAGAGGAGAAGAATGGGGACAATACACAGAAGATGCTAGAGGCAAAAACATCTTCACTATAATAATAAAAAAAAAAGGTTTTAGTCAAAATTAGAATTGAACTATCACAAACATCTGAAGTTAGGTATACTCCTCCAAGCCCAAAATTTATTTACAACACTAATTTGCATAGAGTGTTAGAATATTCTGGGGTAAGAACTTGAGCCGTAGAAAAACTTGGTGTTCAGACATAGAAAAGGGCATGCTGAATTTGGGGTGTGCGTGAAGCACATGCCAAGAGAAGCTAAATTTGAAAGGAAGAAGCAAAGGAGAATCTGCAACGAGGGTAGAAAAACCCTGGAGTGCTGGACATCGCCCCAGGGTCTGGGTGTCAAGGGTGAGAGTGGAGGTACTGGGAATAGCATGGTGGTGGCCTTGCTTTAATCTGCCTCAGTCCCAGGCACCCTGGTGACATGTGTATAAAGAGTAAAGTGTCTTGTGTAAACATTAAAAAAGCCATGAGATTTAAGGACACAAGCAATTCTTCAGAGAGAACCGCAAAAGAGTAGACAACCAAGAAAAAGAAACCATTCATCTTGGCAGGAAAAAAAGAATTACAATCAAGAAGCTTGGGGCTTCCCTGGTGGCGCAGCGGTTGAGAGTCCGCCTGCCGATGCAGGGGACACGGGTTCGTGCCCTGGTCCGGGAAGATCCCACATGCCGCGGAGCGGCTGGGCCCGTGAGCCATGGCTGATGAGCCTGTGCGTCCGGAGCCTGTGCTCCGCAACGGGAGAGGCCACAACAGTGAGAGGCCCGCGTACCGCAAAAAAAAAAAAAGAAGCTTGGAGCACAGGGAGCACATCAGCAGCCTGGGGTGGAAAGGCCTTGACAGACTTCAGACCAAATGCAGCTTCAGAGATAGAGCCCCGGACAGAGCTGCTGGAACATCAGAATTATTGGCCCATCAGAGAGTAGAGAGTAGTGGCCAGGTTTTGGCAGCGGCTCCGTGAATTCAGGCCCTCGTGGACGGGAGCCCTTGTAGATTTCCAGAGCAGCGGTCCTCTCATTACCATTCTCACCATGAGGACCAAGCTTCTGCAGCCACACAGATGGAGGCCATCCAGTGATTCAATTTTGTATCTGTATCTTTTTTTAATATTATCCTTAAGTCAGACTTAAAATTTAGCTTTTTAAGATGTACAATTTAATAAATGTTCACAAGCGCATAAACTTGTAAAATCGCCTGCATAGTCAAGATACAGAGCGTTTCCATCCCCCGAAACATCCCCTCATGCCTCTGTGAAGTCAGTACCTCGCTTGCGTCCCCAGCCCCTGACAACCACCCATGTCTTTTGTCCCAATATATGTATACGTTCTGTCTGTTGTCTCTTCCAGGATGTCATATAAATGAAATCATAGCATATGTAGCCTTTGAGTGTGATTTCTTTCCCTTAGGTAAGGCTCTTGGGATTTATTCATGACATTGTACCTATCAGTCCTATGTTCTTTTTTTCTTGCTATGCTAGTACTATCCCAGGTGTGGGCACACCACAGTTTGTTTATCCATCTGCCAATCGGTGGACTACTGTTGTTGATGTTTCGTTGTTTCCAGTTTTGGATGATGAAGAATGAAGCATTCGCCTACAACTTTTAGTGTGGACAAATGTTGTCGTTGGGGAAATACCTAAGAGTGGGACCACTGGGCCCTATGGTAAGCATAAATGTAACTTTATAAGAAATGGCCAACCTGTATTCCCAAGTGGCTAGACCATTTGGCATTCCCAAAGGGTCCCAAAGTGTTTGACCCTTATGGTGGCCTCATTTGCATCTAAAGGAACTCAGGCTGAGAATACTGAAGTTCTACTTCTATTGACCAGAAGTCAGAATGTCCAGAAGCAGAATTCACAGGCCCTGAAAATGTGAATTCCCTTTCACTGTGCGTATTGGGCAGGAGCTGGGCAACGGCTTGTGAGGGATGCAGTAAGGGCTAGGCCCTCTGACTTTCCGGATCTCTCCCTACTCTGGAATCTGTGATCCTATGAATAGGAGCATCACCCGGGCCAGCATTCAAAGACGTCACCCACCCACATTTCTTACACTTGACTCACTAGACAAACATGTGTCTTGATGTTTGACATCTTTATCAGTTTGACTGACGTGTTTCCCTGAGTTGATATTTTTCATGCAATCGATTGGATCTCTTGGCAGTTTTTGCAAAGAGGGAATGAATTAATGGACCACCCACATCTTGCTTTATTCTGTTGACCTGTTTGGGACCGTAGCTATTTCACTCAAAATCTCTATGCTCTAGCTTCTGCACCTGGGGCTAACAGCACCCAGCGCGCAGAATCCCACAGATCACACCAAGCACAGGGATAACTGAGCAGTGATGTTGGTATTCATGACTAGAAAGACCACTTCTACTCTGTCCTCTTTGCTGTGGGTTCTGGAACCCATCAGACCTGAATTTGGATTCTGACTCTGTTCCCAGCTATGTGACCCTGAGTAAGTCGCTTAACCTCTCTGAATCTTGGTACTGTAAAATGGACGTTCATTCTCTGCAGAGGGTTAGAGTTAATGTACATAAAGCACTTTGCATGCCTGGTGTGGAGTCCACCCTCTGGGGAGCATTATTTTTGTTTTGACTGTCCTTGAAACTTCTCTCCCTGTCACCACTACTTAAGGGGACTGTGGTCATCTCAGGCTAGTACAATGGGGAGACTGGGGCCATGAGATAGCACGAGTCGTAAAGCAGAAGGCAGGGTTGGGAGTGGGGAAAGTGGCAGACAGGGCTGGACTGGTCCAACGTGCTGACCCATCAGCAAGCATTGAAGATTTTGTCCCTCGTGGTGAAGTTTGCCCCAGGTTCCAAATCTGCAACCATTTCCTATCACTGTCTCTGAGCTCCTGGCTCAGGACATCTTTCTGGGTAATGGCTTTACATTTCTTCCCAGGGCTCCTTGACTCCTCCCAACCATATGGGGCCTTTGGGAGAGTTCCCCCAAATTCTCTGGGGACACCAGAACCACTGATGGTGGCTAAAAGGGCAACTGCACAGTTCTAAAATGCTCTTACAACCCTGAGATATAAGTGAATCTGACCGAGCCCTGCTGACCAGTCTTCATCAGAGAAATCAGAAACCTTTAATACCTGTAAATTTTGTTTTTAAAGAGAATTCCCTAGACCAGGCCTCCATCATCTCCGAGAACACAGGAAAGACCGAGTGAACATGCCCCTCACCTTGAGAAATATCTGTAAACAGTCCTCTAAACCAACACAGCCAATTTCTCACCTCCCATCTCCACCCCCGGTTCCTCCCTTGGCATCCCTCTGCCCAACCACCTCTACTTTTCTGAGGTTTGGAAGACAAATTAATCCATTTCCTCTCCCAGCCAAGCGGTAGACCAGGACAATGGATTCCAGCCAAGAGCTGTACACAGAAGAAGCCAAGAGCTGGGTGAGCAGTGGACATCTCTCTTCCCTGATCCTGACCTGTCCTGGATCTGGGGGAAGATGGAGATCGTGAGTCTGCCCAGAGCACCATGGGGAAAAGCACTCCTGACTTGAAGTGAAAATATGTCCACCTGGATCCCAGTCTCAACATTTCTGAGTCATGTAAATTTGGGCAAGTGACAACTTCTTCTAGACTCTTTGTTCAGACCCTTCGTCTATAAAATGAGGGTAATGACAACTCCCTCGCAAGAGTGTTTGGGGATTAGAGATTATATGTATAAAGCATCTGGTGCGTAGTAGGTGCTTAATAAACCATAGATCCTCCTGTTGTTATTGTCTTTCTTCTTGTGGTAAGAATTAAACAAGACAATCCATTTGAAATTCTAGCACCAATTTCACCAGATTCTCAGATGTACACCTGGAAGGAAGGGTGAGGGCTGGGCTCTCTCTCCTGTCTCTATTGCCTGAAGAGGGGCAGAAACATTCTTTGCTTCTCATCAGCTCTGTCCTTGGAGGGCAGCCTCAAAGTGATGGATGAGTTAGAACTGAAATTGTTTGAATGTCACTTTTCAGCTACTTGACTTTAGAAACATCTTATTCAGGGGGAAGTTAAGGCAGGTGGCTGAGTTTTCATAACCATTATTAATTCTGGGTTACAGACATCATTTTTCTGGGCTCTTCACATGTTCCCTCACCCTCCCACACCCACCCCAAACTGTAGAAAATCAGGAGTTGGCCTTGGACACCGTGTTCTGCGTCTGCTTGCAATCCACAGGCAATACCTGTTTGTGGGACAAACAGAGGAATCCGGTTTCCAAGGCTGTCAATCTGGAAGCCAATCCACTTGCTAAAATGATTGAAAATGGCGTCTCAACAACCTGCAGCTAAGCACAAAGGCCTCGGCCTCCAGAGAAGCTCTCACATTACAAAACTTGACAGAAACCACTTGCATGGAGGCTTGGACAGACAAGGACCAGGTCACTTTGTTCCCGCTGCAGAAATCTGGATGGGAGACAGACTTGTGTCCAGATCCCAGCCTCAGATACCACCCCAGGCAGCAGACTGGCCCGGCAGAACTGGCTGCTTTTCCTGAATCAGCCACCTCCCTCTTCCCCAACTCCCCACTGCATCTCTGTTTCCAATCACCACATTAGAAATCCAGCTCAGCTCCCCGTCGGGTCACCAGGAGTCGGCCCCAGTAGAACAGCATGCTTTGAGTGCAAAATAGGGGGAAAGGGCAAGATGGTAGCAAGAGCTTAGATGGATCTCAGGGAACGCCATCTCCCTCTGCCCCACGTTCTAGGGTCAGGATCATAAGAACCCAGGTCCTTGGCGACTCCCTGATGGTCTCCAGATGGACGAGGAGGGACAGACCATAGCAGAATGCAGGGGGACACTTGAAAGGAGACTCAGATATGGGAGTCACTGAAGTGGACATGCTTTCAGACCACTGAGGATGCCTTTTAGACCAAACCGTCACAAACAAGAAAACAAAACTGGAAGGAGCAGGCTGACGAGAGTGTTGACCCTCTGAAATCAGACACGCCTGACGCACACTCCACCACATAATTCCCAGGAACACGATCCAATACATCTGCTGATGAAGGCGGTTTGAGTTGGGATTCTGTCACTTGCAAACACGAAAGCTCCAGCTATACTCTAAGTCACTTTCCAAAGTCACAGTGTGAGTTAGAAAAATCTAGCCTGTTAACTGAGCAACTCTAGGCTTGTCTGATCCAAAGTCATGACTTTTTTTTTCTGTTTTCCATATTGCCTTCCATGTCCATCTTTCCCAATGCCAAGTTCATCAGCTTCTCCATCAGGGGCAGGGGGAAGAAAAATTAAGTTCAAGTATTTTGTTTAATAACCAACTGCCAAGAATTGCTCTAGTGTTGGGACTATAATGAGAGGACCACATCGAAAGACATAGGTGGGGCTTCCCTGGTGGCGCAGTGGTTGAGAGTCCGCCTGCAGATGCAGGGGATGTGGGTTCGTGCCCCGGTCCAGGAAGATCCTACATGCTGCAGAGCGGCTGGGCCTGTGAGCCATGGCCGCTGAGCCTGCGCGTCCGGAGCCTGTGCTCTGCAACAGGAGAGGCCGCAACAGTGAGAGGCCCGCGTACCACAAAAAAAAAAAAAAAAAAAAGTAACTACTGTTCCATGCCTACCGCTCTCCCAGATCTGATGAGAGAGCAGACTAAACAGAGGTCTGAAAAGCTAACAGCCCCACATAAATGCAAGATGGTATTATTCAAGGAGGTGGAGCTGATATATCTCTGGTTGAATCATCTTTTTGCTATAGTCTGGGTGGAATCTGGGACTGAATGATACATGGCTGATTTCTATAAATCTTTGTTTGGTCAGTAGCGGTGACAAGTTAAGATTAGCCTATCTCTGTTACATAAACCCTCTCAACAACCAGGAAAACCCCAGGAATCCTAAAACTCACAGCTCAAAATACCTAGACTCTCCAAAGCCCACCTTACAATTGGGGCATAGGATAGAATCAGGGCCTCCAGTGACAAGTCGTCCCAGCGGGACACCTGGAAGGAAGGAAGAAAAGGGTTATGATATATTCTCATTTGGGAATGCAAGTTTCTGTTCTTGAAAAGATTAACATCTTCAAGAATATACCAGTCCAGGTTCTTGGTTACAAATTATAGAAATGAGCTAAAGGTGATTCTGCTTGTTTCATCCTCAGGAAAGAAGTTAATGGAACAACATTGGGTAACTCAAAGAATCAACAGGAAGGACAGATAATCCCGCTCTTCAGGGAGAATAACCAAGTTTATGCCTCAGAAACCATCTGCTTAAGGTGCCATTCTTACTGTCACTTGTCCTGGGACACCACCACCATTGCACCACCACCATTGCACTATCACTACCACTAGACCCTGGACTCTGGGAGTCACCACCACCAGAACGAGTTCTACACTGTCCCTGCTTCTTTCTGTCAA
Organism: Grampus griseus; assembly: GCF_964374135.1. Taxonomy (NCBI): domain Eukaryota; kingdom Metazoa; phylum Chordata; class Mammalia; order Artiodactyla; family Delphinidae; genus Grampus; species Grampus griseus. The sequence goes on along the minus strand of NC_139001.1, from coordinate 19,738,958 downwards.
GCTTCTTGAGACTTTAGTCCTCCAGTGGGAGCACTGAACATTGCATAACCTCCAGGGTCACAGGGGAATAGGGTTCTGATTCTTTGAGCTTCCTATGGGGGGACAAGAGCCACGCTTCATACCTAAGACTCACACAGTGGTAAATTCTCCTAGCAGAGGAGAGGGTTGGGATGAAAAGCAGCCAGGGTGGTAACTAGTGTTCCCTCCCTGTGTGTCTTCTTGTTAATCACTCTACATCTCTGCAAAGCTACAACCAAACCAGTCCTGCCAGGACCACCTCTTTCCTTCTGAAAAATAAATTCTCCAGGAGAGAAAATTCCACTGGATACTGATTGCCATGTCTCATGATTTTCTTCCTGGTGTCTTCTTCTGTTCTCTTCTGCAGATGGAGACTGCAAGTAAGGAACACACCACCAGCAGCAATCCTTCACTGGGGTCCATCCAATCTCCTCTGGCAATTTAGAGGACCACTGCTCAGTTGGGTCCATGCCACCCAACCCCCAGTTGTATCTTATGCTATCCTGTTAGCTTACCCTAATCCTTCAAATTTCTCACCCCAACCTCTCAGCTTGCTGTCCCATCCTGCTCTTCTCCTGCACATAGCCAAGCCCTAAATGAAACCCAGAATTTAACAAGTGCTCTGATAATGAATTCACACATTGGTGTGAGGCCAGGATTGCAGGGGAGAAAGGGTCCGGTCTCACGCCAGCCCAGAAACCCCACACCAGTGTATCTTCCTGTTTTTAACAAAATCGCTCTGCCTTCTCTAGAGAACATGCCTACCCAAGCCAGAAACCAAATGCTCCATCCTTTAGGCCTTTAGCCTTTTCCCTTCAGGACTTTCTTGACTGTCAGGAAGATTCCAGATCTCAGAACAGAAGTGTCTCACACCTCCAGGCTCTGCATGCTAACTCGTTTCTCATGGACAAATTAACTTCCTCTGGAAAAGAGAACTAAGCTACAGGTACCCTAAACTCAGTTCCGAAAGCCCTCCAGGAACAAGGCTCAGAGAAAGTCAAGAAAAGTGGAGACAGGGTGGCAGGGCTGGGAGGACGGGAAATGAGCTTCTGCCCTTGGGTCAGTTCCCAAGAGTGATTCCTTCCAGGCAGACTGATTGGGATGGGTACAGCTGCCTCCCTGCTGGGGTTTCAATGTTTCCTCTCCAAAGCTGCAGCTGGAAAGGACAGTCATGCAAAAATGAAAACAGGACTAAGAATCCCTCTTCAGCTTCCTTCAGCCCAAGTGAAGTAGAAATGCCATAAACGAAAAACAGCGGAAAACAGTGTCATTGGCAAATTAGTAAATTCAGCACAAGATTACTCAATAATATTGCTGAAGAACTAATTGTTTGTGTTTTACATTCCTAGAATCCTGGGAAGCAAATCTATTCTAAAGAGAAAGAAAGATAGAGACTTTGGGATTCTGATGGAAATGTCAGCTGGACACTATTTAAGTCTGTGTTAATGGTCATGATTCTATTTAAAATACTGTGATTTCTTTATTAAAGAAGCAATATATGTTTATTATAGGAAAAAAATCAAAATTCAATTGAACAGAAAAGTTTCCTTTAAATTAAATCCCACTTAATTTCCTCTCCCACAAAATCTGCATAACTTACAGATTTTTTTCTATGCACTTATTAGTACTTCGTTTACATAAAAATTACACATATTTTGTAGTCTCTTCTCTTCTCAGTTTTAACAATAACATCCAATCCAGACCATCATTCTAATTGGCTATGTAGTGTACTATCATATGGCTATTCTATAATCTAGTCAACAAATCCCTATTATTGAATATTTACTGTGTTTCCAATTTTTGGTATTTATAAACAACACTGTAATAAGCTCCCCATCTTGCATATACAACTATGTGAATTTGCCTGGTCACTTCTTCAGAATACATTCCTAGATGCAAAATCATCATGTAAGAGTTTATTAATTTTTGATACCTATGCCAAATTGCCTTCTAGTATGGTTGGACCAAACTACGTTTCCACCAGTTCATGAGTGCCTGCCCCCCACACTCTCAGTATCATGAGTATTGTCATTCTTTTCCTTATTTCTTAACTATACCCAAGTTTACTGTTTTCATTGGCTTTGATAAGAGTATTATGAGAATTCCTTTTCTTTTGGTTGCATTTGCAACATAGATCAAACTTAATCATTGTCAATTAGTAGAAAAAAGAGAGTAGGAAGGAAACAAGGTGGAGGCCACTCAGGTAAAGGAGCAAGAACTAGAAGTAACATGGAAAGACCAAAAATCCCCCCAAGGGGAGAAAAGGAGGTATCAAAAGATGCCTTTGGTTCAGACAGCTTTCTGTGCCTTTGCCAGGTAGCAAGTGGGACCGAGAACTCTTCCAGTGTCATCCAAAGTGATTAGTCTTATAACTCCATTTTAAATTGATGTGTCCAATTCAAGTGATGTGTATATTCAACCTACAGATAATGGGCACTTGAGCAGAGTTGTATTTGCTTGGTCTGCAGAAAAAGACAACCCAAGAAACATGATGAAGGTTCTAAGGGGGTGATGGAACTGGGCTGCATCCTCACCAAATACAGGACCCCAGCCCCTCCATTGATTAGAACTCTCTTAATGACACAACTAGAACTCTCAGCCCCAAAATACTAAAGACCAAGGAACCCAGGTGAAAGAAACAACGCCATCTTTAAAATGCTTCTCCTATGCTTATGATTTCCTTTCTTTTACATTTCACATTCATCATCTCTTTTAATTCTCACAGCAAACTTTTGAGGTAGATTTCATTATTTTTCCCATTCACAGGGAAATAAACTGAAGCCCAGAACACTGTGACAAAGGCAGAATTTGAACGCACGTTCTCTAATTGCAGTATTAAACCCTTTATGCTATCAGCACCTGGTAGGGTTTGCAGTAACAATACTTACCTTTAGTACAGTTGGAGTGAAGTCTCAAACAGGAGTCCAAAGATGGCTAAACTTCCTGTTGCGCCAGATAAGAAAGAAAACAGCAGGGATGTGACAATACCCAAAGTCCCTTTCAAGTTCTGGGCACGAGCGAAGAGTATCTTCCTCCACAGGGGAAGAGACTACAATGCTTACAGGTCTTCTGAAAAGTGTTAAGAAGTCAATCTCTTGAAATAATAAATGCTGGAGAGAATGTGGAGAAAAGGGAATCCTCCTCCACTCTTGGTGGGCATATAAATTCGTGCAACCACTATGGAAAACTGTATGGAAGTTCCTTAAAAAACTATAATAGAGTTACCATATGATCGAGCAATCTCACTCCTGGGCATATATCTGGAGAAAACTCTAATCCAAAAAGATACATGCACCCCAACGTTCATAGCAGCACTATTTAACCTAAATGTCCATTGACAGATGAATGGATAAAGAAGATGTGGTGTATATATATACACACACACACATACACAGTGGAATATTACTCAGCCATAAAAAAGAATGAAATAAGGTCATTTGCAGCAACATGGATGGACCTACAGATTATCAAACTAAATGAAGTAAGTCAGGCAGAAAGACAAATATATATCACTTATATGTGGAATCTAAATAAAATGATACAAATGAACTTATTTACAAAACAGAAATGACACAGAAAACAAACTTATGGTTACCAAAGGGGAAGAGGGGGTGAGGGATAAATTAGGTGTTAGGGATTAACAGATACAAACTACTCTATATAAAATAGATAAACAACGAGGTCCTACTATATAATACAGGGAACTATATTCAATACCCAGTAATAAACTATAATGGAAAAGAATCTGAAAAAAATATATATATGTATGTGTGTGTGTATATATATATATGTATGTGTGTATATATATATATGTATGTGTGTATATATATATATATATACACATACATATATAACTGAATCACTGTGCTGTACACCTGAAACTAACACAACGTTGTAAATCAACTATACGTCAGTTCTTTTAAAAAGTCAATATCTTTTAGACAGTTAAATCTAAATGAATAACGCCTAATCTGCTTCTCCCTGGAAAAGCCTATCCCAGGCTCACATGGCTTAGAATGAGTTGCTTAGAAATTGTGAAGATCACTCAGGGACACAGGATGCTAACGCAAGACACCAATCATTTGGTCTCCTCCTTTCCATAGCAGCTTTTCTCCAGGAGACTGTGAGAAGGTCATGGCCACCAGATGCTGCCGAGGGTAAGAAGGCGAGCTTTGCCAGAAGCCTGCCCCTGACCGTGCCACACCCATGGGGCTCTCTGACGATCTCCATGATGCTCACATCAAGAGCAGCTTCTCAAGTGCTTCGGATTGCCCATTTGCCTGGGCCGCAGGGCTCAGAGGGGGTGTGACATGGAGACACAGATCATCTGGAACTAAGTGTTCGCTGAGGCTAAGTTGAGTCTGGTAGGCAGCTTTGAGGGCTGCTGTCTGAAACATCAAAGCAATGAAAAAATTAAACAAATAAGCCATTTTAAGATGTTCTCCGAGGTGGGTGTGCTCTCATAAGCAAAAGCTGGTAGAATTCCAGCATCCCATCCACCTCCGCTTTCACTCCACCCTCCCCATATTTTGTTGAATTCTCTACCGTTAGCCAAAGCCTCTTTCAGCCTAAATTAAACCTTCTACGGATGGAGCTTCAAAGCATTCCATCTTCTGGCCTCCCCCACCTTCTTGAATTTCTTTTAAAGGGCCATAAAACACCACCTCTACCCCTACAAAGACAAATGCCACACAACTTCATTCTCCAGCCTTCCAGCACTTTCTCAAACAATCTCACATGGTGAATTAGCTCTCCAGCCTCCCTCTTCCTAAGATGCTAGAATCGTATTGAATCCCCAGTGCCAGGAGACCTTCTCAGATACCTCCTTTACCCCACACACCCACTCCAAATGCCATCATCAGCGTGCACTCAAGCTCACATTCCAGGACAGGTACTGACCACAGGTGCCCCCAAGCCACATCTGCTGATCCACAGATTCACATGTCACGTTGGAAGAACTCAATTACTCTGTGACTAAAATCAAGTTCAAAAATCTGGTCTTCTCCACATTCCATAGATTCTCTCTTCCTCACTCACCAAACTGCCTCATTCCAGAAGATTCTGAGACTCTCTACGTTCTAAGAACTTACAGGTCCTCCTGAGATCTTGGTAACAACTAGATGAGTTAGATATCATTATCCCCATCTTACAGGAGAATAAGTTGAGGTTCAGAAAGATTGGGTGATTTACCCAGGTTCACGCAGCTGGCTGGAGCCTGCCTGCAGAGATTGGAGCTCAGCTCTAGTCATTATAGCCTGAAACACACAAGACATGCCCCAAATCACACAGGTGTTCATAGGGGTTAGAAAATAGAAACAAGAGGAAGATTGAGGCCAGAGAAAAGGAGCGGCAGGGATGAGATAAGAAGGTAGCCTTACTGGCAAGGTAAATAGTTGAAGTTTTACATTATAGACGTTTAACCATGGCAGTTTTTAAAGCAGAAAAGTAAAACTAGTCAGAAGAAGGAAATACTTAAGTAGAAAATAATCTCTAAAATCATTCGGTCTAGACCCCTGCCTCCAGAAAAGACTTTCCTTAAGCCACCCAGACTGGGTGGAACCATTTCTCAGAAATCTAAGCCACACAGTGCATCTGGGGCATGAAACCCCGTGCAAATGCCATTCAGCCCTCACCCAAGTCTCCCTCCTGTGGGCTTGTCTCCGTCTCCGGCTGCCCCAGGACAGCCCAGCGGCAGCGCTGGCTTGGTGGGGGCAGCTCTGGTTGGAAGCACAAAGCTCGGCACGTCCACCTGACTCTCAGCCCTGACACAGCTTATAGGAAAGCCCATGCCTCCCCACATCAGAACTTAGGTGCAGGATAAATCCCGCAAAACCTCCCACCCAAACCTGCATTTGGACCGAAATCCTGTGCTGTTCCTGTCAAAGGCAGAGCTGAACTTCTGGGTGCATATTTGCACAGAACTCCCAGGAGCTCAAAGTACCCAGAGACAGAAACCCTATGGCTGGGAAGCCAGCATCCCCCAGTCTCACTGGCCAAGCCAACACTCTGTCCCCAGGACACCTGTGGTCAACAGGACACTATGACTGGGAATCAGGAGATCTTGGTTCTTACCCCAGGACAGTCACCAACTACCTGTGGGTCCTTGAACAAGTCACTGACCTTCGCCAGGTCTCAGCTCCCTCATCTCAGGATGATGAGGGAGCTGAGACCCTCCCCACACTGCAGAGCTATGCAAAGAACAATGATACAGAAGTCACAACAAGCTTCAGGTCTTTTTATACTTCCTGCTTGGTGGGATACTGGGGATGGGGGAGGAGAGGGAAGATAGGTAGATAAGTAGATAGATAGATAGATAGATAGATAATAAATCGATACACAGACAAATAATAACCCAGATTTCTGGAAACAGTGTGGATAACAGATGTTCTTCCTCAGATGCCTCATTAGCCCATTCATCCATTTAAAATGGCATCTCGTAATTTCTTGTCCAGAGCATAGGGAAGATAACTCAATCCCAGAGAGACCGTCACAGCCCAGAGTGGTGATGAAGGATGTGTGCTTTGCAGTCCTAACTCTACCTCTGGTGAGCTCTATGACCTTGGACTAGTTATTCAACCTCTCTGGGCCTCAATTTCTTCATCTGTAAAGTGGAGACGGTAACAGCATCAACTGGTTGACTCAGTCCGCAAGTAATGGCGACTGGTGATGTTATAAAGGAATTCTGACTTGAAGGCTCTGGCCTTCCACTCCTCCTCATACCACACGCCCCAGTTATATCTTGTAGGTCTGACCCTGGTTGTGCCTTGGAGAGTTTGCATCTTTGTCCAATGTGCACCCCTTGGAAAAGAGCAGACCTCCCTGAGGCAGCCTTAGAGGTAGCTTTGTGCTGCCTCCAAACTGCTGGGACTGTAAATGGCTGCTGGAGAGACTGCCCAGAAAAAGCAAGACCCCCAGAGGGACAGGCTGCTTCCCCAGCATCTCCCAGAGAGCTTCTGAGTGTGCAGCTCCACTGGGCTCAGTCACTGACCATCATCCGTGTTCACTGCCACCATTGTCTGTGTCACTTTTCAGCATGAGAGACTCCCCGTGTGGCTTTGTCTGACTCTCCTAAGCCCTGAGAGGCAAAGGTTGCATCCAACGCATGGAAACAACCAGTTGAAATGCAAGAGTTTGGTCAGACTCATAATTTGAACTCACATAGTGACTCCACCCATCACACCCTTCTAGAGTTTTATTCTTCATTTAGATCAGCTAACTTGTAATTGGTCCTACAGCCCAAACATGGAACCACAAACAGTCAAGATCCCAAGCCACCCTAGACGCCATCTGATCCAAAACCCTCATTTTCTTGAAGGAGAAAGGAAGTCCCAGAGAGGGGAAGTGACTTGCCCAAGATTATACAGTTGACCAGAGAGTAGCATGAGAATCTAGAAGGGTAGACATGTCTTCACAACTCTCTTTTGGGAGAAAATACAACCGCAAAGAGGGGGAAGGGGTTGGGGGATAAGGATGGTGCTGGTTGAATTTCAGGGGCACCGGGGCAGGGTGGAGTGGGCAGAGGAACAAGGGTTAGAAGACAGCACCCCAACTTGGCTCTGCCTCTTACCAGTTGAGCCCCTCCGTGCTGTCACTGCACCGCTCCCACACCTCTCATAACTGTTGAGGAGCCCATGAGAATGTGTCTTGAAAACCATAAAGCTCTACATATGTACAAGCAAGTTCTGCCCATCTACGCAGCTGCCTTTAGGACTGGGGGAGAGTTAGGCATCCTCTCTGAGCATAGCCAAGGATGGGGGTGCTTCTCTCAGCAAAGGGAGCCCAGAACACCAGGTTAAATCCATGTCATTCAAGCAGGGCTCAGGTTGTGTGTGTCTAAGCAGCTTTGGTTTGAAAAGATTAGGAGGGCAGTGGAGTGGAAAGAAAAGCTAATGAGGCAGCGGAGTCCTGCCCGCGGTACCACACTGCCCTCTGCAGGGCACCAGGGAGATGTACCCAGGCTGGGCTGGGGCAGGTGAATGTAATTCAGACCTCCCAGGGTCATGGGATCTATACCCCTGCCTCCATGCAGGGCAAGCCCCCTCCAAGTTGAAGCAGGGACAGGGACTGCCCTCACCCCAGGCAATCTGTTCCGCCTGGCCTGAATCTTCCACCTGCCCTGATGTTCACATTCTCCAATCAGCCCTCGGAGGAGCCGGCAGACAGGCCTGGGCGTTTCTCACTTTGTAGCCAGAATCCAGACTGTTCTGGGAAACGCAGCAGCCCCCAGCTCCTGCCCGACTCACCGTATCCTCTCTGCTGCAGAATGGGGTGTCTTCTCCATACTCTGGACGCTCTCCAGTCCATGGGGAAAGCTGCCTCAGCGGAAGGAGTCTTGACCTGCCTGCATCAAGGAACCAGCCAAGATCCTGCAGGCTTCAGGGATGAAGCAGACGTTCTGTGACTCAAGACCATCAGACACAGTCCCTGCAACTGATCTGGGATTTGGAGAGAGATGTCCAGGGTCCCAGAGCCCGCACCGTGGCACCCATGTCCTCAAGGGCCTTGCTGGGCCAGGCTTTCCCCCACCCCCAGCCCATTCCCTGTCCTTTCCCTGGCTGTTCGGTTCAGAGCAGGGCACCCTGCAGCTGGCTCACCAGCCTCCAGGCGTGGGCTCAAATCATGCTCCCCTAGTGCCCTTGTGTGTCCCCAGGGAGCCGCTGCAGCAGGCCCAGCCACGTGACATGAGTGATTCACACGTGCAGACGTCCAACCAGCTTCTCCAGTCTTCCTCTCCCAGGCCATCACAAAAGGCACAGTCTTGGCTGCTTGGGCTGAAAACCCTTCAGCACAGAGCTGCTTTGTTCCCAGGGTCAGCAGGGGCTGGAGGCTGAAGGGAATTAGGAAGACAGGGAGCCTGGGCCCAGGGTGGTTTTCCATGTGGCATATGCCCCTCGTGCAGGCCAAGCCCACTTCCTGTCCTGGCCCCAGTTCCAGAGCTCAAGTTCACATCGTCCTCCTTTAGAAGTGACTTTGGGTTGGGTTATTGGTTTCTTTTATTTTCCACTCCCTGCATGTGTGCTTTTCTTTGAAAAATATGTACATGCTATTTCCTTTCTCCTCTCCAATACACATCTTTCTTTAGAGAACATAGCGTAAATTTGGAGCCCAGCAGTCTTGGTCTTTGGAAGCATGTTTTATCCTCTCTCTTCTGCCCTATCCCTCACCAAACAGAGCCCGGGCAGGTGCATGGGACTAGAGGGTATAATTATGGGTGAAAGGGAAAGAGAGGAATCTGGTCAGCATTTGGCGGGGGGAGGGGAAGGAGAGGAGGGATGGGGTCAAGATTGGGGCTATCAGGGATTTGGGAAATTATTCCAGTTCTTCTGATTCTCAGGCTATGAAAATATTCTACTCCGGGTTGTTGAAAATAAGGTCCTAGTAAAGAAATACTTGGAATTAAAGGGCTTCTAGAAGCTACCTGGTCCCATTCTGATCACCTGAGAGGTAGTCCTTCCTCCAGAGCAAGCCCGTGGTGGGTGGGTCTGTCTGTCCCACCACTGAGCAGCTCTAGATCGTTTAGAAAGTGCTTCTGAATGTCAAATCAGAATCTGTACCCTCTGTGGTAAACTGTAAAAATGGTCATCATTCTCCACTCCTTGTTTCCATGCCCTTCACATGTGACTTTGCAGGATTGATCTTATGACTTGCTTTGACCAACAGAATGCAGCAAAAGTGATGCCATGCCATTATGGAGCCTAGGCTTCAAGGGGTCTTGCCTATGTCTACTCTCTCAGAACCCTGTCAACACCATGAGAACGAGATCAGGGTAGCCTGCTGGAGGATGAACAAACATGTAAAGGAGAACTGAGTCATGCCAGCTTGAACCATCCTAGACTAGTCAGGCCACAGCCAACCTGCTGGCTGACCATAGATGCACCATTGAGATCAGCCCAGCTGGTCCAGATCAGCAGAACCGCCCTGCTGAGCCCAGCCCTAATTGCACACCCTCAGAATCATGAGCTAAATAAATGGTTGTTTTAAGTCATTAAGTTTTGGGGTGTCTTCCTATGCAGAAAATATAAACTGATGCATTCCATAATAGCCCTCTAGAGCTATACAGAATAATCTTGATTCCTTGGCCAGGGGGAAAGACCTTTAAATATTAAAATAGCTAATTATCATTGCCTCTAAATACCAGAATGGCTCTTGGGGAGGTCACACACACTAGCCCCTGTCTTAGAGGAAAACCACACCCCAAAGCATGCTTTGCCACTTCTTTCTCACCCAGTGCCAGCCCCAGGAGCTGCAGAAGAAGCTCTATTGAAGTTGGTGTCAGCATCCTTCAGTAGCATCACGTCCACTCACCAGGAATTCTGAGCACCCGAGCAGTCAAATATTCTGATCTTTCTAGCACGTTTCATTATTGATTAAGAGAAATTGAAAGATCAAAATGAGGAGGGTGCTCAAAGTACAATGAAAATACTTAAGTCAATTAGGTTTCCTGAAGCCACTTCTGACCCAGATCTAAACTGCCAAAAAGCCTCCAAAACAAATGTCCTTGGCAGGTTTCCAACAGAGCCTTGGCTCCACGGAGCACAGCAGTAGGAGGGTGGTCAGAGGCTGCTGGCTTCCAGAATGTGCCACGTGGAGAAAACAGCAAATGCACTGAACTTTGTCTTGGGGTCTGATGGGGAAGGTCACCATCCCCACCACAGGATATGCATCAGGCCAATGGCAGGCTCCACTCTCAACCAGACACAGAGGGAAGTGGTGTTGTGGGCAATGGCTGCAAGCTGAGGACTTTCTGGCTGAAAACTTTGCTGCAAAGTTTGCCAGTTCAAACGAGCCCTTGCAGCTGGGTTTCCTGTTTTCAGTTTGCGCTCCCCGTGTATCACAGCACAATAATTCTGGGAGATGTTCTCAAAATGGACACCGTCTCCAATTTTCTTGCCCTAATAACAGTGCGGGAGATAGGGGTGAGGGAGGCAGGGAAAGGGAGAAACCCCAAACCTCAGAAAAGGAGGAAAACATTTCTAAACTCTATTTCAAAAATGAGAAAATCAAATTCGCCAAGTCACAGTACACAGCCCTCTACTCATCCAATCTGGTCCCCTACTCTGGGCAGGCTACGGAAGAAGAGACACTTTGGGGAAGTGAGGCGTGTCAGCTCTGCTTTCACAGCATCAAGAATATTTTGAAATTTCCTTCCCAGAGAGCCTAAAGATCATCAGCATGGCATCAGTGGCAACAGGGTCAAGGGGCTGGTGATGGGCTCCTGGAAAGACGCTGTCCCCCAACAATTATTTTTCAGCTACCTAAATGACACTGGCTGTGGCTCAAAGCAGAACAAAGAAAGGACAACTCTCTCTTCTAACACTTTTCTCTCTTCCACCAGACAAATGCATCAGCCCCAGTCTCCAAGTCCATTCTTTTTCACGGCCACGAAAGAAGCCTGGAGTTTAGAGTATGCATATTTTAAAGGTCTTCAGAGCCATCTTGCTTTGGGATTTTGGATGAAAAGATGAGGGTATGTCTGTATGTGCGCAAGTATGTGACCCTGAGTGCATCCACGCTTTTATCCATGTGCACAGGTACATATGTTTGTGTCCGTGAGAGTGCCTAACAATGTGTGAGTGTGGGTTTATGTCAATAAATGTACCCAGAAAATGCAGACTTGGTACAAATGCCCGTGTGAGCCCATGAGTGTGTGCAGTTGTTGGTGGCACGTGCATGAAGCTGTCGTGTGTGCATGCAAGTGAGTGCGCGCTCTACACATATTTCCCCCTGACATGTCTGCAGGACTGTGTTCCAGGTGAGGGTGAAGGTGTGTACGTGCTAGTGCATGCCGGCCTGTGAGAAGGTGTGCCTGTGTGTGTGTACGTGTCCTTTGCACAATCAGGGTCCCTCGTCCGCCCACCTCCTCCCCCTTCCTGCGAACCCACAGCAGCCTTTGTCCGCCTCCCTTTGGGATCTGCCAGCTGATGACAAGGGTCCCTCTCCCGGGAAACAACGCTCCTTCCCCGCTCATTTGTGTCGCATCGGAGGGCTCCAGGCTCCAGCCCTTAAATGGCAGCCCAGGACTGCAACAGACAACTTTCTTAATTGCCCGTGATGCTTGCGAGTGCAGCACAAACTGAATGACAGCTATTAGGCTGCACGCGCTGGAGCGGGGCTGCATTTTGCGCCTGTGTGAATTTAGTGTTCCTGGGAGTTGAGAGGCCAGAGCGGATTAAAGCCACCGACAGGCTGTCATTATGGCCTGGCACGGGCCTACCGTTAGCTTCTTGAGACCCTGAGGCGCTTTCACCACATCCCAGAATTGCAGCACCCCTAGAATTTCCAAACCGGGCCGTCCCTCGGCAGCATCCTTCCCCTCCCCGAGCACGGGATTTCTCTTTCTCCTTCTTTCCGTGTCTCTTTCTCCCCCTCCACTGCCTTTCTCTCTCTCTTTCCCGCTCTTTTTCCTCTGTTCTCTCTCTTCCCTTCCTCTCCTCTCTCTCTGCCTCTCCTCCAGTTCTCAGCTCACACCAGCAGACTGAAAACTGAGCAATGACTAGAGCATCAGTACGCCCACCACCAGCTGCATCTTCTCTATCTCCTGCCTGCCCCACCCTACCCCCACTCTCTCCCTGTGGTCCTCATCCAGCCCATTCCTTCAGAGCACTGCATCCCCAAAGCAGATCTGTTATTTACACTTATCTCCAAGGCTGTGCAGAGGTTGAGATGGCCTGACGAAGGGCTTTCTTGTTCCTCTATTTCCTTCTGCTCACCCCGTCCTAGGAGCCTGTGACAGCCAGTGCTCGGCCCCTGGTCTCCTGCCTTCATGGTTTTAGCTCACACGGGGGAAAGTGAAGATCTGGAGACAGAGAGGAGATACAGAGAGACCCAGAGGGCAGGCTGCGGGGCCTGAACTTGGAGCTCTTGGGTCTGTCACTTAAGGCACAGAGCTTCCTCTCTAGGCATAGATTGGAAGGACATAGGTTGGAATCCTCCAGTTGCAGCATTTGAAGGAATTTGGAGCAACAATAGCAGACTGCCTGATTTCCTCTTGAAAACTGGGAGAAGTGAGTCAGGGCAGAGTGATGATAAGGCACTGTTTTATAAATGGGTCAAACTACACTCCTTCAAGCTGTTCTTCAGAAATGCTGCTTGATCAGTAAATGTTTATGAGTGAGTGAACGAATGATGAGTGAGTGAGTTAATGAATGAATGGAAGGCTACTGGGTTCCCCTCGCTAGAGACTCCTGGGACTACAGTGATACTTAATCTGGGGGATGTCTCCTAAAAGTAAGGAAACGTGTGAGGTGACATCAGCTAGGCTTTCCAACAGGGGGAGAGAGCAGTCCTTGGGTAAATCCCCATCCGTCATTGCACCCAAGTTTTCTCATCTCGAAAATGAGCCTCCACTAGTGATCTTAATTCATCTTCCCATCTTGGAGATGAGAAAGCTGTGGCATTGTCAAGATGGAGGAGTTACACACTCTTTCCTGGTTTTGATCCCATGAGAGCAGCAACCTTTCTGGTCCTTACCCCAGCCAGGACCACTGGAGGCTCCCAGGTGGGCCCGACACAGCCCCTCTGGCACAGCTGGAAAAGCATGGAACTGGCAATGCAGATGCCAGCCCTACTGCCCTTCCCTTTTTGCCCACCTTGCCAGGTGAAAGGGGAACTATTTGACTAACTGAGGAGGAAGTATGAAAGTTTGGGTCCCTTACCGCTAGATGGGACAAACTCTGAGGCATACATGTCACTCCCTCATTCCTCAGAGGGATCAGGGTAAAGTCTCCCCCATGCATCTTTGCCTGAAATTTCACGCTTGCTTGATTCCTCCCTCTCCTCTGTCCTGCATGCCCCACTCCCTCTCAAGTTTGTACCAGGAGCCCCTCATTAATAAATCATTCATGCACTAATACTAGTCTCAGGAGCTGCTTCTGAAAAACTGAACTGAGACAACAGCTACTCAAACTAAAATGCACACATTTAGGGAGTGTAAATAGAAGGGGCTATCAAAACGTCCCATCCATCTAAATGGGGTGGCCACTCTCTAGCTGTTTGTTCCCAGCAGGAACGGCAGCCATGCTGCAAGATATCCTGACTTTTTTTATTTTAAAGGAATCCATGGTTTTGCAGGAGATCTCTTGGTTTTTAAGTGTAAGAAACACGTGAGATCATTTTTAAAACACTGTGCACAAACAAAACACATCCACAGACTGGATTCAGCATTCTGACTACTAGGTTCCAACATCTAATCTATTGGTTCAAAGGCTCCAGTGAAGAAACGACTGAGGTGACTTCTACACTGACACATTCAAAAGATCAGGAAAATATTACCCACAATGAGATCAATCAACTTACCAAAACCAATCGGGAACTGACACAGGTGTTAGAATTCGCAGACAAGGAAATTGAAACAGTTACTATAGCTGTGTTATAAATGTTTTAAAAGTCCAGTGGAGACATGCAAGCTATTTTAAAAGACTCACATCAAACTTCTAAAGGTGAAAACTAAAATGTCTGAGATGAAAAATACACTAGTTAGTATGTATGGGAAATCAGGCACTGCTGAAGAGGATTAGTAAACTTGAAGACATAGCAATAAGAACTATTCAAAAGGACACAGAGAGAGAAAAGATAGTTTAAGAAAAATGGGCAGAGCACCAGTGAGCTATGGGACACCTTCAAGCCCCCTAATACATGTATGATTGATGTCACAGAATTGGGCGGGGGGGGGGGGGAGATGACAGAAAAAAAATTTGAAAAAATCCTGGCTATTTTCCAAATTTAGTGAAAGCTACAAAACCAGGAAACCCAATAAATGTGAAGCAAAAGAAATGTGAAGAAAAACACCCACAGAATTAATTGTTCAAAACCAGTGATAAAGAGACGACTTTAAAAGCAGTCAGAGAAAACCAGACACATTATAAACAAAGTAACAAAGATCAAAACGTGAGCAGGTTTCTCATCCCAAACAGGTCACATGAGAAGGCAGCAGAACAACACCTTCAAAGTATTGAAAGGAAAAATTGGAATTCTATACTTAGTGAAAATCTTTCTTCAAAAAAAAGGATGAAATAAAGATGTTTTCCAGCATAAAAACCTGGAAGAATCCATTACCAACCAGCAGACTCGTACAAGAAGAAATGTTAAAGAAAGTCCATCAGTCAGAAAGAAAATAAAACCAGATGGAAAATTAATCTCCCAAAGGAATGGGGAGCAGCAGGAATAGTACCTCACACCAGATAAAAAAGATTAACTCAAAATGAATTATAGACCTACAGGTAAAATACAAAACTATAAAACCATATATAGAGAAAATATAGAAGGAAATTTTTATGATTTCTTAAAACACAATACCAAAATTACAAGCAATAAAAGAACAAATTGATAAACTGGGCTTCATCAAAATTAAAAACATTTGTCCTTCAAAATCAGGATAAAAAGATAAGCCACACACTGAGAGAAAATATTTACAAATTATTTATCTGTCAAACAACTTCAATACAGATTTCTATCAAGACCTCTCAAGACTAAATAATAAGAAAAAACAGCCCAATTTTTTAAAAATGGGCAAAAGGTTTGAACAGACACTTCTCCCCAAAAAAGATACATGGATGTATCTTTTCAAATAAGCACATGAAAGGAAGTTCAATGTCATAAGTCATTAAGGAAGTGCAAATTAAAACCACAATGACATACCACCTGTTATTATCGTATTAGAGGTATAGTCTGGTATGGAAGAGGAGGAGTCCATTAGACTCAGGTGGCTCTAATGACCTAGCAGCCTATGAAAGAAAAGGAGGGGCAGGGATAGTTAGGGAGTTTGGATTGACATGTACACACCGTTATTTTTAAAACGGGTAACGGACAAGGACCTACTGTATAGCACATGGAACTCTGCTCAGTATTATGTAACAACCTAATTGGGAAAAGAATTTGAAAAAGAATAGATACACGTATATGTATAACTGAATCACTTTGTTGTACAACTGAAACTAACACAACATTGTTAATCAACTATACTCCAATATAAAATAAAAAGTTTAAAAAAAAATCTAAGCCTGTAAATGCCTCAAGGTTACAAAATCCAGACACTAAAGAACAACCAATCACAAACAGCCAACTAGCCTTTAAACAGCAGGCAATCAATAATTTCCTTACTTTCCTTCTGTGAAAGTCTCTCCCAAACTCCTACCGATGGAGCACGCCTAACCACTTCCCGTGTGATGCTGCACGAATTCATTTTTGCTCAAATAAACTGTTAACATTTTTAATATGTCTCAGTATATATGTTAACACAGTGAATAACTATTAGAATGGCTAACATTAAAAAGATTGACCACGGGCTTCCCTGGTGGCGCAGTGGTTGAGAGTCCGCCTGCCAATGCAGGGGACACGGGTTCGTGCCCTGGTTCGGGAAGATCCCACATGCCGCGGAGCGGCTAGGCCCGTGAGCCATGGCCGCTGAGCCTGCTCATCTGGAGCCTGTGCTCTGCAACGGGAGAGGCCACAACAGTGAGAGGCCCACATACCAAAAAAAAAAAAAAAAACATTGACCATATCAAGTGTTGATGAGGATGTGGAGGAACTGGAACGCTCCTAAACTGCTAGTGGTTTTGTAAAATAGGACAAGCCCTTTGGAAAGCTGTTGGCAGTTTCTTTAAACATTAAATATATATCTACCCAACGATCCAGTCATTTCACTCTTGGGTATTTACCCAAGAGAAATAAAAGCATATGCCCATGCAAAGACTTGTACATGGATTTTCATAGCAGCTTTAGTTGTAATAGCCAAAAACTTGAAACAACATTTCAACAGGTGAATGGATAAGCAAACTGTGGTATATCCATACAATGGCATGCTACTAGCAATTACCAGGAATGAACTATCGCTATGCACTACAGCATGCATGAAACCTACAGTAAGTATGCTGAGTGAAAGAAGTCACACAAGAGTACATATAATGGATTATTCCATTTGTATAAAATTCTAAGAAATTCAAACTAACCTATAGAGACATAAAGCAGATCATTGATTGCAGTGGAGAGAGGAGCAAGAGAGAAGAATTGCAAAGGGCCACAAAGAAACTTTTGGGGATTATGGACATGTTTATAACTTGATTATGTAGTGGTTTCACAGGAATGTACATGTGTCAAAATTTGCCAAATTGTACACCTTAAATACATGCAGTTTATTGTGTGCAATTATATCTCAATAAAGCTGTTTTTTAAACAATGTCTGGCAGGTGATGGGCACTCAGTAAATGTTTGTTGAATTAAAAACAAAAAGAAAAGCATGGTTGCAAAGAGTGAAGTGTTCCTCATCTGGACATCCTTGGGGGATGTTGGGGGGAGGGGGATACCACTGCCCATAAGCCAGCCCGACGATGGTCCCAGAGCTCATTCATCCCTCTCCACAGGCCTTCACAGGGATCCAGCTGACAGTAATTTACTCCCAGTTTATTTAATTAATATCCATGAAGAAATAAGAATGTGCATAAATTTCCACCAGGGACCAGAGCTGCATCAACTCTTTATTTTGTATAACCCGCATGAAAGTTTGCCTTTTCTCAAGTCATAATACCTTACTTAGGCTAAAAGAAAATGTGCTTATCCTTTACAACAGACGCACGCATATACTATAGACCAAATATGACACACAAGTGCGCCATTAGTTCATAACTGCTCAGCACCCTGATCTCGCCAGGGCTTACCAATAACCTAATAGTGAGTGTTCAGTATATTTCTGTGAAACGGCCTTTTCCTCTAGGTAGAAGCCTTCAAATTATCACTTCAGGGTCTCATTCACAACCCTGTAGCCAATGGCAACTTCATTTATGTTCAGTTATATTAAAAGCATTTCCCACTCGGGTTTTTACAGCAGCCCTGCAGGAGTAAGCAGAACGGACACGGCAACCCCGCCTCACAGATAAGAAAACCCAAGAACAGAGGTGAAGCAATCTGCCCACTAGGACACAGCCAGCCCCCAGACGGAGCTGCAGGCTGACAGGTCACACGGCTGCCCACGTGGCCTGCCAGAAAAGTGAGGGGAGGAAGCACCGTCTCCAGCCAGTACCTCACAGAGACCATGACCCTCACCAGCTCTCAGGTCGGAGGGGTTGTTCTGTGAGGTCATCCCCAGCGTCCCAAGCCCTATGAGCCACAGAGACTAACCCCCTGTCTTTGCTCACTCATCAGCTGAGAAAGATTCCATGGGTCTGGAAGCCAAAGTGGGTGCCTTTTTCCAACTCGGCTCTGTCCCCAGAGCCAACAGGCAGTTAAATAGATCTCAGACAGCAACTGTGCTGGGAGTCCAAGGTCAGGGACAAACTCAGCCACAAGACCTGCTGCTTGGGGCTGGGGTCTCAGAGACAGGAGGCTTCTCCGAGGAGAAAAGAGGCAGGAGGAGGGCTGATCTTACAGCACGAGCCCTGGACACCTCGTCCCCAGCATGGTATTTCAGCATCACAGGCTCTCTCCCCTTCAGTAAGGCCACAAGCCCAAGAGGTCAGTTAAAATGCCAAAGGCCACAAAACATAAAATAGACAGCTAGTGGGAAGCAGCCGCATCGCACAGGGAGATCAGCTTGGTGCTTTGTGACCACCTAGAGGGGTGGGATAGGGAGGGTGGGAGGGAGACGCAAGAGGGAAGAGATATGGCAACATATGTATATGTATAACTGATTCACTTTGTTATAAAGCAGAAACTAACACACCATTGTAAAGCAATTATACTCTAATAAAGATGAAAAAAAAAAGGAAATTTAAAAGAAAAAAAAAATGCCAAAGGCCAACACATTAAGTGCCTGACCCCTTATCTCCAAACGGCTTCAAAATCATCCAGCCAGACACCAACAGGGATCTGCAGCTCCAGAATTTGAGAAGAAGTTCAGGAAGCTGGTGGAGTGTGGTGACAAAGACCACCAACCGTGATGTCAGACAAACCTACTTTCAGACCCAACTCCTCAGCTTCCTAGCTGTGCAACCTTGGGCAAGTTACTTTGCCTCTCTGAGTTTCCATTCTTCATTTAGAGAATGGGGAAGATGGAAATGCCTAACTCACTGGGTTACCATGAGGATTCAATCGGTTAGTGCATGAAAGAGCTTAGTAAAATGCAGGGTACACAGTAAGTGTCCACTAAATAGTACTTGTAATTATTGTAGTTCTGACTGGAGACGAGTAAAGGAAGGGGAGAGCCTGGCCTCTTCAAGCTTTGCTGGACGGGTCCCCATGGAGGAGGGAGGTTGAATGAGGACCCAGGAGACATGAGGCAAAGGGAGTCAGGACAGAGCACATGGATGCTAAAAGTGGACATGGGAGACCACCAGATCCTCTGCATCCTTCTTCTGTTGTCTAATTATTAGTCTCCTTTGGCAGGTGATAAAACTGGACCCAGCTGGTTGCATGGCAGGCCCCCCTACCAGCTCCAGTTTCACCATGGACACTGTCCCTATGGTCTCACTTCCACTCTTTGTCGAGACTGGATCCCCTCCCACATGGAGAGCCACTGGGGACAGGATGTCCCTTTCAACAAGCCTCTTCCAGCCCAGCTCAGAAAATAGCTGACCTGCTCAGGACTGCTCCTGCCCCCACGCCTCGGCACCTGTGGACATGCATTGGCGCTGCACCGTGAGACCTGATGAATGACCCCTTTGCCATCGGGAGAGCCTCACAAGCCCAGCCGCCCACTTGCCCTGTGCTAGGATCACAGGACACAGACTTTCCAGCCTTCATTCCAGCTCTGGGTGTGTTGCAAGCCAGACCCAGGCAGCTCGGTGCTAAATAGACACTTGGGGTGAGAGTGTAGAAAGGTGCACAGAGATAAATCACTCCGGTCCTACTCACCAGGAGAACAAAAGCCACCCAAGTCACAGGGTTGGCTGCAACAAGTGTCTTAGAGGCAGTGGTACAGATGAAAGGCTCTGGGAGTTCCAAGAAAAGGGAGTGGAGCCTTCCAGCTGGAGGGCAAGGAGCAGGCATTTGACCCAGGTGGCATTTCTGTGCCCCAGACAGCCAAATCCATGGGGATTTAGCTCCTGACTTTCCCGGATGAGACACAGGAACAGGTGAGGGAGGCAGCTAAGAGCATTTCTCTTAAGACCTTGAAGGGGATCCAGAACCAAAATGTGGGCCCGTCTCCTCAAACCCCGCTCCTCCTCCGGGCTCTGCGACTCCCCGTGCCAGCTTCCCACAGCCCTGAGAGCTCCCGGCAGAGCCTGGCTGGATTTGCACAGAAAGGGTCTTGCTCAAGACCCCTGGTGACTGTGAAGCCAGCGTGACTAGGAGAAAGCGCTGAGATCTTATCCCCCTCTGCCCTCAGCTGACCACGAGTAGCTGGGATCAGGGTTGTGGGAGACATGGGGTGCCCTCTAGTCCCTCAGTCATTCAACAAGCATGAGCGGCACTCCTCCACTCCCCAGCACTGGGATCAGTGCTGGGAATTCATTTATAAGGTGGGAAGAGATGGGGTACATAGGACTGAACGGGAAACTCAGACTTGACCTCTCCCTAAAACCTCTCCCGAACGACTCCAGGCTTTTCAAATCCTCTAATTCATTCACGCATTCATTCATTTAACAAAGATTTCTTGAGCCCTAGTTCTCTGCCAGGCCTATGGTCTCCTTTTTTCCAAAGTTTACTTTCTTTGCAGCAGTGCTTTTCAGATTGAGGTGGATTGATCCTCTGCCGCAGAAACACGAGGTGGCCATAAGATAAGGACTTCCCAGGGTCCCTCTCATCCCACCCCACACTGCATCAGAACCTCACCAGTAAATCTGCGACCACAGACATAAGCAATGGTCCACCCACATCCCGTTCCTAGATGTGTGACCTGTGCAAGCACATGGGGTCTCTGAGCTCGGAAGTGCTCCACGGAGGGTTTGACACTCTGCTGTCACCATCTTGCAATTCTTTTTTTTTTTTAAGTATAGTTGCTGTACAATATTATGTAGATTACAGGTATATGATATAGTGATTCATAATCTTTAAAGGTTATACTCCATTTATAGTTATTATAAAGTATTGGCTATAGTCCCCGTGTTGTACAATATATCCTTGTAGCTTATTATTTTTTTCAATTTTTTTTTTTTTTTTTTGGCTGCATTGTGTCTTCTCTGCTGCACACGGGCTTTCTCTAGTTGTAGCGAGCGGGGACTACTCTTCGTTGCAGTGCTCGGGCTTCTCATTGCTGTGGCTTCTCTTGTTGCGGAGCGTGTCCTCTAGGTGCATGGGCTTCAGTAGTTGCAGTGCATGGGCTCAGTAGTTGTGGCACACAGGCTTAGTTGTTCCACAGCATGTGGGATCTTCCCGGACCAGGGATCAAACCTGTGTCCCCTGCATTGGCAGGCAGATTCTTAACCACTGTACCACCAGGGAAGTCCCTTGTAGCTTATTTTTATACCTAATAGTTTGTACCTCTTAACCCCCCACCTCATATTGCCCCTCCCCCCTTCCCTCGCTCCACTGGTAACCCCTAGTTTGTTCTCTATATCTGTGAGTCCCCTTTTTTGTTATATTCACTAGTTTGTAGCATTTTTAGATTCCACATATAAGTGATATCATACAGTATTTGTCTTTCTCTGCCTGACTTATTTCACTTGGCTTATTTCACTTCCCTCCAAGTCCATCCATGTTGCTGCAAATGGCAAAATTTCATTCTTTTTATGGCTGAGTAGTATTCCATTGTGTTGATGGACACTTAGGTTGCTTCCATATCTTGGCAATTGTAAATAATGCTGCTATGAACACTGGGGTGAATGTATCTTTTTGAATTAGTGGTTTTGTTTCTTTCAGATATATACCCAGGAGTGGAATTGCTGGGTCGTATGGTAGTTCTATTTTTAGTTTTTTGAGAAACCTCCATACCGTTTTCCACAGTGACCACACCAATTTACATCCCCACCAACAGTGCACGAGGGCTCCCTTTTCTCCACGTCCTCACCAACATTTGTTATTTGTGTTCTTTTTGATGATGGCCATTCTGACAGGTGTGAGGTGATATTGTGGTTTTGATTTGCATTTCCCTGATGATTAGCAATGTTGAGCATCCTTTCATGTGCCTGTTGGCCATCTGCATTTCCTCTTTGGAAAAATTCTTAATTTGAAATTCTTAATAATTTTATGTTTGTGTTTTGCAGGTGAAGCCCAGTGGGACACTGGGGTGTGCATGTGAGCAGAGCAGACATGGGCATAATGCTTGGCCACCATTCTTTTCCTCTCCATTTGCATATAGCATTTGCAATTCCTATGAGCACAGAATTCCTGTGGACACACTCTATATGGCAGCTCAGCAAAACTCAGAGTGAGTATGAGAAAGTGCATTATGCCAACAACTAAGTGACATAGGAGCTGACAGCCTTGACAAGCTACGTCTTCCATTCAAACCAGAACTTGCTTTGAACACAGAGAGAAGGAAATGTCTTCTAGGAAACATGAAAAGCCAAGGAATGGGGAAGGCAGGACAATTCATAGACCTCTTTCCTTTCCATCTTTCCTTCCTCATCAGTAAGCTGAAGGAAGGTAGGGAGAGCTCTTAGAATGTGGGCACATCGAGAGGTACAATAAAAACAGTAGAGTTTGTTCTGTGAGAGCTTCCACTATTCACATGTGAGCTATGAATAAAGACTGTGTAATTATGGTGGTTCCACTAGTTAAACACTCTTAAACTTTCATCCCAGACTGGCATTGTACAATATAACTATAAAATTCATGCTAATGGTTTAATTTTTAAATTTTCATTTACTTAGAACTACATTAAGTAGAAAATTAAAAACACCTTGAGATGGACAGGACTGTAAATTGGTGCAGCCACTATGGAAAACAGTCTTGAGGTTCCTTAAAAAGTTAAAAATAGAGTTTCCATATGACCTAGCATTCCCCTCGCCGCTTGCATATGTACAGAAAAGACAAAAACTCTAATTTCAAAAGATATATGCACCCCAATGTCCATAGCAGCACTCTTCACAATAGCCAAGACATGGAAGCAATCTAAATGTCCATCGACAGATGAATGGATAAAGAAGATGTGGTACATATATACAGTGGAATATTACTCAGCCATAAAAAAGAATGAAATAATGCCATTTGCAGCAACATGGATGGACCTAGAGATTTTCATACTAAGTGAAATAAGTCAGGTGGAGAAAGACAAACATTATATGATATCACTTATATGTGGAATATTAAAAAATAATACAAATTACCTTATTTATAAAACAAAAATAGACTCACAGACATAGAAAACAAACTTATGGTTACCAAAGGGGAAAGGGGAGGGGGCGGGATAAATTAAGAGTATGGGATTAACTGATACACACCACTATATATAAAATAGATAAACAAGGATTTACTGTATAGCACAGGGAACTATATTCAATATCCTATAATACTTAAAATGCAAAAGAATCTGAAGCTGCACACCTGAAACTAACACAATTCTGTAAATCAACTACAGTTAAATTTTTTTTTAATTAAATGAGAGAGAAAACTTTAAAAGAAGAAAAAAGAAAAAAACAGAAAACACCTTGAGAACTTCATGTTTTAGTATCTCTCATGGTACTTATTTTCCTGCTGTTTGAATAAAGGGGCCACATTTTCACTTTGCCCTGGGACCCACAAATTATGTAGGCAGCCCTGGGTATACCTGCACAGGTGCATAGCAGATGAACATTGGGTAACACACAGCTGGATAACAGCGGCAGAGCCTTGCAGGTGCCAAAGTCAGAAGCAGCGATATGCGGGGCTGGCTCTCAACAGTCGACGTAGCAACTCTTTCCAAGTCTGCGTTCAATGGCTTAACATTGAAATCTGCCAGGGTGGGAGTATTGACACCACAGAGATGAGCAGATGCTACAGATCAAGGCTTTTTTTTCCCCCAGAGAACTAGTGTTAAACTTTCACCAGCACACAACTGGTCAGAGGCCAACTAGCTCAACCTCCTCATGAAATTGAACAGGATATGATTGTCCAAGGTCCCACCATTCTTAATGAGGGAACTGTCATATTCTGTGTCTGAGGTCTTAACATGGAAAAGAGTGATCCAAGAGTCCGTTGGAAACCAGGGGCCAGAATCCTGGCAGATATCCCTGTGCCGGGGATGGTGCAGGCTCTGCTGGGATACTACAGGGGTTAACTGGGACTGATGGTGTCCTCCCTGGGTTGTCCTGTCACTAGGCTGAAAGGGTAACCTTTGCTTATAAATGTTGGGTCTCACTCCAGAACATGCCGCCCGGCCCGTAATCACTCTCAGAGCATGCTGTTTCCACTCAGGGAAACCTGAGCTTCTTTCCAAATAGCACCGGGCATGACCTGAAATTACATGTTTGCCTTCTGAAATGGACACACAAGTCAACTGCCCCGTAGTCCCAACAGACTGGAAGGCAGGAGGCACTGGAGGGGAGCTGGCTGGAGCTTGAGCAGCCACGGCACTGGCTGAAGACAAACTAGAAGCCAGACCTCCTGCGGGTTCAGCTGCAACGCGGAAGCCTGCATTTGCTGTCCCCACCCAGGCCCGGACCCACCTGAAGCACGGCTCTGCAGCCCGCTGGGGACTGATCAGTGGCACACTCCGCCTAAAGTCTTCATTCCTCAATGCAAAACACATTTGCCAATCGCCTGTCCTGTGGCAGGCAATCTCCATTGTTGGAGATGCAGTCCTGAATGAAACGTTTATCCTGTCCTTCTGGGGCTCACACAGTCTGGTGAGTGAAACAGATGTGAGAGCAAACAATTACACTTTAAAGGAGACTGTGATGTGATCCTTGAAAGAAGGAGGAAACAACGCGATTCTTTCTGGCCCCACAGAGAAAGGTGGGGTGGGGTCCAGGGTGGCGGGACAGAGGAGATGATGTTCAGTCTTGACACTGAAGGATGGATAGGACTGAACCCTTTACGGTTTGAAAGTACTTGCATAAACGTCAGTTAATTTGAATCTAATGACCATGCTATCAAACAGAATAAGAAAGATAATATTAGTTCCACTTTGGAGAGGTGGAAATTAGGGTTCAAGGTGACTTGCCCATGATCGTATAACTGGGGAAGAAAGAAAAGGGCTGAAAATAGAACAGCTGGGAAAGGAGGTTAGACATTAGTTCCCATCTAACAGGAAGAGAATCTCGTCTTAGAAATCGATGTGGGAGATGGCTGACTCATTTCCCCGGATCCTGATACAAGGGTGACCTCCATTCTCTTTCTCCTGGGAGTTACTGCCCCTGACCTCTCTTCCACTCTGGCCTTTCTCTGCCCCACAAATGTCACCCAGTTCATGGCCGCCAGCAGCCTCTGACTTTTTAGCCACCTCAGTCCCGGTTACCCCCCTGGCCCACTTCATCCCCACAGGCCAGCCCCAGCATGCAGGTGTGTGGAGCTGGGTCCTGGATGGAGGGTCTGGGGGCTCTCAGATGTAATCCCAGCATTGGCTCCGTCCATAGGTGTGCTCTGTCCCTCTGCCTGCACTGAACCACCAGGAGAACTTGTGAAACACAGAGTCCTGAGCCCCACCTCTGCTGATTCTGGTTTAGTAGCCTGAGTTAGGGCTGCGAATCTATGTGACGTTTAAAGTTGCCAGGCTGAAAATGAGAGAAGTACACAGGTGCTTTTAATTCTACCTGTACCGTTTCATCTCAGCTAAACCCGTAGGTGCAAAGATGCTTTCTGTGGTATTTTGCATTTTCACTAACATAAAAGGGGGTGGGAAAATTTTAAAGTTCTCCAAGTAATCTGATGTACCCAGACTTGGGAACTAGTTTTCAAGGCCCCATGGGAGTCATTCCATCCACTCTGTCTTCAAGTAGTACTGCCCTTTACTCAAGCCTCAGAGATCGTGGCCCACTTCTTAACCAGATTTCTGGGAAAGAAGTGGTGACATCCTCCCTTCCCAACCATCCCTACTGCCTCACCTCCCCCTACCCGACAGGTGGCCCCTCCTAATGGCTCCTCTCCATCCCATTGACTGCACTTGTATTGCTGTGGTGAATTGACCCTTGACACCAACAAAGAGCCATTTTCCTCTTATACACAAGGGGTGTGGAAGCTTGCAGTGTTGAAGACATATGAGTGACAATAAAAAAAATTATTTTGGCTGTGCTGTGCGGCATGCAGGATCTTAATTCCCCGACCAGGGATCGAACCTGTGCCCCCTGCAGCGGAAGCATGGAGTCTTAACCACTGCACCACCAGGGAAGTCCCGACAATAAATTTTTTAGATAAAAGTAGTATAGAACTTTGAACTGAGCTTGTTATGGTGACATAGGAGTGGGTGTGGGGAAAGAAGATGGGGAAGAAAAAAGGGAGCAGGGATGCCCCTGACACCTTTACAGTGAGAAGAGACAGGAGACAGAGTGTATCACCTTGCTTGAGCTGGAGGCTAGAAGTCTAAAATCAAGGTATTGGCAGGGTTGGTTCCTTCTGAGGGCCTTGAGGGAAAGATCTGTTCCAGGCATCTCCCCTGGGCTTGCGGATGGCCGTCTTCACAGCATCTTCCTTCTAAATGTGTCTCTGTGTCCAAATTTCTCCCTTTTTATCAGGACCCGAGTCATACTGGATTAGCACCTAATGGCCTCATTTTAACTTCATTACCTCTGTAAAGACCCTACCTCCAAATAAGGCCATATTCTGAGGTACCAGGGGGTTAGGACTTCAACATATGAATTGGGCCGGGGGGACACAACTCAACCCATAATACTGAGCTAAAATTCCATCTGTTCTCACGGCACCCACTGGCCCCTCTGCCTGTTTCACAGAAGGGCAAAACTGAGGCCCAGGCGCGGCAGGCTGCCCATCCACAGGAGCTACAGTGAATCATCGGCGGGAGCCAGAAGCTGACCCAGCAACCCGGACTCCCAGCCCGAGTGGTCACCACAGGCTCCTGTAAAGCCAGAAGGCAGAGGCTTCCGAACTGGAATCTGAATCCATCCAATACTGTGTGGTTTGCTCAGAGAGCCTTTTATTTACTTTAAAATATAGACGTATAGGGAGCTGCATGTCCTCCAACATATGTGCAACACCCTTGGTTCAGATGATCTGCAAAACCCCAAATTGTCCCCATTAGGTTCCCAGGAACCTCTTTGCTGAGCACAACTGGACCTCAAATCCCACTGCCTGGACAACCTCCAGTTAGTCATTCCGGTCACTCTGGAGTCTGAAAATCCCTCACATGACCCCCATCCCGGCCCCTCCTTTGCCACATCATCAGAATTCACTAAGTCCATGCTCAGTTCAAATTCAAAAATCTTTCTTTTTCCCCCTTTTTTCAATATCCTAAATTATCTTCTAGGTCACAGGGGACAGTCTCCTCCCAGGTCTCCCAAGGGTGATCTGACAATACAGGGACTTAGACTGGACACTAGAGAAACTTCCAGCTGCACCCAGCACAGCTCAGATAACTCTGATCAGCCTCTGAGCTGGAATTCAGTAGACTCGTACCTTAGCTGTGCTGGAAGGAGATTATTGGCTATAGAAATTCTGAAGGTACACCTGGTTCTCTTTGGGACTCAACTGAGTCCCTAAATAATGACATCAACTTCCTGTGGATTCCCCACATGGGTGTAAAGGCATTAAAACATGTCCAAGGAGAATCAACGTATTCCTCCAAGGGAGCAGGACTTCTCAGGGACGGCCTTGGTAATCGCTACCACCAGCAGTTCTTTGTGAGGAGCTTCTAGGAAATGGCACAGTGCTCTTCCTGCAGACGAGGATTCTTGAGGTTCACAGTCAGAAGCACACACAGTGGGAAATTCTAATTCAAAACGATACATGCACCCCAATGTTCATTGCAGCACTATTCACAATAGCCAAGACATGGAATCAATCTAAATGTCCATCGACGGATGAATGGATAAAGAAGATGTGGTGTATATATGGAATATTACTCAGCCATAAAAAGAATGAAACAATGCCATTTGCAGCAACATGGATGGATCTAGAGATTATCATACTAAGTGAAGTGAGAAAGACAGATATCATACAATATGATATCATACATTGAATCTAAAAAAAAAACGATGCAAATGAATTTATTTACAAAACTGAAATAGACATAGAAAACAAACTTATAGTTACCAAAGGGGAAAGGGGGAGAAGGGATAGATAAATTAGGAGTTTGGGATTCACAGATACACACTACTAGATATAAAATAGATAAACAACAAGGACCTACTTTTTAGCACAGGGAACTATATTCACTATCTTGTAATAACCTATAAAGGAAAAGAATCTGCAAAAGAATAGATATATACATATAACGGAGTCACTTTGTTGTACACCTGAAACTAACACAACATTGTAAATCAACTGTGCACCAGTAAAACATAAAAATAAAAAGCACACACAGTAACCCGACTCTTCAACCACCAGTGTGCCTGTCATTTGCCTGTTTGCTCCCCACCCTCTGTCCCCTCTCTGCTCTGCTCCACGTTGCTGGAAATCATGTTCCGAGACTCCCTTGTCCTCTGACTCGGGGACAGCTCTGACATGGAAGGCACGAGAGAGGCTGAGGGGCAGAAGGAAGTGGGGGCCACACTATTTCTACCCCTCCCTCTCTGCTTTGGGTAGATCTCAAGCAGCCTTCACTCTGCAGCTAGCTCCCCCCACACGGGCTGCCCACGGTTTTAGCTTCTGCCAGGCGACCCCCATCCTGGATGCCAGTAATGTCACACCCCGGACCCCTCCAGCCCCAGGGGTGTTAAAAGCTTCCCGGTGCCATTCATCCCTGCTTGGTTTCTCAGCTGTCCCCCCTCTGTGTAACCAACTCCCTGTGTTCAACTCTCCCTGTAAAATACTCAGAGTGGTTTCTGTTTTCTCTCTGGCCCCTGACTAGTACAGCAGATGACAGAAATCCAGTTCAAACCAGCCAGGAAAGAGGAGGGATGTACTGCCTCACAGAAGGAAACTGTGGGCAAACCAGGGATGCAGCTGGATCTCAGGAGCCATGGCTCCCAGAGTCCTCTCAATGCCGGCTTCCTTCCCCCAGACGGTTTTCCTCCATGTTCCCTGGGAATGGTCCCCAGCAGCATCAGGCTCACATCTTCAGGTTCATTGCCAAAACAACTGTTGCTCTTTCAGTCTGAATTGAAAAGACGCAGGTAAGGACTTCTACTGGCCTAGCCAGGGACATGTGCCTTCCTCTGTGGCCAAGGGACCAGGAACTGGTTGACAGAGCCCACTAGAACCACATGACTGGGGGCAACTAAGAAAATAAGGCCTGAGGCACCCCTTACGTGATCACGTCCATCAGGGGTGAAATCTCAAGGCAGTGAGAGGTCAGGAAAAAGAAGGTAAGGAAGCAGGTACAAGGGAGGCATTACTAAGTTGTCCACAGCGTCACGGAAGGCCACGCCTGCCTCTCATCACACCGGACGCCTTGACACATGTGAGGCATCATCACTGCACCTAAGGACAGTGATCAGATGGCAAGAGGGAGAGAAATGTGTCTGCTGAATCCCTCCCATCTCCTGTCTCTCGTAGGTCAGAGTTGTCCTCACAGGGCATTACCTCCCCGACACTACTGGGTTGTCGCATCACTTGGCATCCTGGGGGAGTCGCTGGTGAAGCCAAATGCCACACTCTGCTGTGTGAACTTCATCAGAGACCAGAGTGGGGGAGATGAGGCCCTCCATGGATCAGGTCCACCGTGGCAGGAGTGACGGAGGTCATGCTGGAGCCCAGACTCATCCCAGGGAAGGGGATCACTGGCAATCCTTGCAGGTGTGGCTGCAACAGGTGAGGATCTCCATGAGCAAGCAAATCTCAGGTGATGCTAAGGTGGTGGGCGTCAGGGACACAGATCCCAAGAGAAGGAAGCACTGTCCCAAGAAGGAAGGGGTCCTAGACAGACAAAACAATAGGTTTAGGGATGGAAGCTGCCACGTGGGATCCATGAGGGTATTTCTATTCCATACTCATCAGGGCAAACAAAAGAGGTGTGGGAGATGCAGACAGAGGCTCAGAGGCCAGGTTTCTGGAGCAGTGAGTGCCCTGCCCTGCTCTCCAGGCTCTCAGCCTCCCACAACGGCCCTCTCCTCTCCTTCCTTCCCTATCTGATCACCTGCTCTGTGCCAGATACTGTTTCAGTGTCTAACCACAGTCTGAGCCACACGCAGACATCCTGAACACAGGCGCTTCCCCCTTCCTCCACCCTGACCGAGTCAGCATCATCTCCCCCGGGTCTCCCGCAGTCACCTCTTCAATGGTCCCCGTGCTTTTCTCTCTTTGCTTCACTTCTGTCTCTTCTATACACAGCAGCCCAATTGTCCTTTTAAAACCCAAATCAGGTCATATTTGTTTTGTCCCCTTCTTCAAACCACCCCCTGCCAAGAAAAGATTTCCCATCCCACTTCAAACAAAAGCCTACTCATTGGGCCTCTACGGGACCTGACTTCTAGGCCTCCGGCCACCTGTCCACTGTCTGCCCTTCATTCACCCCAGTTTCAGTCGCACTGGCCATTTTGCTGTGTCTGGAGCCCAGCCAGCACTCTCTCACCTCAGGGCCTTTGCTCTCGCTGTGCCTCTCCATGAATTATTCTTTCCCACATATCTTGGCCCGTGCCTTCATGTCTTCCAGGTCTCTGCTCAAAATCACCTTCCAGAAAGTCCTCCCTGATCACCCAAGCTAAAATAGCACTTCTGCTTCACACGCTGTCCCCTTAATCTGTTTTACTAATTCTCACACACTTATCACTCAGTGACATCACATTGTGTGTGTGTGTGTGTGTGTGTGTGTGTGTGTGTGTGTGTATTTCTCCCCCTTTGCCCTCCCCTCCTCCTTAGAATGTAAGCCCCATGCAGTTTAGGCCCTTTTATACCCCGACTGTAGCTAAAACAATGCCTGGCACTACCAGACTCTCAATAAATATTTGTGCAATGAATGGATCAATCTAGTGAGGGACAGATTGATCACCGCGCCGTGACAAGTGCTAAAACAGATGTGAGAACACCATGAAAGCTTTGGGTTTGGTTCTCCAGTCAGAGGGATCTGGGGAGTCCCAGAGGCCACCGGCAGCTGGGACCCATCCTGCCTGCAGCTTCCAAAGCAGTTCAAGGATGAGAGAAGATGCTGATCAGATTAAGACGGCTGACAGGGAGAGGCCAGATGACCTCTGCTGCAGGACAGTGCGACGTGGGCATCAGGGTGAGCACAGTGAACTCCCTCAGGGCCTGTGTTTAAAACACTGCTTATTGTCTATTCAGAAAATGTTTGTCATAGGATGTCAGGGTGAGGGGAGATCGGGGATCATCTAGGTCAGCTCTCTTGCAGTATAAGTTAGGAAACGGAGTCTCAGAGAAAATAAATGACTTTTTTCCAAGTGACACAGTGAGTTGGTAGCCAAGCCCATGTGATAGATTTTTAGACACTCTTGGGCTCTCAATTGCTTAAAGGAGTCGGTCCTAGGGTCACACTTCCTCCTATCCGACGGAAGACTGTAAGAAACTTTCACACCAGTGATTATGAAGGGAATACTTGGCTACTAAAAGAAGCTTCACTGGATTTAAATTTAAAGCAATAGAGGGATTTAAGCATTTTCTTACTCTTAAAAAAAAAAAATAGGTTTTGTAAACATGAGGTTCAGGACCACACTTGTGTGAGTCCCCCTTGCGCTCAAAGTGCCAACCAGCTGCCCACACATGGTTAGTACTCAGTAATTATAGCTGACTTAATTGGCTAAGGAGACTGGAAAGTCATTCCTCTGGAGGAAAAGAGCCGGGCATGAAGTTTGGTATTCTCTCCATTTTGCATCCATATGGGGGGAAGATGCAAGAAGGCTGAAATTTCAGACTGGTGATGGGAGGGTTAGAATCACAGACCAAGGGATTTTCCTGATTCGAATAATTCAGCTATGGATTAAAAAAGCAACAACTTTCACCACGCAGCACTCATGATGTTTCTCTCGATTTAGAGAGTAAGAAGAGTTGGTGTGAAACTTGGGAGTCATTCATGCCCTTGTAGACTTTGACTGCAGTGGGTATGTCAAAAAAACATCCTACGAGGGACTTCCCTGGCGGTCCAGTGTTTAAGACTCCACGATCCCAACGCAGGGGGCATGGGTTCGATCCCTGGTCCAGGAACTAAGATCCTGCATGCTTCGGGGTGCAGCCTTAAAAAGACAAAACAAAACAAAATGTCCTACTAAAGCTCTAATTACGAAATTATCAACATTTTCCAACAGCCATCAATATTAGGCAGGAAGCTGCTCTATTGTCCTTAGGGGTTTGCCTCTCTTTCAGCTTGGTTTTTGAGACTTCAATTTGCTCATAAATGGCTTTAATAGAGTTCTGTTCGCCTCCAGCACGAGGCCACCACGGCCATGTGCCCGAAGAGCAGCTCTCTTTTTTTAAAACAGGAGCTCTTACAAGCTGAGTCAGCGGATTTAAATAGACCATCAGAGAGTATCCCAGGGACAGCCAAGGACAGCGCCACCCTCGGGGCCAGGCGAGCAGGGACCTTATCCTAGGCCACTCTTCAAAGGCCGTAATCGGGACTCGACACTCGCACAGGGCAAGGTTCTGGGGGCAAAGGGATTATGTTAGCCCAATGCCCAGTGCCCCCTTCTGAACCACACTCTGGGTCCCTGCCCGGACCTCTGCCCAGGGCTCCTCCTCTCGAGATGGGACCAAACCCCTCCACTAGCACCCACATAACTGCGCTTTAGACGTGGCCAAACTTGGCTGCCGGAGCTAGTGCAACCCCGCACGTGCACACTGAGTGGGGTGGGCAGGACCAGTCCTCCCTTGCCCAGAAGATTTTGGACAGAACTCTGAAGAGTCTGAAGTTCCAAACTGGAAGCCGATCTTCTAGGTTGTTGTAAAGGGATTTTTCAAGGAAGGAGGAAAGAACATACACGTTTGCAGCTCTGTTTATGACTTTGGAATACTAGCCATACGCTAGATGGACCTTCCACTCTGGGTCCCACCCATAGGAGGGCTGGGCCTGGCTGGGAAGGTGTTTCTCTTCATCAAGGCCCTGGGGCGCACTGCTTCTGGGTACAAAGCCTGCAAGGGGGTGGGGGTGGGAGGTACTGGATGACCCAATTCCCAGAGCACCAACCGCTTCCTCCCAGGCACTTCTGCAGGATTCAGCCCCGAATCTGAGCTGCCACCTTCCTCTGACGGAAGGAAAAAGAGACTTTCCCAGGGTGTGCAGTGAGTTGCTGAGTTCACTGCAGTTAAGTCATTCCCAAAGGGGAGTGAGACAAAAATCGGAGAACCTTTGCTGGAGGAGGGGAGGGGGACTCAGGGGATTTTGGAAGGGCCTAGAGAGGTTGCTTTCTCTGGAGTGTGATTCCCTACCAGTCTTGGAAGGCTGTCGAGAGATGGGGAAGAGGGTGAGGGAGGAGGACAGAGGCATTCCTGGTTTCCTGGACCCTTGGAGCCAAGCGGCTGAAGGAGTGGGGTTTGCCTTTACATCAGGTGGCAGTGGGGCCCAGGGGAATTCGTGGAGCCCTAGAGCCACAGACAAGGCTGTCAGGCCCGCCCTGCCACTTACAGCACAGCACGCAGGCCTACATCTCCACGAGGCTCTGTGCCTAGGGCCTGCGCTACTCTGGGGACCCCTGAAAAGTGTGTTTTTCTTAGTTTCTTTAAAAATTATAAGCAAAACTGAATATCATGAAAACGAATACATAATCATAAACCCAGCCTGAATTATATTTTTCTTTGTACCAATGTAGTCATACAATATAATTTTTAACATTTTTCTCTGGAAGAAGGAGCCCACTAGGGCGAGGTGTCTCAGGGCCACAGAAAACACATCGGGGCCCTGACAGCAAGAGGCCCTGAGGCGGCTGCAGCCCCGGGGCGGGTAGATGGCTGGGACCTGAGGACCCTCTCAGTGTCAGTCAACTGTACCAAAGCTGGGCACGGAGCAGCAGCGCGTTGAATGTGGCGACCCAGCACTTAGCAGCAGTCAGGCACACAGCCAGCATCACAGCTACTGGGAATTGCTGGTGACTCTTCTGACCACTGG
Organism: Grampus griseus; assembly: GCF_964374135.1. NCBI lineage: Eukaryota > Metazoa > Chordata > Mammalia > Artiodactyla > Delphinidae > Grampus > Grampus griseus. Next base: position 19,705,048 of record NC_139001.1, on the reverse strand, counting down.
CCCCCAAGAGCTGGCTGAGCACGTGGGTGCAGATCATGGGCTTGGGGTCAGACAAATCTAGATTCCAATGCTTGCTTTGCAGAGTCGTGGCTTTGGGCCAAAACTCAGTTTCCCAAGCTGTCAGATGTGGATAATACCCTTTGAGGGTAGCACAGAGCCCCACACATCGGCTCATGGTAAGGATGAACACTGACCATTTCAGAGCTAGGTAAGAGGCAGGGGCCCACAGGGTAAAAGAGAGGCACCTTTCATCCCAATGTATCTCCCCTCATAGCTTCGCATCTGCCATTTAAACTCCTGTTGGTTAAAAGGTAGACAAGAATCTCAGGGGCCAAGTGGGACCGTGAGCTAAGGGGTAAGAGGTGTGAGAACAGTAACGACGGACCCTCCCAGCGTCGAGCAGCTCAACATCCAAAAGGCATAAAAAGCACTGAGTGAGGGTCTCTGGAATAATCTGAACAGATTCCCAGTCCAAGACTGGAGAGGACAGAGAAGAGAGGTAAAGAGCTGGGCCCCTCCCCCCCAGGGGAGAGAGACGCCGGAAGGTCTCCACTCCAGGAAGCTGGGGGCCGTCGTCCTACGTACTCACCAGAGAGGCTGATCGATCTCCCTGTTGCATCAGCATACCCTCCAGAGGCCATGCCATCCATCCCTCCGCCTCCAGGCAGGACTGCTAAGAAACCCCAGGGACACCAGGGAACCTGCTTGCTTTTAAGGTCTCTAGGGGAAGAGGGACTTTGCAGCCCCTTCCTCTCTTTCTGCACATTTTAGACAGTTTACAAATATGTCTCCGAAATGGTGCCGAAGCCACAGAACTTCCTGATGATCTGAAAATCCCACAGTGGCCTCTGCCCCCCTCTCCCTTTCCTGCCACCCTCCACTCATCTGACTTACACCTTCCAGCTCCCACCTGCAAGGGACCCTCTAGGCTAGACCTTAATTCCCAAAAACCAGTTTACAAACCTTTTTTTTAATATAATGGCTGATTTTTTTTAACCTTTTTATGTTAGGGTAAAAAACAGAAATCAGCTAAGTCCAGACCAACGACCTGTCTTTCTAAAAAATTACTTTATTGGACAAAAATCAACGAAATATTTTGTTTTTAATTTCCCAAACCAAACAACATATGTGGATCCAGGCTCTAAGTTTCATACCCTTCTACCCACCAGCTCATCCCTGACGCAGAACACAAGTAAAACCAAACAAACAGGAGAGGAGGGGTGAGCAGAACAAGGCTCATTCCTTCCGGGCCAGCTGCCTGGCTTCCATCAGGCCAAGCCTGAGACCTTTGTGGTCTAGCCACATGGTTGATTATGATTTGGAGGCTGACAGGGCTGCACAGGCATCTGCAGAAGCTAGAACCCTCTGATAACTGCCCGCACATGGAAGGAAGCAGGATTCATTTCAAAGAAAAATCATACCATGGGGCTAAAGCATCGATCAGCCAGCATCAGGGCAGAACCTTAGAAATGATTTATTCAAAAGATCCAGCTTTAGAAATGAACGCACAGGTTCAGCGAGAGAAAGCACCTTAACTGGCAAGGCGGCGAGGCAGGACTCATCCTAGCTGGGGCTAGAATCCAAGGGGTCCCAGCCCGCTCCCCTAAGCTCTTTCCATTACACCATTTTCCCCCAACACCCCAGCTGAGAACTGAACAGCCAAGGGGCAAGTTCTGGGTCTCACAGGGCTTTCATTTGAAGTATCAAAAGGAAGCAGAACCCAGATTGTCTCCCCCACCCACTTTCTCCCACTCAACAGTAACTAAATGAACTCAGCTGAAAGTTTCCAAAGAATTTCATTTTGGGGCCAAGCCCAGAGATGGAAACTTTTAGCCTGGGAAGGGAATTTAGCAGGAAGCAGAGAAAGTGAAAACAGAAGGTGGGATTAGGAGGTAACGAGAGGGGCATCAGGGCTTCCGCGCAACCGGCCCATGTGGCCCAGCCCCACGCCTGGTCCGACCTGTGATCTTCCCCCAAGTGGGGCATCCAGATGCTGAGTTGCCAGGTATGCATACGATGCCCTGGCAGGTTGCCACTGTCCTTCTTCCCCTAGCGCTGGAGTCACGCGCGGCTCTGGCCTTTGTCCTCTATACCTGGCCGGCTCGCTATCTCCCTGTACCCTTTCCATCAGAGATATGACTGAGGGCTCCGAGCCGGGCTTCCTCTGGGGAAGCTAACCAGGCCTGACCTAATGTGGAGGCCCCTGGGGTCTGCAGCAGAGGGTGCCAAGGGGTCTACAGGGCCTGTCACCAGCACCAGAGGAGTCACTCAAATGACCAAAATCTTTCAGGCAAAAAGCCCCTAAGTGGAAGGACGGTGACTGGAGGGGAAGCTCTCATTACTGGGGCCTCCAAACCTCCCTCTTACATCCCCAAGTAGACTTAGGCATCTCCCCATCACAAAAAATAATGCTTCTCTGAAGAAGAAAAGATCTGACACCACCTACTAAGCCTGCTGGGAGCATTAACCGAAATAATGCAAAGGAAGTTTGAGCTCAGGGACTGGCACTTAAAACTAACCACTGACCATTAGAACAAAAGCCCCTTGAAGCAGGGCACCATCTGGCTGTGAGGCGCTTTGTCCCCAGTGCCTGGCCTCCCCCTGACAAACGGTGGTGCCTAGTTAATACGGAATGGATGCACGGTCACATATTAGGAGGAAGTGGAGTGCTGTGGGGACCAGGAGAGCCACACACACACGTCACCAGCAGCCAGGCCTCCGGTCCAGGAAGGAGGAGGAGATAGCGCATCTCTGTGACATGAGGCTGCTTCCTAGAATCTCTGTGGACCCCAGAGAGCTCCCCCAGGGAAGCTGGCCAGGGGAGAAGGTTAAAAGCAATAAGGTGGGCCAGTTACAACTGTCAAGCCCAGTCCCAGAAGCCGAGCTGAGGTCAGGAGCTGCTCTTACAGCCACACTGACTTGCGTCAACCTCTCCCACCGCAGCCTCCACCTGGGGAAGCTTAGAAATCCCCCGTTAGGAGAGTTTTCCTTTACCGGAGCCATTCCGGATACAGCCCATTCTGTGGCCAGGAAACAGCTGTGTAAGCACGAAGCGCCCTAACACAATGAGCAGGGGCTGTCATCCTCAGTACAACTGGCAAATGAAGTACGATCCCCGTTTCACATACAAGGAAACAGGCATGGTGCCCCGTCACTCCCCCAAGTTCTCACAGCTGCTGGGTAGCAGAGTTTGGATTCGAGCCCACCCAGCCCCTCCGGCCCAGAGTTTAGGCCTCTCATTCCCACACCCTTCTCCCTAAGAGAATGACAGCTTAACGTGACGGGACTTAGATGGATTCAGTGCCATTGGCTTAGTCCAGGAGGGTGTCCTGGAGGAAGCGGGCCTTGCTGAATTCTGAGAAAGCCGAGGAGGCATCTCTAAGGAACCCAGGAAGGAACAGGCTTCTGGAGCAGGACCCTCAGAAACAATGGCCAAGTGGGGATCAGGCAGCCCATGAACACCCTTGGGATGACAGATAACAAAGACTTGGATGTCCCCTAAACATCACCCACAAGCTTGTCCTGGTACCTGGAATTGTCCTGTATAAAACAAAAACAAAACAAAACATACAAAAAGGCTTGCACTCTTTTAGGCCCAGGAGAGCAGTATTTTTGGATCAAGGAGAGTCGAGGTGTTTTCACTTCAGCCATCAGTCTGGTCAACAGATCTTCAGAGGTGTCAACTGTCCTGGTGTGGCCCCCAGAGGTCTCACAATCTGACCCCAATCTCCCTTTCCAGTATCACTTCCCCCACCTCCCCCAGCTTCCCACAGTCCAGCCACACATATGAATTAATGTCCCTCAACCCTTTAACTTCACCTTTACTCATCTGTCCCATCAGCCTGAGCTGAAAACTCCTACTCATCCTTCAAAGCCCAGCTCAAATGTCACCATCCTGTTCCAGGCAGACTTTCTAACTTCCCCTGGGCTCCCCCAAAATTAGTTCTCAGGACCAGAATGAGTCCTGAATGCCTTGCACTATGGTTTATTGTCTATGAATCTATCTTTTGCCCTAAAATCCCTCCAGGAAGACTATCTCACCTTCATGCCCCCCACAGGGATGAGTACCTTCTTATCAGTATCCCTCTCAGAGGGTGTTGAAAGGAAAATTTTTTAATTATTATTGATCTATATTTTTTATTTCTGCCTTTTTTACTGTGGTAAAATATACAAAACATAAAATTTACCCTTTTAACCATTTGTATGTGTACTGTTCATGGGCGTCAAGTACATTCACATTCTTGTGGAACCATCACCACCACTCCTCTCCAGACCTTTTTCATCATCTCCAACTGAAACTCTACACAATAAACCCCTCATTCCTCCCTCCCCCCAGCCCCTGGTAACCACCGTTCTACTTTCTGTCTCTGAAAGTAGAGCGCACCCATTGTTTTGCAGGGGAGACAGAGAGGTCCAAGAAAGTGAAGTGATTTGTCCACGATGATGCTGTCCTCTACCACCCACTTCCGCTTTCAGGGTTTCTTTGGAATGATGTCTGTGATCTTAACCCCCTCCACGTAACTGTCCTTTCATAGCCCCCAGGCTCTCCCCAGCCGGTTCTTCCCTAACCATCCAATCTATGGCAACATGACCCCTGCTTTCACCTTAATCCTGCCCACACCACCGCTGACTGGCTAATTCGCACTAGGCACCTGGCCCTTGAACCCAGTCAGAAGCTTATGGCCTGTAGACCCATGGCCTCCCTCTCCAGCTGGCAAACCCCCTCCACGTGTGAGATGTGACTCACCAGTCCTCCGAGGGTGGGCTCAGAGTTCTTGGAGAGGAGCCAGCAAGCCCCTGGGTCTGGGCGCCTCACCCCGACGCCTGGCTCTCCTGTACCCCCATCCCTCCAGGCCCCTCGAGCCTCCAGGCAGTTTCTGAGGTTTGGAACCAGCAGAGAGTTTCCCCCGGCCCTATATTTTCTTCTCCCACTTCTCTTTGCTTGAAACCATTTGTAAGCAAAAAACCATTTGGGGTGTTGTGTTTATTTTTCCTAGTTCCACGGGAAATTACTCAGAATGTGTAAGTATGTGTTTTCCTTAGAAAACAGATTCCTTTACATTTTGGCTTTGTGGTTTCCAAGGCAAGTGGGGCCCACAGAAACCTAGGCTGCCAGGAGGGCTCCCCCTCCAGGAATCCTCTAGGCCTCAGAATTACACCCTTCCTCCTCCGGGGACCAACTACCCCCTCTAGCTCCCTCTTGGGCCCCTCAGCTTCTCAAGCCCCCCAAGATTTCAGCCCTCGTGGGCCAGACGTGTCTCCAACAGATTCTCCCTGACTGCTCGATCTCAGTCCCTCTTTCTCTCTGTTTGGGGAAGATGTGCGGGTAGATCAAGGCATGAAATCATTTCCCCTGCCTTCCCCTGGGCCGGGGGAGGTCCCTGTGTCTCCAGCATAGCCTTGAAGCAGGAGCTCTAAGTTCTAATCCTGGCTCCGCCTCTTGCTAGCTGATGAGCTGTGAGTAGGTCACTTGCCCTCTCTGTGCTTTGCTTTCTTTGCCTGCAGATGGGCCTGTTAATAGCATTTATCCAGAAGACTACCGTGAGGATTCAGGAGTTAACGTGTGTCGTGTGGTTAGTGCGTTACCTGGCATGGAATAAGCATCCCATCGTGTTTCCTTTTGTTTCTATGCATGTGTCTGACAAGTGCTTTTAGTCCTTCTAGCTGTCATCCCAGCCCTTTCCTCTTAGTCGGCAACGGGAGTTCGAGACAGGAGCGGGGAAGTGTGGGCTCCTTTCCGTGGCTTGGCCTGCTGACCCAGAGGTCCTTCTGTCCCCCTGAGAACTGGTCTTCCTTTTTGCACGCCCATGTTCATAGCAGCACTATTCACGATAGCCAAGAGTGGAAGCACCTCAAGTGTCCTCAACAAATGAATGGACACCGAAAATGTGGTACTTTATTTATAATACTTAAAAGTATTATGGGGTGTAATATTGACTTAATATCCCATACAAATAGAATATTACTCAGCCTTAAGAAAGAATGAAATTGTGACGCATGCTACAATAGAGATGAACCTTGAAGACATTATGCTAAACGAAATAAGCCAGACACAGAAGGACAAATTGGTGTGTGATTTCTAACATCCCTTCTATACAATTCCCAAGTAGACAGGGAGCTAATTAGGGGGGAAGATTTACAGAATAAGGGGGGTTGGAGGATGGGTTCTTGAGAGCCAAGAGAACTTGGAACAGCTATGACTCCATGTGCACCACAAATCCCACGCAGGGGGACCCCCTGACCAGCAGGATTCAGGTGATTGAAAGTTTGGCAGCTCCAGCATTCTGAGACACTGGCCTGCATTTGCTCTAGCAGAGGATTCATACCATGTAAGGGTTTACGGGTCTCCAGGGCCCCAAAGGCCTCATTCTGCCCAGGGATAGCCTGAGAGTTTGAGTTTCCCCAGCCAGCAATGACCTACCTGCTCCAGCCATACAGCACTTCACTGGGGACAAGTCCTGTGGCCTCTGCTACCTCATTTGACCCTCACAGCAGCCTGGCAGGGGGGTATGAATCCTCATTCCCACTTCACATACGGGAAGACTGAAGCTCAGGGCAGCTACATGCCTAGCAGAGCTAGGAAGAACTCCCACGACTCCTGTCACCTCCTCAGGGGAGGCACCGTGTGGGCCTGCGGGGGTGTCATTGTCCCCCTGGTGGAGGGCGGGGAGTAGAACACCAAGGGCAGGAGCCCATCTCATCCTCTGTACATCCCCTACCTCTCTGCCCCAAGTTCCACTGGAAGGAGCTAGAGTCAGGGAGGTTCAGTGACATTAGACGGGGGCCAGAGACTTATGCCCAAGGCTTCCTGAGCTTGGGCAAGTCACTTCGCCTGCCTGAACCTCAGTTTCCTCATCTGTAAGAAGAGAGATTGCGCAGGTTAGCAGTTTGCGTATTTTAGAGTCAGATCCTTGCTTTCCCCCGAATGAATCTTACTCTAAACCCCAACCTAAAAACAGAAAAAGCAGGGCCATTCCAAATAAATCTGACCAGAGCCCTGGCAGGGTAGCAGCCCATCAAACCTCCCTCATCCCCCAAGGCCACTCCATAGACCAAAGACAATGCAGAACACAAATGGAAAACCACTTCACGTTCTCCACAGGGTCACTGAGGGACAGAACTCCTCAAAGCCCAATGTGGGCCTCTTCCCCTTCTTTTGTCTTCCTAAGCGCTCAGCCACCATCAAACCGCTGTCAACCGCCACATTTTAATTTCCAATCACAATAAATGCTTAGCCAGCACCTACCCTTGGCTGTCGGCATTAGTTATTTATTGCTGCCTAACAAATTACCTCAAAACTTAGTGGCTTAGAAACAATAAATGTCATCTCACACAGTTTCTAAGAGTCAGGAATCCAGGAGAAGCATAGCATGGTGATTCTGGCCCCAGGTCTCTCAGGAAGTGGCAGCCAAGATGCTGGCTGGGGCTGCAGTCATCTGAATGCTTGACTGGGACAGGAGGATCCACTTCCCAAAGGGCACACGCACACAGCTCTTGGCTGGAGACCTCAGCTCCTTGCTACATAGGCCTCTCGTGACATGGCAGTGAATTCCCCCGTAAAGAGTGACCCAAGGGAGAGGAAGATGGAAGCCACAATGCTTGTTATGACCTAGTCTCGGAACATACACTGGCATTGGCACCATATTCTATTTATTAGAAGCAAGTTACTAAATCCAGTCCATAACTAAGGGGAGGAGAACCAAGCTCCATCTCTTTGAAGAGAATAGTATCAGAGAATTCATGGACCTATCTTAAAACCACTACACTGTCCAAGACCAGACTTGTGAACTCCTCTCCCAAACCCAGCCCCATTCAGCTGGTGCCTATTAGAGTAACCAGTACCCATGAAGCAAGCCATGAGCATCTCGTATACTAATGCCCCCTCATGTCTAATGGAACACCAAGCCCTCTCATGCTTACCTCCTAACATCCTAACCACTGAGTGGCAGAGAGCGATGGTTAAGATTGTGGGCTCCTGGTCCAAACCCTGGCTCCACTAATTACTAAACCTCCATGTGCCTGTTTCCCCATCTTTAAGTGGGGATAACAGTACCCACCATATTGTGAGCATTAAACACTCCATGGAAAGCTCCCAGAAGAGTGCCTGGCACATAGTAAACACTAAATAAATACTCGCTGTGCTATTCCTTGAATTCGGATTCCCCTCCATCTTCACTGTCCTAAACCATCCTCACCTCTCAACTGGATGATTTCTATAGCCTTCTATTTGGTCTCCTTAAATATACTCTGTTCTCAAATCTGGTCTCCTCAGAGCGGAGCCAAAAGGAGCTTTGCAAAATGCACCTTTGACCACGTTCAACACCCACCCTCTACCACCACTGCCTAAAAACCTTCAAAAGTTTCCCACTGCGCTCAGGATGAAGACAAAGCCTGACTCTGGCCTAAATGGTACTGTACTTCCTGGGCCTTTTCTCAGGCGAGTTCTTCCATCTCTGCTTTTCAGATATTCCTTGAAAGCACCATTCTTCTGCCCACCACAGGGCCTTTGCCCAAGCTGCCTCCCCAGCAGGAATACACATACTCCCTCACAACACCATCCCTCACCTAGACAGAGTCTCGCGTTTTTCCAGTCTCAACTCAAGTGCCATTTTCCAAGGAAACCCTCCCTGACCTCCAAATATCCTTAGAACCTACATCCTATCCGCAATTACTCCATCAATCCCTCTCTCTCCCGCTTAACGCTAAGTTCCATGGGAGCAGACACCACACCTGCCTTTACTCACCACTGTTTACACAGCTCCTAAGCCAGTACCTGGCACAGGGTTGGTTTTCAGTAAGTGTTTGTGGAGTGAAAAACTGGAATGTTCTCTCAGGTATTTGCAGCAAGGGTTCCAAGACCCAGGGACTGGCTGACAGAAAAGGATCCACCCTCATCCTTCCTCACCCACACTGAAGGTGCCAACTCACCAAGCTGGACCACCCCTCACACTCCGCAGCCTGTATAAGCATAAACAGATACCGGACCCCTTCTGGGAGCACCAGAAACGGGGCTTCCTGCCTCACTCTCCAGCTGGCTGAGGTTCTCCACACTTCTGAGAAAGTGGTGGATCGGTTTCACCCATGGCTTTCTTGGATGCCTGGGAAAGGCTCATGTGTGCCTTGCTTCCCTGAGGCTAGAGCTTCTCGTAGTCCAAACCCCTGACCTTCTCCTCAACTGCCCTCCCTGAAATCAGGATCAGGAAACACATTCAGTCTCCACTTAACGTCCCTCTTTGCTCGACTTTAGCCCCATTAGCCCTGTGTTGGTGACTCTCTCTCCCCAACTCTTCCACCCTGGCACTTGGAGAGGCAGCATGTCTCTGCCACCAACTTGCTTATGGCCTTGGGAAAGTCACTTTTTAAGTCTGAAAATACACTATTACTCCTGCCTGCTCCCTCCCTACATTCACTTACTCCCCCCTGCAAGTGCTCAATACTCAACGCCTGCAATTATCCCCAAGGAACTTCCTTCATGTCTTTCCCTAGCCATCCTCTGATACTGGGGACACTCTCTGTCACACAGAAAGGACTGCTCCTCCCTGGAAAGATTGTGTCCTTGTTCCAAGCCGAGCACAAAAATCCCAGTCTGGCCCACAGAAAGAAGAGCGCCTGCTTCTCACATCACACAGAGACCCTCCATTTTGCCCATGACCTCTGCAATTGCCCTCATTGCCATTCTTGTCCACACAGCTATCTTACTTATTTGGGGTCTCTTTACCACCACACCCCCGACCCTCCTTGTTGCTGGTGTACCCTATGTTAGGATCCTGTCTTCTTCCTAAGGTCTGAGGTTTTCCTGTTCCCACCACTAGAGTCACATGATCTTCACTTGCAGCTCACCCTGTCCCAAGTTCTAGAATGAATCTTAACAGGAAACCAGGAGAGAGAAGGAGTTTCAGCCTCTACCTTGGACACGCAGCTTCCTTGCAGCCATCAGCCGTGAGTCGTGGGCCCAGGTCTGCATGCTACCCTCCCTGCTGCCTCGGGCCCATCCTGAGCCCTATCGTGACATCCTGCTTTGAAACCAGCCCCGATGACCCAGAACCCTTGTCTCACTCTCACTCCTGCTCTTGCTCCAAGGCCCTGCTGTCAGATGGCAGACATCACTGGACCACCTGAACTTCCAAAAGTCACCTGCTGCAGCCCCAGGAGGTGGGCTGACCATCTGGTGTGATACCTGACTCCCTACTCTGGTCCTCTACCCACTGACCCAGACCATGACCTTGTAGCACTTGTCTTCCAGCCTGGACTGTCCCCCAACACAGTCAACCTTGAGTTTTCTCTTTGCTTTCTCCCCCAGTTATAGGTCTCCCTCAGTTTGTTCGCTACAGTGGAATGACCCAGTGGATTTCTAAAATATCCCTTGCAAGCATTTCAAGGACCCCAAAGGAGAGTTGGAAGAGACTCTTAGCTCAGTCCCTAAGATATAATGTTCCTTTCCTTACATCCCTGTGCTCACATTACTTATTCATTCAACAAACGTTTGTTTTGGAGAACCTTATCTGTGCTTGTCTCTATTTTACCCACTGGCATTGAAGCAATGAGCAAAATAGACAGGAACCTCTGCCTTTGGGGGTTTGCAGACCAGTGAAAGCCCAGCAAAGAAGGAGCCAAAGTCCAAACAGGGAGTTCCCCCTGCCTGATCCTGAGGCCTCTCCACTCACCAAGTGGAGTCAGCCTTTCTAGTGCCACCATCTTGAATCCCAAAGCATGGAGGTCAGTATTGTCTCCTTTCCAGCTCAACTCCTGTTCTAGCTGTTGCTCTCCATGATTTCCCTTCCAGGGAAGGACAACAGTGCCCCCTGGAGCTTTTCCAATATCCCATTGTTTTTCCTTCCCCCCTCCTGGTTCCTTCTCCTCTTCCTGGGTCAGACTTACTAGTCAGCACTTTTACCCCAGAGGAAGGTCTGTCTGTTCCCTCTCCAGGAAACTGCCCCCCTTTTGTTTTGTCTCATCAGCATGGCAAGGCTTCCTCGTCCTCCATGAGGATTTTCTCCTCCCCAGAGGCTGCCGCTGGAGTCCACAATGACAGGAGAGCAGAGAATTTCCCAGTCGGCTGCCAGCCCTCAGCAGAGCTTGGCCTGGGGCCCGTGCAAGCATCTCAGGAGACAAAAATCAACTTTCCTGGACTCAGCCCCTGGCTTTCCAGTGAGAGCCCACAGGATCCGCAAGCTGCTGGCACACCCTCTGGAAAGGACATATGGGACGGTAAACAGGACTGTGTATGTCCCGCAGGCTGCAGGCTCCATGGGACGAAGGCCTGGCCCTTTCCAGAGAGGACATGCACATGCGCTCTACCTCTGGTTCCCACGCGAACTTGGTGCACACCCGACCTGGGCAGAGGCCTAGCCTTTGGGACCCCTGACTCCCAGGGCAGCTGAAGGACTCCTGGGGGTGCTGAGGTTGTGACAAGGGCTGGGACCTGCGATGCCACACACCATGATGCCACACACGTGCCATTGGCTCTTCCCTCCCATTCAGGGAATTGTCCTACACGGCCTAACGTCTCAGGGTCCTATGGCCACGGAATGAACAATGAAAAATTGCATATGTGCCCCCTCCCCGCATCACACACACTCAAAATGAGAGCCACCCACCCTCACAGGCCAAGTAACCAGCCAGATGCCAGTACCCACGTGAGTGGATGACGAGGGCCTGCCTCACCCAAGTGTGGACCTTCTTAGGCTTCTGCACTTATCCAGGGCCCTCCAGACCTAGATTCGGACCATCACTAGCATCCAGCCACCCTCTGCAGGGGGCTGAGACACCATGTGGGTGGAGAGGATGGCTGGGCAGAGAAGGGTGGCTCTCCCAGTCAGTCACGACAATGCCCCACAAGGGTACAAGTTGGGTCAAGACAGAGAAGGGCTGTGGAAATCTAACTGGGCTTCTGACGCTAGGGTGGCAAACTCGACCCCTGAGAAAGAAAGCCCGTAGGAGGCTTGCATCTTCCCTCACCAAGTGTCTCCTTCCCCAGTTAGAAGAGTTTTGAACGATAGAACACCGGTTAGTTCTGGCGAAACCAGTCCTGAGCTATAACCCAAGATGACCCAGAAACGGAAACTAAGGAAAGAATTGTGGCTTTAGGAGACCAGCTCTACTGAGAGGAGAAAGCGGCCAAGGAAATAGTGGCGAGCCCACTGACCTTGGGAACCCAGCAGGACTCTGTGTCCCAGCTGCCAGGGCAGCAGGTGGCGGCATTCAGAAGTCACAAGGGACGTGATGGCAGCAAGAGTTCTGGGGGTGCTCTCCGATGAGGCAGAGAGATTTCAGAGGGGCCAGCGAGCAGGCATCATCCTTCCTGGAGATCAGTGCCAAAGAGGTCACCAGCCAGACTGGGATTCAAGCTTCCAGATTCCAGACTGGGGACCAGGGATAGACCAGTTCTCCCCTCAGCCAAAAAGTTTCTACCATGGAAATGCTGGGAAGGAATGACCAGCTCAGGAGGAGACAGGGGCCGGCCAGCCCCTTTGCTTTTGTTTCCTCTGCAGCCCCCAACCCCCTAGCAGACAGGACCCCGTGGTACCTCCTGGAACAGGAGCCATGACACGAAGAGCATAGCTAAGCAGAAGGGATCCGGACACACGGCTTCCGAATGACCTCCCTGTCCCTCTGGCGGGAGGCAGAAGGTGGAGGGGGTGTGGTCAATGAGATCAGCATTCTCCAGGCCTCCCCACACATATTTCAACCAGAACGCTTTACTTTCGTCTTCTTTTTTCATCTAGTGGTGTTCCTTTTTAGCTTCTTTTAAAGAAAATTTCACACGGCTAATGGGAATCTCTGGGCCCAATGATGCCCAGGGACCCTCCCACCTCTGACATGCGCCGTCCCACCTCTGCTGCCCCCTCCCTAGAATCCCCAGGTCCTGGGAGTAAGAGCTGACCAGCTAAGCTCCTTCAGGGTCAGAGTTGGTTAGCCATCACCCCCAGTATCCACTTGAACCAGCTGCCGTCAACCCACCTTTGAGTGTCGGTGCGGGGCCGAGCAGCACGGTCATTTTCACAGGGGCAGCATTCCGCCATGCCTTGAAGACCCTTTGAGAGCCCTGGAGAGGCTGCTGAGGCCCCTGGGAGCAGAGCATAATGCTCCTGGCACAGTCGTGGGGACCTGTTCGGCCTGCTCCCCAGCTGGAACAGATGCTCCCTGATCAGGAGCCCTAGCCAATCCCCAGCGCCTGGAGAAGGAGGCCTCCCCTTCTCCTTGGACTATTAAAATGAGGCATTTGGATTAGCAATGTTTCCTAGAAGACGACCTGAGGAACTCCAATCCCATTAGATGCTCCACAGAAAGAGGTTCCTTTGGACAAATAATCCTGGGAAATTCTGCCACTAGACCAACCCTCTTGGAACTTCCGGGTTGCCCTTAGCATATTAAAGGCGTTGAGGATGCTACAGTGAGGCGGGGAGGAGAGGGAAAGCACTTTAACTTTGGGTGATGCCTGGGTCCTGCTCTAGATACTTTATCTCAAACCCTTTGTGGAAGGCACTATCATTAACCCCATTTCACAGAGGAGGGAACTGAGGCACGGGTTTTTCAGATATTAAGCAGCAGGGCTAGGATTTAGATCCGGGCAGTCTGGGTCCAGAGTGGGGCCCCCTCACCCCCTCACCACGCTTAGGCTCACTGGTGCCCAAATTGCAAAGGAGGATGAACGTAGCCTGTGCACTGCCTCCCTGGGCTCATCTCTCTTTCGCAGAACTGAAGGGATGGGGCTTCAAGGAGTAGGCTGGGCTCTTACAACCTTCCAAACTCGAACATTCTCCAATCTTATCCTAGGCGGGGGGCAGACTCTGTGACAGGCTGTGTGGGAGGGAAGCTTGGGGACAGGTGGTCTGATTCAGCACCTCTCAAATTAGGTCCAAGCAGGTGACTGCTGCTTCCTCTTGCTTGCCACATGATCGTCACTAAAGCTGCACAGATACAGAGAGAAGACCCCGAAAAAAGCCCCTCTGAAGACAAATGCACTGGACGGGGGTGGGCTGCAAATTCAAAGATGGAGAGAAAACATCCAGCTTCAGGGTTACCGTCCGTCTGCCCTGGGCTGGAGATCTCTACACCAGGCATCTGGGCTGGAGCCAGGGGCAGGAGTCCCGTGGGTGGGTGGGGGAATGAGCATGTTCAAGGTCAGCATGTTCCTGGGTCTCCTCCGCGAGCATGGGCTGCCTCCCCTCTTCCAGTTCTGGCCTGGTTCTTCCTCTCCTGAGCCTCCAAGTGCAGAAGTCTGTCCCCCAGGCAGGGGGCAGAGACCCCCCAGGCAGGGGGCAGAGACCTCCCAGGCTCCCCGCTGAGGCTTCCTCCTCACCCAGGCCAAGCTGCTCCCAAGAACAGAGGGAGATGGCGAGCTACCTCTGTGTCCTCCATGAGGATTCCTCTCTGCCTAGGCAAGGGCACTGCCATCCTCAGCTTGTGTGGATCAAAACACACATTCCAAGGAGCTTCTGGTCTCCCCCAGTTGGGTTGGAGAGCCCTCACTGATGGTCTGTTCCTCTGCCCCTTCAAAGCATGACTTTAGTGATGAAACGTACCCCAGCTAGGTCTCCCTGGTAACGGGGATGTTGGCCTTCCCTCTCAGTGTCTCTCTCTGTCTCTCAGTGTCTCTG